>NC_136410.1:293139661-293788590 GCF_051521515.1 Lactuca serriola | reverse complement strand
ACAAGAAGGTAAGGAGTGCAAAATGACGTCAATTGCCAACTCCTCAGGGATGTTCACATTCAGCTTCAGCAAACGGTCCACATACCTTTGCATCTTTTGCATGTGAGCCGTGACGGAATCACCCTCCTTCATGCGGGTAGTTATTATGGAGGAGATTATTTCATACCCCTCCTGACGAGCACTTTGTGGTACCTTTCCATCAGGTCTTGGTGCATCTCAAAAGGGTAGAAATCTTCATATGACTTTTGGAGCTCGGCTGTCATCGTGGCCATCATGATACATGCCATCTTAGTAGCATCTCTCTCATGTGTCCTGAATTCAGCAATCTCCTTAGGAGTAGCAGTAGACTCATCAAGTTCTTTTAACTCCTTATCGAGGATATATTCCTTGTCCTCATAACGAGTAACCATCCTGATGTTCCTAATCCAATCCATGAAGTTGGAACCATCAAAGATGACCCTCCCACAAAGATTCATGAGAGAGAAAGAACCAGTTGGGTTAGAGCCCGAAGCATTAGTGTTGGAAGACATCTGAAAGAAGAAAGCAAGTTTACATTAGATATATAGAATCCTTAATAAGACACCCAAATGTAATATTAAGGCTAGGACCCAATCACAATATATTATACTTAGAAGAGGGATGCCGTAATCTATTAGGTTTTAATTGGATTTGAAATTCCTAGATTCTTTTGAGATTCATTGAACTTTTCAATGGCATGTTTCAATCTCGATTGTGCCCTTCAAGTTTTGTGACTGGGATGCCGAGGATCACAAAACAAGGTGTTAATAACCATGCTAATTCACTTGGTACCCTTAATATTATCACCTAATCAATGTGTCGGTTAACCACACACGCTCCATTGATCTATGATAAACATTAAGTCACCCTTCGTGATCCTTACTAGTCCAAGTTAGTGTGCCGGTTAACCACACACGCTCCATTAACGACTTGGTAAGGTACAAAGTTTGAATTTCATGGACTAGCACCATGTTCACATTTTTCCTAAAATAACTAAGATTGGGAATTAAAAGGTTTAGTTACTTTATAATAATCATTATACTTTTAATGAGGATTTCAATTCATTGTCCTACCCGTTTGGCTAACGACCCTCCACCAGTCAAGCAAGCGGTGGGTGAGAGTGGACACCCATTAAGTTGCCATTTTATAGGTAACAACCTTTATACCCACCTTATAGACCGGCTTCGTGAATGAGGCCTACTAACGGTAGAACGACTTATTCTAATACATATATATATATATATATATATATATATATATATATATATATATATATAATAATTAACCATTAATGTTATAAATAGTATATGGGTTGAATTTTAACTATTAAAACACTAAGGGTTGGAATTAAAGTTTATTAAAGTGTGTGAAACTTTACGAATTCCAAAACTTGAGGGCAAGTTTTGTAACTATCTAAAACATTTCATTTCATAACTTATGAATTAAAGGTTCATAAAAATGAAGACTCTTCATTTTCATGTAACTTATGTGTTTAAATGTGTGTGTTAAAGAAAAGTGACCTTTGGATATCCATAACTTGAGGAAAAATTATGGACTCCATTAAAACACATAAATGATCAAGAATTAATTCTAAACAATTCAGCAAATAATTCCTATCATCTTCTAAATTCATAAGAACATGAACATGATCATCAAAATTTCAAGAATTATATGAACACATAAAAAATCATGGAATTTTGATATATGCTATTCTAAATGGATTAGAACAACCATTACACCAACTAAAACAAGTTTTAAAACACAAAAACAGTTTAGGGTAATGTTTCTAGTCCATTTCCAGTAGCAAAAGTCGAAAATCTGCACTCTGTGGCTCCTACTCGTCGAGTCCATGAACCTACTCGGCGAGTAGGTTGAAGATACACATGAACTCGGCGAGTCCCCCATGGACTCGGCGAGTTCATCAGGCAGACAGCAAGTTTTTCGACTTTTTCAACTATTTTGCATCAAGTATCTAACGAACAAGCCTAGGCTCTGATACCACTGTAGGGTTTTGAGCAATCTAACACTTCCTAAGTGTTCATGCAACCCTAATAAACCTTGGATATGTGTTTGTCTAAATACATGCAAAATAATAATTTTCCAAGGTTCATAACCTATCTAACATGGCATGGGGAACATTTAAACATAAAAGAGTTAGATAAGATTACATACCTTTTTGATGAGATTGATTCTTTGGAGTTTGAGAGCCAAGCACCAATAATGTGAATGCCTCAAATAGAATCACAAATCACCAAAAAGACTGGAAAACTTTAAGAGAGTGTACACACACTTATATTTTCGGCCACACACAAGCACACCCACTAGTGGCTATTTCATGCAACATAAGCATGCTTATATAGTGTACATGGTTAGGGTGAAACCCTAATAACCCATGACCTTTCCTTTTCCAAGCACCCATGGGTTAAAAGCTCCATGGATCATCCATGGACTTCCATCCAAGCGTAGCCCATTAACAAATGAGTGTTAGCCCACACCATATAAAACCAATAGCCCATAATCTAATTAGTCTTCCTTTTAATCTCTAAATTAATTCATTATTAATTTAAGACTAAGACTAATTAAATAACATAACTTCATATTAATATATTATAACTTATAATATATTAATAAACATATATGTATAACTCTCATGAAATTATCCATAAATTGTTCGGGTGAAGTGCAACCCAAATGGACCATGCCGGGTCGGGTCAAGTATATACCAAATAAGTTATGGACTTAGACACCTTATGCAACAAATTTAATATACATTTCAAAGGTAAAACATTTGATAACAATGTGTTTTTAAGATTTAAAACCATTTCATGCGTCACATTTTGTAGTATGTGAAATCTGTTAAATGACAATGACAGTTCTAAAATACATCTCAATGATTTAATAACATGTTTGTTTCTACTTGTATTCCCCCCCCCCTTTAAAGCGTTTAAAATCATTTAAAACACTGATTAGGGGTATGAACTCACCTGTAGTTGGTGATTGGGATGAACTGAACGGTATAGGATGGTTAGGTGTCAAGCGAGGACTTGTACACGCACTACGATCCTAATGAACATATAATCACACATATATGCATTCAATTAGTCTTAATTTACTAACTGATAAAGTTAAGACATCCTATACATAATAAACACTTTATATAAGTGTTTTTAAGCCCTAAGGATTGCATCTAAGCTATTGTGGGACAAGGTACTTGTGTTTAGGGTTCCAAAGGACCCTATATGTGAGTTTACTCCCCATATACCATGACACATGGAGTTTACGGATGTAAACTCTTGAGTTTACGGCCGTAAACTCCCAACCATGGGTGTTTTGTGTGTTTTGAAGTTCCAAATGATTCCTAGAATTATTCTAACTTGGTGGTTAAATTCTTGGAAGGGTTTTGTGACACCCAAATTTTTTTATTTATTTTTTTTTTTGCAAAAATTTTAAACTTTTAAAACCCATCTTAAATTAAATTAAATCAACTGAAATAGTCATAACATAATCAATCAAATTAATAATCATATAAAATAAGTGCGGAAGTAATAACAATAATAAGGTCCCAACAAAATAACTAGTAGCGATGTCCCGATGCTCCATGTCAAGCCTTAGCCTCTTTAATCTTAACACCTGAAAAGTTATAAGGGAAAAACGTAAGCACGAAGCTTAGTGAATTCAAACACAGACATTGTACTAACATTCATATTTACTAGCCCTAATCCATTTTCCAATTATAATGATAAAGGCAAAGAACAAATCAATGTCTATATTACGAGAAGGACTTGTAGGTTTGAACCGCACCAGGAAGATCCCGTA
This sequence comes from Lactuca serriola, assembly GCF_051521515.1. Lineage (NCBI taxonomy): Eukaryota > Viridiplantae > Streptophyta > Magnoliopsida > Asterales > Asteraceae > Lactuca > Lactuca serriola. Next base: position 293,784,756 of record NC_136410.1, on the reverse strand, counting down.
TCATTTGGCCCTAATCACCGCACCTCACGAAGAGTATTACGTTGGTGATCTTACCTACCCACCGCACCGGTAAATCCGTATCCTTTGGTGGTGTCCCCATATCCATAATTAGTTACATACAGTGCACATGTACGAATTAAAACAATACTTATATAGTATAAATTCAAATAATCACACACGAGCTAACTAGCAAACACAATCATCAATACAAAGGTGTGAGAGAACTCACCTTGAGTGAGTATTAAGGATGGCTAACAATCAAATAATGCTACCAAGCTTGAGCAAACTTCAAAACCTCGCCTAAGAAGGACTAAAGGTTAGAAACGAGAAGTAATGAAGCTATGAGTTGAGAAAAGAGTAATCACAGCAAGGTCTCTAAAACAGACCTGCTGTTCAAAACAGATTTAGTCCAAAATCTAAAACAGAAACATAGCTTTAACTAAATTATATAGGAAACTATGATTGCTCAGGATTCCATAACTATAAAGAACTCATTCTAACTCCAAAAGATGAATTAAATATGAATTTTACAAAATGGTGTATCACTTCTGTCTCCAACAATACAGTCAAGTGACGTTGGCCAATTCTACCCAACTTGTGAGTAGAATTCGTCCAAAATAAAATTAAGAGAAGTAAAGTACATACAAGTGAAAGTCTAGAGTTGGAATTGAATGAAAAGCATCTCTCAAACTCCAGATATAAAATTCACATTGTGGACAATCACAGCACTAGCAAAAGCTGGTGACTGCCCACTGACCTGGAGTGTGGATCCATTCTAACCAATTTATAATTGGAAATAACACCCCATATTATCCAGATCTTAAATTCATAATATAAGCAACATATAGAAACTTGGAATCACTCTGGATCCTTTTCCAAGCCTTACAAATGATGAAAACAAAATGACATATCAGAACAGATCCGGATCAGACCTAACAGCAAAGATGCCATTCTTTCACATAGATAAAGCCCTTATCAGTGAGGTTGGCCTTCTTAAGAAAGTTAGCCAACTCAATTTGTGAACTTTTGGAACTGGTTTGGGGTCCGTTTGAGTTCTAGAGCTCCAGATATGATTTTTACAAAATGACTACAAATCTGATGGAAAACAGAATCGTAGCCACCCGTGATTCCTTTTTGGCTTATCCATCCTTCTCCTTTTGAAACACACTTTAAGATGTGTTCATCATCCCAATTCAGTCCCCATGATATGGTGGTACTAAAAAGGGTTAGGGATCATTAGGATTTCATTTAGCCACAAGGATGTAATAATAATCAACATGAAAATAAACATAAGCACATAAAATCATCATTCTCCCTTTTAGGGTTTCCATGATCTTTTTGCCACATGTAATCCCCTAGATCCATCATCCACCATATATGGGGTCAAGATAGGATCTTGAGTTGATATATAACATACAATTACAAATAAAATAAGAAGGAGAAGAGGTGAAGATGAAATCATAAAACTAGAACAAGGTTATGAATCAAGTTGTAAGAAAGGATAAGGAGGTTCATACCAATACGAATCAAGGCTGGAAATGAACAAGAATTAAGCTCCAAATAGCCCCTTGGCTGCTCTTGATCCCAAAGAGAGAGAGAGGGACGATTTTTGAGAGAGAGGGAGGGTTTAGAGTGTTTTCCTTGTGTGTGTTCCAAATGATTCAATTTACACATTAAGTACTATTAACTAGATGGACTTTGCAAATAGGCCCATAGCCCATGGACTTCAATAAAAGGAGTTTACAAGATGATCAAAAGAGTCCATTAACATAAGAAATCAGACATTGGTTGAATAAATTAACCCAAGGTTACAAGGATAATTAAATTAAAATAACCAAACGTACCGAGAAAACCCGGGATGTTACAACTCTCCCCCACTAAGAACGGACTTCGTCCTCGAAGTCAACACCTAGAAACAGATCCGGATAATGAGCCTGCATCTCGCATTCCGGTTCCCAAGTCCATTCCGAACCCTTCCTATGTTGCCACTGCACCTTAACCAGGTTTATAGTCTTGTTGCGGAGAGCTTTCATCTTTCGTTCTAAAATAGCGATTGGTTTCTCAACATAATTGAGACGCTCGTCAATTTGTATGTCCTCCAGTGGTATCACAGCGGTCTCATCAACAACGCATTTTCGTAACTGAGACACGTGGAATGTATTATGAATTTGACTAAGCTCGTCGGGAAGCTCTAAACAGTAAGCCACCTTCCCCACACGAGCTATGACCTTGTAGGGTCCAATGAATCGGGGTCCGAGCTTTCCCCGCTTCCGAAATCGAATCACACCTTTCCAGGGGGAGACTTTAAGCAACACATAATCTCCCACCTGGAACTCAAGATTGGAGCGTCTTTTGTCAGCATAACTTTTCTGACGACTGCTCGCTGTGACCAAATGATCCCGAATCACTTGGATTTTCTCCGTAGTCTGTAGCACGATATCGGTACTCCCAAGTACCCTCTGCCCAACCTCACCCCAACAAACGGGCTTCATGCACTTCCTCCCATACAAGGCTTCATAAAGAGGCATTTTAATGCTCGAGTGATAGCTGTTGTTATAAGAAAACTCAGCTAGATGTAGATGGTCATCCCAACTACCCCCAAAATCAATCGCACACGCCCTAAGCATGTCCTCCAAGGTCTGAATCGTCCGCTCACTCTGCCCGTCTATCTGCGGATGGAAGGCGGTACTAAAATGTAATCGTGTGCCCAATTCCTCTTGAAACTTCCTCCAGAACCGAGAGGTAAATCGGGTGTCTCGATCGTAGATGATAGAAACGGGCACCCCATGCAATGAGACAATCTCCCGAACAAAGATCTCGGCTAATTTCTCCGCCGATGAGCTCTCCTTTATAGCCAGAAAGTGAGCACTCTTAGTCAAACGATCAACAATCACCCATATCATATCTGATCCTCGGGCAGTTCTAGGAAGTTTTGTAATGAAGTCTATGGTTAGATGCTCCCATTTCCATTCAGGAATCTCCAATGGTTGCAACTTCCCATGCGGTTTCTGGTGTTCCGCCTTGACCTTCCGACAGGTCATACATTCTTCCACAAATCGAGCCACATCATTCTTCATTCCATGCCACCAGTAAGCCTCATGAAGGTCCCGATACATTTTAGTAGCACCAGGATGGATAGAAAATTTTGACTTATGAGACTCATCCATTAGGGTTTTCCGATTTCCCTCGGTATATGGAACCCAAACCCTACCGTAGCGAGTCAGCAAACCCCGCCCGTCTCGTTCCATCTTAGGCAACTCTTTCCCAATCTTCTCACGCCTGATGTTTTCCTCCAGTATTGTCGTCTTTTGGGCGTCCCGGATTAGATCTAACAAAGACGACACCATCGTGATCCGGAGACACTTAGCTCGAATCGGTTCGGCAGATTGTTTACGACTGAGAGCATCAGCTACCACATTAGCTTTACCGGGGTGGTAGTGAATTTCACAATCATAATCTTTTACCACATCCAACCATCGGATCTGCCTCATATTCAAATCCCGCTGCTCGAACAAATATTTTAGACTCTTATGGTCAGTGTATATGATAAACTTCACTCCATAGAGATAGTGTCTCCAAATCTTAAGAGCGAAAACAACAGCCCCAAGCTCCAAATCATGAGTGGGGTAGTTTCGTTCGTGGGGTTTCAGCTGTCGGGAGGCATAAGCTATCACCCTATCTCGTTGCATTAACACGGCACCAAGACCTTGAAGCGATGCATCACAGTAAACCACCATATCCTCAACCCCATCAGGTAAGGCCAAAATCGGAGCTTCACACAATCGTTTCCTTAACTCATCAAATGCTAGTTGCTGCTCCGGGCCCCAAACGAAATTCGTTGATTTCTTGGTCAATCGGGTGAGTGGTAAGGCGATTTTAGAGAAATTTTCAATGAACCTCCGGTAATAACCGGCTAAACCCAAGAAACTGCGAATTTCAGAAGGTGTTTTCGGAACCTTCCACTGTTTAACCGCATCAACCTTGGCTTGATCGACCTTGATACCTTGTTTGTTTACCACATGCCCCAAGAATTGAACTTCTTCCAACCAAAATTCACATTTTGAAAATTTAGCATAAAGCCTTTCTCTTGCCAGAGTTTCCAGAATCTCCCGAAGGTGTTGCTGATGCTCCTCTTTGCTCTTAGAATAGACTAAGATATCATCTATGAACACTATAACCGAACGGTCAAGCATCAGGCTACACACCCGGTTCATGAGATCCATGAACGCTGCGGGTGCATTGGTGAGCCCAAAAGGCATCACCACGAATTCAAAGTGCCCATATCGAGTACGGAATGCTGTTTTCTCAATGTCTTCTTCACGAACACGCATCTGATGGTAACCGGAATGTAAATCAATCTTGGAAAACCAAGATGCTCCCTGAAGCTAATCGAAAAGATCGTCAATACGTGGCAATGGGTACCTATTCTTTATCGTGCGCTTGTTTAGCTCCCTATAATCAATACACATTCGCTGGGATCCATCTTTCTTCTTCACAAAGAGAATAGGAGCACCCCAAGGCGAGCAACTTGGCCGTATAAACCCTTTATCACTTAGATCTTGAAGTTGATCTTGGAGCTCTTTCATTTCAGGTGGTGCCAAGCGGTAAGGAGATTTCGCTAATGGAGTTGCACCTGGCACCAAATCAATGCGAAACTCCACTTGCCGAACAGGTGGCAAGCCAGGGAGTTCCTCTGGAAAGACATCGCTGAAGTCGGAAACGATAGGAACGTTGTCTAGTGCTATAGCAGAAGAGCAAGAAGCCATAGCCAGGCGGGGAATGTCCCCCTAAATAATAAGTTCTCCACCTCTAGGGTTTCGAGCACGAACTTGCTTCTTACGACAGTGGATTTCCGCATCAAACGCATCAAGCCAATCCATGCCTATGATAACGCAGAGCTCTCGCATCGCAATAGGGATAAGATCAATAGGGAATTCAACTCCAGAAAACTCGAGAGTGCAACCCCGATAGACATCGGTGACATAAATAGTGCGGTTGTCGGCAACTTCGACAACCATTGGGCGAGCCAATTTTCCGATACTACACCCCAGATGATTAATAAACGTGCGAGATACAAAAGAATGGGTAGCACCGCTATCAAACATAACAACAGCAGGCTCGGAATCTAGCAAATAAGTGCCTGATTCACCACATACGATCATGTAAACAATTCTAACTACCATTTATTAAATAATGGCAGGAGAGAAAAGAAAAAAAAAGAAATTCACCTGCCACTGTCGCGGTAATCACCGGCTCATCCGCAGTCATCTGGTGAGCACGACCTCGTGTCACCATAGTGGGTCCCTTAGAAGACGATGCAATTACAGGATTTGTACCCCCGCTTCCTTTACCAGCCTTCAACTTCGGGCATTCGGGCTTCTTGTGTCCCGTCTCGTTGCAGTGATAGCATACGGGAGCAGCAGAAGTAATCTGAGGAACTGCACTCGCAGGGGGAGCCCTACAATTCTTCCAATGATGCCCTGGCTTTTTACAGTTGTAGCATATCAACGGATTTTTCTCGCCCTGACCTGAAGACGGCTTGTACTCATACCTTGACTTACAACCCTGCTTTTGCTTTTTCTGGGCATCTCCGGTTGTCTTGGAGGAGGTGTCATTGGCCTTCCTCTTGGTCAGGGTCTGCAACTCGATTTCCCTCCTCCTCGCTGCATCCATAATCGCGGATAAAGTCGGGAACTCCTGCATGCTAACGAATTCCCGAATCTCGGTACGTAGAATGGTAGTGTATTGGCTAACCAACCAGGCCTCGTTCCCAGCAAATGAGGGACAAAAAGATAGCATCTCCAAGAACTTGGCGTTCAGGTCGCTAACAGACTCGGTAGTTTGCTGTAAGGCCATGAACTCTTGCTGCATCCGCTGCTGCTCCACCTTGGGCACATATTGTGCCTCGAACCTCTCCACAAATTGGGCCTAAGACATGGCCCTCACTTCTTCCTTGTTTAATAGAGCGGTGATGGTGTTCCACCATGTCTTTCCCCTTTTTCGCAGCTGATTCATGGCGATTACAACTTTGTACTGGTCCGGACACCCAACAGTCATGAAGGCGCCCTCAACATCTGACACCCAATGCTTAGCAGCAACTGGGTCGGATTCACCGTTCCAAAGAGGAGGGCTACACTTGCTGAACTTCTCGAAGTAGTATGCTGAATCCCGAACGGGCGGAGCCGATAACGCTCCCCCGGGAATAGCTGTGAGGCGCTCATCCAGAAGAGCTTTGACCTGGTTGATTATGTCGTTGGTCACGCCCGGGATTAGTTCATTGAAAGCGTTATTGAATTCCTCAGCGACAATATTCCTAACTTACTCCATTTGGAGCTGATTAAGGCGAGCAGGCGGAGCCATCTGTATCCGTAGAAGGAGGAAAATATTTAGAAATAATTCAGCCTAGATATTTCTAGGAAGACGAAACACTCAGCTTGCCAAAAATTTCTCAACCTTGCCCCGACCCGAAACCGGCACCGATGTTTCAAATAGTAGGGGCCCTTCTACTATCTTCCACACAAGTTCCAATTTCGCAATCGCGTCTAGTTTCAAAATTTCCAGCTCGCTCTAGCCGTTAATTTTACATCTCTCTCACATGTTAACATTAAATAAGTGTGTAATCTAGCATTTTAAGACTAGTAGAATCCAATTCATAGTCAACAATTTAACATAAACATTTAACATAAGAAATAAGGCTTACTTGGCTGGCCGACTGGCACACCGCGACATCTTTCACTACTAGTCTTCAGAAAGTTTGAAAAATCTTTTAAAAAGAGAATAAACTATTATAGAGCCTCAAATTTGAGTCTAGAACATCCACAAGAATGCCTAGTTCCCTCAAACTGTGGCTCTGATACCAACTTGTGACACCCAAATTTTTTTATTTATTTTTTTTTTGCAAAAATTTTAAACTTTTAAAACCCATCTTAAATTAAATTAAATCAACTGAAATAGTCATAACATAATCAATCAAATTAATAATCATATAAAATAAGTGCAGAAGTAATAACAATAATAAGGTCCCAACAAAATAACTAGTAGCGATGTCCCGATGCTCCATGTCAAGCCTTAGCCTCTTTAATCTTAACACCTGAAAAGTTATAAGGGAAAAACGTAAGCACGAAGCTTAGTGAATTCAAACACAAACATTGTACTAACATTCATATTTACTAGCCCTAATCCATTTTCCAATTATAATGATAAAGGCAAAGAACAAATCAATGTCTATATTACGAGAAGGACTTGTAGGTTTGAACCGCACCAGGAAGATCCCGTATCATTTGGCCCTAATCACCGCACCTCACGAAGAGTATTACGTTGGTGATCTTACCTACCCACCGCACCGGTAAATCCGTATCCTTTGGTGGTGTCCCCATATCCATAATTAGTTACATACAGTGCACATGTACGAATTAAAACAATACTTATATAGTATAAATTCAAATAATCACACACGAGCTAACTAGCAAACACAATCATCAATACAAAGGTGTGAGAGAACTCACCTTGAGTGAGTATTAAGGATGGCTAACAATCAAATAATGCTACCAAGCTTGAGCAAACTTCAAAACCTCGCCTAAGAAGGACTAAAGGTTAGAAACGAGAAGTAATGAAGCTATGAGTTGAGAAAAGAGTAATCACAGCAAGGTCTCTAAAACAGACCTGCTGTTCAAAACAGATTTAGTCCAAAATCTAAAACAGAAACATAGCTTTAACTAAATTATATAGGAAACTATGATTGCTCAGGATTCCATAACTATAAAGAACTCATTCTAACTCCAAAAGATGAATTAAATATGAATTTTACAAAATGGTGTATCACTTCTGTCTCCAACAATACAGTCAAGTGACGTTGGCCAATTCTACCCAACTTGTGAGTAGAATTCGTCCAAAATAAAATTAAGAGAAGTAAAGTACATACAAGTGAAAGTCTAGAGTTGGAATTGAATGAAAAGCATCTCTCAAACTCCAGATATAAAATTCACATTGTGGACAATCACAGCACTAGCAAAAGCTGGTGACTGCCCACTGACCTGGAGTGTGGATCCATTCTAACCAATTTATAATTGGAAATAACACCCCATATTCTCCAGATATTAAATTCATAATATAAGCAACATATAGAAACTTGTAATCACTCTGGATCCTTTTCCAAGCCTTACAAATGATGAAAACAAAATGACATATCAGAACAGATCCGGATCAGACCTAACAGCAAAGATGCCATTCTTTCACATAGATAAACCCTTATCAGTGAGGTTGGCCTTCTTAAGAAAGTTAGCCAACTCAATTTGTGAACTTTTGGAACTGGTTTGGGGTCCGTTTGAGTTCTAGAGCTCCAGATATGATTTTTACAAAATGACTACAAAGCTGATGGAAAACAGAATCGTAGCCACCCGTGATTCCTTTTTGGCTTATCCATCCTTCTCCTTTTGAAACACACTTTAAGATGTGTTCATCATCCCAATTCAGTCCCCATGATATGGTGGTACTAAAAAGGGTTAGGGATCATTAGGATTTCATTTAGCCACAAGGATGTAATAATAATCAACATGAAAATAAACATAAGCACATAAAATCATCATTCTCCCTTTTAGGGTTTCCATGATCTTTTTGCCACATGTAATCCCCTAGATCCATCATCCACCATATATGGGGTCAAGATAGGATCTTGAGTTGATGTATAACATACAATTACAAATAAAATAAGAAGGAGAAGAGGTGAAGATGAAATCATAAAACTAGAACAAGGTTATGAATCAAGTTGTAAGAAAGGATAAGGAGGTTCATACCAATACGAATCAAGGCTGGAAATGAACAAGAATTAAGCTCCAAACAGCCCCTTGGCTGCTCTTGATCCCAAAGAGAGAGAGAGGGACGATTTTTGAGAGAGAGGGAGGGTTTAGAGTGTTTTCCTTGTGTGTGTTCCAAATGATTCAATTTACACATTAAGTACTATTAACTAGATGGACTTTGCAAATAGGCCCATAGCCCATGGACTTCAATAAAAGGAGTTTACAAGATGATCAAAAGAGTCCATTAACATAAGAAATCAGACATTGGTTGAATAAATTAACCCAAGGTTACAAGGATAATTAAATTAAAATAACCAAACGTACCGAGAAAACCCGGGATGTTACAGGTTTAAGGTCTAGAAATACTCCAATTAGGAGTTTACGGCCCTAAGGCCATTCCCCTTAGAGTTTATGGCTGTAAACTCTAAGTATGGTGTGTTTTTGATGCTTTCAAGTCTCTTGCACTTGTGGTATAGGTTCTAGAATTTTATTCCAAGCATATGAAGGCATTAGGTGTAACAGCCCGGATTTCCAGGTACCTTTATTGTTTTGATTTTTCATGTTTTGAGAGGGGACTCGGCGAGTTGGAGCTCAGACTCGCCGAGTAGGGTCGCGATTCTGGACGCGGGATTCGTCTGGACTCGACGAGTCCAGGATATGGACTCGGCGAGTCCGTGCTGTTTAATGAAACCCTAATTTCTCGGGTTTGGGACCTATTTAAAGGGCCTCATGGCCGTCATTTGTACCCAACAGTCCATAGAGAGAAACCCTAGAGTGCTTTAGCGATTTGAGAGAGAAAGGAAGCATTTCTTGACCTTTGTGTGTTGTTTAGGAAAGAAGAGGGAGGTTCTAGCCAAGAGGAGGAAAAGGAGGTTGCTATTCTGTGGATTTGAAGCTTAGATCTTCGATCTAAAGGTATGATTTCGGCTCATCTCCTGTTTTGAGAAGTACATTTGGTTTTAGGGTTTCTTGTGACCTTTTTTGGGTTGATTGGATGGCCAAATAGTCCCTTGCTAGTGATGAGGCTTTAGATCTAGATCCATAGAGGTCCAGAGAGCCTCATTCATCAAGCTTTATTGAGAGCAATGGAGGTTATGACCTTGAGTAGTGATATTTGTTGATAATCCTTCATATATGGTCATATAGAGGTTGTATGTGCACCAAGTTTGGGGCTTTACGTGGTGAATCAGTCTAGGAAGGCCAGATCTATGAATTTTTGGAACAGATCTGACTTAGAAGCGAGTTTGAGTGATTGCATGGCATGGACTCGCCGAGTCCGATGGCCAGACTCGGCGAGTAGCTTGAAGATTGCCTTGGATCGGCCAGTGAGTGATCCAGTCGAGTCATGGGTTGACTCAATGAGTCAGGGCGAGTTAGAGAGGGTTGACAGGTGGACTGAGTTGAGCTGGGACTCGCCAAGTTGTTCTTGAGACTCAGCGAGTTGAGTCGGGGCGGCCCCGCGATTCTCCCAGGTGGAACTCGTCGAGTCAGGGGAAGTACTCAACGTGTAAGAAGGGAATCCTAGAGAGTTGATGAAAATGTATAGACTCGCCGAGTTGCCCTTGTGCACTCGCCGAGTCCGGTCAAAGTTGACCATTGACCGTTGACCAGAGTTGACATGTGTTTGACTTGTTAGGAATAGTCAAACTTAGAAGATAAAAGTGTTAATAAGAGATGTATGATGTTAAAGGGAGATTGTAGCTCGGAGGATCGAGCACGAGTGAGTTCGGGATTTGCTAGCTATCGATATTCACGAGGTGAGTCTTCTCACTATACTATACCCGGAAAGGTTTGACTGTGTGACCGGAAGGTCGGATATGATATGAGACATATGTGCTATATGTGATAATATAATTGTTATATGTGCTATGTATGATATGATTAATGTGGGCCGGAAGGCATTATGTTATGGGCCGGAAGGCGAATATGTTATGGGCCGGAAGGCGTTGTAATGTGGACCGTAAGGTTGGCATGGGTAGGACCGGAAGGTTTACCCAACAGGGACGGAAGTCCCCTGAGACACATGGACCGGAAGGTCAGGGCCTGGAAAGGCGTATGTGCGTAAGTTGTATTTTGGGGAACTCACTAAGCATTTATGCTTACAGCTGTTGTGTATGTGTTTCAGGTACTAGCGAGGACCGTGGGAAGGCGCCGGCGTGATCTGTACACACTGATGGATGATTTATGATCTTGGGATTCATATGATTTGTACTATGACATGATACGTTGGAAATTTATGCCTTGTTTTGGATGAAAATACATTTTTAGAAATGAAAAAATTTGTTTTAAAATTTCCGTTCTTACATTAGGCACACTTTGGTGCCCCTTTAAGGAGTTTATGGCCCAAGAACCATGTCTTGGCCGTAAACTCACTTTGGTAGGTGATTGTGATGTGGTTCAAGCCCTTGATTAAATGGGAACAAGTCTAGGTAATTGTGTAAGGCCTTAGGAGCCTTAAAAGTACCATTTTGAGTTTGAATTTGGAGTTTACGGCCTATGATATTCTTGGTCCGTAAACTCCTAAACTTGGGTGGATTTTGGTTGTTTTCTTGTCCTTAATACACCTATAATTGAGTCTAAGGCAGTTGTATAACACAAGGATCGGTTTTGGCTTTGTTTCGGGAGTTTACCGCCCAAGAACACCTTGGGGAGTAAACTCCTAGATCTAGTGATTTAGCCTTCTAATTCATGTTATAAACACATATCAAGAATTCTAACACTACTAGAAAGAGTTAGTCATGTTTTGGTATAAAAACCCGAAGATCCGTGAGAGAGAAAATGGCTTTTCTCTAGATGGAAATGTGAATAATGAATGAATTTGGTTTAGAAATCTATTTATAGTCCTGAAATATTTTTAGCAGAAAATACTTTTATTACTGAAATGATCTCTAATATAATAGAGTGTTGGAATAATAGTGTTGCACACAACCCTAGTGCACCGACTCTCCTGATATTTCCTGAAGTGTAAACCCTGAATTACTCAAACTTATGTGAAAAAGTCTGGAAATTAACAGTGACTACTATAACTTCTATTGAAGTGATATAGGTTGTATAGAATGGAAATTTCGGGTTGTCACAGGACCACCTTCCATTCACTTTTGGCTGCATCCTTTCTCTCTCTAGAAAAAAAAACACCCAAGAACACTTAGAAGACCTCCAAAATGGGAAGAACACCATCATTTAGCTTTTCATATAGGTAAAACACTTGAATCCAAGCCTCAAAATCATAGTGTTTTTCATGTTCTTCATCCCATGAAGGAGTGCGGCCGCACACCTTCATCAGGTGGCCGCACACACTCATAACACCCTCCAAAGCGAGAGTAAGGCTCCACAATCGACACATAGGACTCAAACAAGGAGTGTACGACCGCACACCCCTGTGTACGGCCGCACACACACCCTGTACGGCCGCACACTCTAGTGTGTAGCCTCACACACAAGTCTGGCCTCATTCCCCAGCCGCACACTCACCTTTATGGCCATACACACACCCTAATACCAATATTTGGCCTTAAACTTGTATAGATCATTGGGTATAGAACTGGGGACACTTAGCCCTAGTTATTTCAATCCCTTAGGGTGATTCCCCATCATGTTTAGTCATGAAAAACCCTAGCTCTAACATATATATGTGTCACCATATGTTTAATAGGGACTACTTGCATACAGAACACCCGTTGACACTCGGCACTCATACGAATCGCACACTCGAACCCTACCTTAACGGTTAGTTCATACCCCTTAATTAACGTTTCAAATGTTTTTAAATTACTTTTATGGGGGAATACATGTTGAATCCAATATATTACAGTATCAATCACATGCGATTTAAAACTTGCTATCAAAAAGGATTTTCTATATTTTCAAAGTACTTGTTCAGTAAAGTTATTTCAAATTTTTATCAAACTCATTTTCAGAAATCAATTGTATTAAATCAATTTTTCAATGTTTTCAAATCATAAATTATTTTCAAATCATGTCTACACCAATATATTTATATAAGTAAGTATTGAAGGACTTAGAACTGATAACTGACCTTATTTCCTATTCTTGTTTGATTGTGGACTTAGGGTGCTAGGTTATCTGTCCGATTGTCGTTGACTACTTAGTTATATATCTTTCATATTTGTGTTAGATATAAAAGTTTTCACTCTAGCTCGATACTCCTACATATCGAAGACACTCAATCACTTACTCTATTTAACTATAATAGGTATAGTTAAGGATTACCACTCAATTTTGATATTATTATGATTCACACTATGGTCAGTACAATTACATGACTATAAGTACAATACACTATGCAAAGAGTACACTATACACTATACCAAGGAAACACTATCTACTATAAGGAGAAATACTATAAACTACATCAAGAGAACAGAACACGGTATACTAAGAGAAAAATATGTACTATATGAGAGAAAATACTACAACAGAATGTGATGCACTATTTCTCTATACGACCTATCGATGTGCGATCGTCGGGTAACCATCGTCTCCTGGAGGGAGAGCGACCACTACGTGTATAGATCTATACGGGACAGATTTTCCCCCATCTCGATTGCTAGCTACATTCTGAGCCCTTTTAGGCCCAGGGATGACAAAACACTACTACACTACTGGTGACCTGGAGGGTCAGCTGCTATACTAATATCATTCAGTATGGTTACATACGAGCTCACATTTAAACCTTAATTAAACACACATCCCGAACCGTACACACAATTAATGCTACCCATAGTTACATTCACTATAACATATAGCCGGCAGGGACGTGTCACACCCCAAAACCAAGAACGGCGGAAACGTTTTGGGGTGGAGGACGTCATGTACATAATCACAACAATGAAAAGTAGTAAACAAGCAACAACATCATCCATTGCATTAATCATATAATTATTATACAAGTGTGTTCTGTAAAATTTTGATAAACACTAAAGCATAAATCAAAATGAAAGATGCGTCTTGAACGAGCTCCATCATCTATAAACCTTGCAACAGTACCTGTCTATGTTTGACCTGAGGATACAAGTTATTTTGAAAGAGAGTATCAGCTTTGAAGCTGGTGAGATCATAAGTATTTTAGTGTCTTAATGTATATGTAAGAAATCTGTTGTATATGAACTGTAAGTATGGAAAAATGTATATGAACTATAAGTGTAAAAATGTTTGTAAAACAACTGTAAATGTTTGAAAAACCCTAGAAATCCCTATGATTCCTACTAATATATAAGGGTGTCTTCTACCAAGACCTAACTGTTCTCAATGTAGTCTTCTACCAAGACTTAACTGTTCTCACTGTAGTCTTCTACCAAGACATAATTGTTCTCAATTTTCGTCTCTTGTAAAAGTGTGTAATTTTCCCAAGTTTAACTATCATTAACAAAATATAGTTTTTACAACTAATGTTTAAGTGAAAAGATCACTAAATATATGTAAAGGGAAAATCAATGTAGTACTGTAGTTTTGTATTACAGGAACTATCACTGTACTAACTACCTTAAACCGGATTTATATTAAGGCATCATGTGATTAATTGTACCATACTATCCACTAATATTAATGACAAGGGTAGGTCGTAAAAATAGAAATGACGTTTGGCACCCACAGACCTGCAGGTCCGGCTGTAGCTAGCAGCAAGGTGTAGGATAGTCCATCCAGTACAGATCTATACGCAAACTCACGCTCTCCCTCCAAGAGAATTCTGGCTACAACTCGGGCCATGACAATTAAGGCATGCTCTGATACAGTGGATCATAATTTTTGTCAATGTATTTATGTATATGTAATGTACTGAAATCTTCTACGTGTGCTAGTTGTAATGTGTGTTCTCTCTCTATCTAGCAAGTATAGTAATGTATTGTTTCTCGTTCTAGTATCGTTGTATATGTTCTCTTTCTAGTATAGTTTTATATGTTCTTCTCCTAGTGTAGTTGTATATGTTCTCCTTCTAGTATAGTTGTATATGTTCTCCTTCTAGTATAGTTGTATATGTTCTCCTTCTATCTAGCAAGTATAGTTATGTACGGTAAGGTTCTAGAAAGTATTGACTCATGAATGAACTAACTCATTGTATGATATCGCGTTCTAGTAATAGTTCTAGTATCTTCCTAAACTACCCATATGGTAGTTTACTGGTAATCTAACTGGTACGATGGACATGGACGTATACCCTTGCTACCCAAGGGCATGCGATGAAATGGAAGGACCTTTATGACTATATATGTACACATGATATATAACTAATATTTAAACGACCTTCGGACAAGTACCCGATATCCTATCAGACCACATCCAAATCGAGGAAAAGGAAACAAGGTGGATAGCCTTCCTAAGTCTTTTAAACATTACTTCTATAACTATACATATAGACGCCTATATTTATAATATAAAAGCATAATTAAGTTTTGTAAAACCTTTGAACATAATTATTATTTCAAGTAAAGATCGGCTTGATGTCAATCTATAAAATGGTTTGAAAGCATGGGTTTGATAAAACTGTTTAGTATAAAGAATCATTTGTTTGAAACACAATAGTAAATAAGTTTGAAATGTAACATACAGAGTAAAATGTATAGTGTAATAAGGAGTTTTAAACACATAAAGTGTTTATGAAAAACATTTGAAGGAAACTGTTTGGTAAAAAAGCTAATGAGTAGCCAATCATTTGAATGTTGCTTATTAATCAAGTGTGATTGATATAATAAGTAGCATGATTCTACTTGTACCCCCCCCCTATAAAACATTTAAAAACAGTTTAAAACATTGATTAAGGGGTATGAACTCACCTGTTGTAAGTGATTGGAATTGAACGGACCGTATCGTAAGGAAGGATCGAATAAGTGCTTGGTGTCAAGTGAAGACTTTAGACGCACACAATGATCCTAATTACATATAAAGACATATGTATATAAACAATTAGTGATTATAACACTAATTAAACATGTGTAAACCTTTTAATGCGAGGAAAACACTTTGGTCAAGTGCTAGGAGGCTAATGGGTTGCAACAAAGGAGTGCAAGGCCTCATATGGGAGTTTATGGTCAAAAGACAATATGTTTTGGATTTTACAGCCCAGGAGAGTAAACTCCTGGCCGGAAACTCTAATTTGGGTCACTAACTGAGGCTTAAAATTAGTATAACTCAAGTGGTGAATTGCTTCAAAGCTTAAACAAGTGTTTGGCCTTCCTTTTAACTCCTTTGAGGAGTTTACGGCCCTAGGACCATATCCCTTGTAGATTACGACCGTAATCTCCCTTGGGAGGATGTATATGGTGTTTTCGAGTCCCTAAATTAACTAGGAACTAAACTAGGCTTTTGAAGAGTTTATGGCACCATTTGGCACCATTTTATGGAGTTCACGGCCCTAGAACCTTTTGGGCCGTGAACACCTTACTCTTGGTGTTCTATGTGTGTTAGCTAGTCCTAAACTCATTTGGTTACATATCTAAATTCAAGCCTAAGCCTTAGGAAGTGTTTGTGGCATCAAAACACCCATAACTTGAGTTTTTGGCCCATGAACCATTTGGCCATGTGTTTGCGACCATGAACACCCCTAGGTGTTGGTATTTTGATTGTTTTGGGTCTTAGAAACATCAAGGTAATGTGCTATGCTAGTCTCTTTGGCTAAATGAAGGCATTTAGGACATTTTGGCACTTAAACATGGAGTTCACAACCCAAGAACCTCCTTGGCCGTGAACTCACTTTCACCCTTAGATTCTAATTGATTTTGTGTCCTAAACATGCAATGGTGGCTTCTTGTTTGAGTTCCAAGGCTTTGAGGGCATTGGGACACTTTTGGCCCTTAAAATGGAGTTTACTCCCCAAGGTGTTCTTGGGCGTTAAACTCCTAAATCTTGGGGTTTTGACATGATTTTGATGTTATAAAACATAATCTAAGCTATATAATACAACTAGATTGAAGTACTCACGATTTGGGATAAAAACCCCAAGATCTGTGAGAGAGAATTCGGCTTTTCTCTAGTTGTAACTGTAACTAATGAACGAATATGGTTCAGATTTCTATATATAGTCCTAGGATTTTTTTGGCAGAAAATATTTTATTCCCGGAACGAACTCTAAAATAGTAGAGTATTGGAATAAAGTGTTGCACAAAACCCTAGTGCATCCACTCTCCTAATATCTCCTTAAGTGCTAATCTTGAAATACTCAAACTTATACCCAAAGTCTGGAATTTCACTGTAACTGTTCTAACTTCTATTGGCTTGATATGGTTTGTACATAATGGAAATTTCGGGTTGTCACATCATCCCCCTGTTAAAGGGAATTTTTTCCCGAAATTAGAATTTAGGCAAGGAAGTAGGAATGAATGATCGAGTCGTGAGGAGGAAACTTCCTATTCGATTGGTTCTAGCGCTCCTAGGTGAAATCGGGTTCTCGGTTGGTATCCCAACGAACCTTCACTAATGGGCGACGACGTTGCTTCGTTCGCTTGACCTCTCGATTAAGGGTCACTACGGTTCTAACACGAAGGCATGGATCTCGACGAGTGGACTTACAAGAGTCCTAACGGAAAGGTACGGTTTCACGATCGAGATGCGAAGAGTAAAAATGTACGTTACTCAGTTCGCGGAGTAGGTCTAGTTTGTGCGAGTCACAAGACCATTTCTGGTAAGAATCTCGGAGGTCCTATCTATCATGGATTTAGCTTTCCATGCTTACGAAGCGTATTAAGCCGTTCCCAGAGTGAGACTTCCTAAAGAACTTGGTCTCTCACTTGGAATCTCCAAGGTTTCCTTTTCTTGTATAACTTCCCAGTCAAAGGCCACCCCCTTGCTAGGTCAAAGTCGTACGGGTTTCTGTAACTTGCGAGGAGTTTTGAGTGAACTATGATACTAGGTCTGTAAGACCTAGAATTTGGCGAATGACTGTCGGCGTGTCTGGTGTCGACAAATTCTCAAAAGTTTTGGTAAATAGTAAGAATACTCAAAATTTCCCACATCACTAACAGTGTGTCATAGAAATTTGACTCTTCAATTTCAAAACTCGTGCCTAGAGAACTTCGCGAAAAGTTTCTCTGAAGGAAATGTTTCCATGGGTTTCTTCTTACTACGAGGGTAGATAAGTAAGTCATTACACGGAGAAATGAAGAACTGATCCAAGTAAGAAAGACGTACCCTACTCATTTAGCTCATGAAAACTATGGGCGTATTGGTCCTATCCGAAGGGTATCACTACAGACTAGAAGTGTCTGCATCGAGTTCAGAAGATAGTGTTCCGGGTATCCTTCCCTACCACTCGAACTGGCGATATTCGGATCTTCGATCCATTTTTGAAATAATTCTTTCCTTGTGTTTGCTCAACCAACTCATCTATGCGAGGCAGAGATAATGATTTCTACTGGAAAATCTTGATGGAGTCCTCGATAGCCGAGGCACATATGATGCAATCCGTCGATCTTTGGAAGAATAATACCGGGGTTCTCCTGGGTGAGAAGCCTAGTCTTCTAATTCTATTTCTGTGTAGTTCGCTAAGTTGTCTATATTGTTCTTGTGTCTCCGTAGGTGTTTAGGGTGTAGGGCGATCCGTTTACAGGAGTCATACTGGGTTCTATGTTTGTTCACATGACGATGCGATTACTCTTAGACTTAGGCAGTTCTCCGTCATTAAATTCATATTATAATTCATACATGGTTTCACAATCACAATCTCGTGTATACGAGTCGTATATAATTAAGATTGAAAAGGTAGTTGAATAACTGATTTTTCTTTAACCTCACATCCCATCAAGGAAAAATAAATTAAAGTGGAATCATCAATTCTAAACCTGTAGAACCTTGATTATATATCACTCTTATGTATACACTCCTTAGTGATAGATCAACCGCATGAATTGTGACAACCCGAAATTTCCATTCTGAACAAACGATTTCAATCCAATAGAAGTTAGAACAGTTACAGTGAAAACTCAGATTTCGAGTATAAGTTTTGGCAGTTTTCAGGATTTTACACTTCAGGAGATATTAGGAGAGTGGATGCACTGGGGTTTTGTGCAACGCTGTTATTCCAATGCTCTAGGACATTAGAGTTCGTTCAAGGAATAAAAATATTTTCTGCCAAAAATATCTCAGGACTATAAATAGAATTTTGAACCAAATTGGTTCATTTGTTGATTTCCATTTAGGGAAAAGTCAAAATTCTCTCTCACGGATCTTCGGGTTTTTATCCCAAATTGTGAGTAACTCTTTCTAGTAGTGTTAGAAAGCTTTAAATGTGTTCATAACATAGATTACATAGCTAAATCATCCGATTTAGGAGTTTACTCCCCAAGGCGTTCTTGGGCGGTAAACTCCCGAAACCAAGCCTAGATGGTCTCGCGTGATGTACTACTGCCTTGGACTTGTATAGGAGTGTATTAGGAACAAGAAATCAAGCTAGAATCACCCATGTTTGGCAGTTCACGGCCCAAGAATATCTTAGGCCGTAAACTCCAAAGAACATGCTCTAAATGGTCCTTTTAAGGCACCCAAGGCTTAGACTTTATTTTAGACATGTACCCTAAAATGTTTAGAACCTAGAAAACATAAGGAAGCACAAGTGTTGAGGATTTTATGGCCAAGACAGGTTCTTGGGCCGTAAACACCTATAAAGGGGTCAAATGACACCGTAACTCCTTCCTTAATCCAAGAGACCAATTTGGGCATGTACCTAAATAAGTTTTGGACTAGCTAACACACTTAGAACTCCAGGAGTAAGGGAGTTTACGGCCCAAAAGGTTCTAGGGTCGTGAACTCCATAAAATGGTGCCAAATGGTGCCATAAACTCTTCTAAAGCCAAGTACAAAAGCCTAGTTTAGTTCCTAGTTAATTTAGAGACTTGAAAACCCCATAAACACCCTCCCACGGGAGTTTACGGCCGTAAACTCCAAGGGAATATGGTCCCAAGGCCGTAAACTCTTTAGAAGATTTAATATGGCACCCAAACACTTGATTTAGCCTTGAAACAATTCACCACATGAGTTGTAAAATTGATAGACTTCATTTAGGGGCTTTGTTGAGAGTTTACGGCCAGGAGTTTACTCCCCTGGGCCGTAAACTCCAAGATATATGGTCATTTGACCATAAACTTCCATTAGAGGCATTGCACTCCTTTGTTACAACCCATTAGCCTCCTAACACTTGACCAAAAGTGTTTTCCTCGCGTTTAAATGTTTATACTTGTATAATTAGTGTTTTAATCACTAATTATTTATATACATATGTATTCATATGTAATTAGGATCATTGTGTGCGTCTAAGTCTTCACTTGACACCGAGCACTTGCCCGATCCTTCCTTACGATAACAGTCCGTTCAATTCCAGTCACTTACTACAGGTGAGTTCATACCCCTTAACTAATGTTTTAAACTATTTTTAAATGTTTTATGGGGGGGGGGATAAAAGTAGAATCACGCTAGTTATTATATCCATCACATGTGATTAAGAAGTAGAATTATGATAGTTATTTCATCAATCACATGTGATTAATATACAACATTCAAATGATTTGGCTACTTATTAGCCGTTTTACCAAACAGTTCCTTCAAACGTTTTTCATAAACATTTTATATGCTTTTAAAACTCCTTATTAAACTGTATATTTTTACTCTGTATATTACATTTCAAACTTATTTACAATTGTGTTTTCAAACAAATGTTCTTTATACTAAACTGTTTTATCAAACCCATGCTTTCAAAACCATTTTATAGATCGACATCAAGTCGATAATTTCTTAGAAAATATTTATGTTCAAAGGTTTTACAAATCTTATTTTATGCTTTTATATTATAAATTTCATGCCTCTATATGTATAATTATATAAGAAATGTTTAAAAGACTTAGGAAGGCTATCCACCCTATTTCCTTTTCGCGCTTGAGATGTGGTCTGGTGGGATATCGGGTATTCGTCCGAAGGTCGTTTACATATTAGTTATATATCATTAGTACATATATAGTCATAAAATGGCCTTCCAATTCATCCCATGCCCTTGGGTAGCAAGGGTGTACATCCATGTTCATACGTACCAGTTAGATTACTAGTAAACTACCGTATGGGTAGTTTAGGAAGATACTAGAAGTATTACTAGAACGCAATATCATACAATGAGTCAGTTCATTCATGAGTCAATAGTTTCTAGATCATTACTGTACATTACTATACTTGCTAGGTAGAGAGCACGTACATGACATACAATGAGTCAGTTCATTCAAAACCATTTTATAGATCGACATCAAGTCGATCATTTCTTAGAAAATATTTATGTTCAAAGGTTTTACAAATCTTATTTTATGCTTTTATATTATAAATTTCATGCTTCTATATGTATAATTATATAAGAAATGTTTAAAAGACTTAGGAAGGCTATCCACCCTATTTCCTTTTCGCGCTTGAGATGTGGTCTGGTGGGATATCGGGTATTCGTCCGAAGGTCGTTTACATATTAGTTATATATCATTAGTACATATATAGTCATAAAAGGGCCTTCCAATTCATCCCATGCCCTTGGGTAGCAAGGGTGTACATCCATGTTCATACGTACCAGTTAGATTACTAGTAAACTACCGTATGGGTAGTTTAGGAAGATACTAGAACTATTACTAGAATGCAATATCATACAATGAGTCAGTTCATTCATGAGTCAATAGTTTCTAGATCATTACTGTACATTACTATACTTGCTAGGTAGAGAGCACGTACATGACAGGTATAACATTACATTACATTACTATACTTGCTAGGTAGAGAGCACGTACATGACTGCTATAAGATTACATTACATTACTATACTTGCTAGATAGAGAGAACACACATTACAGCTAGCACATGTGGAACGTTTCAGTACACTACTATACTATTACATGATCACACTTACATAAGTACAACTACGTGATTACACTTATATGAGTACTTTTACATAGATATTATAGTATGAGTTCTATTACATATTATATGTATAGACTCTGTTATAAAATCCTAATTCTTATCTTTACCTTGTGATTCAATCACATAATCGACGAGATAGATTGGATTTAATATCCTAGTACCAAAGGATACATTGTGGGACTGACCATTCCTAAAATCTCTGTTACCTACAGAGGTAAAAGCACATCCATGGATGTCAACGGTTGATACCATTACATGTATACTTTTGGGGACTAACTATTCCTATACCCAGCTGTTAGCAATAGAGGTAAATGTACATCTACGGATGTCTTCAGTTAACATTGTTAGTTGCCCTTGTTCCAAAGGGTAATACTAATGCAGTTAGGTCTTGGTAGAAGACTACATTCATAACAGTTAGGTCTTGATAGAAAACTACATTCAGAACAGTTATGTCTTGATAGAAGACTATATTGAGAACAGTTAAGTCTTGGTAGAAGACTCCTTTTGTTACTAATAGGAATCATAGGGATTTCTAGGGTTTTTCAAACGTTTACAGTTGTTTTACAAACATTCTAAATTTACAGTTCATATACATTTTCAATACTTACAATTCATTTACTTACGAATTGTTACATACAAATTAAGACACTAAAATACTTATGATCTCACCAGCTTCAAAGCTGATACTCACTTTCAAAATTACTTGTATCCTCAGGTTATCATAGACAGGTACCGATGCAAGGAGAAAGGAAGACGGAGCTTGTTCAAGACTCATTTTTCATTTTGATTTATTCTTTAGTGTTTATCAAAATTTGATAGAACACACTTGTATAATAATTATATTATTAATGCAATGGATGATGTTGTTGCTTGTTTACTACTTTACATTGTTGTGATATTATACATGACGTCCTCTGCCCCAGAACGTTTCCGCCGTTCTTGGATTTGGGGTGTGACAGATTGGTATCAGAGCATTGTTTATAGTGAATTAAGTATATCAACCCATAAAAGATACACTAACTATAAATACATAACTGATTAAAAATACTCTGACCAAGAGTTTATACTTTAAATAGTAAAATATTTAAGTAAGTATACGTGCTGCATTCATACTAAAATCAGTGTCACTAGGACAGTACAAAAGAATTACGATTATTGGGCAACACAAGTGGGCTTAGAGACATATGGTCAGAACTGGGAAGATATAGCCTGATCACCTATATTATCCGAGGGGTGACTAGCATGTGCCTAAGTTTAATTGTGTTGTTGCAACAATGCTAAAATCTTACCAACCCTACCACAATGAGAACAATAGAACATAACATTAAAATTAATATACTATAGGAGTATTTGGTGTTACTATAAGTACTTTATACTTGAGAACTAGAACGGGATCTTCATTACTAAGTTGATAGTTGCTAAGTGGATACACTAAGGCTATATGTAATTAGGATGTTATAGACTAATAATCTGTGAAAATTTTACTCTACCCCTATTCTGTGTGAATACGGAGTTAAGGTCACTTATTCGAAGGTGTATCCTGTTTAGATTACACATAGCTGGTATGCACTTCACAAATAGCGATGTAACTAATGAAGATTTTATGAATAATTATCTAGATAGTTCGTCTAATAATTATTCTCTTACCCTAAATTCTCGCATAGAAAACATAGCTGGACTCCATCCCCTCGGCAACCAGTATGTTCCGAATGAATTCATAGCTAGTTGGTTTGGAGAAGAACCAAAGAATGATCATCCTATCCCCTTGAAAGATCACCATGATGAAGACCTTTCGTATGATGCTAACTCCGAACCAGAGGTTGAGAACATACCCCGAGCAACTCCCTTTCCAAATTCCTAGCCCTCGTCCGACTTTTCATGGCCCGACCCCTGAGTGAGTGGAATGCTTGGAAACATGGAGCCACGGACAATATCAGTTTATGCCATTTGATGGCGACCGAAGCATTTACGACTTGAGCAATGGGGGCTCAGCAGATAGAGTCTTGCCAATCTTGGTCCGCAGAGTGGCTCGAAATGGGATTCAAGGCAGGACAGCCCTACATCAAATTACCGAAGTTGTCGCCGATGCGAGAATGCATACCCTCCGCACCATTCGTCTAGAAGATACTCGCGAGATATCAGAGAGAAACCATGAAACCATGCTGCAAGCACTGGCTGAATCATGAGCCGAAGTCATAGAGCTCCGAGTACGCCAGAGGGTGTACGAAAGACACATACTTGACATGGAACATCAATTGGCTGAACTAAGAGTTCACCAGAGGGATGACCGTCGCCAGTAGTAGACGCTTTAATTTATTTCTTTATTAAAAAGGAATAGTCTTTTCTGTCTATGCCCGATGTGGCATTTTCTATTAAATTATTTTGTACCGTAAGTACCTTAGTTAGGTCTTTATGCTGTCAGGAACTATCTTCTGTGGATATAATGTAAGACCTTTACAAGGTCATTTTCCAGAATCCTTACATCATGAATATCAAAGATATTGACAGCCGGCTAACTTTTGTGTCATTCTTCATTCAAGTACTCTTATCATACTTTCATTGGGGTCTATCTGAAACATGCTTTAGTCAAGTCATTGGACTATAGTGATTTATCTCCGGAGACATTTCCATGTCTTTTTTAGTGGTTGGACCTTGTTATTCACCAACCCACGATACCTCGGCTGGAACAACAAACGTTTTGAGACCATTCTACGAACTTACTTCTACTCATTACTAGGACTGCATCATATGGATATAGGTCAAACCTTTGAGAACATACTTTCATTCTGTACTAGGACTGCATCATAGGGATGTAGGTCAAACTTTCGAGAACATAGTCATACTCTTTACATGAACAATGTAAGTACATCAAGGGTCAACCAGAATCGCTCACAAAATTCTTATCTTTCGTGTTACAGAATCATGTCATCAACCGGAAGCAATCAGTCGAACAGGGAAACCTCCGCTTTTCCTATGGATGCCGCTACCTTTCAAACAGCAGTTACAGCTGCCGTGGTGGCTGCCGTAACCACGGTCCTTGCACACCGTAGCGCTATCAGCACAGTCAATGCTGCTGATGGGAATGAAGTTTCCAATCGTGGTATCCATCCAGGATGTCGCCAAACAGTAACAGTCACAGGCTCGCAAAGCCAAAAAGCAGAGAACAAGAAACGAAAGCGTCAAGCCCGGAAAGAATGCAAGAGATCCCAAAAGTTGGCTATACAACAACAGCAAGTGGAAACCCCTGCCGTTCCCGTACCACACAGGCCGTACGAGGGAAAACTCCTGAAGTGTGATAAGTGTTGTTTCCATCATCATGGGGCTTGCCATGAGATGCAATGTTGCAATTTCCTAAACATAGGGCACCATGCTCGTGGTTGTGGAGCACCGGCATGACCCATCACTCAAGTCCCTTTCATCGGGACTAAACCTGCACACAATATTAGTTATAACGCCGAACGATTTAAGAAGCAATTTTCAAAGTGGAGTAACAAGGAAGGCACTCGTGTCCACATAACACTGGCTAAACACCAAAATCTCGTCACCAAAGCTAGTACTAGCCAGTCATGCCACCAATGCGGGGAGGTAGGGCACTTCAAGAAAGATTGCCCGATAGCAAAGAACTCTGGCGCAGATGGGAGAATTCTTAGGATCACAGCTACAGGAGAGCCTACTCCGAAACCACGTTAAATGTAATTTAGGAGTTTCGTTGTAACAGACTTATAAACTATCCATAACTAGTGCAAATAGAGTGTTACCTTTTTGCGAGATCCTGTCTATATAAGGATGCTCGTGTTGCGTGTACTTGTCTTTTGTAGTATATCATATTCGCAGCAATGGTCTTGTTGTAAGTCTAAAGTATTGTAACTATGTTAATGGTTGCACGGTTCTGTTTCGTCTTTAAAACGTCTTATGTTCAAATCTAATGTCTTTAAGTTTCAATATGATTCCGACATTATCATACAACTCGATTCAATTTGATCCTCACAAAAAACAGCTTCATGCGTACGTCTCCTTTTCAGTAAACGCCTTTTCCAGCGAAGCCGTCATATCAGAACACCGAAGTACTCATGCCAGGAGTACCTCTTAGTTATTTTCTTTCCGAAGAAATCCCCGAAGTACCACTCGTGCAGTACGTCAACTTTAATCCGAGGATTCATGCGATTGATCTATCACTAAGGAAGGTATACATAAGAGGGATATATAATCAAGATTCTACAGGTTTAGAATTGATGATTCCACTTTAACTTCTTTTTCCCCGATGGGATGTGAGCTTAAAGAAGAATTAGTTATTCGACTACCTTTTCAATCTTAATTATATGCGACTCGTATACCCGAAATTGTGATTGTCAAACCATGTATGAATTCAAATGTGAACTTTAGGACGGAGAACTGCTTAAGTCTACGAGTAATCACATCATCATGTGAACAAACTTAGAACCCAGTACGACTCCCGTAAACAGATCACCCTATAGTTTAAACACCCACGGAGATGCCAGAACAGTACAAACAACTTAGCGAACTGCACAACGATAGAATAAGAAGACTAGGCTTCTCACCCCGGAGAAACCCCAGTCTTATTCTCCTAGAGATCGACGGATTGCATCGTATGTGCCTCGGTAATCAAGGACTCTGTCAAGATTTTTCATTAGAAATCGTTATCTCTGCCTCGCGTAGACGAGATGGTTGAGCAAATGCAAGGAAAGAATTACTTCCAGGAATGGATCTGAGATTGAATATCACCAGTTCGAGTGTTAGGGAAAGATGTCCAGAAGACTATCTCCTGAACTCGATGCGGACACTTCGAGTCCGTAGTGATACCCTTCGGATAGGACCAATACGCCCATAGTTTTCATGAGCTAAATGAATAGGGTTACGTCTTTCTTACTTGGATAAGTTCGTCATTTCTCCATCTAATGACTTACTTATCTACACTCGTAGTAAGAAGGAACCCCCTAGAAACATTTCCTTCAGAGGAACTTCTCGCGAAGTTCTCTAGTCACGAGTTTTGAAATTTAAAAGTCAAATTTCTATGACACACTATTAGTAATGTGAGAAATTTTGAGTACTCTTTCAATTTGTCCAAACCGTTGAGCATTTATCGACACCAGAGACGCCGACAGTCTTTCGCCAAATTCTAGGTCTTACCGACCTACTATCATAGTTCATTCAGAACTCCTCGTAAATTACAGAAACCCGTACGACTTTGACCCAACAAGGGGTGGCCCTTGACTGGGAAGTTAAGCAAGAAGAGGAACCTTTGGAATTCCAAGTGAGTGAACAAGCTCTATAGGTTAACTCACTCTGGGAATGGCTTAATACACTTCGTATCGCGTGGAAAGCTAAATACAATATGGTTAGGACCTCTGAGATTCTTATCAGAATCGGTCCTGTGCCTCGCACAAACTAGACCTACTCTGCGAACTCAGTAACGTACATCCTACTCTTCGCGTCTCGATCGTGAAACCATACCTTTCCGTTAGGACTCTTGTAAGTCCACTCGTCGAGATCCTCGCCTTTGTATTAGAACCGTAGTGACCCTCGACCGAGAGTTCAAGCGGACGAATCAACGCCGTCGCCAGTTAGTGAAGGTTCATTGGAATGCCAACCGAGAACCCGATTTCACTTAGGTGCGCTACAACCAATCGATTAGGAAGTTTCCTCCTCACAACTCGATCATTCGTGCATACTTCCTTGCCTAAATTCTAATTTCGGGACGAAATTCCCTTCAACACGGGGATGATGTGACAACCTGAAATTTCCATTCTGAACAAACCATTTCAATCGAATAGAAGTTAGAACAGTTACAGTGAAAACTCAGATTTCGAGTATAAGTTTTGGCAGTTTTTCAGGATTTTACACTTAAGGAGATATTAAGAGAGTGGATGCACTGGGGTTTTGTGCAACACTGTTATTCCAATACTCTAGGACATTAGAGTTCGTTCCAGGAATAAAAATATTTTCTGCCAAAAATATCTCAGGACTATAAATAGAATTCTGAACCAAATTGGTTCATTTGTTGATTTCCATTTAGGGAAAAGTCAAAATTCTCTCTCACGGATCTTCAGGTTTTTATCCCAAATTGTGAGTAAGTCTTTCTAGTAGTGTTAGAAAGCTTTAAATGTGTTCATAACATAGATTACATAGCTAAATCATCCGATTTAGGAGTTTACTCCCCAAGGCGTTCTTGGGCGGTAAACTCCTGAAACCAAGCCTAGATGGTCCCCCGTGATGTACTACTGCCTTGGACTTGTATAGGAGTGTATTAGGAACATGAAATCAAGCTAGAATCACCCAAGTTTGGGAGTTCAAGGCCCAAGAATATCTTAGGCCGTAAACTGCAAAGAACATGCTCTAAATGGTGATTTTAAGGCACCCAAGGCTTAGACTTTATTTTGGACATGTACCCTAAAGTGTTTAGAACCTAGAAAACATAAGGAAGCACAAGTGTTGAGGAGTGTATGGCCAAGACAATTTCTTGGGCCGTAAACACCTATAAAGGGGTCAAATGACACCGTAACTCCTTCCTTAATCCAAGAGACCAATTTGGGCATGTACCTAAATAAGTTTTGGACTAGCTAACACACTTAGAACTCCAGGAGTAAGGGAGTTTACGGCCCAAAAGGTTCTAGGGTCGTGAACTCCATAAAATGGTGCCAAATGGTGCCATAAACTCTTCTAAAGCCAAGTACAAAAGCCTAGTTTAGTTCCTAGTTAATTTAGAGACTTGAAAACACCATAAACACCCTCCCAAGGGAGTTTACGGCCGTCAACTCCAAGGGAATATGGTCCCAAGGATGTAAACTCCTTAAAACAGTTAATATGGCACCCAAACACTTGATTTAGCCTTGAAACAATTCACCACATGAGTTGTAAAATTGATAGACTTCATTTAGGGGCTTTGTTGAGAGTTTACGGCCAGGAGTTTACTCCCCTAGGCCGTAAACTCCAAGACATATGGTCATTTGACCATAAACTTCCATTAGAGGCATTGCACTCCTTTGCTGCAACCCATTAGCCTCCTAGCACTTGACCAAAAGTGTTTTCCTCGCGTTTAAATGTTTATACTTGTATAATTAGTGTTTTAATCACTAATTATTTATATACATATGTCTTCATATGTAATTAGGATCATTGTGTGCGTCTAAGTCTTCACTTGACACCGAGCACTTGCCCGATCCTTCCTTACGATAACAGTCCGTTCCATTCCAGTCACTTACTGCAGGTGAGTTCATACCCCTTAACTAACGTTTTAAACTATTTTTAAATGTTTTATGGGGGGGGGATAAAAGTAGAATCACGCTAGTTATTATATCCATCACATGTGATTAAGAAGTAGAATTATGATAGTTATTTCATCAATCACATGTGATTAATATACAACATTCAAATGATTTGGCTACTTATTAGCCGTTTTACCAAACAGTTCCTTCAAACGTTTTTCATAAACATTTTATATGTTTTTAAAAATCCTTATTAAATTGTATATTTTTACTCTGTATATTACATTTCAAACTTATTTACAATTGTGTTTTCAAACAAATGTTCTTTATACTAAATTGTTTTATCAAACCCATGCCTTCAAAACCATTTTATAGATCGACATCAAGTCGATCTTTTCTTAGAAAATATTTATGTTTAAAGGTTTTACAAATCTTATTTTATGCTTTTATATTATAAATTTCATGCCTCTATATGTATAATTATATAAGAAATGTTTAAAAGACTTAGGAAGGCTATCTACCCTATTTCCTTTTCGCGCTTGAGATGTGGTCTGGTGGGATATCAGGTATTCGTCCGAAGGTCGTTTAAATATTAGTTATATATCATGTGTACATATATAGTCATAAAATGGACTTCCAATTCATCCCATGCCCTTGGATAGTGAGGGTGTACATCCATGTTCATACGTACCAGTTAGATTACTAGTAAACTACCGTATGGGTAGTTTAGGAAGATACTAGAACTATTACTAGAACGCAATATCATACAATGAGTCAGTTCATTCATGAGTCAATACTTTCTAGATTATTATTGTACATTACTATACTTGCTAGGTAGAGAGCACGTACATGACAGCTATAACATTGCATTACATTACTATACTTGCTAGGTGGAGAGCACGACATGACTGCTATAACATTACATTACATTACTATACTTGCTAGATAGAGAGAACACACATTACAGCTAGCACATGTGGAACATTTCAGTAGACTACTATATTATTACATGATCACACTTACATAAGCACAACTACCTGATTACACTTATATGAGTACTTTTACATAGATATTATAGTATGAGTTCTATTACATATTATATGTATAGACTCTGTTATAAAATCCTAATTCTTATCTTTACCTTGTGATTCAATCACATAATCGACGAGTTAGATTGGATTTAATATCCTAGTACCAAAGGATACGTTGCAGGACTGACCATTCTTAGAATCTCTGTTAGCTACATAGGTAAAAGCACATCCACGGATGTCAACGTTTAATACCATTACAGGTATACTTTTGGGGACTAACTATTCCTATATCCAGCTGTTAGCAACAGAGGTAAATGTACATCTACGGATGTATTCAGTTAACATTGTTAGTTGCCCTTGTTCCAAAGGGTAATAATAATGCAGTTAGGTCTTGGTAGAAGACTACATTCAGAACAGTTAGGTCTTGATAGAAGACTACATTCAGAACAATTAGGTCTTGATAGAAGACTATATTGAGAACAATTAAGTCTTGGTAGAAGACTCCTTTTGTTACTAATAGGAATCATAGGGATTTCTAGGGTTTTTCAAACGTTTACAGTTGTTTTACAAACATTCTACATTTACAGTTCATATACATTTTCAATAGTTACAATTCATTTACTTACAAATTCTTACATACAAATTAAGACACTAAAATACTTATGATCTCACCAGCGTCAAAGCTGATACTCGCTTTCAAAATTACTTGTATCCTCAGGTTATCATAGACAGGTACCGATGCAAGGAGAAAGGAAGATGGAGCTTGTTCAAGACTCATCTTTCATTTTGATTTATAATAGTTATATTATTAACGCAATGGATGATGTTGTTGCTTGTTTACTACTTTACATTGTTGTGATATTATACATGACGTCCTCTGCCCCAGAGCGTTTCCGCCGTTCTTGGTTTTGGGGTGTGACATGAATCCTTGGATTAAACTTGACGTAATGCACGAGTGGTACTTCGGGGATTTCTTCGGAAAGAAAAAGAACTATGAGGTACTCTATGCATCAGTACTTCGGTGTTCCGATCTGACGGTTTCGCTAAAAAGGCGATTTCGAAGAAAGAGATGTACGTATGAAGCTATTTTCTTGAGGATTATATTGAATCGAGTCATATGATAATGTCGTAATCATAAGAAAACTTAAAGACATTAGATTTGAACATAAGACGTTTACAGACAAAATCACAACCGTGCAACCATGAACAGAGTTATAGTACTTTAGATTTACTTCAAGACTATTTCTGCGAACGAGGTATACTACAAAAGACAAGTATACGCAACACGAGCATCCCTATACGACAGGATCCCGCAAAAGATAAGACTCTGGTTGCACTAGTTTTGGGTGGTTTTATAAGTCTGCTACAACTAAATGCCTAAATTAAATTAACGTGGGTTCGGAGTAGGCTCTCCTGCAGCTGTGATCCTAAGAATCCTCCCGTATGCGCCAGAGTTCTGCGTTATCGGGCAATCCTTCTTGAGGTGCCCTATCTCACCGCATTGGTGGCAGGACTGGCTAGTACTTCCATTGGTGACACGAGTGCGGTGTTTAGCCAGTGTTATGTGAACACAAGTGCCTTCCTCATTACTCCACCTTGGAAATGGCTTCCTAAAGTGTTCTGCAGGAGTTTCCACTGGTGGCTGTGGCATGGCAAGTCTTTGGGCTCTCTTGCGCTCCTTTAGGGCTTTACAATATTTTCTCCTCCTTTCGGTCTTACTGCTTTGCAAGTCCATGGCTGTAGCCATTTGTTGGTTTCCCGGTTTGGTACTACCATCGGAACTCTCGACCCCATTGCCAGTCTAGCTTGTGTTGCCTGAGTTGAGGTGCGTAAGGAAAGTTGTCACAGTAGCTGCTACCGTAGCTTGCAATGTAGTGGCGTCGATATGGAGGATAGGGGTTTCATTGCTCGGCTGATTGTTTTTGGATGAAAACATGACTCTGTTTCATGGAAAGAAAACAAATTTGTGAGCAATTCTGGTTAACCCTAGATGTACTTCGATTGCTCAACAAAAGAGTAAGAGTGCATTCTCGAAAGTTTGACCTACATCCCTATGATGCAGTCTTAGCACGGAATGGAAGTATGTTTACGGAGGTTTGACCTACGTCCCTATGATGCAGTCCTAGTACTGAATGGAAGTGAGTTTGTAGAGTGGTCTCAAGACGTTTGTCGTTCATGCCGAGGTATTGTTGGTTGGTGAATAATATGATCCAACCACTAAAAGAGACTTGGAAATGTCTCCGGAGCTAAATTACTATAGTCTAATGACTTGACTAAAAGCATGTTTCAGATAGACTCCAATGAAAATACGATGAGAGTACTTGAATAAAGAAGGACACGGAAGTTAGCCGCCTGTTAAAATCTTTGATATTCACGACGTAATATTCAGGAAAATGACCTTGTAAAGGTCTTACATCATATCCAGAGAAGATAGTTCTTGACAGCATAAAGACCTAACCAAAAGTACTTATTGTACAAGATAGTTTCATAGAAAATGCCACATCGGGCATAGACAGAAAAACGATTCCTTTTAACAAGGAAAAATAAAGTAAAACATCTACTATTGGCGACGGTCATCCCTCTGGTGAACTCTCAGTTCAGCCAGTTGACGTTCCATGTCAAGTAGGTGTCTTTCGTACACCCTCTGGCATACTCGGAGCTCTATGACTTCGGATCGTGATTCAGCCAGTGCTTGCAGCAGGGTTTCATGGTTTCTCTCATATCTCTCGCGAGCATCTTTTAGACGAATGGTGCGGAGGGTATGCATTCTCACATCGGCGACAACTTCGGTAATCTGATGTAGGGTTGTCCTGCCTTGAATCTCATTTCGGGCCACTCTGCGGACCAAGATTGGCAAGATTCTGTCTACTGAGCCCCCATTACTCAGGTCATAGAAGCTTTGGTCACCATTTAAATGGCATGGGCTAATCTTGTCCTTGGCTCCATGTTTCCAAGCATTCCACCCACTCAAGGGTTGGGTCATGAAAAGTCAGACGAGGGTTAGGAATTGGAACGGGAGCTACCTGGGGTAGGTTCTCAACCTCTGGTTCAGATTTAGCATCGTCCGAAAGGTCTTCATCATGGTGATCATTCAAAGGGATAGGATGATCATTCTCTGGTTCTTCACCAAACCAACCAGCTATGACTTCGTTCGGAAGAAACTGGTTATCGTGGGGATGGAGTCCAACCATGTTATCTTATGCGAGAATTACGGTAAGAAAATAATTATTCGACGAACTATCTAGATAATTATTTAGAAAATCTTCATCAGTTACATCGCTATTTGTTAAGTGCATACCAGTTATATGTAATCGAAACAGGATAGGCCTTCGAATAAGTGACCTTAACTCCATATTCACACAGAATAGGGGTGAAGTAAAATTTTCACAGATTCTAACTCTATAACATCCTAATTACATATATCCTTAGTGTATCTACTTGGAAACTATCAACTTAGTAATGAAGATCCCGTTTTAGTTCTCAAGTATAAAGTACTTACAGTAACACCAAATACTCCTATAGTATTTTAAGTTTAATGTTATGTTCTACGGTTCTCATTGTGGTAGGGTTGGTAAGCTTTTAGACTTGTTGCAACCACACAACTACACTTAGGCACATGCTAGGCAATCCTCGGATAATATAGGAGATCAGGCTATATCTTCCCAGTTTTGACCATATGTCTCTTAGTCAACCTGTGTTGCCCAACAATCGTAATTCTTTTGTACTGTCCTAGCGACACTGATTTTAGTATGAATGCAGGCACGTATACTTGATTAAATATTTTATTATTTAAAGTATAAACTCTTGGTCAGAGTATTTTTAATCAGTTATGTATTTATAGTTAGTGTATCTTTTATGGGTTGATATACTTAATTCACTATAAACAATGCTCTGATACAAATCTGTCACACCCCAAAACCAAGAACGGCGGAAACGTTCTGGGGCGGAGGATGCCATGTACAGTATCACAACGATGAAAAATAGTAACCAAGCAACAACATCATCCATAGCATTAATAATATAATTATTATACAAGTGTGTTCTGTAAAATTTTGATAAACACTAAAGCATAAATCAAAATGAAAGATGCGTCTTGAACGAGCTCCATCTTCTTTAAACCTTGCATCAGTACCTGTCTATGTTTGACCTGAGGATACAAGTTATTTTGAAAGAGAGTATCAGCTTTGAAGCTGGTGAGATCATAAGTACTTTAGTGTCTTAATGTATATGTAAGAAATCTTTTGTATATGAACTGTTAGTATGGAAAAATGTATATGAACTGTAAGTGTAAAAATGTTTGTAAAACAACTGTAAATGTTTGAAAAACCCTAGAAATCCCTATGATTCCTACTAATATATAAGGGTGTCTTCTACCAAGACCTAACTGTTCTCAATGTAGTCTTCTACTAAGACTTAACTGTTCTCACTGTAGTCTTCTACCAAGACTTAACTGTTCTCAATGTTCGTCTCTTGTAAAAGTGTGTAATTTTCCCAAATGTAACTATCATTAATAAAATATAGTTTTTACAACTAATGTTTAAGTGAAAAGATCACTAAATATATGTAAAGGGAAAATAATTGTAGTACTGTAGTTTTGTATTATAGGAACTACCGCTGTACTAACTACCTTAAACCAGATTTATATTAAGGCATCATGTGATTAATTGTACCATACTATCGACTAATATTAACAAAAAGGGTAGGTCGTAAAAATAGAAATGACGTTCGGCACCTGCAGAGCTGCAGGATCGGTTGTAGCTAGCAGCAAGGTGTAGGAAAGTCAATCCAGTATAGATCTATACAGAAATTCACGCTCTCCCTCCAAGATAATTCTAGCTACAACTCGAGCCATGAAAATTAAGGCATGCTCCGATACAGTGGATCACAATTTTTGTCAATGTATTTATGTATATGTAATGTACTAAAATGTTCTACGTGCGCTAGCTGTAATGTGTGTTCTCTCTCTATCTAGCAAGTATAGTAATGTATTGTTTCTCTTTCTAGTATCGTTGTATATGTTCTCTTTCTAGTATAGTTGTATATGTTCTTCTCCTAGTATAGTTGTATATGTTCTCCTTCTAGTATAGCTGTATATGTTCTCCTTCTAGTATAGTTGTATATGTTATCCTTCTAGTATAGTTGTATATGTTCTCCATTTATCTAGCAAGTATAGTTATGTACTGTAAGGTTCTAGAAAGTATTGACTCATGAATGAACTGGCTCATTGTATGATATCGCATTCTAGTAATAGTTCTAGTATCTTCCTAAACTACCCATATGGTAGTTTACTGATAATCTAACTGGTACCATGGACAAGGATGTATACCCTTGCTACTCAAGGGCATGCGATGAACTGGAAGGACCTTTATGACTATATATGTACACATGATATATAACTAATATTTAAACGACCTTTGGACGAGTACCCGATATCCTATCAGACCACATCCAAATCGAGGAAAAGGAAACAAGGTGGATAGCCTTCCTAAGTCTTTTAAACATTACTTATATAACTATACATAAAGAGGCATGCAATTTATAATATAAAAGCATAATTAAGTTTTGTTAAACCTTTGAACAAAATTATTATTTCAAGAAAAGATCGACTTGATGTCAATCTATAAAACGGTTTGAAAGCATGGGTTTGATAAAACTGTTTATTATAAAGAATCATTTTTTGAAACACAATTGTAAATAGGTTTGAAATGTAACATACAGAGTAAAATGTAAAGTATAATATGGAGTTTTAAACACATAAAGTGTTTATGAAAAACATTTGAAGGAAATTGTTTGGTAAAACAGCTAATGAGTAGCCAATCATTTGAATGCTGCTTATTAGTCACATGTGATTGATATAATAAGTAGCATGATTCTACTTGTATCCCCCCCCCCATAAAACATTTAAAAACAGTTTAAAACATTGATTAAGGGGTATGAACTCACCTGTTGTAAGTGATTGGAATTGAACGGACTGTATCGTAAGGAAGGATCGGACAAGTGCTTGGTGTCAAGTGAAGACTTTAGATAAACACAATGATCCTAATTACATATGAACACATATGTGATGGGTTTTGGTCATAAGAACATCCTATGTGCTCATACAAACCCTAATGCTTGGATACATGCAAGTTATCCAAGACTATAAACCCTAATTCTAGCATTCAAGTAATCATATTAACATGAGAACAGATTTAAGATATTACCTTGATTGTTATGTAGCAATAACAATCCCAATTCCTCCTTGTATTGACTTTAGAAAGCTTAGAGTCACAAATGTCACTCCTCTAATGGTTCACAAACACCAAGAGCAAGAGGATGAGGAGGAGAGAGGATGGAGGCTACCCTAAAACGTGTGAAACCCTAGAAGGATGCTTAGCCACGTTTTTGGGTCATAAGGGGTCTATATATAATGAGGCTATTAGGGTTATCTAACAAGGAAACCCTAATTTGGATGCTTAATCCCTAAGCAACCCATAGATTCCTTTTCTTAAGGCCTTGGACGATTTCTTATGGGCTTCCCCATAGAATTTGTCCACTCCTTAATATAAGGCAATCCATGGCACAAATTACAATTATCTTATAATTACAATTCAAGTCCCTTAAGTTTAATTAATCTCTTTCAGTCACAAAACTAATTACTAATTAATTCTTGACTAATATTAATTAAACAATATGATTTCTCCTTTAATATATTATTCTCATAATATATTAATAAATCATATTTAATCCTTTCTCTCCATAATTCATCCTATCAAGTTACTTTGGTGAAGGCAACCCAAAAGGACCATGCACCATCGGGTCAAGTACATACCAAAATAGTTATGGACTTAGACACTAATCAAACAGTCTCCCACTTGGATAAGTCTAATAACTATTATGCGTATGACTTCAGATCCTGATCTGCAATTGTAGCTTTCCAAAGTCGCTGTCAACTATGATCCTATCAGTTACGCGTGTCCTTTAGATAAGGGATCATTTATTCCTCCATTCTAGATATCGTATGAGATATGATTTCAAATCATTCTCTTTGTACTATTTCTCAATTTCTGATTTATGAAGACTGACTAATTGAACAAATCAAATTAGCCCTAGCCCGGCCGAGCATTTACGTTTGTCATCACTAAATCATCGAGGGGCCCAAAGATAGCGCTTTTATCGTACTTTGGATAAAAGGAACGGATAAACTTTGATTCAATGCTCACTTGCACTCACTCACCGAATCACACACAACAATATTTTTTATGACACCAACTTACTGGTGCGTTTACATATTATCAATGTGCAACCAATTTGCAAGATACAACTCACACATCTCGGTTTCAAGAATATAAGATGTTATCGTCTCACCAATCACTTGTGATACCATTCATGGAGTGATCCAAGTGAGCGTGGGTTTAATCCAATGCTCAAATCATATTCATAAGCACTCATGAACGTTGCAGCAAACATTCGCTTATGTCTAATACTCTTTAGACAATCCACACACCAATTCACGACAGTCTTCTTTCATATCTACTTCCAACATATGAACAATTGTGGCCTGTTCAAATAATTTGACTCTTCTTAACCAATTTAAATTATTCAGGAAGTCAAAACATGCAAAGTGAAACACAAGAATAATACTAATCCCATATGGCCTCAACCCTTTGAGCATAAATAAAACACCTTTTATTTATCACCATATCGATTACTCATTATTTGTCGTTTCGGGTAATCAACTTCTCACTTGAATTATTACACTTGTCCCATGCTGTTAGTATGCACACAATGTTTACCTATGGTTCTTACTTTGTGAAATAGATCAAATTGAACACATTTCCAATCATTCTCATTTCACAACTCCTAATTCCTTTCCATAAGCAAAAGAATATCAAATTCTTGCCACTTATAGAATATATTAGATTCTAACATTTTATGCAATGATCCTTTCGTAATGTCACTGCACCAAAGTCACAAAGACTATTGCCAATGATATTACAAAGTCCTCTATCGTAGATTGTTACAAGACAATTCCATAGACGTGATGTCTCTCACTCAAAGTACATTCTTTGAACATCCTTTTTGCATAAAAGTTTCTAATCTAGTCATAAATTTTCAATATTCAATTCCCAATATGGACACGTTTCCATATTTTCCATATGACAAATCATTCTTAATAGAATCTTGTCTATTCATAATAATGTGGATATGCTCCATCCAATATGGAAACATTTCCATATTTTCCAATACTATTCTTCCAACTACTCACAAGCGACCAATCCTCAGCGAACTTTGGATTATCCTTTGATAGTTGTTTAATTATCTTAGCCAAAACTGATTCTTGTCCTTTTTCCCTCTAAATTCTCTAGACATTTGGAAAATTTTAGAATGTTCAAATATTGTAGCATTTGCAATCGATCCTATACCCGAAGCGTATGGGACACAATGCATAATGTCTTACATAAAGATTTGATACTTTATCAATCTTCCGGCATAATATTTCATTTGCTATGTTCTCAAAATTCGAATTGTGAAGAGGAATGTTGTAATCATAATCGAAATTTTAAGAACACACTATGTTTCTTTGACTAAGTTATTAACATTCCACAACCTAAGCCTTTAGATTTGAAATAAAGCATAATATTCTCTCCCTTAATTATAGCAAAACAAATATTCCATCCTTACAACTTTGCAAAGAATGACTCTTGTTTTCTATAATTAATATTTCCAACTTGCAATACTTTCCTTAATAATCATACAATCATAACATTTATGCTCCCACTATCATGATGATTATTATAAACATAACACTTATGCTCCCACTAGCTTTGACATGTATTCAGAAACCGCCTAACTTTCAGAAAAAACAATACTCATCGAATTTCTTAAGTTCTTGTTTCTAATACCTAATACTTTGATAATCCTTTATCTAAGCTTATACACCTTTCCCTTAGATAGCTCATATGTGTGTCTAAACAATTATGACTAATTGTCAAATCTCACACTTCAAATTATAGAGAGGGATACCGTAACCATAATCGAATTCAAGAATACAATTTCACAATTACTATCTTCTAAAAATCTTTCTTAGTAAAAGTATTTCCTCACAGTCATTTTCATGAAGGATGAAATCTTATGACACTTAGATTTTAATGGTGTATGTGTTCCTATCCATGTGAATTTGTCAAAACCAAAGTTTACAACAAATTCAAACTCATATGGATCGAACTTTCTCAATATTGATTTCTTGCCTTATGGTAGCACAGCTGCCCACCATGTCTTCCATGTAGTTAAGTAGCTCACCCTTTCCTATCAATGTACTTTTCATTGATCAAGGTGCCTTGCCTTTTATGCGTTCAAATGAGAACTTATAGAACTCACATGCATAATTAACTCGATTGGAACAACACAGAAACAAAATAATGTCAACACGATAGGTTGTAAACTTCAACTCGTGTGCTAGTGATGATCGATAAGGTCTATTTTTGATTTGTTCTTGAAACTTTTCAAGACCATTAAGACTCCCACTGACTCCTTGACATATAAGATTCTCTTGTCAATAACCATTTCTTGACAAACAAATATTCAAGAGTTAGTGTAGCTTTTATCAAAACACTTCATAAATTGGTCCTAGTTGGTCTTTGTCTTATCCAAGTCATCATAACTTACCAATTTCAAATGTGCAAGAATAAGAAAACCTTTTCCCATATTCTACATTTGATGAATGTTATAAACCTTCTTAATACTTATCACTCAATGTCACAATCTTAACTCTAAGACTTGTTTTGGAACGAAGTATGATTGACTTCTTGATTTAACCATTGCTTCAATTCTTGAATCCTCTTCTTAGACATACAATTGTACTAAGACTCACTTATAGGATCAATTGGGATATGGTTCTTAATCATTAAGACCTATCATAAAGCATAAAATGTACTCTCCCTTCTTCTTAGAAAGGAGAAACTTTTATCTTTCCACTTGATTCTTCTTATTCGTTCTGCTATTGATTTAAACTTTTTCAATCAATTCATAATTACACTTAATCTTGTAAGAATAATCATATTTACTAAACCTTTAGTAAATCATGAGGAATATCATTGTTACTCTTATGGTGGACTTGATCAACACACAACTTTGTGTACTCGATCTCCTAGTCCTTCACTTGACACTTTGTCAATGAATTAGTCTAATTTCCAATTTTGAAATTTCTCATTCATCGTGCAACCAAGTCGCGTGATTCCAAGTTTCTGTCCATTTGAAACTTGGGCGATGAGAAACTTTCCCTATTCGGTAAATTCTTCGACATTTCCACAAATAACATAATAAGAACCAAATCCATTATTGCTAATAATAGAAACATTCAAACATCAATTTTTCATATACGCCATTGCAAAGATAAATAAATAAAATCAAAATTTATTTTATTGCGGAAAAATTCGTCCTGACAATGCAATTCATTAAAAAACTATGCTAATACGTATTTCTTAGCAATCTAATTCTAACTCTAGGCAGCAGCTCAAGAATCTAATCTTCAAGTAATGCGATCGAAATCCATTTCTTCACGGTTAGATTCTACTCACTTCTTCCATTAAGCTTCATTTCTTTTCTTCGCTCCTATAAAACATGAATTGTAATCTTATCACATTATGTATTAAGAATCTAGGATAGGAGCTTAAAAGAGTTAGTCAATGGATTTTACCTAAAGCAAAGCCATACGTTTTGACTCTCCCATCTCTTTGATGTCTTAGGTAAATAGGGCATCTTCATCTCCAATGCCCCTTCTCTTGGCAATAAAAGCAAATTGACTCTTTTGGAACAAGACATGGAACTACTTCAGACATTGCCTTTCTCTTATGATCAAACTTTTCGATCATAGCATGTCTTTCGTTGCCATTGTCTATATCCATAGAGGTCTTGAAGGCAGATTCACCAATCAACTTTGCTTTTCTATTGCGCCAAACCATTGCTGATTCAGCAGCAATAAGCATATAGGTGAGATCTATAAGGGTCACGTCGCAGTTCATCATACAATACTCTCTTACGAACTCACTATATGAGTTAGGAAGTGACTGAAGAACCCAATCAATAGTCATTTCCTCACAGACAACGGATCCCAACATTCTTAACCTATCAATGTGTGACTTCATCCCAAGGACATGTGCGCACACCGACTTTCCTTCTTTATGTTTACTTGCCAAAAGGGTTTGAGTGAGTTTGAACCTTTCAAGTCTTCGAACTTGTGGGTTAGGGAGAATAATTAGAGGAGGTGGAAAAAGAGAAGCATGATCTCATGTTCCTCGATCGAATCGTGGAATATCATCTTCATGTGGAATGCTTGCTCCACGGGATTCGGTAAGACCATAGTTGTCGAACTTTGACATCTACCAAACGGGAGAAACAAATTCAAGTTAGTTGATTGATTGATTCCTTAGTAAATCACCCAAATAAGATACTAAGGCTAGGACCCAACACTATATTCTACAACTCGGGAGAGGGATGTCGTAACCCAAATTACAGAACATTTGAATGTAAGTGAATGAGGATTCATTAATTTCCACTATGAAAAACGAAAAAGAAATTTATGTTTTAAATCTATGAAAACTCCTAGATCCTATGAGATTCATTGAACATTTCAATGGCATATTTAAATCTCGATATGCCCCTCTTGTTTTTGACTGGGATGCCGAGGATCACAAAGCGAGTGTGAATAACCATGCAAACTACATGGTGCCCCCACATGTTACAGTCACCTATTCGATGTGCCGGTAAACCACACACACTCCACCGAACTATGAAAAATATTGAGTCACCCTTTGCTACCTTTTCTTAGAACCATTTACTGTGTCGGTAAACCACACACGTTCCATTAACGTCTTCGCAAGGGCACAAAGTGTAATTTCATGGAATTGCATCAATTCACTTTTGCCTAAGTAACTAAGATTGGGAATGTGTAAAACATTTAGTTACTTTTTTAATTCATTATACTTATAATGGAAGGTTTCATCCTATCCTACCCGTTCGGCTAACGACCCTCCACTAGTCAAGAGTGCGATGGGTAAGAGTGGATACCCATTCAATCACCATTTTATAGGCAATTTCCTTAAACACCCCTTATAGACTAGCTTCGTGAATGAGGCCTACTAACGGTAAAACTGACCTCTACTCATACATATATATATATATATATATATATATATATATATATATATATATATATATATAATGTTAGACTTTTAATGTTATACATAGTATAGGGTGTATTTTAAAACTTTTAAAATACTAGGTGGTCAAATTTAATAATCATACTTTTAATTTAATTAAATTGTAAACCAAAACTTTTATGGATTTATTAAACCTCTTTTAATTATACAACTTAATTAATTAATAAAACCATAAGGGTGTGATTTGAACTTTTTCAAAACAATACTAGGGTTTTAGAATTGAACATTCCTAATTAAACTTTTAATCAACTTTTAAATTCCAAAACTTGAGGGCAAGTTTTGAAACATTTCAAAACATTAGGGTTTAGAATTTAAATATACATCAAAATTAAACAATTAATCAAAATTTAAATTCCAAAACTTTAGGGCAACTTTTGAAACCTTTTTCAAAACATTAGGGTTTCAACTATTTAAATTTCAAAACAACAAAACTTTTGAGGTCAAATTTAAACTATAAAACATAAAGGGGAAAATATGAAACATTTCATAACACAAGGATCAAATAACAAAAAATCTAAATTAACAATTAATCACATAATTATCCATATTTGATTTATTTAATTATTTCTTGCAAAACAATTTATCAATTTAATCAAAATAATTAATCAATTATCACATAAGGAAACAAATATTTTATTAATTGATAAATATCTTCAATTAGATCAAGAATATAGTCATATATATCAACAAATCG
Source organism: Lactuca serriola (assembly GCF_051521515.1). NCBI lineage: Eukaryota > Viridiplantae > Streptophyta > Magnoliopsida > Asterales > Asteraceae > Lactuca > Lactuca serriola. The sequence continues at coordinate 293,741,925 of NC_136410.1, read as the reverse complement.
GATTAATATTGATCTAATACGATAAGGCAAGTATCCTCAAGCAAAAACAACAAGAAATCCTAGTTTTCCCTCATTCTGACCTGCCGACTCGTTGAGTCAGGCATGGACTCGTCGAGTCAGCATGGAATCGACGAGTTCATCTATGGACTCGGCGAGTTCAGCAAGCAGAACCACAGAAAACGAATTTTTTCAACATACAAGGTATGAATACAATAGAAACCAATCTAGGCTCTGATACCACTGATGGGTTTTGGTCATAAGAACATCCTATGTGCTCATACAAACCCTAATGCTTGGACCTAGGTTTCTCTATTGTACATGCAAGTTATCCAAGACTATAAACCCTAATTTTAGCATTCAAGTAATCATATTAACATGAGAATAGGTTTAAGATATTACCTTGATTGTTATGTAGCAATAACAATCCCAATTCCTCCTTGTATTGACTTTAGAAAGCCTAGAGTCACAAATATCACTCCTCTAATGGTTCACACACACCAAGAGCAACAGGATGAGGAGGAGAGAGGATGGAGGCTGCCCTAAAACATGTGAAACCCTAGAAGGATGCTTAGCCACGTTTTTGGGTCATAAGGGGTCTATATATAATGAGGTTATTAGGGTTATCTAACAAGGAAACCCTAATTTGGATGATTAAGCCCGAAGCAACCCATAGATTCCTTTCCGTAAGGCCTTGGACGATTTCTTACGGGCTTCCCCATAGAATTCGTCCACTCCTTAATATAAGGGAATCCATGGCCCAAATTGCCATTATCTTATAATTACAATTCCAGTCCCTTAAGTTTAATTAATCTCTTTCAGTCAAAAACTAATTACTAATTAATTCTTGACTAATATTAATTAAACAATATGATTTCTCCTTTAATATATTATTCTCATAATATATTAATAAATCATATTTAATCCTTTCTCTCCATAATTCATCATATCAAGTTGCTTTGGTGAAGGCAACCTAAAAGGACCATGCACCATCGGGTCAAGTACATACCAAAATAGTTATGGACTTAGACACTAATCCAACAATATGTATATAAACAATTAGTGATTATAACACTGATTAAACATGTATAAACCTTATAATGCGAGGAAAACACTTTGTTCAAGTGCTTGGATGCTAATGGGTTGCAACAAAGGAGTGCAAGGCCTCGTATGGGAGTTTATGGCTGAAAGACCATATGTTTTGGAGTTTACGGCCCAGGGGAGTAAAATCTTGGCCGTAAACTCTAATTTGGGTCACTAAATGAGGCTTAAAATTTGTACAACTCAAGTGGTGAATTGCTTCATCGCTTAAACAAGTGTTTGGGCTTCCTTTTAACTCCTATGAGGAGTTTACGGCCCTGGGACCATATCCCTTGGAGATTACAGCCGTAATCTCCCTTAGAAGGATGTTTATGGTGTTTTCAAGTCCCTAAATTAACTAGGAACTAAACTAGGCTTTTGTATTAGGCTTTAGAAGAGTTTATGGCACCATTTGGCACCATTTTATGGAGTTCACGGCCCTAGAACCTTTTGGGCCATGAACACCTTACTCTTGGTGTTCTAAGTGTGTTAGCTAGTCCTAAACTCATTAGGGTACATGTCTAAATTCAAGCCTAAGCCTTAAGAAGTGTTTGTGGCATCAAAACACCCATAACTTGAGTTTTCGGCCCATGAACCATTTGGCCATGTGTTTGCGGCCGTGATCACCTCTAGGTATTGGTATCTTGATTGTTTTTGGGTCTTGGCCCTTAAAATGGAGTTTACTCCCCAAGGTGTTCTTGGGCGGTAAACTCCCAAATCTTGGGGTTTTGACATGATTTTGATGTTATAAAAAATAATCTAAGCTATATAATAGAACTAGATTGAAGTACTCACGATTTGGGATAAAAACCCGAAGATCCGTGAGAGAGAATTTGGCTTTTCTCTAGTTGTAACTGTAGCTAATGAACAAATATGGTTCAGATTTCTATATATAGTCCTGGGATTTTTTGGCAGAAAATATTTTATTCCCAGAATGAAATCTAAAATCGTAGAGTAATGGAATAACAGTGTTGCACAAAACCTAGTGCATCCACTCTCCTGATATCTCCTTAAGTGCTAATCCTGAAATACTCAAACTTATACCCAAAGTCTGGAATTTCACTGTAACTGTTCTAACTTCTATTGGCTTGATATGGTTTGTACAGAATGGAAATTTCGGGTTGTCACAGGACATTGCTGGGGTGAATCTCTAATCTTTCTCTAAAATGAACGAGTTAAAAACTGTATTTTCATTACTGATATTTTGACGAGGAAACTATTATATTTTCAAAGAAAAAGCTTACAATTAACCTAGTCTTGGTAAAAGACTACTATCGCTGGAAAATATGGGATTTTCTAAGAATCAAAATACTTTCAAATTTTGATAACAGCCATTACTCTACATGATTGTAAACATTTTTATATAAGCAACGACACTAAATACTTATGAACTCACCAGCTTTATGCTGATACTCGTTTTCAAAATAACTTGTATTCTCAAGTCAACAATAAGCACGTACTGATGCAGTTTTGGGAAGATGGAGCACATATAAGACTCATCTTTTATTTTGTTTATACTTTTGGTGTCTATATAACTGTACAAAACAAGTTTGTACTATAATTATTATATTAATATAATGGATGTGTTTGCTTGATTTTACAATTATGCATTGTTATGATACAGAACATGACGTCCCCCACCCCAGAACGTATTCCGCCGTTCTCGTTTTTGGGGTGTGACAGATTGGTATCAGAGCTTTGTTTATAGTGAATCAAGTATATCAACCCATAAAAGATATACGAACTATAAACACTTCGGGACTAAAACACTCTGACCAAGAATATATACTTTTGAATAATGAGATATTTAACTTAGTGTATATATATATATATATATATATATATATATATATATATATATACATCCATGAATATAAAGGGTCAGTATCATACTGGATTAGAACAAAAGTATTAAGATTGTTGGGCAGTGCAATTAGGCTTAGAGACATATAGTCACATCTGGGTGGATGTAGCCTGATCAACTACATTTTCCTAGGAGTGACTAACATGTGCCTAAGAGTCGCTGTGATGTTGCAACAAGTCTAAAAACGTTAGAACAAGAATACTATAGGAGTATTCTGCATTCTATTAACAACATATGTGATAACTAAAAGGATCGTTATTTGTAGGGCAATAGTTGCTAAGTGGATACGCCACAATTACATGTGACTAAGGCGCCATAGACTTAGAATATTTGACCTTTGCTTCATTTCATGTTCTTGTTTGATTTTGGATTTAGAGTTAGGTTCATTTATTCGAAGGTCTATCCTACTTCGATTTCATGTAATTGGTATGCACTATGCAAGTATTGGGTCGGCTAATAACGATCATCTTATAAGTATTCTAGATTAGTACGTATATTAACTATTCTTTCCCCCTTTCTCGCGTAGATAGCATGGCTGGCTTTCACCTACCCGACGATCCGTGCTTTCTAAACCACGACAATGGAGGATGGCTTGACCAGGAGCCAGATGATGATCACCCGATCCCTTTGGATGATCACCGTGCAGAGGGCTTTTCGGATAGCTCCAACTCTGAAGCCGAAGTCAACAATCTGCCTCCAACAACTCCAGATCCCAACCCCCGTCCAGCATTTCAGGGTTCCACTCCCATGTGGGTAACAATTCTGAACCAATTGAGCAAAAAGCAAGGTCAGCCCTTACCTTTCAACGGGGATCTAAGTTTCTACAACATAAGTGAGGGAGGTTCAGCAAACCGAGTCTTGCCCGTCATGGTCCGTAGAATCGCCAGAAATGTTGAGCAAGGTCAAGCAGTTATCGGCTGAGTTATGGAAATTGATGCCAACTCCAACCTTAACACTGCATGTATCCGCCATCTGGAAGAAGCCATGCATAGGACTAGGAGGACCAATGAGGCTCTTCAGCAACAGCTAGCTGCGTCCCGAGCCGAAGTTAGAGAACTCTGAGCACGTCAGCGGACTCATTAGCGACATCTTCTGGAAGTTGTACACCAACTGGCCGACTTGAGAATTCACCGAAGGGGTACCCGTCGCCAGTAGAAAATGTCAAATCATCCCTCTTTTCTTTACAAGAATAGCCTCTCCTTATATATTATCAATAGGACACTTGTCTGTGAACATTTCATAACCTTGAAAGTACCCTAACTAGACTCCTAGGCTACCAACATTTTCCTTTATGGTTTGATGTAAGACCTACTATGAGGTCAATTTTCCCAAACTCATTTTACATCGTGAATACCAGTAATATTGGCAGTTATCTACTTCGTGAGACTTACTATGCTTACGTGTTTCCCTTACTCCATTGCTATGACTCTATATGATATCTGGACTATGGGGATTTAGTTCGTAAAACTCTCTCATCGTGATTGCAATTGCTCCTTACTATTGTCATTTCTTTATAAATTTTCAGTAAGAGATGCCTCCCCGTAAGCTCCCGAACAGAGGCAGACCTGCAACTCAAACTCCTCCGCCACCACCTCCTCCACAGTTTGATCCGGTGATGTTCCAGACGGCTGTAACCGCAGCAGTAACTGCAGCTCTAGCCCAAATAAATTTCAGTGATGCAAGTGGTGCCAGGATGGGTGGAAATTCTAGACATGGTGAAGTTCACCAGCGGATGCAGGGATGTACCTATAAAGACTTCATGAACTGCAAACCAACCTTCTTCAATGGGACCGGAGGAATACTTGCACTGTCACAGTGGTTCGAAAGAATGGAGGCAGTTTTCGAAATGTGCTCATGTCCCGAGGAAAGCAAGATAAAGTACGCCGCTGCCACCATCACTGAGAGGGCTCTGACATGGTGGAACGTGTTGGGTTATGTGCATTCTAACACTTCCTAAGTGTACATGAAACCCTAAATACCTTGGATCTATGTTTTCTCTATTATACATGCAAATAAGAACATCCAAGGTATTATCCTAATCTAGCATACAAAAACTATGAATGTAACAAGATAGAATACATACCTCTTGATGTAGCTTGATGTCTTCAAGCTTTAAGAGCTTAGCCCCAATAGTGTGGAAGCCTCAAGTGGAATCACAAATCACCAAGACACCTTGGAATACTTTAGAGAATATGATTACTTGGTTCTCTCTAGTGAAATTGGCTAGCCCTTCTTTAGTGTATCCACACTAGTGCCCGATTTTGGTCAAGAATAAGATGCTTATATAGTCAGGGTTACACCATGTAAACCCTAATTTACATGGCCTTTCATTTCCATGATCCATGGGTACAAATACACCATGGAGCATCCATGGACCATCCTATGGGTTTTAGCCCAACTTGATTATCCATGGAGCATTAGCCCACTATACAAGTATGGATGATTTACACAATCAACCCATATATTTAATTAGTCTTCTTTTGATCACTTAATTAATCCTAGAATAATTCTTGATCAATACTAATTAAATAATCTTATTATTCTTATTATTAATATACTAGAACTTATAATATATTAATAACCATAAGTGTCTTATTTCTCTCATTATAGTCTATCCAAGTGCATGATGGTATGCAACCCAAATGGACCATGTCGGGTCGGGTCAAGTCTTACCAATTATAGTTATGGACTTAGACATTAATCCAACAGTCTCCCACTTGGATAAGTCTAAAACTATTATTGCGTATGACTTCAGGAACCAACTGGCAATCGTAGCTCTCAAAAGCTTCTGTCGAACTCTGACCTTGTAGATGAACTCTGACCTTTGTCAATGACTTGTCCATTAGATAAGGGATCATATATTCCTCCATTCTAGATATCATATGGACTGAGACATGGATTATAATCATTCTCTCTGTCCATTTGTTGTTTCCCGATTTCCAATTTATGACGACTGACTAATTGAACAAATCAAATCAGTCCTGGCTCGGCCGAGCATTTCCATTTGTCATCATCAAATCATCGAGGGGCCCACAGATATCGCTTTTATCCCGAAGGTAAAAGGAATGGATAAACTTCGACTCGTATGGCTTGTTCTACTACTTGTTGAATCACGCACAAAGGCACATTTTATAGCACCGAGTTACCAAATACGTTTTCGTGCAATCAATGTACTATCAACTCATAGTAACAACTCATATCTCTAGGTTTGAAGAATATAAGATATTATCGTCTCATGATCACTCGTGATAAAATCCATGAAGTGATTCCAATGAGCACGGGTTGAATCCAATACTCAGAACTTATGAGCACTCATGAGTGTTGTAGCCCTTTGTCCAACACCTTAGACCTCTACAAGCCAACCCATGACAGTCTTAATTCATATATACTTCCAACATATGACCGACTATGGATGGTTTGAATAACTTAGTCATTCCGGAAGAATAACCCAGTTTATTCGGGAATTCAAAACATGCAAAGTGAAACACAATAATAATTGAATACAATATGGTATCAAAACCTATGAACATAAATAAAACGCCTTTTATTTATCACCATATGATTGCACATTATTCATTGTATACTGTTTCAGCTATCAACTTTATTCTTGAATTTAAAACAATAGTTGTCCCATGCTCCAAGCATGTACACTATGTTTTTCTAAACACTACTCATGCCACACACCAAGTATGCATACTATGTTTGTCTATGATCTTTACTTTGTGAACTAGATCAATTGAACATAACTTCAATGATTCTCTTTTCACACTCCCAAATCCTTACTGCAAATGCAAGAATTCCAAATTCATGCCATTTACTGAAATCTGTTAGATTCTAAACTTATATGCATTGAACCTCTTGTAATGATTATGCACAAAGTCAGAAGGACTTGACAACAACCATTACAGACCATTCCAAAGGAGATCAGCTCCTTGGGAACATCCTTCTTGCATTAAGTTTCCTAATCTTAAACAGATTGAAAAATTCTAACTTTGAAACATTTCCAGATTCCATTTTGACTATCACTTCTGAACAAGATTTGCCTCCTTACAGATTATGTCAATATGGTCCTTCTAGAATTATCACTATACTTCTAACTGTCCTTGAGCAACCAATCTTTGGTAAACCTTAGATTGTCCTCGACAATTGTTTAATCCTTTTAGTCATATCCAGTTCTAAACCTTTTCCCTTCTTAATGCCCTAGGCATTTGGAAAATTTTAGAAAGGATGAATATAGCACATGTAATCGATCCTATATCCGAAGTATATGGGAATCGATTCATGATGTCTCACATAAAGACTAAACCAGTCTTTTGCTATAACATTTCCATTTCAATTTGCCAAGTTCTCATAATTCAGATTATGAAAAGGGATGCCGTAATCATATTCGAATTTTAGAACGCAAATAATGGACTCATATACAAAATTTCCTTATGTTGAGTCATTCCAACATGAAATTCATATATATCCTTGACTAAATGATTAAAACCTCACGATCTAAGCTTATAGATTTGAGATGAAGTATAATTTTCTCCCGTTAATTATAGCAAAACAACTTTTTCCCAATTGAAACTTTTGTTTTCTATAATTAACATTGCTAACTTGCAATACTTATCATAATTATCATGCTCCGACTAACATGATGATTATTAGCATAACACTTATGCTCCCACTATCTTTGACATGTACTCAGAAATCAGCTGACTTTCTTACCAAAGTTCATATTTCTGATACTAGATTGTTTTGATAAAACTTAATCAAAAGCATACACCTTCCCTTAGATATCACACTTGTGTGTCTAAACAATTATGAAGAGGGATGCCGTAATCATAATGGTTAGACCTTTTTGCTAATTCTCACAAGTCCAAGTTAGTGTGCCGGTAAACCACACACGCTCCACTAACGACTTTGAGAATGCAAATATCACAATTGCTATCTAGCTAAAATCTACTTAGTGAAAGTGTTTCCTCACCATCATTTTCATGAATCGGAGAGAAACCTTATGACACTTAGATTTAATGGTGTATGTGTTCTTATCCATGTGAATTGTCAAAACCATAGACACAAGACAAGGATAATGACAAATACAAACTCATATGGACTGAACTCAATCTTAATTTCTTGCCACCTGGCAGCTCAAGGGCCTGCCATTGCTTCCAAGAAGTTGTGCAACAAATTGAGAACTCTAAGAACTCATATGCAAAGCCAACTTTAACTGGAATGGGCACAAAATATGTCAACACGATAGGTTATAAACCTCAAGTCGTGTGCTAGTGAAGAACTTCAGGTTTATTCTTGATTAGTTCTTGAGACTTTCAAGACCTTTAAGACTCCCACTGTCCTCTTGACATATAAGACTCCCTTGTCAAACATCCAAGACATAGTGTGGATTCTAATCAAGACAAACACTTCACACAATTGGCCTTAGTTGGTCTTTGTTTTATCCAAAACATCACAACTTACCAATTTCAAATGTACAAGAGTTTTAAACCTTCTTTAAGACATGTCACTCAAGTTACAATCCAAGAGTATAACTCTAAGAATTGTTTTTGGAACGAAGTATGAATCATCTTCTTGATTTAACCACTTCAACAATTCAAGTTCCTCTTCTTAGCTATAAGAAGGCTCTTAGAGGATTTATTGTGATAAGGTCACTAAATCATTAAGATGATCACAAAACTGATACGAAAGTACTCTCTCCCAACTTTTCAGATTTGAGAAACTTTTATCCTTCTACCTAATTTGATTCTTCTTATTCGCTCTGCCATACATTGGAACCTTTTGCAGTGTCTCAGAATTACACTTAAGCTTGTAAGTATAACCATATTTACTGAGCTATAGTAAATTATGACGAATAATCTTATCGATCTTTTGTGGTGGACTTAATCAGTGCACAAGACTATGTACTCGATCCCTTAGTCCTTCACTTGACTCACACAACCATGTGAACAAGTAATTAGTCTTAATTTTCCAATACTTGAAAGTTCTCATTCATCATGCTATACAACTTGCATGATTCCAAGTTCTGGTCCAATTGAAACTTGGGTGATGAGAATCTTTCCTTATTTGGTAAATTTAGACATTACCACAAATGAAAGAATCAATTTCATACTTCCACTCTTGTTATTAATGGAATCTTATAAGCAACAAAAATTTCCACAAATGCCATCGTAAGGATATTTTAAAATAAATAAAATCAAAAATTTTCCTTTTATTTTAAAAACTTTGCGGAAGAACTTGTCCTTACAATCCATATGAAAACTTGTTGTTATCTATTCCTAAGCAATATCTCATAACTCCTAAGAAGTAGCTCAAGAATCCAATCTTCAAACTATGCGATAGAAATCTGTGACAACACGATATTTCGGGTCAATGTAATGTAAAACCGATCAAATTTAGGTCAAAATGTAACCTTCCTAAAATCTTATTCGGATTAAATAAAGTAATAGGAATCATATCAAGGTTTGCGTACATAAAAAGAACGTCCAAATCTGACTCCGGATGAGGAAGTTATGAAATTTTGAAGAAATTCCTTAATCACGTCATTTTAATAAATAAATAATAAAAATAATTTCGGAATTAGCCAACGGAATCTAAACGAAAGTCGTAGATCATGGTCTCACCTTCGCGTGGATATAAAGAACGTCAAAAACGGAGTTCGTATGAGAGAGATATGAATTTTTGAAGTTTATTTAAAATAAATAAGAATTTAATTATAAATTCCCGGTAATATCCGAAGAGGAGTCATCGGATTGGACCGAAGTACGCCCTGCGTACCTTCGTACGCCCCGCGTACTGAGATCGAGGGTCTCGGATCGTCCACGTCGCACTATCCGAAGAGTTCTAACCCGTCCGACCCGTCCGAAGCTCCGACCCGTCCGACCCGCTGTCCCATCCGACCCGCCGTCCCATCCGACCCGCGTACCCAGCAACCCGTCCCATCCGAACCGAGGCAGTCGAGGCTTCGGTCACGCATGACGTACGCGTACGCGCTGCGTACGAGCGTACGCCCCGCGTTCGGAGGCGGTTCAGCCTTCCTATAAATAGGATGCGAGGCTTTCCGAAAATGTTGCTCATTTCTCTCCTCTCTCTCACAACTTTGTCTCGTTTTCCGGGCCCGTTATAACCCGAAGCTCTGGTCTTTTTGCTCAAGTCCCGAGGGTCGATTTTACTCCCGAGATTCCCGAGAATCCCGAGAAAAATCCGTTTTCCGAGACGAAACTCTGCCCGGTTTTCCATCTCGCTTTCTTCAATCAATCAAGTGAGTTTCATACCCCTTAATCAACCTGTTAAATATTCTAAATGCTTTTATATTACAAATTGCATGCCCATATATGTATAGACGTATAAATAATGTTTAAAGGACTTAGGAAGGCTATCCACCTTGTTTCCTTTTCCTCGATTTGGATGTGGTCTGATAGGATTTTGGGTGACCATCCGAAGGTCGTTTCCATATTAATTATATATCAAATATACATATATAGACATGAAAGTACTTCCATAATCATATGTACTAAACGCACTGTTAACAAGTTACCATCGGGGTGACACAGAATCATACTATTACAACTGCTAGATCAATGAGTCAGTTCATTCACGAGTCTATACTAGGAAGAGAATATATACAACTATACTACGAGAACATATACAACTATACTAGAACAAGAAACATTTCATCACACATGCAAGAATACGATAACAAATGTGATCCACTGTATCGGAGCATGCCTTAAATGTCATGGCCCGAGTTGTAGCCAGAATTCTCTTGGAGGGAGAGCGTTGAGTTTGCGTATAGATCTATACTGGATTGACTATCCTACACCTTGCTGCTAGCTACAGTCGGACCTGCAGGTCTGCGGGTGCCAAACGTCATTCCGTTATTACGACCGTTCTTTATGTCGTTGTTATCAGTCGATAGTATGGTGCAATTATCACATTATACCTTAATATAAATCCGGTTTAAGGTAGTAGTAATCAGTACAACAGTAGTTCTTATTATACAAAACTACAGTACTACAATGATTTACCCATTACATATTTTGGTGATAATCTCACTTAAGCATTAATGTACAAACTATATTTTATCAAATGATAGTTATACTTGGGTAATCACAGACTTTTACAAACAGACGACTTTACAAAACAGTTAAGCCTTGGTAGAAGGTTACTATTATAGAAAATATAGGATTTTCTGAGAGATTCAAACTTTTGCAAATACTTTTAAACATTTATTTACATTTTTACAAACTTATACATTGGGACAAGTTCAAACGTTTTTGACAATGAACATTGACACTAAAATACTTATGAACTCACCAGCTTAATGCTGATAAACTCTTTCAAAATAACTTGTATTCTCAGGTCATCAGTAGACAGGTACCGATGCCAGCTTTTGAGATAATGGAGCGTACTCAAGACTCATCATTTTGTTATTTTGATTTACGTTATATTTTTGGTGTCTAAAATTTTACAGAACACACATGTATTAAATTGATATGTTTAATGCAATGGATGATGTTGGTTGCCTATTTACATTTACTGTGTTGTGATTACCTTACATGACGTCCTCCGCCCCAGAACGTTTCCGCCATTCTTGGTTTTGGGGTGTGACAGATTGGTATCAGAGCATTGTTTATAGTGAATTGAGTATATCAACCCATAAAAGATATACTAAACTATAAACCCATTGGGGATTAAACTCTGACCAAGAGTCTATACTTAAAATAATAAAATATTTAACTAAGTATACTAGTCTGCATTCATACTAAAATAAGTGTCACAATGACAAGAACAAAAGTATTACGATTCTTAAATATCACAAGTGAGCTCGGGGATGTATGGTCAGTCCTGGAAATGGCATAGCCTGATCAACTATGCTGATCCTAGGAGTGATTAGCACATGCCTTAGAATGGTTGTGATAGGTTAACAAGTCAAAAAAAAAAAAAAAAAAAAAAAACTTACCAACAATACCACAAGAAGATCAATAAACTTAAAATACTATAGGAGTATTTTGCGCTACTAGTTACACGTATACTATATTCTTATACCTCTATTCTCGCATAGATCTTGATGGCTAGATATCCATCATGGCGACCCGTACTTTCCCAATGAAGGCAATGCCGGGTGGATCGATGAAGAGCCCGAAGTTGATCACCCAATCCCTTTGGATGATCACCTCGTAGAAGGCTTTTCAGATGGGTCCGACTCCGAGCCTGAAGTCAACAACCTACCGATTGTAGGTCAAGCCCCGAACAACAACCCTCGACCAGCGTTTCCAGGTCCTACACCCATGTGGGCAAACAACCGAACCGCTGGAGTGATGATCAGGGTCAACCCTTACCATACTTTGGGGACCGAACCTTTTACAACGTCAGCGATGGTGGCTCTACTGACCGAGCTCTGCCTATCATTATCCGCAGAATAGCTCGTATTGTCGAGCAAGGTGGAGCAGCCGTCGACCGGGTCATAGAGATTGATGCCGACTCAGGTGTCAACACAGTCAGCATCCGCCGTCTTGAAGAAGACATGGAAGGGACCCGGAGGACAAATAAAACCCTGCTGTAGCAGTTGGCTGCCTCACGAGCTGAAATATTGGAACTTCGAGCTTGTCAGAGGACTCAGGATCGACCCATTCAAGACGTGTTTCGTCAAGTGTCCGACCGCAGTACTCGCCCGGGATTTTTCCCATCGCCGTTGGTTGATGTCTAGTACAGCTCCGTCTTTTAATTAAAGAATAGCCTTTAACATCTGTGCTCCAAGTAGCGCTTGTGTGTAAAATGTTTCTAACTTCCGTACTCAAATTTGAAATCTAAGAACTGTCAAACTTTTCTATATGGTATGATGTATGACCTACTGTTAGGTCGATTTTCACTGAACTTATTACATCGGTAATACCAGTATTTTTGAGATCTATCTATCTGGGAAAAGTCTATACACTTATGCTTTCCTTCAAATATTTCTTATTAAGGTTTCAAACACTCTTTCAACTGTTGGACTATGGTTAGTTAGTCAGTGTGTCACTCTCACGTTGCTTACAAATTGATTCTTACCATCTTTCTTATCTTTATAAACTTTTAGCTGAAGGATGCCTCCTCGCAAGTCTCCCAGGAATAGGAAAAATCCTGCACCTCCACCACCTCCTCCGCCTCCGGTCATCGATACTGTAGCCCTGAATGCTGTTGTAGCTGCAGCAGTGGCAACTGCCATGGCTCAATATCACTCTTCTGATGCCAGCAGAGGTGGAACCCCTGTGGAATCTATTCCGGTCGAAATCCCTGTGCGCTCAAGGGAGTGCTCTTACAAGGATTTTACAAACTGCAAGTCGAAGCCTTTCTATGGCACCGGCGGAGTCATTGCTCTCTCACAATGGTTCGAGAAGACTGAATCAGTCTTCGAAATTTGTTCATGCCCTGCTGCGTGCAAGGTGAAATACGCCGCATGCACCTTTGAGGGTAAAGCCCTAACGTGGTGGAATGGCCACGTCAAAGCGCTAACTCTCGTCGTAGCCAACGACATGGGCTGGGAAACAATGAAAGACCTCATGACTAAGGAATACTGCCCGAGGGGCGAGATCCAGAAACTGGAGCAGGAACTCTGGAACCTGTCAATGAAGGGCACCAATGTGGTCGCTTATACTGCCCGATTCAGCGAGCTGGTGGCCCTCTGCCCCAATATGGTTCCCACCGAGGGGAAGAAGATCGAGAGGTACATATGGGGACTAGTGCCTCCGTATCAGGGGAATGTGCTAGCGTCAAACCCCGCTACCTTCGACAGTGCCAAACGATTGGCACAACGACTCATTGACCATGGAGTCAAAACCCCTGCAACCACAACCACCCTAGCCATCCCGGAACCCTCCAAACCCGCCGATACTAAGCGGAAATTCTGGGATGAAAGGAAGAAGCAGCAGGCTGCCAAAAAGCAGCAACTGGTGGCAATTCATGCCGCAGTAACCCCTACTACTACTACTGCTCCGGTGAGTCGGTATGCTGGAAGTTCGCCCAAGTGCAACAAATGCAGCTACCACCACAACGGCCCCTGCCGTGAATTGCAGTGCTCTAACTGCAACAAGAAAGGACACACCGTCCGATTCTGTAAGTTCCCGGCACAACCTATCAACCAAGTCCCTGGCTCTGGCGCTAGCCCGACCTGCTATGGATGTGGCGAAGTAGGCCACTTTAAGAGGGACTGCCCCAAAGCGAGGAATGCTGGAGGAGCAGGGAGGGTACTAGCTATTGGCCACGGGGAAGCAGTTGCTGACCCGACAGTAGTAACCGGTACGTTCCTCCTCGATAACTCCTATGCATGCATTCTATTCGATAGTGGAGCGGAGCGAAGCTTCGTAAACCATAAATTCGCTCGCATGCTTAATCAACCACCGCACGCACTCAAAGAACTATTTACAGTAGAAATGGCTAATGGAAAAACTGAAAATACGAGTAGCATATACTTAGGTTGTACCCTAACCCTAGACAACCATTCATTTCCAATCGACCTCATGCCAGTCTCAATAAAAAGTTTCGATGTCATCATTGGCATGGACTGGTTAAGCCTTCATCGTGCCGACATCATGTGCTTCGAGAAAGCAGTCCGTCTAAACCTTCCGTCTAACGAAACTCTTATAGTCTATGGCGACAAACCCGGTGCAAGTCTTCGCATCATATCAAGTATTCAAGCACAGAAATACCTGCGTAAGGGATACCACGCATTCCTTGCTCACGTCGTCGACACGAACCTAGAAACGAAAGAACTAAAGAACCTCCCAGTAGTGAGCGACTTCCCCGACATTTTCCCAGAAGAACTACCCGGATTACCTCCGCAACGACAAGTCGAGTTCAGAATCGACTTAGTCCCAGGAGCTACCCCAGTAGCCAAGTCGCCCTACCGTTTAGCACCAGCCGAGATGCAAGAACTCTCTGGTCAACTTAACAAACTGCTCAGCAAGGGCTTGATAAGGCCAAGTTTCTCACCTTGGGGAGCACCGGTCTTGTTTGTTAAGAAGAAGGATGGATCCTTCCGTATGTGTATTGACTACAGAGAACTCAACAAACTGACGGTCAAGAATCGTTATCCTCTACCACGCATAGATGATCTATTCGACCAACTGCAAGGGGCGAACTATTTTTCTAAGATTGATCTGAGATCCGGATATCACCAGTTACGAGTGCTAGAGGAGGATGTGCCGAAGACCGCCTTCCGAACTCGTTACGGACATTACGAGTTCGTGGTGATGCCATTCGGATTGACCAATGCGCCCGCAGTCTTCATGGATCTGATGAATAGAGTATGCCGACCCTACTTGGATCAGTTCGTCATCGTTTTCATTGACGAAATCCTAATCTACTCCCGAAGTAAGAAAGAACATGGCGATCATCTGCGACAAGTTCTAGGGACATTACGAAAAGAGAAACTTTATGCGAAGTTCTCGAAATGTGAATTTTGGATCCGAAGAGTCGAATTCTTAGGACACGTGGTAAGCGAAGAGGGAATCCACGTGGACCCATCCAAAATTAAGGCCATTGAGAACTGGTCAGCACCGAAGACTCCTACAGAAATTCGTTAATTTCTAGGTCTCGCTGGCTACTACCGCAGGTTCATTCAGAACTTCTCACGAATAGCGAAGCCTCTTACAACCCTAACCCAGAAAGGTGTGGCCTTTGACTGGGAAGAGACACAAGAAAGAGCGTTCCAAACGCTCAAACGAGCCTTGTGCACCGCACCAATACTATCCCTTCCCGAAGGAATAGAAGACTTCGTAGTATATTGCGATGCATCAAACCAAGGACTCGGATGTGTTCTGATGCAGCGAGGTAAGGTCATCGCCTACGCCTCAAGACAATTGAAGACACACGAGGTTAACTACACGACCCACGATCTTGAGCTAGGAGCAGTAGTGTTTGCTCTGAAGATCTGGAGACATTACTTGTATGGAACGAAGAGCACTATCTTTACCGACCACAAGAGTTTACAACACATTTTCGATCAGAAGGAGCTCAACATGAGACAACGACGATGGGTCGAGCTACTCAGTGATTACGAATGCGATATTCGTTATCATCCGGGTAAGGCCAACGTAGTAGCAGACGCCCTAAGTCGGAAGGAATATTCTGGTCGCAAAGTCAAGTCATTATCGATAACCATCCATTCACACCTGACTAAGCAAATTCAGGCGGCTCAACTTGAGGCCATGAAATCTGAAAATGTGTCAAGTGAATCCCTTAGAGGAATGGACAAGAACTTAGAAGCCAAGGGTGACGGAGCTTTATATTTCATGAACCGGATCTGGACACCGAAGCATGGTGGCTTCCGAGACTTGGTCATGACCGAGGCGCACAACACTCGGTATTCCGTCCACCCAGGTTCAGATAAGATGTATCTGGATCTTAAGAAGCTATACTGGTGGCCTAATATGAAAGCAGAGATTGCTACCTTCGTAAGTAAATGCCTTACTTGCGCAAAGGTTAAGGTCGAGTACCAGAAGCCCTCTGGTTTATTGCAGCAACCAGAGATCCCGGAATGGAAGTGGGAGCGGATCACTATGGATTTCATAACCAAGTTGCCCAAGACAACGGGTGGACTTGACACCATATGGGTCATCGTTGATAGATTGACCAAGTCTGCGCACTTCCTGCCTATCAAAGAAACCGACAAGATGGAGAAGCTTACGAGAACATACATTAGGGAAATCGTGCGGCTACATGGTGTACCTTTGTCCATTATCTCCGATAGAGATAGTAGGTTCACCTCAAGATTTTGGCAATCACTACAACATTCCCTAGGAACGAGGCTGGACATGAGCACAGCCTACCATCCTCAGACCGACGGACAGAGTGAGAGGACCATCCAAACTCTAGAAGATATGTTGCGAGCCTGCGTGATTGACTTTGGGAAGGCATGGGATACTCATTTACCCCTTGTCGAGTTTTCCTATAATAACAGTTATCACGTGAGCATCAAGGGTGCTCCATTTGAAGCTCTCTACGGCCGTAAGTGCAGATCCCCTCTGTGCTGGGCTGAGGTGGGTGATACCCAATTAGCCAGGGGGCAAACTTCCGACAGTACTCTCACCGGTCCGGAGATCATTCGGGAAACAACAGAGAAAATCGTTCAGATCCGTGAACGATTGAAAGCCTCTAGAGACCGACAGAAGAGCTACGCTGATAAGCGAAGGAAACCTTTGGAATTTCAGGTGGGAGACCGAGTCCTCCTCAAAGTCTCACCCTGGAAGGGCTTGATACGCTTCGGCAAGCGTGGGAAGCTTAATCCGAGGTACATAGGGCCTTTCGAGATTCTTGCAAGAGTCGGCCCCGTAGCTTACAAACTCGAACTACCAGACGCACTTCGTAACGTACATTCTACATTCCACGTATCTAACTTGAAAAAGTGTCTATCCGACGAGACTCTTGTAATCCCACTCGACGAGATCGAAATCAACGAGAGCCTCAACTTCGTGGAAGAACCTATAGAGATCATGGACCGTGAGGTCAAGCAGACAAAGCAAAGCCGTATCCCTATCGTGAAGGTTCGCTGGAATGCCAAGCGAGGACCGGAATTCACTTGGGAACGTGAGGATCAGATGAAACTAAAATACCCTCACCTTTTTGCTTAGTTATTCGTAATTTCTAACTTGCTTAAAATTCTAATTTCGGGACGAAATTCCTTCTAACGGGGGGATGATGTGACAACCCGATATTTCGGGTCAATGTAATGTAAAACCGATCAAATTTAGGTCAAAATGTAACCTTCCTAAAATCTTATTCGGATTAAATAAAGTAATAGGAATCATATCAAGGTTTGCGTACATAAAAAGAACGTCCAAATCTGACTCCGGATGAGGAAGTTATGAAATTTTGAAGAAATTCCTTAATCACGTCATTTTAATAAATAAATAATAAAAATAATTTCGGAATTAGCCAACGGAATCTAAACGAAAGTCGTAGATCATGGTCTCACCTTCGCGTGGATATAAAGAACGTCAAAAACGGAGTTCGTATGAGAGAGATATGAATTTTTGAAGTTTATTTAAAATAAATAAGAATTTAATTATAAATTCCCGGTAATATCCGAAGAGGAGTCATCGGATTGGACCGAAGTACGCCCTGCGTACCTTCGTACGCCCCGCGTACTGAGATCGAGGGTCTCGGATCGTCCACGTCGCACTATCCGAAGAGTTCTAACCCGTCCGACCCGTCCGAAGCTCCGACCCGTCCGACCCGCTGTCCCATCCGACCCGCCGTCCCATCCGACCCGCGTACCCAGCAACCCGTCCCATCCGAACCGAGGCAGTCGAGGCTTCGGTCACGCATGACGTACGCGTACGCGCTGCGTACGAGCGTACGCCCCGCGTTCGGAGGCGGTTCAGCCTTCCTATAAATAGGATGCGAGGCTTTCCGAAAATGTTGCTCATTTCTCTCCTCTCTCTCACAACTTTGTCTTGTTTTCCGGGCCCGTTATAACCCGAAGCTCTGGTCTTCTTGCTCAAGTCCCGAGGGTCGATTTTACTCCCGAGATTCCCGAGAATCCCGAGAAAAATCCGTTTTCCGAGACGAAACTCTGCCCGGTTTTCCATCTCGCTTTCTTCAATCAATCAAGTGAGTTTCATACCCCTTAATCAACCTGTTAAATATTCTAAATGCTTTTATATTACAAATTGCATGCCCATATATGTATAGACGTATAAATAATGTTTAAAGGACTTAGGAAGGCTATCCACCTTGTTTCCTTTTCCTCGATTTGGATGTGGTCTGATAGGATTTTGGGTGACCATCCGAAGGTCGTTTCCATATTAATTATATATCAAATATACATATATAGACATGAAAGTACTTCCATAATCATATGTACTAAACGCACTGTTAATAAGTTACCATCGGGGTGACATAGAATCATACTATTACAACTGCTAGATCAATGAGTCAGTTCATTCATGAGTCTATACTAGGAAGAGAATATATACAACTATACTACGAGAACATATACAACTATACTAGAACAAGAAAAATTTCATCACACATGCAAGAATATGATAACAAATGTGATCCACTGTATCGGAGCATGCCTTAAATGTCATGGCCCGAGTTGTAGCCAGAATTCTCTTGGAGGGAGAGCGTTGAGTTTGCGTATAGATCTATACTGGATTGACTATCCTACACCTTGCTGCTAGCTACAGCCGGACCTGCAGGTCTGCGGGTGCCAAACGTCATTCCGTTTTTACGACCGTTCTTTATGTCGTTGTTATCAGTCGATAGTATGGTGCAATTATCACATTATACCTTAATATAAATCCGGTTTAAGGTAGTAGTAATCAGTACAACAGTAGTTCTTATTATACAAAACTACAGTACTACAATGATTTACCCATTACATATTTTGGTGATAATCTCACTTAAGCATTAATGTACAAACTATATTTTATCAAATGATAGTTATACTTGGGTAATCACACACTTTTACAAACAGACGACTTTACAAAACAGTTAAGCCTTGGTAGAAGGTTACTATTATAGAAAATATAGGATTTTCTGAGAGATTCAAACTTTTGCAAATACTTTTAAACATTTATTTACATTTTTACAAACTTATACATTGGGACAAGTTCAAACGTTTTTGACAATGAACATTGACACTAAAATACTTATGAACTCACCAGCTTAATGCTGATAAACTCTTTCAAAATAACTTGTATTCTCAGGTCATCAGTAGACAGGTACCGATGCCAGCTTTTGAGATAATGGAGCGTACTCAAGACTCATCATTTTGTTATTTTGATTTACGTTATATTTTTGGTGTCTAAAATTTTACAGAACACACATGTATTAAATTGATATGTTTAATGCAATGGATGATGTTGGTTGCCTATTTACATTTACTGTGTTGTGATTACCTTACATGACGTCCTCCGCCCCAGAACGTTTCCGCCATTCTTGGTTTTGGGGTGTGACAAAATCCATCTACGCCATCAGATTCAGCATATTCTTTCTTTAAGTTTCTTCACTTTTCTTTGATTCTTAAAACATCACCATGTAACCCAGTCACATCATGTATCAGGAATCTCAGAATAGAAACTTAGCAGAGTTAGATAGTGGAATTTACCTAAAGTAGAGTCAAACTTATTGACTTTAACATCCTTACGTAAATTTGGCAGCTTCAGAACCAATGCCCCTTCCTTTGGCAATATAAACATATGGAGCCTTTGATAATGGTACACGGGACTATCATATACTTTGCTTTTCTCTTTACCATTTGGTCAACCGAGTTGACTGTGGCCGATCCCTTTCCATTGGGAAGAGAATGCTTTCCTGGATTTCCTGTGTCACTATTGTCAATGTCCATCAAGTTTTAAGGAAGTTGATCTTAACAAATAGATAAGATCATTAAGGGTCTTGTCATAGTCTGTTTCATAGGTGTCCCAAAGGAACTGAATATGTGACTTAGAAAGTGATTGAACCACCAACTTTCTCAAGACTTTGACACCCAACTCTCCCGGCTTGTCAATATGTGACTACATCTCCAAGATGTGTTCACACCTAGACCTTGCCTTGCCAATAGGGCTTGAGTGACCTTAAACTTTTCAAGAACTTGTGGGTTGGGGAGAATAATTGGAGGAGGTGAAAGAAGTATGATTTCCAAAGGACATCATCTTCATTTAGGAAACCTTGTTTCACTAGATTTGGGAAGATCATAGGTGTCTATTACAGACATCTTTTGGGAGATATTCAAGATAGTTGATTTAAAGTCCTTAATATGACACCCAATATGAAATATTAAGGCTAGGACCCAACAAACTATTTTATAACTTAGAAGAGGTATGCCGTAATCCAAGCTATAAAATATTTGAAGGTAGGTGAATGACGATTCACCAATTTCCACCAAGATAAACGAAATGAATTATTAGGTTTTAATTGGTTTTGAAACTCCTAGATCTTTGAGATTCATTGAACTTTTCAAAGGCATGTTTCAATCTCGAGTGTGCCCTTCAGGTTTTGTGACTGGGATGCCGATGATCACAAAACAAGGTGTGAAGTAACCATGCAAATCACTTGGTACCCTTAATAAATTACCCCTCAATCGATGTGCCGGTTAACCACACACACTCCATCGATACTATGATAAATATTAAGTCACCCTTTACCTACCTTGTTAAGTCCAAGTTAGTGTGCCGGTTAACCACACACGCTCCACTAACGACTTAGACAAAGTGTAAAGTGTAATTTCATGGGTTAGCACCTTATTCACATTTTTCCTAAGTAACTAAGATTGGGTATTATTAAGAGTTTAGTTACTTAGTATTATCATTAATACTTTTAATGAAGGGAGAATTCTAATCCTGTCAAACCCGTTCGGCTAACGACCCTCCACCAGTCAAGCAAGCGGTGGGTGAGAGTGGACACCCATTAAGTTGCCATTTTATAGGCAACAACCTTATACCCACCTTATAGTCCGGCTTCGTGAATGAGGCGTACTACCGGTAAGACTGACTTTACTCTTATACATATATATATTATTAACTTATAATATTATAAAGTATAAGGGTTGAATTTTTACTTTTAAAATTCTAAGTGCTAACTTGGAATTAAAGTATTCATAAGAGAAAACTTTACAAATTCCAAAACTTGAGGGCAAGTTTTGAAACTATTCAAAACTAATTAATTCCATAACTTATGTGTTTAAAGTAGTTTTAATCCAAAAACTCTTCAAGTTCCATAACTTAAGGACAAGTTATGGAAGACTTTAAACTAATAAAAGAATTAACTTTTCTTTATTTTATAACTTATGGAATTAATTAAGGTTACACCTTTTTATTTTATTTTATTTTATTTTATTAAATGAAGAGACTCTTGGTCCTCCATAACTTGAGGACAAGTTATGGAGTCATAAAACCATTTAATTAGAACTAGACTCTTCATTTTTGTAACCTTTGCCAATTTTTATGAGTTTTATGATTCTTAAATGTGACTTTTCATATAACTTGAGGACAAGTTACAAAAACACATCTTAGAATCAATTCTTAGATTAATTTGGATTAAAACCAACTATCACATAATTTTATTCATTAATCTAAATTCACTCATAAAACAAGGTAACACAAAAAACTTTTGGTGATCCATAACTTATTCTTAAGTTATGGAATCCTTTAAAACATTAACACCAAATTTTGTAACTCCAAAAAAAAACTTTGAATCAATTTTTTTTTTAAAACCTTTTCATATCCATAACTTATGGAGGTTTCAAAAAATAAAACTCTTTAGATCAAACTTTTAAAACTAATAAAATAATCATATTATTTTATCTTTTATTAAATTTGACCTAATTCAACTCATAAAGCAAATTATTCAAATTTTACAAATAATTAGTTTTTCACAAGAACAAGTAATTATCTTAAAATTTGACAAACTTCATGTTTTTTTTTTCAACTTTGAAAATAAAATATTTGCATCAATATAACAGAAAACAACCTGTGGCTCTGATACCACTGTTGGGTTATGTGCATTCTAACACTTCCTAAGTGTACATGCAACCCTAAATACCTTGGATCTATGTTTTCTCTATTATACATGCAAATAAGAACATCCAAGGTATTATCCTAATCTAGCATACAAAAACTATGAATGTAACAAGATAGAATACATACCTCTAGATGTAGCTTGATGTCTTCAAGCTTTAAGAGCTTAGCCCCAATAGTGTGGAAGCCTCAAGTGGAATCACAAATCACCAAGACACCTTGGAATACTTTAGAGAATATGATTACTTGGTTCTCTCTAGTGAAATTGGCTAGCCCTTCTTTAGTGTATCCACACTAGTGCCCGATTTTGGTCAAGAATAAGATGCTTATATAGTTAGGGTTACACCATGTAAACCCTAATTTACATGGCCTTTCATTTCCATGATCCATGGGTACAAATACACCATGGAGCATCCATGGACCATCCTATGGGTTTTAGCCCAACTTGATTATCCATGGAGCATTAGCCCACTATACAAGTATGGATGATTTACACAATCAACCCATATATTTAATTAGTCTTCTTTTGATCACTTAATTAATCCTAGATTAATTCTTGATCAATACTAATTAAATAATCTTACTATTCTTATTATTAATATACTAGAACTTATAATATATTAATAACCATAAGTGTCTTATTTCTCTCATTATAGTCTATCCAAGTGCATGATGGTATGCAACCCAAATGGACCATGCCGGGTCGGGTCAAGTCTTATCAATTATAGTTATGGACTTAGACATTAATCCAACAGAACGACCATGTCAATTCTCTCTCTTTGGTAACAGCTAACGCCATCGGCTGGGACACACTGAAGGACCTTCTGAGAAAGGAGTACTGCCCTAGGGGTGAAATCCAAAAGCTTGAGGAAGAACTCTGGAACCTCAAGATGAAAGGGACTGACATCATAGCTTATACAGCCAAGTTCTGTGACTTGGCAACTATGTGCCCTAACATGATCCCTTCCGAAAGCAAGAATATTGAACGATACATCTGGGGTCTAGTGCCAAAAAATTGGCCTAAAGGTTGATTGATCGTGAAACTCCCTCCACCCCCATCAACAACCACAACGGTTGCCACTGCACCAGCCATTTCATCCGACAACAAAAGGAAATGGTGCGACCAAAAGAAGGGCAATTCAGCTCAAACATCCTCCAAAAACCAGCAGACGGTGGCTGTCCATGCTGCCACTACTCCTGCTGCCCCTGTGCCAGCTAAAACATATGCTAGAAACCTGCCTAAGTGCACCGAGTGCTCTTTCCATCATCATGGCCCCTTCCATGAAATGCACTGCACTAAGTACAACCGGAAGGGTCATACCATTCGGTTTTGTAGGTCTCAACCCAAACCCATCAGTCAACTTCCTAGCACTGGAGTGAACCAGGCCTGCTATGGTTGTGGAGAGGTCGGACACTTCAAAAGAAACTGCCCGAAAGCTGGAAATGCGGGAGGAACAGGGAGACTACATGCTATTGGTCACAATGAAGCAGTAGCAGACCCCACAGTAGTCACGGGTACGTTCCTTCTCGATAACTCTTATGCTTGTATCCTCTTCGATAGTGGGGCAGAAAGAAGCTTCGTAAACCAAAACATTAAACACTTACTAAATCAATCCTCTCAATCTTTAAAAGAAACATTCATCGTAGAAATGGCAAACGGAAAGACAGAAAGTTCTAACGAGATCTACATAGGATGTACCCTCACACTAGATAATCATTCGTTCTCATTCGACCTCATACCGGTATCGATCAAGAGTTTCAACGTCATCGTAGGCATGGATTGGTTGAGTCTCCATCACGCTGACATCCTGTGTTTCGACAAAGCCATCCACCTAAATCTGCTGAATAACGAAACTTTGATAATTTACGGAGACAAACCCAGTGCGAGTCTTCGTTTCATTTCAAGTATTCAAGCCCAAAAGTACTTGCGTAAGGAATATCGTGCGTTCCTTGCACACGTTGTTGACTCGAGTCAAAAGACGAAAGATCTAAAAGACTTCCCCATAGTATGCAATTTTCCTGACGTCTTCCCAGAACAGCTACCAGGTTTACCTCCGCAATGCCAAGTCGAGTTCAAGATCGACCTAATTCCGGGGGTTACCCCCGTAGCCAAATCGCCCTATCGTCTAGCACCTGCTGAGATGCAAGAACTGTCCAGTCAACTTAACGAGCTGCTCATCAAGGGCTTTATAAGTCCAAGCTTCTCACCCTGGGGAGCGCTGGTCTTTTTCGTAAAGAAGAAGGATGGTTCGTTTCATATGTGCATTGATTACAGAGAACTCAACAAGCTAACGGTCAAAATTCATTACCCTCTTCCTCGTATCGAAGATCTTTTTGACCAACTACAAGGGGCGAGTTACTTTTCCAAGATTGATCTTAGGTCCGGATATCATCATTTGCGAGTGCTCGAAGAGGATGTTCCAAAAACCGCCTTCCGAACTCGTTACGGGCACTACGAGTTCGTAGTGATGCCATTCAGACTGATCAACGCGCCTGCAGTATTCATGGACTTAATGAATAGAGTGTGTCGTCCTTATTTGGATCAGTTTCTTATCGGCTTCATTGATGATATACTTCTTTACTCTCGAAGTCGGGAGGAGCATAGCGAGCACCTACGACGAGTCCTGGAAACCCTACGATCGGAGAAGCTATACGCGAAGTTCTCTAAGTGCGAATTTTGGATCCGAAGAAGGAGTCCACGTGGACCCATCCATGATTAAAGCCATTTAGAACTAGTCAGCACCAAAGACGCCTATAGAAATTCGTCAATTTCTAGGTCTCGCGGGCTACTAACTCAGATTCATTCATAATTTCTCCCAAATCGCGAAACCTCTTACAACACTAACCCAGAAAGGCATGGCCTTTGACTATGAAGAGAAAACCGAAGACACACGAGGACAACTGAAGACAACCAGGGGCTCGGTTGTGTTCTGATGCAACGAGGTAAGGTCATCGCCTACACTTCGAGACAACTGAAGACACACGAGGACAACTACACCACACACGACCTCGAGTTAGGGGCGGTTGTGTTCGCCTTAAAAATATGGAGGCACTACCTATACGGAACAAAAAGCACGATATACACATATCACAAAAGCCTCCAGCACATACTCGACCAGAAAGAGCTCAAGATGAGACACGGGGAAAGCCAATGTAGTAGCAGACGCCCAAAGTCAGAAAGAATATTTAGGTCGAAGGGTCAAATCACTGACAATGACCATCCATTCCCATTTATCCGCCCAAATCTGAGAAGCCCAGATAGAAGCACTGAAACCAAAAAACGTGCTGAACGAAGTTTTGAGGGGAATGGATAAGAATCTCGAGAGCAGAGGAGATGGAGTTTATTGTTTCATGGACCGAATCTGAACCCCAAAGTTCGGTGGATACAGAAAGGTAGTTATGAACGAAGCTCACAAGACCAAGTACTCTGTTCACCCAGGTTCGGACAAGATGTACCTTGATCTCAAAATTTTATATTGGTGGCCGAACATGAAAGCCAAGATCGCTACTTTCGTGGGCAAGTGTCTGACTTGTGCCAAGTTGAAGGTCGAATACCAGAAACCCTCAGGTCTATTACAACCGCCCGAGATACCTGAGTGGAAATGGGAGATGATTTCTATGGATTTCATTACCAAATTACCCAAATCTCTGAGTGGGTACGATAGCATTTGGTTAATTGTCGATCGATTGACGAAATCCGCCCATTTCCTACCGATCAAAGAAACTTTCAAGATGGAAAGACTCACACGAATCTACATCCAAGAGATTGTTCAACTACATGGTGTTCCTGTATCTATCATCTCCGATAGGGATAGTAGGTTCACTACGAGATTCTAGCAATCAATACAGAGTGCTTTAGGAACGAGGATGGATATAAGTACAGCCTACCATCCACATACCGACGGACAAAGTGAGAGGACTATTCAAACTCTAGAAGATATGTTGCGAGCCTGTGTGATCGACTTTGGTAAGGCGTGGGATACCTCTGGTCGATTTTTCCTACAACAACAACTACCACACAAGCATCAAGGCAGCCCCATTCGAAGCTCTCTACAGCCGAAAGTGTAGATCCCCTCTGTGCTGGGCTGAGGTGCGTGACACTCAGATAGCTAAAGGACGAGTTCCTGACAGCACTCTCATAGGTCCGGAAATCATTCGATAAACGACCGAGAAGATTATTGAAATTCGTGAACGATTGAAAGCTGCTAGAGATCGACAGAAAAGCTACGTAGACAAACGAAGAAAACTCTTGGAGTTCCAGGTGGGAGACCGGGTACTTTTGAAAGTTTCACCCTGGAAAGGCACAATACGCTTTGGAAAGCGTGGAAAGCTAAATCCAAGATACATACGACCTTTCGAGATTCTCGCGAGAATCGGCCCCATGGCTTACAAACTCGATCTACCTCGCGAGCTTTGCAGCATACATCCTACCTTCCACGTCTCGAACTTGAAAAAGTGCCTATCCGACGAGACTCTCGTAATCCCACTCGACGAGATTGAGATCAACGGGAGCCTCAACTTCGTGGAAGAATCAGTGGAAATCATGGATCGAGAGGTCAAACGAATGAAGCAAAGTCACATCCCTATAGTGAAGGTTCGCTGGAACGCCAAACGAGGACCGGATTTCACTTGGGAGCGAGAGGATCAAATGAAGCTTAAATATCCCCATCTTTTTTACTTAATTACTTGTAATAACTTAGTTGCTTTAAATCTAATTTCGGGACGAAATTCCCCTAACGGCAGGAGAATGTGACAGCCCGACACTTTTGCACTGTGCAATTGATCCATGTATCTATAAATCACCTGAATTTAGTGTCCTTTAGCAGAATGTTGAGTCTGCATGACTGCTTTAGGCCTAATATATCATAGATATGAACCTTAGGAAGGGTTAGGAAGGGTGTTGCATCATAAAATCCAGCCAAACACACCAAGAGAGGTGTGTGCAGCCAAGCCAGCCGCACACCCAACAGCAAACCCCTCCAGCCTAACACTCAACCCTATATAAAGTGGAGGACCCCCTTCCATTCACTTTTGGCTGCATCCTTTCTCTCTCTATACTTTCTCTCTCTACGAAAAAAATCACCCAAGAACACTTAGAAGACCTCCAAAATGGGAAGAACGCCATCATTTAGCTTGTCATAGAGGTAAAACACTTGAATCCAAGCCTCAAACTCATAGTGTTCTTCATCCCATGAAGGAGTGCGGCCGCACACCTTCATCAGGTGGCTGCACACACTCATAACACCCTCCAAAGTGAGAGTAAGGCTCCACAATCGACACATAGGACTCAAAGAAGGAGTGTACGGCCGCACACCCTTGTGTACGGCCGCACACTCTAGTGTGAAGCCTCACACACAAGTCTGGCCGCATTCCCCAGTCGCACACTCACCTTTATGGCCATACACACACCCTAATACCTATATTTGGCCTTAAACTTGTATAGATCATTGGGTATTGAACTGGGGACACTGAGCCCTAGTGATTTCAATCCCTTAGGGTGATTCCCCATCATGTTTAGTCATGAAACACCCTAGCTCTAACATATATATGTGTCACCATATGATTAATAGGGACTACTTGCGTACA
Source organism: Lactuca serriola (assembly GCF_051521515.1). Taxonomy (NCBI): domain Eukaryota; kingdom Viridiplantae; phylum Streptophyta; class Magnoliopsida; order Asterales; family Asteraceae; genus Lactuca; species Lactuca serriola. The sequence goes on along the minus strand of NC_136410.1, from coordinate 293,713,896 downwards.
GAACACCCGTTGACACTCGGAAGTCATACGAATCACACACTTGAACCCTACCTTAATGGTGAGTTCATACCCCTTAATTAACCTTTCAAATGTCTTTAAATTACTTTTATGGGGGGGGGGGGGGGGGAATACAAGTTGAATCCAATATATTACAGTATCAATCACATGCGATTTAAAACTTGCTATCAAAAAGGATTTTCTATATTTTCAAAGTACCTGTTCAGTAAAGTTATTTCAAATGTTTGTCAAACTCATTTTCATAAATCAATTGTCTTAAAACAATTTTTCAATGTTTTCAAACCTTAAATTATTTTAAAATCATGTCTACACCAATATATTTATATAAGTAAGTATTGAAGGACTTAGAACTGATAACTAACCTTATTTCCTGTTCTTGTTTGATTGTGGACTTAGGGTGCTAGGTTATTTGTCCGACTGTCGTTGAATACTTAGTTATATATCTTGTATATTTGTGTTAGATATAAAAGTTTTCCCTCTAGTTCGATACACCTACATATCGAAGACACTCAATCACATACTCTATTTAACTATAATAGGTATAATTAAGGATTACCACTCAATTTTTTGATATATATGAGTATATTCTTGACCTAATTGAAGATATTTATCAATTAATAAAATATTTGTTTCCTTATGTCATAATTGAATAATTATTATATTAAATTGGTAAATTGTTTTGCAAGAAATCATTAAATAAATCAAATATGGATAGTTATGGAATTAATTGTTAATTAAGATTATTTGTTATTCGATCCTCTATGTTTTTAAAAGTTTAAAACTTGCCCTCAAGTTTTGAAATTTATGTTTTGTGATTAAAAGTTTAATTTAGACAATTTAAATTTCAAAACCTAGAATTTTACAAGTTTAAAATCCAACCGTATACTAATATGATATTACTAGATTAATATATATATATATATATATATATATATATATATATATATATATATATATATATATATGTATAATTAAAATGCTAGTCTTACCGTTAGTAGGCCTCATTCACGAAGCCAGTCAATAAGGTGGGTATAAGGTTGCTGCCTATAAAATGGCGCTTAATGGTGTACACTCACACCCACCACTTGCTTGATCGGTGGAGGGTCGTTAGCCGAACGGGTAGGATAGGGCAACCTCATCTCTTCATTAAAAGTATATTATAAAATACAAAGTAACTACATGTTTTTCAAAAATTTCCCAATCTTAGTTACTTTAGGAAAAGTGAATTGATGCAATCCCATGAAATTACACTTTGCACCCTTGCTAAGAAGTTAGTGGAGCGTGTATGGTTTACCGGCACAGTAATTGGTTCTAAGCAAAGGTGGCAAAGGGAGATTCATTGTTTATCAAAATTCGATGGAGCGTGTGTGGCACATCGAATAGGTGATCATTACAATGAAGGCACCATGTAAATTTGCATGGTAATTCAACCCACCTTGTGATCCTCGGTATCCCAGTCACAAACGAGAGGGGCATATCGAGATTTAAACATGCCATTGAAAAGTTTTCAATGAATCTCATCCAAACCTGGGAATTCTCAATACATTTAGAACTTAAAGTTATGTGGTGGAGAATTAGTGAATCGTCATTCACTTACCTTCAAATTGTTTGCATGTTAGATTACGGCATCCCTTTTCTAATATGTAAATATTGTTGTTGGATCCTAGCCCTAATTTTTCTTATTGGGTGATAATTAGGGATTCATATTCTAATCTATCTTTGTCCTTTCTATTTGTAGATGTCAAACGCAAACAACGTTGCTGCTAGTTCATTCACATTGATGAGCCTTTGTCAAAAGGTTACTTTCGATGGGATGAACTTTAGCGAATGGATAAGATACATTCGCACAATTGCTCCCTATGAGGACAAGGAGTATGTCCTAGATGAGAAGCTCGAGAAAATCAACCCAGAAATCGCTACTCCGACTGAAATGACCGCTTTTGAAACTCACAAGCGTGATGCAACGAAGGTATATTGCATCATGATAGCCACCATGAATGCCGAATTCCAAAATTCCTATCAGGACATGTATCCGTATGAAATGCACCAAGACTAGTTGGAGAGATACCACCAGAACACGAGGCAAGAGCGTTACGAGATTTTCACTAACATGATTTTCGCTAAAATAGGTCCTGGAGAATCTCTTACCGTGCACCTGCAAAAGATGCAAAGGTATGTCAATCGTCTTCGCAAGTTGAATGTTGACTTTGGGGAAGACTTGGCGATCGACATGGTGCTTCACTCTTTGCCTCCGTGTTACAATCAATTTAGGATGACCTACCACATGAACAAGGAAGAGATCACCCTAAGCAAGCTCCAAGGTTGTTGGGTTATAAGCATTCTAACACTCCTAAGTGTACATGCAACCATAAGTACCTTGGATCTATGTTTTCTCTATTATACATGAAAATATGAACATCCAAGGTATTATCCTAATCTAGCCTACAAAAACAATGAGTGTAACAAGATAGAATACATACCTCTTTGATGTAGAAAGTCTTCATGAAGCTTGAATTCCTAGTGCCCCAAGTGTGACACCTCAAATGGTTCACACAACACCAAATACACTTGGAATAACTTGAGAGAATTCTACACTTCATGAAATTGGCTAGCCCTTCTTTTACACTCTCTAGTATGATCCTAGTGGCCGATTTTGTCAAGAATAAGATCTTTATATAGTGTTACAATTAGGGTAAGCCCTAATTGTCATGACTTTCCATTTCCTTGGATCCATGGGTTCAAATACACCATGGAGCATCCATGGACCATCCTATGGGTTTTAGCCCAACTTGATTATCCATGGAGCACTAGCCCACTATACAAGTATGGATGATTTACACAATCAACCCATACATTTAATTAGTCTTCTTTTGATCACTTAATTAATCCTAGATTAATTCTTGATCAATACTAATTAAATATTCTTATTATTCTTATTATTAATATACTAGAACTTATAATATATTAATAACCATAAGTGTCTTATTTCTCTCATTATAGTCTATCCAAGTGCATGATGCCATGCAACCCAAATGGACCATGCCGGGTCGGGTCAAGTCTTACCAATTATAGTTATGGACTTTGACATTAATCCAACAGTCTCCCACTTGGATAAGTCTAAAACTAATATTGCGTATGACTTCAGGAACCGACTGCAATTGTCAGTGACTTGTCCATTAGATAAGGGATCATATATTCCTCCATTCTAGATATCATATGAACTGAGACATGGATTATAATCATTCTCTCTGTCCATTTGTAGTTTCCTGATTTCCGATTTATGATGACTGACTAATTGAACAAATCAAATCAGTCCTATCCCGGCCGAGCACTTCATTTTGTCATCATCAAATCATCGAGGGGCCCACAAATATCACTTTTATCCCGAAGGTAAAAGGAATGGATAAAGTTCGACTCATATGGCTTGTTCTACTACTTGTTGAATCATACACAAAGACACGTTTTATAGCACCGAGTTACCAAATGCGTTTTCGTGCAATCAATGTATAACCAACTCATAGTAACAACTCGTATCTATAGGTTTGAAGAATATAAGATATTATCGTCTCATGATCACTCGTGATAAAATCCATGAAGTGATTCCAATGAGCGCGGGTTGAATCCAATACTCAGAACTTATGAGCACTCATGATTGTTGTAGCCCTTTGTCCAACACCTTAGACCTCTACAAGCCAACCCATGACAGTCTTAATTCATATTTACTTCCAACATATGACCGACTGTGGATGGTTTGAATAACTTAGTCATTCCGGAAGAATAACCTAGTTTATTCGGGAAGTCAAAACATGCAAAGTGAAACACAATAATAATTGAATCCAATATGGTATCAAAACCTATGAACATAAATAAAACACCTTTTATTTGTCACCATATGATTACACATTATTCATTGTATACTGTTTCAGCTATCAACTTTATTCTTGAATTTAAAACAATAGTTGTCCCATGCTCCAAGCATGTACACTATGTTTTCTAAACACTAGTCATGCCATACACCAAGTATGCATACTATGTTTGTCTATGATCTTTACTTTGTGAACTAGATCAATTGAACATAACTTCAATGATTCTCTTTTCACACTCCCAAATCCTTACTGCAAATGCAAGAATTCCAAACCCATGCCATTTACTGAAATCTGTTAGATTCTAAACTTATATGCATTGATCATCTTGTAATGATTACGCACAAAGTCAGAGAGACTTAACAACAATCATTACAAAGTATTCCAAAGGAGATCAGCTCCTTGGAAACATCCTTCTTGCATTAAGTTTCCTAATCTTAAACAGATTTGAAAATTCTAACTTTAAAACATTTCCGGATTCCATTTTGACTATCACTTCTGAACAAGAGTTGCCTCCTTACAGACTATGTCAATATGATCCTTCTAGAATTATCACTATACTTCCAACTGTCCTTGAGCAACCAATCTTTGGTAAACCTTAGATTGTCCTTGACAATTGTTTAATCCTTTTAGTCATATCTAGATCTAAACCTTTTCCCGTCTTAATGCCCCAGGCATTTGGAAAATTTTAGAATGGATGAATATAGCACATGTAATCGATCCTATATCCGAAGCATATGGGGCATGATTCATGATGTCTCACATACAGACTAAACCAGTCTTTTGCTATAATATTTCCATTTCAATTTGCCAAGTTCTCATAATTCAGATTATGAAAAAGGATGTCGTAATCATAATCGAATTTTAGAACGCAAATAATGGAGTCATATACAGAATTTCCTTATGTTGAGCCATTCCAACATGAAATTCATATATATATCCTTGACTAAATGATTAAAATCTCACGATCTAAGCTTATAGATTTGAGATGAAGTATAATTTCCTCTCCTATAATTATAGTAAAACAACTCTTTCCCAATTGAAACTTTTGTTTTCTATAATTAACATTGCCAGCTTGCAATACTTATCATAATTATCATGATCCCACTAACATGATGATTATTACCATAACACTTATTCTCCCACTAGCTTTGACATGTACTCAGAAATCAGCTGACTTTCTTACCAAAGTTCAGATTTCTGATACTAGATTGTTTTGATAAAACTTTATCAAAATCATACACCTTTCCTTAGATAGCACACTTATGTGTCTAAACAATTATGAAGAGGGATGTCGTAATCATAATGGTTAGACTTTTTTCCACTTCTCACAAGTCCAGGTTAGTGTGCCGGTAAACCACACACGCTCCACTAATGACTTTGAGAATGCAAATATCACAATTGCTATCTAGCTAAAATCTACTTAGTGAAAGTGTTTCCTCACCATCATTTTCATGAATCGGAGAGAAACCTTATGACACTTAGATTTTGTATGGTGTATGTGTTCTTATCCATGTGAATTGTCGAAACCATAGTCACAAGACAAGGATAATAACAAATCCAAACTAATATGGACTGAACACAATCTTAATTTCTTGCCACCTAGAAGCTCAAGGGCCTGCCATTGCTTCCAAGTTGTTGTGCAAAAAATTGAGAACTCTAAGAACTCATATGCAAAGCCAACTTTAACTGGAATGGGCACAGAATATGTCAACACGATAGGTTATAAACCTCAAGTCGTGTGCTAGTGAAGAACTTCAGGTTTTATTCTTGATTAGTTCTTGAGACTTTCAAGACCTTTAAGACTCCCACTGTCCTCTTGACCTATAAGATTTTCTTGTCAGATATTCAAGAGACAGTGTGGATTCTAATCAAGACAAACACTTCACATAATTGGCCTAAGTTGGTCTTTGTTTTATCCAAAAACATCACAACTTACCAATTTCAAATGTACAAGAATAGAAAACTTTTACTCTTACATTTGACAAGTGTTTTAAACCTTCTTTGAGACATGTCACTTAAGTTACAATCTTGGAGTATGACTCTAAGACTTGTATTGGAACGAAGTATGACTCATCTTCTTGATTTAACCACTTCAACAATTCATGTTCCTCTTCTTAGTCATGAGAATGCACTAAGATTTTCCTTAAAGAACTAATTTTGATATGGTTTCTTAATCATTAAGATGATCACAAAAATGATACTAAAGTACTCTCCCATCTTTTTAGATTTGAGAAAATTTTATTCTTCTGCCTAATTTGATTCTTCTTATTCGCTCTGCCTTACATTGGAACCTTTTTACAATGTCTCAGAGTTACACTTAAGCTTGTAAGCATAATCATATATACTAAGCTTTAGTAAATTATGACGAAGAATCTTATCGATCTTTTGTGGTGGACTTAATCAATGCGCAAGAATTTGTACTCGATCCCTTAGTCCGTTACTTGACTCACACATCCATGTGAACAAGTAGTTAGTCATAATTTTCCAATACTTGAAAGTTCTCATTCATCATGCTCTACAACTTACATGATCCCAAGGTCTTAGAGTTACACTTAAGCTTGTAAGTATAATCATATTTACTGAGCTTTAGTAAACTATGACGAATAGTCTTATCAATCTTTTGTGGTGGACTTAATCGGTGCAGAAGAATGTGTACTCGATCCCTTAGTCCTTTACTTGAATCACACATCCATGTGACCGAGTAATTAGTCTTAATTTTTCCAATACTTTAAAGTTCTCATTCATCATGCTATACAACTTGCATGATTCCAAGTTCCGGTCCAATTGAAACTTGGGTGATGAGAATCTTTCCTAATTTGGTAAATTTAGACATTACCACAAATGAAAGAATTAGTTTCATATTTCCACTCTTGCTATTAATGGAATCATATAAGCAACAATTTTTCCTCAAATGCCATTGTAAGGATATTTTAAAATAAATAAACACTAAAATTTTCTTTTATTTTAAAACTTTGTGGAAAAACTTATCCTTATAATCCATATGAAAACTTGTTGTTATCTATTGCTAAGCAATATCTCATAACTCCTAAGAAGTAGCTCAAGAATCCGATCTTCAAGCTACGCGATAGAAACCCATCTACGCGATCAGATTCAACATATTCTTTCTTTAAGTTTCTTTACTTTTCTTTGAATCTTAAAACATCAACATGTGACCCAGTCACATCATGTATCAAGAATCTCAGAATAGAAACTTAGCAGAGTTAGATTGTGGACTTTACCTAAAGTAGAGTCAAACTTATTGACTTTAACATCCTTAGGTAAATTTGGCAGCTTCGCAACCAATGCCCCTTGCTTTGGCAATATAAACATATGGACCCTTTGATAATGGTACACGGGACTATCACAGACTTATCTTTTCTCTTTACCATTTGGTCAACCGAGTTGACTATGGCCGATCCCTTTCCATTGGGAAGAGAATGTTTTTCTGGATTTCTGTGTCACAATTGTCAATGTCCATCAAGTTTTAAGGAAGTCGATCTTAACAAATAGATAAGATCATTAAGGGTCTTGTCATAGTCTGTTTCATAGGTGTCCTATAGGAACTCACTATGTGACTTAGAAAGTGATTGGACCACTAACTTTCTCAAGACTTTGACACCCAACTCTCTCGGCTTGTCAATATGTGACTACATCTCCAAGACGTGACCACACCTAGACCTTGCCTTGTCAATTGGGCTTGAGTGACCTTAAACTTTTCAAGAACTTGTGGGTTGGGGAGAATAATTGGAGGAGGTGAATGAAGAATGATTTCCAAGGGACATCATCTTCATTTAGGAAAGCTTGTTTCAAGAGATTTGGGAAGATCATAAATGTCTAAACCAAACATCTTTTGGGAGATATTCAAGATAGTTGATCTTAAGTCCTTAATATGACACCCAATATGAAATATTAAGGCTAGGACCCAACAAACTATTTTACAACTTAGAAGAGGGATGTCGTAATCCAAGCTATAAAATATTTTAAGGTAGGTGAATGACCATTCACCAATTTCCAACAACATAAACTAAATGTATTATTAGGTTTTAATTGGTTTTTGAAACTCCTAGATCTTTGAGATTCATTGAACTGTTCAATGGCATGTTTCAATCTCGAGTGTGCCCTTCAGGTTTTGTGACTGGGATGCCGAGGATCACAAAACAAGGTGTGAAGTAACCATGCAAATTACTTGGTACCCTTAAGTGTTTACCCCTCAATCGATGAGCCGGTTAACCACACACGCTCCATCGATACTATGATAAACACTAAGTTACCCTTTACCTACCTTGTTAAATACGAGTTAGTGTGCTGGTTAACTACACACGCTCCACTAACCGACTTAAACAAAGTGCAAAGTGTAATTTCATGGATTAGCACCTTATTCACATTTTCCTAAGTAACTAAGATTGGGTATTTATAAAAGATTTAGTTACTTAGTATTTATCATTAATACTTTTAATGAAGGGAGAATTATAGTCCTGTCAAACCCGTTCGGCTAACGACCCTCCACCAGTCAAGCAAGCGGTGGGTGAGAGTGGACACCCATTAAGTTGTCATTTTATAGGAAACAACCTTATACCCACCTTATAGACCGGCTTCGTGAATGAGGCATACTAGCGGTAAGACTGACTTTACTCTTATACATATATATATATATATATATATATATATATATATATATATATATATATATATATATATATATATATATATATATATATATATATATATATATATATATATTATTAACTTATAATATTATAAATTATAAGGGTTGAATTTTAACTTTTAAAATTCTAAGGGCTAACTTGGAATTAAAGTATTCATAAGAGAAAACTTTACAAATTCCAAAACTTGAGGGCAAGTTTTGAAACTATTCAAAACTACTTAATTCCATAACTTATGTGTTTAAAGTAGTTTTAATCCAAAAACTCTTCAAGTTCCATAACTTGAGGACAAGTTATGGAAGACTTTAAACTAATAAAAGAATTAACTTTTCTTTATTTTATAACTTATGGAATTAATTAAGGCTACACTCTTTTTTATTTATTTATTATTTAATGAAGAGACTCTTGGTCCTCCATAACTTGAGGACAAGTTATGGAGTCATCAAAACCATTTAATTAGAACTAGACTTTTCATTTTTGTAACCTTTGCCAACTATTATGAGTTTTATTAAACTTAAATGTGACTTTTCATATAACTTGAGGACAAGTTACAAAAACACATTTTAGAATCAACTCTTAGATTAATTTGGATTGAAAACAACTATTTCACTCAACTTTTCTATTAATCTAAGAAACTCATAAGAACAAGATAATTCAAATCAAACTTTTTCATGTAATTAGTCTAAACCTTAGCTAATACAAAACATGAATCTATTGACAATTATCTTTGAAATTGGATTAGCATGAACATTACCACATCAAAAACAAGTTTATAAGTTCAAAAACATCTTAGGGTAATGTTCCTAGTCCAATTCCAGCCAAAAAAGTCGAATTTATGTTGTCTGGGGTTCCAACTCGTCGAGTGCACGAACCAACTCGGCGAGTTGGATGCTTTTTGCCTTGGACTCGGCGAGTCTGCTGGGCAGACAGCATCAAAACTCATTTTTTAGCTACTTTTGCAAGTATAACAAGAAAACAAGCCTAGGCTCTGATACCACTGTTGGGTTGTGAGCATTCTAACACTCCTAAGTGTACATGCAACCCTGAATACCTTGGATCTATGTTTTCTCTATTATACATGCAAATAAGAACTTCCAAGGTATTATCCTAATCTAGCATACAAAACAATGAGTGTAACAAGATAGAATACATACCTCTTTGATGTAGAAAGTCTTCATGAAGCTTGAGTGCCTAGTGCCCCAAGTGTGACACCTCAAATGGTTCACACAACACCAAATACACTTGGAATAACTTGAGAGAAATCTACACTTCATGAAATCGGCTAGCCCTTCTATTACTCACTAGTCGCCGATTTTGTCAAGAATAAGATCTATATATAGTGTTACAATTAAGGTAAACCCTAATTGTCATGACTTTCCATTTCCTTGGATCCATGGGTTCACATACACCATGGAGCATCCATGGACCATCCTATGGGTTTTAGCCCAACTTGATTATCCATGGAGCATTAGCCCACTATACAAGTATGGATGATTTACACAATCAACCCATATATTTAATTAGTCTTCTTTTGATCACTTAATTAATTCTAGATTAATTCTCTATCAATACTAATTAAATAATCTTATTATTCTTATTATTAATATAATAGAACCTGTAATATATTAATAACCATAAGTGTCTTATTTCTCTCATTATAGTCTATCCAAGTGCATGATTTCATGCAACCCAAATGGACCATCTCGGGTCGGGTCAAGTCTTACCAACTATAGTTATGGACTTAGACATTAATCCAACAGATTAAACGTGTGAATCAGAGTACATTGCAGCGAGTGAAGCATCGAAGGAGGCAATATGGTTAAAGAACTTCATCAATGATCTTGGAGTTGTACCCTCCATAAAGGAGCCTATGGAGATTTTCTGTGATAATGAAGGAGCGGTTGTCTTGACCAAGCAACCGAGGGATCATGGTAGATCTAGACATATCGACAGAAAATATCACTTTATTAGACATCGCATAGAAAAAGGAAAACTCGTAGTGAAGAGGATATCATCAGAAGGTAACCCTGCAGATCTGCTTACGAAGGGACTAAGTAGGGTTAAGCACTTGCAGAATGCTAGGAGTATTGGGCTGAAGGATGATATTAGTATAGATTAGATAATAGTAGGAACGTGTAATAGATAAATGTAATTAACATTTGATGATTAAATAAAAGAGTATTATTTATGAGTAATGTTACTGTCTTACGTTAATTGTTTAACTATTGTTTCATTTTGCGAGTTTTGACTTCCAGAATAATTGAGTTTATTAAGAATAATTGAATTGGAGGACGAAGGAATAGTTCTTAGTGTTTGGAAGGAGTGATGACTTGAAGGTGCGAGGGTATAGTGACGCCAACTTTCAGACCGACAGGGACCGAGGGATCATGGTAGATCTAGACATATCGACAGAAAATATCACTTTATTAGACATCGCGTAGAAGAAGGACAACTTCTAGTGAAGAGGATATCATCAGAAGATAACCCTGTAGATCCGCTTACGAAGGGACTAAGTAGGGTTAAGCACTTGCAGCATGCTAGGAGTATTAGGCTAAAGGATGATATTAGTATAGATTAGATAATAGTAGAAACGTGTAATAGATAAATGTAATTAACATTTGATGATTAAATAAAAGAGTATTATTTACGAGTAATGTTACTGTCTGATGTTAATTGTTTAACTATTGTTTCATTTTTCATGTTTTGACTTCCAGAATAATTGAGTTTGTTAAGAATAATCGAATTGTTCAAATTGTCCACAATCGTTCATATGTTGGAAGTAGGTACGAATGAAGATTGTCATGAATTGGTGTGTAGATTGTCTAAATGGTATTAGACATAGCAAAAGTTTGCTGCAACGTTCATGAGTGCTTATGAACTAGTTTTGAGCATTGGAACAAACCCGCGCTTGCAGGAATCACCTTATGGAATGTGATAGAAAGGGTGATCGCAAGAGGATAATATCATATGGTCTTAAAACCAAGATATATGGTTTGTTATTTGTTAATTGGTTGTACATTGATAATGCGAAACCGCATCAATAACTTGATGTTATAAAACGCATTATTGTGTATAGTTGATTAATGAATAAGTAAATGCATATAAGTCGAAGTTTATCTGTTACTTTTATCCTAAGAGGGTAAAAGCGATATCTCGGCCGCTCGATGATTTGATTTGAATTATGTGACGGGCCCGGTCAGAACTGAATTGATGTGTTCGATTAAGTTCTATGTCAAATGAATCGGAGATCGAGAAACCAAATGCTAGACAAATTAGTTCCATATAAATCTCAGCATGATATCTAAACAGAGGACCGTACGATCCCTTATCTAAAGGATAAGATTGATTAGATCAGAGTTTGACAGCGTGTTTGAGAGCTACGATTGCAAACCGGGTTATACTTGTGCATATAGTTACTAGACTTATCCAAGTGGGAGACTATTGGAATAGTGTCTAAGGCTACAACTATATTAGGCAAGTATTTGACCCGGTTGTGCATGGTCCTTTTGGGTTGCCTTCACCATACCAACTTGACAGGATGATTTATAATGAGAGAAGGAATATTATTACTATATTATAAGAATAATATAAGGAATAATATTATTATTGTTTGATTAATATAAGTCATAAGTTAATTAGGAATTAATTTCGTGACTTAAAGAGATTCACGGGTATAAACTGTCAATTGTTTGATAGTTGCACTTTGGGCTATATATCCTTTATGGATAAGGGGTGCACGATTTCTAGGGCTAAGGATAGCCATAAAATCGTCCAAGGCTTATCATGGAAGGGATTTGGATTGCTTAGGGCTTAAGTTATCCAATTAGGGTTTAAGGGTGAAACCCTAGGAGCCTTACAAGTATAAATAGACCCCAAGGGCTAAGGGATTTCGGCACTTGTGCTTAGAGAAGAAACCCTAGCCGAATTTATCTTCCCTCCTCTCTCTAAAATCATCCTCCTTGCTAGTTGGTGTTTGTAAGCCATTAAAGGAGTGACAATTGTGACTCTAAAGCCTCAAGTACAAGAGGATCAAGCAAGTGATTCAAGGTAAACTTCTAATCTTTGATTTCATATTGCTATTATTGTATATTAGCCATTAGAAGTCTTGGATTCAATGTATGTTCAATTAGAGAAACCTAGATCCAAGCATTAGGGTTGCATGTGCACATAGGAATGTTCATATGGCTAAAACACATCAGAGATGATTTATAATGAGAGAAGGAATATTATTAATATATTATAAGAATAATATAAGGAATAATAACATTATTATTTGATTAATATAAGTCATAAATTAATTAGGAATTAATTTGGTGACTTAAAGAGATTAATTAAATAAAGAGGTATAAGTTGTCAATTGTTTGATAGTTGCACTTTGGGCTATATATCCTTTATGGATAAGGGGTGGACGATTTCTAGGGCTAAGGATAGCCATAAAATCGTCCAAGGCTTATCATGGAAAGGATTTGGATAGCTTAGGGCTTGAGTTATCCAAATAGGGTTTAAGGGTGAAACCCTAGGAGCCTTACAAGTATAAATAGACCCCAAAGGCTAAGGGATTTCGGCACTTGTGCTGATAGAAGAAACCTTGGCCGAATTTCTCTTCCCTCCTCTCTCTCAAATCATCCTCCTTGCTAGTTGGTGTTTGTAAGCCATTAGAGGAGTGACAATTGTGACTCTAAAGCCTCAAGGACAAGAAGATCAAGCAAGTGATTCAAGGTAAACTTCTAATCTTTGATTTCATATTGTTATTATTGTATATTAGCCATTAGAAGTCTTGCATTCAATGTATGTTCAATTAGAGAAACCTAGATCCAAGCATTAGGGTTGCATGTGCACATAGGAATGTTCATATGGCTAAAACCCATCAGTGGTATCAGAGCCTAGATTGGTTTCTATTGAATTCATACTTTGATTGTTTGTTTGTTGCTGAAAAAATCGTTTTTTGTCCTCTGGCTGATAAACTCGGCGAGTTCCATCGTGGTACTCGGCGAGTAGGCTCAACTCGGCGAGTCCATCTGGTTACTCGGCGACTTCGAGCGTCAGAAAAAGGAAACTTCGGGATTTCTTGCTGTTTATATTTGAGATATTTGCCTTAATCATATTATATCAATATAAATCCGATTTTATGATATATATGAGTACATTCTTGACCTGATTGAAGATATTTATCAATTAATAAAATATTTATTTCCTTATGTGATAATTGATTAATTATTTTATTAAATTGGTAAATTGTTTTGCAAGAAATCATTAAATAAATCAAATATGGATAATTATGGAATTAATTGTTAATTAAGATTATTTGTTTTTTTGATCCTCTATGTTTTTAAAAGTTTAAAACTTGCCCTCAAGTTTTGGAATTTATGTTCTGTGATTAAAAGTTTAATTTAGACAATTTAAATTTCAAACCCTAGAATTTTATAAGTTTAAAATCCAACCCTATACTAATATAATATTACAAGATTAATATATATATATATATATATATATATATATGTATAATTAAAATGCTAGTCTTACCGTTAGTAGGCCTCATTCACGAAGCCCGTCTATAAGGTGGGTATAAGGTTGCTACCTATAAAATGGCGCTTAATGGGTGTACACTCACACCCACCTCTTGCTTGATCGGTGGAGGGTCGTTAGCCGAACGGGTAGGATAGGGCAACCTCATCTCTTCATTAAAAGTATAATATAAAATACAAAGTAACTACATGTTTTTCAAAAATTTCCCAATCTTAGTTACTTTAGGAAAAGTGAATTGTTGTAATCCCATGAAATTACACTTTGCACCCTTGCTAAGAAGTTAGTGGAGTGTGTGTGGTTTACCGGCACACTAATTGGTTCTAAGCAAAGGTGGCAAAGGGAGATTCATTGTTTATCATAGATCGATGGAGCGTGTATGGTTTACCGGCACATCGAATAGGTGATCGTTACAATGAAGGCACCATGTAAATTTGCATGGTAATTCACACCCACTTTGTGATCCTCGGTATCCAAGTTACAAACGAGAGTGGCATATCGAGATTTAAACATGCCATTGAAAAGTTTTCAATGAATCTCATCCAAACCTAGGAATTCTCAATACATTTAGAAGTTAAATTTATGTGGTGGAGAAATAGTGAATCGTCATTCACTTACCTTCAAATTGTTTGCATGTTAGATTACGGCATCCTTTTCTAATATGTAAATATTGTTGTTGGATCCTAGCCCTAATTTTTCTTATTGGGTGATAATTAGGGATTCATATTCTAATCTATCTTTGTCCTTTCTATTTGTAGATGTCGAACGCAAAAAAAAGTTGCTGCTAGTTCATTCACATTGATGAGCCTTTGTCAAAAGGTTACTTTCGATGGGATGAACTTTAGCGAATGGATAAGATACATCCGCACAATTACTCACTATGAGGACAAGGAGTATGTCCTAGATGAGAAGCTCGAGAAAATCAACCCAGAAATCGCTACTCCGGCTGAAATGACCGCTTTTGAAACTCACAAGCGTGATGCAACGAAGGTACATTGCATCTTGATAGCCACCATGAATGCCGAATTCCAAAAGTCCTATGAGGACATGTATCCGTATGAAAATCACTAAGACTTGTTGGAGAGATACCACCAGAACGCGAGGCAAGTGCGTTACGAGATTTTCACTAACATGATTTTCGCTAAAATGGGTCATGGAGAATCTCTTACCATGCACCTGCAAAAGATGCAAAGGTATGTCAATCGTCTTCGCAAGCTAAATGTTGACTTTGGGGAAGACTTGGCGATCGACATGGTGCTTCACTCCTTGCCTCTGTGTTACAATCAATTTAGGATGACCTACCACATGAACAAGGAAGATGTCACCCTAAGCAAGCTCCAAGGTCTCCTTAGGGTTGCTGAAAGCAACCTAAAGGACAAGTATGTTGCACCCACTCCCAATCCACCCGCTGCTCCTGTTTTGGCCATTGGGCAAGGAAGAGGCAAAAAGAGGAAGGCTCCGTCTAAGAGCCACCGTAAGGGAAAGTCCCGAGATGGTTCCTCTTCTAGTGGGACCAAAGTTGATCCTGCTAAACCCTGTCCTAACCCTAAGGAGGCAGAGTGCCATCATTTCCATAAAATAGGGCATTGGAAGAGAAGCTGCCCAGACTACTTGCAAGCCATAAAGGAAGGAAAGATCAAGCCATCTTTCGCAGATATTTATACAATTAAATCTAATGATTCATCTCATGCTAAATCTTGGGTCCTTGATACCGGTTGTGGTTACCATATTTGTTCCGATTTGCAGGGACTAAGAAGAAATAAGGATGTGGAGCATGGAAGAATAAATCTAATCATGGGGAACAGAAGATCGTCGCCTGTGACCAAGATTGGAGTGTATTCTTTAGTTCTTAGGAATGGTTTATCTTTAGATTTGAACAATTGTTGTTATTTGCCAGAAATGGCTAGAAACATCATTTCATTTCATGGTTTGTTTAGACAAGGTTTTAGATTTTCTTTTAATAATGAGAATAGTTCTATTCGTGCTTATCTAAATGTTGTCTTATATTTTGAAGCTATACCATGTAATGGAATTTATGAAACTATTATGATTGTAGATAACTTATGAAATGATGTTTTATGCATGGATTCTTCCAATGGTGTGGATAGAGCATCCTTGTGGCATTGTCGTCTTGGACATGTCAACAAGAAGCGCATAGCCCAACTCCAAATGGATGGAGTGTTGGAGTCATTCGACCTTAGGGAAAATGACACATGTGAGTCGTGTTAGTTGGAAAGATGACTAAGTCACCCTTCACAAGTACATGTGAAAGGGGTGAGGGTCTATTGGACCTAATACATACCGATGTATGTGGACTGTTTAGATCAACCACGAAGGATGGAAACCGCTTCTATGTGACTTTTATCAATGACTATCGTAGATATGGGTATATTTACTTAATCAAGCAAAAGTCGGAAACTTTTGAAAAGTTCAAAGAGTTCAAAAATGAAGTGGAGAATCAATTGGGCAGGAAAATCAAGATGCTTCGATCCGATCGAGGAGGAGAGTACCTAAGTCTTGAATTCCACGATTATCTCAAGGAGTGTGGAATAGTTTCACAATTGACACCACCTAGGACACCGCAGTTGAATGGTGTGGCAGAAAGGCGTAATCGAACCTTGTTAGACATGGTTCGCTCTATGATGAGTCGTGCTGCACTACCTATCTCTTTTTGGGGGTATGCCTTAGAGACTACCGCCCATATCCTTAACCGAGTACCTACTAAGAAGGTTGCCAAAACACCTCACGAGATGTGGACAGGGAAAGCTCCCTCGTTGGTACATATCAAGGTTTGGGGTTGCGAGGCGTTCGTAAGATGAGATACTCACGATAAGCTCGAACCTCGTAGTGAGCGATGTATTTTCATCGGCTACCCGCAGAAATCCTTTGGATATCTCTTCTATAGACTGAAGGACAACGTTGTCTTTGTTGCGAGGAGAGGAGTTCTCCGAGAGCGAGAACTAATAAGCCAAGGACACAGTGGGAGGCAAATCAAGCATGAAGAGATTCAAGAATCGATAGATGAAGGAACCTCTACCGCTGGCACTCAACCCGTGGAGGAAACTCTGATTGAACCGATTGACGAGTCCTTACCTCTTAGACGTTCCGAAAGAGTTAGAGTTCAACCCCAGTTTTATGGTTTATATATTACTACCGAAGGGGATACGTATATTAGTGATGGTACACTAATAAATCTATATGAACCTAATAGCTTTAAGGAAGCTATGGCAGGCTCGGAGTCTGCGAAATGGACAGAGGCAATGGACAGCGAGATCCAGTCCATGTATCACAACCAAGTTTGGAATTTGGTTGATAATGTGCCCGGACGTAAGACCGTCGGGTGCAAATGGATCTTCAAGAAGAAGACCGACGTGGATGGAAACATACACACATATAAGGCGCGATTGGTTGCGAAGGGCTTTACTCAAACTCCCGGAGTTGACTATGATGAGACCTTCTCACCAGTTGCGAAGCTTAAGTCTATTAGAGTGATGCTAGCTATTGCCGCATTTCATGATTATGAAATTTGGAAAATGGATGTCTAAACCGCTTTCCTTAATGGGAAGTTGCCTGAGGATGTTTACATGGCTCAGCCAAAGGGTTTTGTCGATCCAAAGCATCCGAATAGAGTGTGTAAGCTTGAGAAGTCCATTTATGGACTTAAGCAAGCGTCTCGCAGATGGAATCTTTGCTTCGATGAGAAAGTCAAAGAGTTTGGATTTCTACGAAGCGAAGATGAATCATGTGTATATGTCAAAGCCAGTGGGAGTATAGTAAGCTTCCTCGTTCTGTATCTCGATGACATACTACTCATAGGAAACGACATCCCGACTCTGCAGGAAGTTAGGTCCTGGCTTGGGAAGTACTTCGCTATGAAGGACCTCGTAGTGGCTTCATATATTTTGGGAATAAGGATAGTGAGAGAAATAAGTAAGAGACTAATAGAACTTAGTCAAAACACTTACTTAGATAAGGTACTAAAACGTTTTAGTATGGAAAACTCGAAGAAGGGAGAATTACCGATACAAAGTAATGCCAAGTTGAGTAAGACTCAAAGTCCGAGTACCGAAGCTGAAATAGCAGAAATGAGCCGAGTACCATACGCTTCCGCAGTTGGCTCAATCACGTATGCTATGACTTGTACTCGCCCTGATGTAGGATTTGCTTTGAGCATGGTTAGCAGATATCAAGGGAACCCTGGCAGAGCCCATTAGATTGCAGTTAAGAATATCCTTAAGTACCTTTGCAGGACGAAGGAATAGTTTTTAGTCTTTGGAAGGAGTGATGACTTGACGGTGCGATGGTATAATGACGCCAACTTTCAGACCGATAGGGACCGAGGGATCATGGTAGATCTAGACATATCGACATAAAATGTCACTTTATTAGACATCGCGTAGAAGAAGGACAACTTCTAGTGAAGAGGATATCATCAGAAGATAACCCTGCAGATCCGCTTAAGAAGGGACTAAGTAGGGTTAAGCATTTGCAGCATGCTAGGAGTATTAGGCTGAAGGATGATATTAGTATAGATTAGATAATAGTAGAAACGTGTAATAGATAAATGTAATTAACATTTGATGATTAAATAAAAGAGTATTATTTATGAGTAATGTTACTGTCTGATGTTAATTGTTTAACTATTGTTTCATTTTTCATGTTTTGACTTCCAAAATAATTGAGTTTGTTAAGAATAATCGAATTGTTCAAATTGTCCACAATCGTTCATATGTTGGAAGTAGGTACGAATGAAGATTGTCATGAATTGGTGTGTAGATTGTCTAAATGGTATTAGACATAGCGAAAGTTTGCTGCAACGTTCATGAGTGCTTATGAACTAGTTTTGAGCATTGGAACAAACCCGCGCTTGCAGGAATCACCTTATGGAATGTGATAGAAAGGGTGATCGCAAGATGATAATATCATATGGTCTTAAAACCAAGATATATGGTTTGTTATTTGTTAATTGGTTGTACATTGATAATGCGAAACCTCATCAATAACTTGATGTTATAAAACGCATTATTGTGTATAGTTGATTAATGAATAAGTAAATGCATATAAGTCGAAGTTTATCTGTTACTTTTATCCTAAGAGGGTAAAAGCGATATCTCGGCCGCTCGATGATTTGATTTGAATTATGTGACGGGCCCGGTCAGAACTGAATTGATGTGTTCGATTAAGTTCTATGTCAAATGAATCGGAGATCGAGAAACCAAATGATAGACAAATTAGTTCCATATAAATCTCAGCATGATATCTAAACAGAGGACCGTACGATCCCTTATCTAAAGGATAAGATTGATTAGATCAGAGTTTGACAGCGTCTTTGAGAGCTACGATTGCAAACCGGATTATACTTGTGCATATAGTTACTAGACTTATCCAAGTGGGAGACTATTGGAATAGTGTCTAAGGCTACAACTATATTAGGCAAGTATTTGACCCGGTTGTGCATGGTCCTTTTGGGTTGCCTTCACCATACCAACTTGACAGGATGATTTATAATGAGAGAAGGAATATTATTACTATATTATAAGAATAATATAAGGAATAATATTATTATTGTTTGATTAATATAAGTCATAAGTTAATTAGGAATTAATTTCGTGACTTAAAGAGATTAATTAAATAAAGGGGTATAAACTGTCAATTGTTTGATAGTTGCACTTTGGGCTATATATCCTTTATGGATAAGGCGTGGACGATTTCTAGGGCTAAGGATAGCCATAAAATCGTCCAAGGCTTATCATGGAAAGTATTTGGATTGCTTAGGGCTTAAGTTATCCAATTATGGTTTAAGGGTGAAACCCTAGGAGCCTTACAAGTATAAATAGACCCCAAGGGCTAAGGGATTTCGGCACTTGTGCTTAGAGAAGAAACCCTGGCCGAATTTCTCTTCCCTCCTCTGTCTAAAATCATCCTCCTTGCTAGTTGGTGTTTGTAAGCCATTAGAGGAGTGACAATTGTGACTCTAAAGCCTCAAGGACAAGAGGATCAAGCAAGTCATTCAAGGTAAACTTCTAATCTTTGATTTTATATTGATATTTTTGTATATTAGCCATTAGAAGTCTTGGATTCAATGTATGTTCAATTAGAGAAACCTAGATCCAAGCATTAGGGTTGCATGTGCACATAGGAATGTTCATATGGCTAAAACCCATCATAAATACTATAAATTACATCAAGAGAACAAAACACAGTATACTAAGAGAACACTATGTACTATATGAGAGAAAATACTACAACAGAATGTGATGCACTAATTATCTATACGACTTATCGTTGTGCGATTGCCGGGTAACCATCGCCTCCTAGAGGGAGAGCAACCACTACATGTATAGATCTATACGGGACGGGTTTTCCCCCATTTAGACTGCTAGCTACAGTCTGAGCCTTTTTAGGCCCAGGGATGACAAAACACTACTACACTACTGGTGACCTGGAGGGTCAGCTGCTATACTACTATCACTCAGTATGGTTACATATGAGCTCATATTTAAACCTTAATTAAACACACATCCCGAAGTGTACACACAATTAATGCTACCCAGAGTTACATTCACTATTACATATAACCGGCAGGGACATTGCTGGGGTGAAACTCTAATCTTTCTCTAAAATGAACGAGTTAAAAATTGTATTTTGATTACTGATATTTTCACGAGGAAACTATTACATTTTCAAAGAAACAAGCTTACAATTAACCTAGTCTTGGTAAAAGACTACTTTCGCTGGAAAATATGGGATTTTCTAAGAATCAAAATACTTTCAAATTTTGATAACAACCATTACTCTACATGATTGTAAACATTTTTATATAAGCAAAGACACTAAATACTTATGAACTCAACAGCTTTATGCTGATACTCGTTTTCAAAATAACTTGTATTCTCAGGTCAACAATAAGCAGGTACTGATGCAGTTTTGGGAAGATGGAGCACATATAAGACTCATCTTTTATTTTGTTTATACTTTTGGTGTCTATATAATTGTACAGAACATGTTTGTACTACAATTATTATATTAATGCAATGGATGTGTTTGCTTGTTTTTTACTATTATGCATTGTTATGATACTGAACATGACGTCCCCCACCCTAGAACGTATTCCGCCGTTCTCGGTTTTGGGGTGTGACAGACTGGATGAACCTTTATGACTATATATGTACACAACATACATAACTAATATTTAAACGACCTTCGTACGGATACCCAATGCCTTACTAGACCACATCCCAACGGGGAAAAGGAAATAAAGTGGCTAGCCTTCCTAAGTCCTTTAAACACTACTTATATAACTATACATATATAGGCATGCAATTTAGAATATAAAAGCATAAAATAAGTTTTGTAAAACCTTTGAACTTGATTACTATCTAAGAAAAGATCAACTTGATGTCAATCTATAAAACGGGTTGAAAGCATTTGTTTGATAAAACAGTTTAAGTATAAAGAAACATTTGTTTGAAACACAATTGTAAATGAGTTTGAAATGAAACATACAGTGTATAATAAACAGTTTAATAAGGAGTTTTAAACATAGAAAACGTTTATGAAAATCATTTGAGGAAAAGTGTTTGGTAAAACATCTAATGAGTAGTAAATCATTTGAATGCTGCTTATTAATCACATGTGATTGATATAATAACTAGCATGATTCTACTTGTATCCTCCCCTATAAAAGCATTTAAAAATATTTAAAGCATTGATTAAAGGGTATGAACTCACTTGTAGTGAGTGGTACGGACGAACTGATGATGTAGGATTTCTAGGTGTCAAGTGAAGTCTTGAACACACTCTATGATCCTAGTTAACATATAGTATCATATATATATATATATATATATATATATCTCAAATTAGTCTTTAAACAACTAATAAACAAAGTCAAGACACCCTAGGACATGTTAAACACTTTTAACAAGTGTTATAAGCCTCAAGGATTGCATCTAAGTGTTGTAGGGAAAAGCTAGTGTGTGTAGGGTTCAAGGAAAACTCCCTAATGGAGTTTATGGCCCTAAGGTCATCAACAAATGAATTTACGGTCGTAAACTCATGGGTTTACGGCCGTAAGCTCATACTTACTTGACCATTTGATGTTTTGAGGCTTTACAAGACCCTAAGAAGCATTTCTACTTAATGGCAAAGTCTTTCGAAGAGATTAGGGCACTCTTTAACTCCTTTGAGGAGTTCACGGCCCTAGAACCAATTCCCTTAGAGATTACGGCCATAATCTCTCATGGAAAGGGTGTTTTTGGCGTGTTCAAGTCCCTAACTTAACTAAGAATGAATCTAGGCTAGTGTCCAAGGCTTATGAAGAGTTAAAGCACCCTTTTGGCCCTTAAAGAAGGGTTTACGGTCCAAGATGTTCTTGGGCCATAAAATCTTTGATCTTGTGGGTTTCTTATGATTTCATAATTACTAGACACATATCAAGCCCTATAATACACTTAGATAGAAGTACTCATGATTTGGGACGAAAGGCCGAAGATCCATGAGAGAGAATTTGGCTTTTCTCTAGTTGGAAATGGAACAAATGAATAAATACGGCTAAGGACCATATATATACTCCTGGGGTTTTTGGCAGAAAATGTTTTATTCAGGCAGTGAATTCTAATATCATCGAGTTTTGGAATAACAAAGTTGCACAATACCCTAGTGCATCCTCTCTCCTAATATCTCTTCAAGTGTAAATCCTGAAATACTCAAACTTATTATAAACGTCTGAAAATTTACTGCAACTGATCTAACTTCAATTGACTTGATATGTTATACAGAATGGAAATTTCGGGTTGTCACAAAAGTTTAAAAGAAGTTTTGTAAAACATTCTGAGGAATAATTTGAAGCAATTTGTTTGATATAAATAGTTTAAAACAATTGTAACAGAATTTGAATGGAAATATTTAGTATATAAAAAAGTTTGATAAAGATTTTAACATGTAAAAATATTTGAGAAATCGTTTTGTAGTAGTTTACATAGTAAAACAGCTAAAAGTGTAGTAAATCCATAGTTTGATAGTTATTAATCACATGTGATTGATATAGTAACTATCATGATTCAACTTGTATTCCCCCCCCCCCCATAAAAGAAATTCAAAACATTAAAAAGGTTAATTAAGGGGTATGAACTCACATGCAGTGAGCGGTTTGGATGAACGGATGGTATAGGATGCTAAGTGTCAAGTGAAGACTTGAGCACACACACACGGATCCTATTTAACATATATTGACACATATATGTATCAAATTAGTCAATTAACAAGTAATTTATCAATTAAAGACACCCTAAAACTTGGATAACACTTTGATTCAAGTGCTAGGAGTAAATTAGGGTTACATCTAAGGGGTGTAGGGCCTCACTTGGGAGTTTATGGCCCATATGGTAAGAACCACATGAGAGTACGGCCCATGGTCATTTCCCCATGATTTTACGGTCGTAAACTCATGGTATTAAGTACTATTTTGTGTTTTGATGTCTTATAAGTCCTAAAGAGGTATCCTTACTTCATGTCTAAGCCTTAGGAAGCATTAGTGGCACAATGGCACCACTTTATAGAGTTTACAGCCCATGGACCATTTCTCTATGAGTTTATGGTTGTAAACTCTATGTTTTCTTGATCTTTTTGAAGTTTAATTTCCTAAACACTTCAAGAAAGTGATCTAGACTAGTAACCAAGGCTAAGGAAGGGACTAGGGCTCACTTTGCCCCATCTATTAGGGTTTACGGCCCAAGAACATGCCTTGGTCGTAAACACCATTGATCTTGTATTTCTTTCTGTTTCCATGTTGAATAAGAAGTGAAACAAGCCTTATAACACTCTAGGGTAAGAATACTTACAATAAAGGAGCTTGAAAGGGTGTTTAAGGTCCAAGAACACTAGTATGTCTTCTTGGTGTTCTTGGTCTTCTTGAAGATCTAAACAAACATGATTTTCATGGATGAAATCAATGAATGAAGCTAGTTAATAAGGTGTATCAACTAATCAAGGGATAGAATACTTACAACTTTAATAATCTAAGGATGGAATGTGGATGATACTTGAGAGCAAACCCTAATTCTAGGCTTGAAATGGCAAGAATGAATCAAAAATGGATAAGTTTTTCTTCTATAGCAATGAAGTTTATGGCCCCATGAGTTTACGGACGTAAACTCATAGTCTCATGGCCATAAACTCCTCATTTGAGGGTTTAAAGCTTTTTTGGTGGTTTGGAACCGAAGTTGACCCAATCTAGAATTTCATCCTATGATGTATTAAAAATCAGGATGCTCAAACGGACTCTAAACTGTGCTAAAAGTTAGCTTGAGTAAGTTTGGCTTTCAATGAAGTGTTTGATTGTACAGGACAGGAAATTTTGGGTTGTCACATCATCCCCCCGTTAGAGGGAATTTCGTCCCGAAATTAGAGTTAAGGCAAGGAAGTAGGTACGAATAATCGAGTAAAGAGATGAGGATACTTCCGTTTCGATTGATCCTCGCGCTCCTAAGTGAATTCAGGTCCTTGCTTGGCATTCCAACGAACGTTCACTATCGGGATACGGCTTTGTTTCGTTTACTTGACCTCCCGGTCCATGATCACTAAGGTTCTTCCACGAAGTTGAGGCTCTTGTTGATCTCGATCTCGTCGAGTGGGACTACAAGAGTCTCGTCGGACAGACACTTTTTCAAGTTCGAGACGTGGAAGGTAGAATGTACGTTACCGAGTTCGCGGGGTAGGCTGATTCGTGGATGCTTCTATGCTCTTTCTTACTATGAGAGTAGATAAGTAGGTCATTTATAAGGAAAATGGCGAACTGATCCAAGTAAGGATAGTATACCCTATTCATCAAGTTCATGAATAGTACGGGGGCATTGGTCTTATCCGAGAGGTATCACTATGGACTTATAGCGTCCGCATCGAGCTCAGAAGGTCGTCCTAGGAGCATCTTCCTCTGATACTCGTAACTGGCGATACACGGATCTCTGATCCATCTTTGAAAGGAAATTCATTCCTAGCGGTTGGTCAACAATCCATCCACGAGAGGCAGAGGGTAATGATTTCTAATGGAAATCTTTTTGAGGTCTCTATAATCGATGCACATACTAACCAATCTGTCTTTCCTCTTGAAGAACCAGACTGGAGTTCCCCAGAGTGAGAAACTCGGTCTTATAAAGCCATTGTTGAGCAGTTCGTTAAGTTGACTGGACAGTTCCTGCATCTCTGTAGATGTTAGACTATATGGCGATTCAGTTCTATGGGTAGCATTTTATTGGATTCTAAGTTTATTCACATGACAGCACGATCACTCGTAGTCTTGAGCAGTCTCCGTCCTGAAGTGCATATTAGGGGTCATACTTGGTTCATCAATCACAGCTTCGCGTATACTTGTTGTATATAATTAAGATTGAAAAGGAAGTCGAATAAATGATTCTTCTTTAATCTCACATCCAAACAAGGAAAAGAAGTTAAAGTGTAATTGTCACACCCCCAAACCAGAATGGCGGAAACATTCGGGGGTGGATGACTTCACGTAGTATCACAACAATTGAATATTGTAAAGAAAGTAACACAACCATCATATATATAATGAAAACATATATTGTTGCGTTTTACATATTAGCAAAAGAATATTATAGTATGATGATATAAATGTTTAATAATAACGTCCTTAGCATTCCTTTTTCAAAAGCTGGTAGTTACCTGTATTACTGATTCCCTGAGAAATACAAGTGGTTTCGAAAAAGTGTCAACAATTAAGTTGGTGAGTTCATAAGTGTTTTGCATTGAAAATTATGCCCTTTTGGTAGTAAATCGATGAACGAGGTTTTCAGAAAATCCAATATTTTCTATAAATGGTTTGAAAAGTTCCCATAATTGGACTACGTTAGTGTGTTTCATACTTGAATAATAATGATAAACTTTGTGCTAAAAATAACGTGGAAAAATAGAATGCATATATGAATCTCGTAAATCAAACTTGTTTTTATACTTTTATGTGAGTTTTATAACCATACTATTGACACTGACTACCTGTAACAACATTCTTCAGGTGTTGTAGTGTTATGACATTTGTCACCCTAGACCTGCCGGTCTAACTATAGCTAATAGTTTAGGTGCAGGGTTGTCAATCCCGTATAAATCTATACACAAGTATCACGCTCTCCCTCCAAGAGATTATGACATATAATACAGGACTTGAAATGAATACATACGAGTACGTTGAAGTTTGAATATCTCACATTGCTTGGTATAAATAGATTTACGATAAGAAAGAGTTTACTTCATTTGAAAGTATTTCGGTTTTTTTTAAGATTTATATGTAAAAATGTATGTTAGACTTGCTAACTATACTCATTATAGTTTCTCAGAAAGTATGTTTCCATTTAGTATAAATAACTTCGTGATATAAAAACCTTTAACATAAAGATGTTTGTATCGATATCTATGAGATAGATATTACATTTACGTTTATAAAATGATACTTTGACTCGTAATGTACTTGTATTCCCCCTCCCTAAAACATGAAAAGAATTGAAAGGTAGGGGTATGAACTCACTCGTTTGGTTTGACGAGAGAGAGGCTAGAGTTGAGCATAACTTCGACCGTGGAAAGTTACGTCTTCGGGCTCTTCGGGGATCTCGGTAGCGTAGATCTTTCGTCGGGGGCTCGGGTACGGAACACGAGGGCGTCGAGACAGCTTCTGGAGCTTGAAACTATGAGAGGGTGACTGGGAGTTTGAGAAAGTGTGCAAAAACCCGTAGCTCAAACCCTTTATTTATAGTGCTGGAGGATCGCGTACGCGGGGCGTACCACCGGAGTACGTTGGGCGTACGCGGTACGCGGGGCGTACTTAGGTTATGCGGGGCGTAAAAATGCGTCACGGCTGACGACTCCGGTCTAGCTAAGCGTAGAATTGCAGCCGATGGGACTCGACTCTGGGTCTAGTATGCTGGGCGTAATCTGGGCTTACGCTGGGCGTACTCCAGTCTCCCATCTTCTAAATTCCGTCACTTTCGCGTACGGGCTCCGTTTTTCGCGTTCTTTATATCCACGCATAGGTGAGATTATTCTCTACAACTTTCATTTAGACTCCGTCGACTAGTTTTGACTTTATTTTTAATGATATATTTTTAATAGGCCAGGACTGCTAAAGTCCGTTAAAAATCCATAGTTTCTTTATTCGACGTCGGTTTTCGTTTGTCTTTTTATCATTTTACTCCTATTGTGGAGATCTTCAACATTCGTTTAGGTGGCGATAGCTAACAAACATTCGATCTTCAATTCGAGTTTTTAGCCCTCTACTACTGTTACGAAACTTAGGAAAAATCGTAACTTCTTCATATGAGGTCCAATTCGGGCGATCTTTGTATGTACGTTTACAGTTTAACGAACTCTACAACTTTTGTTCAGATCCTTAAGGATAAAATGCATTTTATTGTAATTTCACTTTTTACGTTAAATAGCGTTTTGACGGTGTGTCGTAAATATACGATTGATTATAATTTCTTTAATATAACCCGGTTTTGAACGTTCTTTACGTTTTTGGAAACCTTGGCACGGTATCTAATATTTGATCGATCCCAACTTAGATACTTGAACACTTTATTTTTGAGGTTAATTTAGTTGATTCCAAATAGTTTTCGTTGTTTTGACTTTTGAACGTTACAATGCTTTTGGAAAAAAAATATAGGGTTGTCACATCATCCCCCTGTTAAGGGAATTTCTTCCCGAAATTTAATCTAAACTAGAGTTTACAGGTTAGGAAAAAGATGCGGGTACTTTTGTTTGATCTGATCCTCGCGTTCCCAGGTGTATTCAGGTCCTCGCTTGGCATTCCAGCGGACCTTTACAATAGGTATGCGGCTTTGTTTAGTCCTTTTTATTTCCCGATCCATGATCTATACTGGTTCCTCTAAAAATTGGAGATTCTCATTTATTGCAATTTCGTCTAGAGGGAAGACAATGGTCTCATCGGACAAGCACTTCTTTAGGTTTGATATGTGAAAGGTAGGGTGTACGTTGTGGAGCTCCTAAGGTAATCTAAGTTTGTAAGCCACTGGGCCGATCCTGGCAAGGATCTCGAATGGTCCGATGTATCTTGGGTTCAGGGCGATACCTTTAGTAGAACTCGATCTCCGACCTGGAATTCCAAGGGTTTCCGTCTTTTATCCGCGTAACTCTTTTGTCTGTCCCTTGATGCTTTTAGATGTTCCCGAATCTGAACAATCTTCTCCGTAGTTTCCCTTATGATTTCTGGTCCAGTGAGCATGTTGTCTGTTGCTTGTCATTTTTCTAGTTTTGTGTCACCCACTTCGGCCCGGCACAAAGGTGACCTGCATTTGCGGCCATAGAGGGCTTCGAACGGGGCAGCCTTGATACTAGTTTGGTAGCTATTGTTGTACGACAATTCGACCAAGGGTAGATGGGTATCCCATGCTTTACCAAAATCAATTACGCAAGACCTCAACATATCTTCTAGGTTTTGTATGGTTCTCTCACTCTGGCCGTCAGTTTGTGGGTGATAAGCAGTACTCATGTCTAATCTTGTCCCTAGAGATTTTTGTTGTGCCTGCCAGAACCTTGAGGTGAACCTACTATCTCGGTCCGAGATAATGGATATGGGCACACCATGTAGTCGTACAATTTCTCTGAGGTATGTCCTAGTTAGCTTCTCTAATTTATCCGTCTCTTTGATCGGTAGGAAGTGCACTGATTTAGTTAACCTGTCGACAATCACCCAGATAGTGTCGAGTCCGCTTGCCGTTCTGGGTAGTTTGGTTATGAAATCCATGGTTATACATTCCCACTTGCATTCTGGTATTTCTGGTTGTTGCAACAATCCTGAGGGCTTTTGGTATTCTACCTTGACCTTGGCGCACGTCAGACATTTACTCACGTAGGTAGCAATTTCGGCCTTCATGTTCGGCCACCAGTACAATTTCTTGAGGTCGTGCTGTAGAGATAGTGTCTCCATATCTTTAGAGCGAAGATGAATGCTCCTAGCGCAAGATCGTGCGTTGTGTAGTTCACTTCGTGCGTCTTTAGTTGCCTTGAGGCGTAGGCGATGACCTTCCCTCATTACATCAGGATACACCCAAGTCCTTGGTTTGGTGCATCGCAATAGACCATGAAGTCCTCCGTTCCTTCCGGCAAGGTTAGGATGGGCGCACTACATAAGGCTCGCTTTAGCATTTGAAACGTGGCGTCTTGTTTTTCTCCCAAGTCGAAGGTCACACTCTTCTGAGTTAGGCTGGTAAGTGGTTTGGCAATCTTCGAAAAGTTATGTATGAAACTTCGGTAATACCCGGCGAGTCCCAAAAATTGACGGATTTCTGTAGGGGTCCTTGGTGTCGTCCAACTTTCTATTGCCTTGATCTTAGAAGGATCCACATGTATCCCCTTCTTGCTTACTACATGTCCTAGGAAATCTAGTTTCCGAATCCAAAATTCGCACTTAGAAAATTTTGCGTAAAGCTTCTCTGCCCTCAACGTTTCCAAAACTTGGCGGAGGTGTTGGCTGTCTTCTTCCTGGCTTCTAGAATAGATGAGTATATCATCTATGAACACGATCACGAATTTATCTAGGAAGGGACGACATATTCGGTTCATCAAGTTCATGAACACCGCAGGAGCATTTGTCAATCCGAAGGGCATTACTACAAACTCGTAGTAACCATAATGTGTTCGGAAAGCCATTTTGGGGATGTCTCCTTCCAGCACTCGCAGTTAGTGATAACCAGATCTTAGATCGATCTTTAAGAAGTAGCTTGCTCCCTGCAGTTGGTCGAACAGATCGTCTATGCGCGGTAGGGGATATCGGTTCTTGATCGTGAGTTTGTTCAGCTCCCGATAATCGATGCACATGCGAAAGGATCTGTCCTTCTTTTTCACGAAGAGGACTAGTGCTCCCCATGGTGAGAAGCTCGGTCTAATGAATCCCTTGCTCAGCAGCTCGTTTAATTGACTGGACAGTTCCTGCATCTCGGTTGGGGCTAAACGGTAAGGCGACTTTGCTACTGGGGTAGCTCCGGGGATTAAGTCGATTCTGAACTCAACTTGGCGCTCTGGTGGAATTCCTGGAAGATCTTCTAGGAAAATATCTGGGAAGTTGCAGACTTCCGGAATGTCTTTAATGTTCTTTGGTTCTTGTTTCTGGTCCACTATGTGGGCTAGAAAGGCATGGTATTCCTTACGAAGATAGTTTTGTGCCTTAACACAGGAGATGATTTGTAAATTTGAACTAGGTTTGTCACCATAAATGACAAGGGTTTCACCGTTTGGCAGATTGAGGCGAGCGGCCCTTTCGTGACAAAGTATATCGGCATGGTGAAGGCTCAAGCAGTCCATACCGATGATGACATCGAAACTTCTTATCGAAATGGGCATTAGGTCGATTTGAAATAAGTGTTCGTTTAAATTTAATGTGCACCCTACGTACATATCACTTGTGCTTTCCGTTTTACCGTTAGCCATTTCTACAGTGAATATTTTATTGAGTGGTTGGGGTCTTTGATTAAGTAACTGTTTGAATTTATGACTCACAAAACTTCTCTCCGCACCACAGTCAAAGAGTATGCATGCATAAATGTTGTTGAGGAGAAACGTACCCGTAACCACCGTTGGGTCGGTTATTGCTTCATTTTGGCCTATTGCCAGCACTCTCCCAACACCGCCAACGTTCCTTGTCTTGGGGCAGTCCCTTTTGAAGTGCCCAGTTTCTCCACACCCATAACATGCTTGGCTTATCCCAGTACCAGGAACTTGAGTGACTGGTCGCGCTGGTGCCTTACAGAAACGAGTTGTGTGCCCTTTCTTGTCGCAGTTCTTACAGTGCATCTCACGGCAATTACCGTGGTGATGGTAGTTGCATTTGATGCACTTGGGCAGGTTCCCCGCATATGGTTTTGTTGGCGCAGGGGTAGCAGGAGTTGTGGTGGGAGCAGTAGCAACATGAACCGCAACCATTTGTTTCTTTGAAGGTTCTTGCAAAGTTTGCCCCTTTCTCTTGTTCCAGAATTTCTTCTTGCTGTTGTTGTTGGCATTGATTTCGTTGTTGTTGTTCCCTTTGGTTGGTTTAGCTATGATAGCCGTGACTCCATGACAGACACCATGATCAACGAGAGATTGCGCCAGTTCCTTGGCGCTGTCGAAGGTCATGGGTTTGGAATCTAACACACTTCCTCGAAGTTGGGGTGATAGTCCCCAGATGTATCTCTCGACCTTTTGGCTTTCCAGGATCAACATTCCTAGGGAAAGTGTTATTAAATCACTGAACCTGTTGGTGTAACCTGCGATGTCCGAGCCTACCATCGAAAGGCCCCACAGTTCATGTTCAAGCTTCTGAATCTCGCCTCTTGGGCAGTATTCTCGAAGGAGCATTCTTTTCAAGTTTTCCCAACCCATGGAGTTCGCGACCACTAGGTTTAGTGTCTTGATGTGGCCGTTCCACCATGTCAGGGCGCGTTCATAGAAAGTAAAAGTAGCAAACATTACTTTGCTTTCTTCAGGGCATGCGCAAATTTCGAATACAACTTCCGTTTTCTCTATCCATTGAGATAGAGCCAATACTCCCCCAGTCGCATAAAAGGGAATAGGTTTTCTGTTGGTGAAGTCTTTGTAAGTGCATACCCCTGAACGGCCTTGACCTTGGCCATTTGTAAAGCTATTTGTTCCTCCTCCCGATCCGTTGTTGCTCATTTGAGCCATCGCTGCGGTTACAACAGTTTGGAACATAACGGCATCCATAATTGGAGGAGGTGGTGGAGGTGGTGTTGAAGTTGAGTTTCTGCGTGTTGAACTACGAGGAGGCATGTTCTGGTAGAGAAAATAAGAATGAATGCTATAAGTTTCTAATGTTTTGACAATCGTGTGTTAGTTGTATCTTGTAATTTGTTTTGACTTTAGTTTATGGTTTCAAGGTAGGTATAGAAATTTTTAGTTAATCCCATAAGTTCCGAGAGGTATACAAAGTAGTACTTCATATTTATATATATAGGTCACACCTGAGGTGTGTTACATTACACTTCTTGTTTGGAAAATTTGACCTACCTAGA
The DNA here is from genome assembly GCF_051521515.1 of Lactuca serriola. Classification (NCBI taxonomy): domain Eukaryota; kingdom Viridiplantae; phylum Streptophyta; class Magnoliopsida; order Asterales; family Asteraceae; genus Lactuca; species Lactuca serriola. Next base: position 293,681,790 of record NC_136410.1, on the reverse strand, counting down.
GGTCTCCGATTACAGATACAAAAGGAAATAAGGGAAACACTTTTATCCGAAGTCCTATTTTATAACAAAATTGTTGGGGTTTGAGCAAGCTCTACATGCGGCGTGTTGCACGTTTGGAGCTAGATTCGGCATCCGACTGTTTGACTCCCATCAGGCACCTCTCGAGATCTGCTTGTTGTTCCTTCATCTCTCTTATTTCTGCTAGTGCCGTTATCATTTGATTCTAAAGCGTCCCTGTGTAGATTTGGGTATTCTCATGTAGTCCTTCCAGACGGCGGATGTTTGCGGCGTTACCCTGAGTAGCAGCATTGACCTCGCGAACTCTGGCTGCTTGCTTGTCCGCCTAGTAGTTCTGGGTAGCTATAACGCCCACAATAACAGGAAGTGCTCGATCGGCTGAGCCTCCCCCACTGACATTGTAAAAATCTCGACACATGCCAAAGGGAGGGCGTACACCTTGCTGGGGGCTCCAGTAGTAGAGGTGGCTTCCCCACATGGGAATGGGTCCCGGTTGATATGGTCTGATTTCGGGAGGATGAGGGATGGGAGGGTCGATTACTTCCGGCTCGGAGTCTGTTCCACTAGTAATTTCCCCGACCTCCTCGTCGACTTCGAATTCCTCTCCGACTTCGACTTCGAATTCTTCTTCGACTTCCTCTTCAAGTTCTTCCTCGACCTCCTCTTTGATTTCCTCTTGGTCTTCTTCTATCCACCCGCCGTTGCCTTGGTTTGGGTAGTACGGATCTCCCGGTAAATGGAATCCGGCCATTTGTCTGTACTAGGATAGAGGTATGAGAATTTTATAAGAAAAAAAATTTCTATTTAACGACTTCCTACGTTTAACTATATCCTTATGGAGTGCAAATGTTTCATTGTACAATTATTTTTAATAATACTCCTATCGTATTTCAAATTAGCGAATCTAAAATAATTTGTATTTGGTAAGTTTTTGGCTTGTTGTCCACTATGACCATTCCTCGACGTACGTTGGTTAAATCTAGGATAAATATAGTTGATCAGGCTATATTTATTCTCGACCTGATTACATACCCCGAGGCCCAATCATAGTGTCGCAACTTGCCTTAATACTTTTTAGAAAACTTGTCATGATACGAGACTAATACATGCGAGTAAAGATGTATATTTTTAAAAGAAAATATATTGTTCATGAAAACGTTTTGTCAGAGGGTTTTTGGTCCCCTTTGCATTTATAGTTTGTATATCTTATGTGGTTCGATATACTTAGTTCACTATAAACCTGGCTCTGATACCAATCTGTCACACCCCCAAACCAGAATGGCAGAAACATTCAAGGGTGGATGACTTCACGTAGTATCACAACAATTGAATATTGTAAAGAAAGTAACACAACCATCATATATATATATATATATATATATATATATATATATATATATATATATATATATATAATGAAAACGTATATTGTTGCGTTATACATATTAGCAAAAGAATATTACAATATGATGATATAAATGTTTAATAACAACGTCCTTAGTGTTCCTTCTTCAAAAGCTGGTAGTTACCTGTATTACTGATTCCCTGAGAAATACAAGTGGTTTCGAAAAAGTGTCATCAATTAAGTTCGTGAGTTCATAAGTGTTTTGCATTCAAAAGTATGCCCTTTTGGTAGTAAATCGATGAACGAGGTTTTCAGAAAATCCAATATTTTCTATAAATGGTTTCAAAAGTTCCCAGAATTGGAATGCGTTAGTGTGTTTCACACTTGAATAATAATGATAAACTTTGTGCTAAAATAACGTGGAAAAACAGAATGCATATATGAATCTCGTAAATCAAACTTGTTTTTATACTTTTATGTGAGTTTTATAACCATACTATTGACACTGACTGCCTGTAACAACATTCTTCAGGTGTTGTAGTGTTATGACATTTGTCACACCAGACCTGCCGGTCTAACTATAGCTAATAGTTTAGGTGCAGGGTTGTCAATCCCATATAAATCTATACACAAGTATCACGCTCTCCCTCCAAGAGATTATGGCATATAATACAGGACTTGAAATGCATACATAAGAGTAAGTTGAAGTTTGAATATCTCACATTGCTTGGTATAAATAGATTTACGATAAGAAAGACTTTACTTCCTTTGAAAGTATTTCGTTTTTTTTTCAAGATGTATATGTAAAAATGTATGTTAGACTTGCTAACTATACTCATTATAGTTTCTCAGAAAGTATGTTTCCATGTAGTATAAATAACTTGGTGATATAATAGCCCTTTAAAATAAAGATGTTTGTATCGATATCTATGAGATAGATATTACATTTACTTTTATAAAATGATATTTTGACTCGTAATGTACTTGTATTCACCCCCTAAAACATGAAGAGAATTGAAAGGTAGGGGTATGAACTCACTCGTTTGGTTTGAAGAGAGAGAGGCTAGAGTTGAGCAGAACTTCGACCGCGGAAAGTTGCCTCTTCAGGCTCTTCGGGGATCTCGGTAGCGTAGATCTTTCGTCGGGGGCTCGAGTACGGAAACCGAGGGCGTCGAGACAGCTTCTGGAGCTTGAAACTATGAGAGGGTGACTGGGAGTTTGAGAAAGTGTGCAAAAACCCGTAGCTCAAACCCTCTATTTATAGTGCTGGAGGATCGCGTACGCGGGACGTACCACCGGAGTACGCTGGGCGTACGCGGTACGCGGGGCGTACCTAGGTTATGCGGGGTGTAAACATGCGTCACGGCTTACGACTCCGGTCTAGCTAATCGTAGAGTTGCAGCCGATGGGACTCGACTCTGGGTCTAGTACGTTGGGCGTAATCTGGGATTACGCTGGGCATACTCCAGTCTCCCATCTTCTAAATTCCGTTACTTTCGCGTACGGGCTCCGTTTTTCGCGTTCTTTATATCCATGCGTAGGTGAGATTATGCTCTACAACTTTCATTTAGACTCCGTCGGCTAGTTTTGACTTTATTTTTAATGATATATTTTTAATAGGCCGGGACTGCTAAATTTCGTTAAAAATCCATAGTTTCTTTATTCGACGTCGGTTTTCGTTTGTCTTTTTATCATTTTACTCCTATTGTGGAGATCTTCAACTTTCGTTTAGGTGGCGATAGCTAAAAAACATTCGATCTTCAATTCGAGTTTTTAGCCCTCTACTACTGTTACGAAACTTAGGAAAAATCGTAACTTCTTCATACGAGGTCCAATTTGGGCGATCTTTTTATGTACGTTTACAGTTTAACGAACTCTACAACTTTTGGTCAGGTCCTTAAGGATAAAATGCATTTTATTGTAATTTCACTTTTTACGTTTAATAGCGTTTTGACGGTGTGTCGTAAATATACGATTGATTATAATTTCTTTAATATAACCCGGTTTTGAACGTTCTTTACGTTTTTGGAAACCTTGGCACGGTATCTAATATTTGATGGATCCCAACTTAGATACTTGAACACTTTATTTTTGAGGTTAATTTAGTTGATTCGAAATAGTTTTCGTTGTTTTTGACTTTTGAGCGTTACAATGCTTTTGGAAAAAAAATATAGGGTTGTCACAGGAATCATCAATTCTAAACCTGTAGAACCTTGATTATATATCACCCTTGTGTATACATTCCTTAGCGATAGATCAACCAAATGGGTCTGCGGATTGAAATCGGCGTACTATATGAGTGGTATTCCGAGAAGATTTTCTGAGGTTTCTTCAGGTAGGATACATAGGTTTCCAGCATACTGTTTGGTTGGGTTAGGGATAACCGAGATACTAGTAGTGATGGTAATAGGAGTTAGATGTCGTGGCCGCGAAAGCTGCCACCGGTTGTCGTCTTTTGTTCGTCCCTTGGGGTGATTTGCCTTTAAATCTATCCCAGAATTTTTGTTTACTACTCTTGGGTTTCAGATTCGAGGTGTCGGGGTAGTTTGATACTCGTTGATGTACTTGGTTGTTACTTTGATTGGAATTATTGATAACCATCCCGCTAACATTTGCATTGTTAGCGTTTAGGTGAGTCATGACAGCTGTCATCGCAGTTGAGACTGCAGGTTGAAAGGTAGTTGCATCAATCTAAAGATTTGGTGTTGTGTTGATGGGTTGATTACTTTTCTTCGACGACATGATTCTATTACACGATAAGAAAATGTCTGCGTGAGCGATTATTGGTTGAACCTAGATGTATTTCGATCATTCATGAAAGGAGTAGAAGTAAGTTCTCGAGGGTTTGACCTACATCCCTATGATGTAATTCTAGTAAAGGGTAGAAGTGAGTTCATTGAATGGTCATAAGACGTTGGTCGTCCAAACCATGGTACCATTGGTTGGTGGATAACAGGATCCAACATTCGAAAAAAATTAGATGTGATCCCTAAGCTAAAATACCATAGCTCAATAACTTCACTAGAGTGAGTTTCAGACAGAGTTCTAACGATAGTAGAATGAAATTATTTGAACAAATATTGACACAGAAATTACCGACTATCGATATCCTTGATATTTATTACACAATAAGTTTGGTATAAAGTTGACCTTGTAGAAGGTCTTCAATCATATCTGGAGTATAAAAGTTTTGGCAGCATAAAGGCCTAACTACAAGTACTTACGGTACTGGGGTAGACACATAGAAAAGTGTTACACAGGTCATAGACAGGAAAACGATTCCTTATAGCAAGGAAAGAAAGTAAAGCATCTCCTACTGGTGACCGTCATCCCTCTGGTGAACCCTTAGTTCAGCCAGTTGGCGCTCCATATCAAGCATGTGTCTCTCGTACACCCTCTGGCGTACTCGGAGCTCTATGACTTCGGCTCGTGTTTTAGCTAGTGCTTGTAGCAAGGCCTCATGGTCTTCCTCAGACGTCTCCTGAGCACTTTCAAGGCGATTGGTGTGGATGGCATGCATTCTTTCATTGGCATCAACGTCTGCGATACGATGGAGAGTTGTCATGCCCTGGATTTCATTTCGAGCAACTCTATGGATCAGGATTGGCAGAACTCTGTCTGCTGAACCTCCTTTGCTTATGTTATAGAAACTTCAGTCTCCATTGAATGGTATGGGCTGATTCTGCTCTTCGCTCCATGTCACCAAGCATTCTACCCAAGGAGGCGTTGGGCCTTGAAAAGCCGGACGAGGGTTAGGATTTGGGTTGGGAGCCACCGGGGGCAGGTTCTCAACCTCGGGCTCGAAGTTAGCACTATCTGAAAATCCTTTAGAATGGTGATCATCTAAAGGGATTGGATTATCATCTTCTGGCTCTTCCTCAAACCAACCATCATTACCTTCGTTCGGAATGTACGAGTCGTCGTGGGGATGGGGTCCAGCCATGTTATCTACGCGAGAAATGGGGATAAAGAAATAGTACCAGTCGTACTATCTAGATAATTATAAGATACTCTTCATCAGTTACTTCAATATTTCTAAAGTGCATAAAAGTTATATGTAATCAAAACAGGATAGGCCTTCGAGCAAGTGATCTTAACTCCAAACCCACAACCAAACAAGGAACAGAGAGTAAAGCAAAGATCACAGATTCTGAGTCTATAACATCCTAGATACACATAACCTGAGTGTATCCACTTAGGGACTATTGATCCACCAATAAAGACTTTTTTTAGTACTCAGACAAGTAATTATAGTATTACCAAATACTCCTAATGTCTTCATTGTGGTAGTGTTGCTAAGTTTTTAGACTTGTTGCCATATCACAACTATTCTCGGGCATATGCTAATCACTCCTCGGACCAGCATAGTAGATCAGGCTATGCTACTCCCAGGACTGACCATACATCCCCGAACTTACTTGTGATATTCAACAATCGTAATACTTAGTTAAATATTTTATTGTCATTGTGAAACTCATTTTAGTATGAATGCAGGCATGTATACTTAGTTAAATATTTTATTGTTTAAAAGTATAAACTCTTGGTCAGAGTATTTTAATCCCATTGTATTGATAGTGAGTATTCCTTTTATAGGTTGATATACTCAATTCACTATAAACAAAGCTCTGATACCAATCTGTCACATCCCAAAACCATGAACGATGGAAACGTTCTGGGGCGGAGGACGTCATGTAAAGTATCACAACAGTGTAAAGTAGTAAACAAGCAACAACATCATCCATTCCATTAATATTAAGGTTTTAATACATGTGTGTTCTTTCATAGAATAAGACATGAAAATAAGTAATCAAAATAAAAGACGAGTCTTGACTGCTCCGTCTTCTCAAAACCTGTTCATCGTACTTGTCTACTGGTGACCTGAGAATACAAGTTATTTTGAAAGTGTAGATCAGCATTTATGCTGGAGAATTCATAAGTATTTTAGTTTCATTGATTTTTAAAACTATAAAGAAAAGACTTGTAAATGGTTGATGAACAATTTTGTATAAGTATGAAAACCCTAGAAAATCCCATATTTCCTACTAGTATAAAATGTAGTCTTCTACCAAGACCCGACTGTTTTGAAGGTTTGCTTCTCTGTATGAATGAAGGTTTTTCCCATGTAAAACTATTATTATTAAAATATAGTCTACCTCATCGTTTATGTGAATGTGTCACAAGCTAAAAGTAATAGGAAAATTATATAATCATTGAAATCGTATCCTTTTGTCTTAAGATAAACACGACGTGGTAACTCGCCAAACAGTACAACCGAGGACATTCGTCGATTTGCAGTTTCCCACTGTAGCTAATAGTCGGGTGTAGAATGGTCAGTCCCATATAGTATGTATTAGTTGTTTGTGCATGGAAATGCTCCATAAATAATGAGTGTTTATTAGGTTGTATTTTCCTTTTATTGTATTTTGTGGTGTAAATACTCTCCCTCCTATATAAAGGGAGAGTTGGTCATTTATTTCTTTAGTTAGCTAGCTCATTTCTACACTTCTTGTAAGAGTTACGATTCTCCAAAATGTAATCTCTAGAGAGAGAAAGTGTTGGGTTCTCCCCACCTAGGGAGAGATTCTCTCCCACCATGTTCTTCATCAATATATGATTATTCTGTCTTGTTCTTTCTTTTTCTTATGAACTCATATTATGTTCTTTGTGTTCATACTTCCAAAAACACGATTAATCTCGAGATATCCTTCTTCCGCACTCACCGTTCGTTATAAAAATGGGTTCCTATAATTGCTAGTTTTAGAGATATTTTGGCACTTGTATTCATTTTATTACCACACTTGCTAGTCGGATTACTGTATTATAGCCTTGTATCACTTATTGTATCTCTCATCATTTGTAAGCATTTAGGGAGAGAATGTTGGTGCATGGAAATGCTCCACAAATAATGAGTGTTTATTAGGTTGTATTTTCCCTTTATTGTATTTTGTGGTGTAAATACTCTCCCGCCTATATAAAGGGAGAGTTGGTCATTTATTTCTTTAGTTAGCTAGCTCATTTCTACATTTCTTGTAAGAGTTACAATTCTCCAAAACGTAATCTCTAGAGAGAGACAGTGGTGGGTTCTCCCCACCTAGGGAGAGATTCTCTCCCACCATGTTCTTCATCAATATATGATTATTCTCTCTTGTTCTCTCTTTTTCTTATGAACTCATATTATGTTCTTTGTGTTCATACTTCCAAAAACACGATTAATCTCGAGATATCCTTCTTCCGCACTCACCGTTCGTTATAAAAATGGGTTCCTACATTAGTATCTATTCATATAGTATGTAATAGTATGTCTTCATATAGTATGTAATATTATCTCTTCATATAGTATGTAATAGTATCTCTTCATATAGTATGTATTAGTATCTATTCGTATAGTATGTAATAGTATCTATTCATATAGTATGTAGTAGTATCTCTTCATATAGCATGTAGTATATTTGTATAAAATCATGAATGAACTGACTCTTGTATGATTCCTTGTATTAGGAATAGTAAATAGTATCTCCTAACTATACCTATTATAGTTACTAGTAATGTACGTATATAACTGAAACTATGCCTTTGCTACCCAAAGGTACTGAATTGACTGGTAGAACTTTTATGTCTGTATGTGTATACATAATATATAACTAATATTTACACGACATTCGGACAAATAACCGATACCCTAAGGCCACATCCAAACAAGGAAAAGAAATTAAAGCGAACTAGCAGTCCTAAGTCCTTAAACATTTCTAATATAATTATACATATATAGGCATGAATTTGACAATATAAAAGTTTAAAAGAAGTTTTGTAAAATATTCTGAGGAACGATTTGTAGTAGTTTGTTTGATATAAACAGTTTAAAGTCTACGAAATCCTTTGTTTGAAACACAATTGTAACAGAATTTGAAAGGGAAGATTTAGTATATAAAACAAGTTTGATAAAGTGTTTAACATGTAAAAACGTTTGAGAAATCATTTTGTAGTAGTTTACATAGTAAAACAGCTAAAAGTGTAGTAAATCCATAGTTCGATAGTTATTAATCACATGTGATTGATATAATAACTATCATGATTCAACTTGTATTCCCCCCCGTTTAACTAAGGGGTATGAACTCACCTGTAGTGAGTGGTTTAGATAAACGCATGGTATAGGATGCTAAGTGTCAAGTGAAGACTTGAGCACACACACAGAGATCATATTTAACATATATTGACATATATATATGTATCCAATTAGTCAATTAACAACTATCTAATCAATTAAAGACACCCTAAAACTTGGATAACACTTTGATTCAAGTGCTAGGAGTACATTAGAGCTGCATCTAAGGGTGTAGGGCCTCACTTGAGAGTTTATGGCCCATATGGTAATAACCACATGAGTTTACAGCCCATGGTCATTTCCCTATGAGTTTATAGCCATAAACTCATGATATTAAGTACTATTTTGTGTTTTGAGGTCTTAGAAGACCTAAAGAGGTATCCTTACTTCATGTTTAAGCCTTAGGAAGCATTAGTGGCACAATGGCACCACTTTATAGAGTTTACGGCCCATGGACCATTTCTCTATGAGTTTACGGCCGTAAACTCTATGTGTTCTCGATCTTTATGATGTTTAAGGTCCTAAACACTTCAAGGAAGTAATATACACTAGTAACCAAGGCTAAGGAAGGGACTAGGGCTCACTTTGCCCCATCTATTTGGGTTTACGGCCCAAGAACATGCCTTCGCCGTAAACACCTTTGATCTTGTGTTTCTTTGTGTTTTCTAGTTAAATAAGAAGTGAAACAAGCCTTATAACACTCTAGGGTAATAATACTTACAATAAAGGAGCTTGAAAGGGTGTTTAAGGTCCAAGAACACTAGTATGTGTTCTTGGTGTTCTTGGTGTTTCCTGAAGTTCTAAACAAACATGATTTTCATGGATGAAATCAATGAATGAAGCTAGTTAATATGGTGAATCAACTAATCAAGGGATAGAATACTTACACCATTGATGATCTAAGGATGGAATGTGGATGATACTCGAGAGCAAACCCGAGTTCTGGGCTTGAAATGGCAAGAATGAATCAAGAATGGCTAAGTTTTTCTTATATAGCAATGGAGTTTATGGCCCCATGATTTTACGGCCGTAAACTCATCGTCTCATGGCCATAAACTCCTCATTTGAGGGTTTAAAGCTTGTTTGGTGGTTTGGAACCCTAGTTGACCAATTCTAGAATTTGATCCTTTGATGTATTAAAGATCAGGATGCTCAAACAGACTCTAATCCGTGCTACAAGTTAGCAGGAGTAAGTTTGACTTTCAATCAAGTGATTGATTGTACAGGATAGGAAATTTTGATTTGTCACATTCTGGAAGTCAAAACATGCACAAAGAAATAACAGTAAATGATTGACATGAGGTAGCAACACTTTACTCATAAATAACAGCTTTTATTTATCATCAAATGTCAATTACATTTTAAAATTTTCAAGATTATCTAACTACTAAAACTAATATCATCCTTTAGCCCTATGCTCCGAGTATGCTTGAGATGCTTAACCCGATTCAGTCCCTTCGTGAGGGGATCTGTTGGGTTCTCATCCGATGATACCCTCTTTGCCACAAGGATTCCTTCTTCTATTTGATGTCTGATGAAGTGATATTTTCTGTCAATGTGTATCGATTTCCCATGATCTCTTGTTTCCTTGGCTAAGGTAACCACACTATTGTTGTCACAGAAAATCTCCATTGGTTCCTTTATAGCTTGCACAACTCCAAGGTCTCCGATGAATCTCTTTAGCTAAATAGCCTCTTTTGCTACCTCGCTTGATGTTATACACACTGTATCACAAGTGGAATATGCCACTGTATCTTGCCTGTAACTTTTCCAAGTAATTTCCCCTCCATTTAAGGTAAAGACCCAGCCCGACTGAGAGCAGAAATTATCGATGTCAGTCTGAAAGCTAGCATCACTATACCCTACTACTTTCAAGTCATCACTCCCACCAAGGGTAAGGACCCAGTCCTTCGTCCTTCGCACGTACTTGAGAATATTCTTTACCACTGTCCAATGAGCCTTGCCAGGATTCCGCTGATATCTATTTACCATGCTCAAAGCAAAGGCAACATCAGGACGAGTACAAGTCATAGCATACATGATTAAGCCTACAGCGGAAGCATATGGTACTCGACTCATCTCATCTACCTCAGCCTCTGTACTCGGACTCTGAGTTTTACTCAGTCTGGCATTACACTGGATAGGTAACTCACCTTTCTTGGAGTTATGCATGTTGAACCTTTTCAATACTTTGTCGACATAGGTGCTTTGACTAAGTCCAATTAGTCTGTTACTCCTGTTTCTCAAAATCCTTATCCCTAGGATATAGGCAGCTTCTCCAAGGTCCATTATAGCGAAACACTTCCCAAGCCAGAACTTTACTTCCTGCAAGGTTGCGATATCATTTCCTATGAGTAGTATGTCATCCAAATACAATACCAAAAAGGTAACTATACTCCCACTAGCCTTGACATATACACAAGATTCGTCTTCACATCTCGAGACTTTCTCATCAAAACAAGGATTCCTTCTGCGAGGTGCTTCTTTCAATCCATAGATGGATTTCTCAAGCTTACACACTCTATTAGGGTACTCTGTACTAAGTAAACCCTCTAGCTAAACCATGTAAACATCTTTAGACAACTTTCAATTAAGGAAAGTAGTTTTGACATCCATTTGCCAACCACACATAACCATACTCATAACATATCATAAAATAGAACAACCATGCATATTGGGTCTACAGTGTGACTGGTCGACCTGCACCGGGCCTTTAGTCCACCTGGTTCACCCTCCGAGTCTAGCCATATACATCAAGTCTATAGTCTGATTAGTCCGCCCGCATTGGGCCTTCAATCCACCTGATCCACTCTCTGAGTCTACAGAATGACTGGCCCGCCCGCACCGGGCCTTCAGTCGGCCTGGTCCACTCTCCAAGCCTCGGGATGTCTGGTCCACCCTTTTGGGGCCTTTAGCCTATTCGGACCGCTCGTTAGGCCTTTGGGATATCCGGTCTGCCCTGGGTATGTTGGCCTACAACAAAAATCAGGACCCGCCTCAACCCAACCCAGTGAAACAACCATGTGAGCATAATACAATTAATCACATAACAATCCTTAACCAGACAGACAGTCTAACGGATCACATAGAATATCAACATCCTAACGAGGATTCTGTCCTAACTGGTTACTAGCATAACATTACCCTATATACCGGGGTACCGACCTTAACCAGGTAACTAACATAATACCATCCTAAATACCAGGATGCGGATCTAGCAAATCAATAACATAATAACTAATACCCGGATTTCCATCCGATAAAGGGCTGGCCTTGGTGCCGTAGACACTGTCGATATAGTGAGGATAAATCACCTGAAATCTACTGCACTGAACCATGAAAGCCAAATCCTAAATCTCTTCCTCCAACTCCAACACCTAAAGCCGTCAATGATCCATTGACATAAATTACCAAAATACCCTTGAAGGTCAAAGTCAAAGTCCTCAGTCAAAGTCAACCTTCCGATTGACTCGACTCGCCGAGTCACCCCATAACTCATCGAGTCCAACAATCCGAGTCCCAATCTGCCCAACACACTGAATCACCACTCAACTCAATGCTCTGAGTCTTAACCAGACAAGGTTGGGGGTTTTACATCGTGACTCGCTGAGTCCAAGAACAGACTCGCCGAGTCCAAGAATAGACTCGCCGAGTTGTTCTTCAACTCGTCGAGTCCAAGCTCATCATCATATGACTCGCCGAGTCACCCATGCGACTCGCCGAGTCATTACGTGACTCAAAGCCTGATCCCTAGCCCAACTACCGAGTCATCTTCCAGACTTGCCGATTTCATACATCCTTTCCCATAATTTCGAGTCAGAAAGCTACTTTTTTGCTCCAAACAATAGATATGGGTCTCTAGAGTCCATTAGAAACATAAAGTTGCTACCTTTACGTGCTTCATGTCCCATAGTACCAAAAACCAAGCTAGAAAGGAACTTAAATCATGTGGAAAGGGCTTTTGTATAGCAACTACAAGGGCTTTCCGCATCTTTGGTCCAAATAGAGCTCATATCTGGAGTTTCAACTTCAGATCTAATTCATGCACCAAGATCCCAACATATTATCTCCAAACAAACCCTAAAACTCCCTGAAAGATGGATCTAGAAAGGAGAAAGCAAAGGATTACGATTCATTACCTCCAAAACGACCTCCTACTGAAGAGTAATCTGAATCTCCACAAATCTCCATGATCCAAGATTCTTGATCTTCAAGATCACTTCACCAAATCACTTATCTAAGCTCCAAATTGCTTCCAAGGGCTCTCACTCATGAGTATATGGTTTCTGGATCTCAAAGGGGGCTAAGGGAATTAAGTCCTTTAAATAGGGTGCAAACCCAAAGATTAGGGTTTTCCTCGTCCAGCACTGACTCATTGAGTCCAGCCGCCGACTCGGTGAGTCAGGCCACTTAACCACGTGCCCGGCACCCGCTTCGACTCAACGAGTCAAGAGACCTACTCACCGATTCCCTTCCTTTATTTTCACTTAGCACCCTTCAACTTCTTGCTTTTAAACTTGGAATGTTACAATTCTTCCCCACTTAAATTAGGCTTTGTCCTCGAAGTTTGCGGCAACACAAAATTCCGGATGATACTCCCACAATGCATCCACTGGTCTCAAACCAGCCCAGATCCCTTCGAACACTAATATCGACTTCCCGTCAAATCCATCACTTCCCATGCAGGGCTCTGATAACTGCTCCAAGCCGGCCACCGGCTTCATTTCTCTGACGGCAATACTCATCAACTAAGTGCCACCTGAGGACACTACTATACTTCCGACTTACGCCTTCAATCGCGCCTGCAAAAACCGGATACCATTATAAACCACCGGGTCCTAACCTAGTATTAACCCACTATACTTCGGCCAACTGGCGCTACTTCTATTAACTAGCACCGACGGAAACTCATCTTGTTTCCTCCCTGAATCAAATTTCTTACCGCACTGACATGATAGAACATTTCATAGCTTACGAGCAACTCTAATGAATACCCAGCTATAATGTTTATACACATCGTACCTGGCCCAATCAGCCTGGGGCTGGAAAACCAGGCATGCCTACGATGATCCAGCCACCCTTAGGATGGAACACCACCACATACATAACTCGTGACCACAACCATAATTCGGAACCCAAGGATCTACCCTTGCATCACTTATGAGCTCCTATGACTCAGCATCAGAGCTAACCATTCCACAACCTCAACGGGCATCCAACCCGTACGTGCTTCCATACATCTGGTACAATCTCAGTGCTCACTATCAATAACTGAAGTACTTTCGATCATCCATTTACTTTACTGCCTTCCTTTCAGAGGACCCACACTCCTTCCCAGAGCTACATACCTTTACTTTCCAGGAAGTCTACTCAACAACCCTTACCACACCTATAAGTGCCACTATGCTAAACTCCACTCTACGCTATCCATGTAGAGCAATTGCTATCCTCGAACTCCCATATACTCCAAATCTAATCATATAACTAGAAGGACCGCGCATGGACTCCAACCAACTCCATCATCATGATCAATTATTGGGGCCAGACCTTATCGGTTGTTATTGCATGGCGACATATTCACTCGTTCTCTGCATACAGATCCACTATTACATACAGAGTCTTCAGCATTACTGAATCGCCTTTCCAGGCCTTCAGCCTATCTGTACCACTCTCAGAACCTTCAGCATGTCTAGACCGTTCTTCGAGCCTTCGGCCTGACTGGTATGCCTAACGGCCTTCAGTCTATCCGGACCGCTCAAAACTATCGTACATCACCCTGAACCATTCTTCCTGGCAATCTCTCCCATACAATTTGTTCTAGCCCTCTAGGGGTTCCAAACTCCATATTCGTTCCCTGAACTTTCCCAAGGCCTAAACCCAGGCCTCACATCGACCAACTACCTTATCTGAAACCATGGTTTGTTCCCTTCCCTACGTGTCTATCACCTGCTCCAATCATACCACACTCTCGGCTAATGACACTGATGAATCCAAACAACTAACCAACCCTAGATACTTGTTGTTTTACCGGAGAATTTTCCAATTCTCCCCACTTAGTGTATCAACTACCAACTACCAATGACAAAACCAGCATGGCTCGATCGACCTTACTTGATAAAGTCCCCCACCCTTTCTCCAGGAACTAGTTCCCTCCAGAGTGAGCAACGTCCACAGAACACTCTCTCGTCATCGCACATCCCGTACTTCAAAGAAGTTCGAATCTCAACTTAACATTTCTCGCAACGCAATTGCTATTCCTAGCAATCAGATCATATATCTTATCCTTCGGCCGAGAATCCTCCTAAACGCTAACTAACTACAACTCCTAACTACTAAGATCCTCAATCATACTACAATTCATGCGGGACAAGACAGACAAATTTATAATACCACAAAAATAACAAGATAACAAGATGGAAACATACCCGCAGCTGCATCTGGCTCTGCCCTGACCTCCTCTGCTACAAGCTCGAAAACACGTCCCTGGGCCCTCGGAGGCTCCGCTCCCCCTTGTCCTCTACCCGTAATCCTCAAATTGGCCGGTGCTGGAGCCTGCACTGGTCTTGCAACATGTTTTGGACAATTCACCCTCAAATGTCCAACCTGATGACAATGATAACAGATCCTCATATCCTGAGTCGGCACCGACTGAAGGAAATCCCTCGCATAATGCCGCTCTCTCCCACACTTGCAACACGCAACACCGGGCCTACAAACTCCGACATGACCCTTCCCATACTTCTCACAAATGTGGCTGCTCTAACCTCTAACCGTAGAGTCAACGGTTTTGGACCATTTCGGCGTCGGTTGCGACTGCATCGGGGCCTGCCTCTGCTCTTGTAACTATAACTCAACCTCCAACTCTCGCTGCCTAGCAGCCTCCTGCAACTCTAAAAAGGTATCACACCTTTACACGGACACAAAATGCCTGATATCTCTCTTGAGCATACTCAGATATCGGGACATCTGAGCCTGCTCTGATGCAAACTCAGGGCAAAACATTTCCTTCTCCGTGAACATCCGGGTGATTTCCGTCACCGACTCTGAACCCTGCTTCAGCTCCAAGAACTCTTGAGCCAACCTCTCTCTCTCTCAACCTGCCTAACATAACGAGTACTAAATATCTCACGGAACTAATCCCAAGTAACTGCAGCCCGCTGCGCATCAGAATAAGATCCCGTAGTCAACCTCCACCAATCCTTCGCTTTGAGCCTCAAAAGATTCAGAGCACACCTCACCCTCTGATCCGTTAGGCATGAACACGTGAAGAAACAACCCTCCACGTCTAACAACCATCTCATAACAACGATCAGATCCTGAACTCCATCGAAAGTAGGGGGCTTCATATTATTGAAGTCCTGATAATGAAAACCTTGACCGGTTCCTCCCCCTGCCGCTGTTACAGCCGTTGTAGCTGTCGCGGCATCCGTCTTCGTAAGAGCTGCATAGCGCTCATCAAAGTACTCAACCATGGCGGTCTTGATCGACCCAAACATCTTTGGCAACTCTGCCTGGAACATAGCAGCAACCTCATCATGTAGGATCTTGCGAATCCTGGCATCCAACTCATCCCTACTCATATGACCAATGTCCTCGGATGGCGCTGATCCACCCTCTCCTGATCCCGATCCAGATCCATCCTCGCTACGCCTCATAACCACCATACTGAAAATACACCATGAGAACATAAGGCATCCCTCATAACTATTCCTTGATACGTGTATGGGTCCTGCGCTTTCAGTAGCACGGGCCCATACTACCTTCCACACCTACCCATATTTGTATCAAGTATCACCACAACACCTTAACAATACCATATACATGATGAAAACTCCATCCTCACTCCTAGAGGAATACTAAATATCACATAACTGGCCTTCCAACCTCTCACGACCCACCCATAAGAGAACCCTAGGCGAGCAGGCATCATGTAATCAGGCAATTATATCATGCAATCTATGAAGATCCCTAGCCTAGTATTAGCATGCTATTCTAACATATAACATAATCAAATAACTTGTATGGTATTTTGGGATCAACTTACTAGCTCCGGCTGATTGTCCACTCCACCTCCTCTTTTATTCATTTTGAAAACCATTTAGAAAATCATTTTGAAACTCCCCTTGACATGAGACTGGATTCACACGAATGTTCCTCCAATTCACTCAAACCAAGGCTCTGATACCAACTGGTAACAACGATAAAATTTCTAACTAATTTAAACTTTTCAAAAACAATTCTCATCCATAAATTATTAAAAAAAAGGTTTTCAATTTTTTATTATAAGAGTCTCCCAGAAACGTTATCATAAAAATGAGGAGCGGTACGATCGTGCCATTGCCTTGGCACAAACTCCTGAAGTACCTAAAACAAAACATTGAACTGTAAGCCTGATAGCTTAGTGAGTTACCAACAAAATACCAACCACACATAACCATACTCATAGCATATCATAAAATAGAACAGCCATGCATATCGAGTCTACAGTGTGACTGGTCCTCCCACATTGGGTCTTTAGTCCACCTGGTTCACCCTCCGAGTCTAGCTATGTACATCGATTCTATAGTGTGATTGGTCTACCCGCACCGGACCTTCAATCCACCTGGTCCACTCTTTGATTCTATAGTATGACTGGCCCGCCCACACTGGGCCTTCAGTCAGCCTTGTCCACTCTCCGAGCCTAGGCACGTCTAGTCCGCCCTCTTGGGGCCTTCAGCCTATCCGGACTGCTCGTTGGGCCTTCGAGATATCTGGTCTGCCCTGGGTATGTTGGCCTACAGCACAAAGTCGGAACCGCCTCAACCAAACCCCAGTCAAACAACCATGTGCATATAATATAATTAATCACATAACAATCCTTTAGCAGACAGACAGTCTAACAGATCACATAGCATATCAACATCCTAACCAGGATTCTAACTTAACAGGTCACTAGCATAACATTACCCTATATACCGGGGTACCGACCTTAACCAGGTCACTAACATAATACCATCCTAAATACCAGGATGCGGATCTAGCGAAATCAATAACATAACAAATAATACCCGGATTTCCATCTGATAAAGGGTCGGCCTTGGAGCCGTAGACCCTATTGATATAGTGAGGATAACTCACCTGAAATTTGCTAAACTGAACCACGAAAGCTAAATCCCGAAGCTCTGCCTCCAACTCCAACACCTAAAGCCGTCAATGATCCATTGACATAAATTTCCAAAATACCCCTCAAGGTCAAAGTTAAAGTCCTCAATCAAAGTGAACCTTCTAATTGACTCGACTCGCTGAGTCACCCCATAACTCGTCGAGTCCAACAATCTCCGAGTCCCAATCTGCCCAACACATTGAATCACCACTCAACTCACTGCTCTAAGTCTTAACTAGATGACGTTGGGGGTTTTGCGTCGTAACTCGCCAAGTCCAAGAATAGACTTGCCGAGTCCACGACAATCTTCATCAGACTCGCCGAGTTGTTCTTCAACTTGTCGACTCCAATCTCATCATCATACGACTCGCCGAGTCACCCATGCGACTCGCTGAGTCACTACGCGACTCAAAGCCTGATCCCTAGCCCAACTCGCCGAGTTCATACGTGCTTTCCCATAATTTTGAGTCACAGAGCTACTCCTTTGCTCTAAACAATAGATATGGGTCTCTAGAGTCCATTAGCAACATAAATTTGCTACCTTTACGTGCTTCATGTCCCATAGTACCAAAAACCAAGCTAGAAAGCAACTTAAATCATGGGGAATGGCTTTTGCATAGCACCTAAAAGGGATTTCTACATCTTTGATCCAAATAGAGCTCAGATCTGGAGTTTCAACTCTAGATCTAACTCATGCACCAAGATCCCAACATATTATCTCCAAACAAACCCTAAAACACCATGAAAGATGGATCTAGAAAGGAGAAAGCCAAGGATAACAATTCATTACCTCAAAAACGACCTCCTACTAAAGAGTAATCCGAACCTCTTCAAATCTCCTTGATCCAAGCTTCTTAATCTTCAAGATCTCTTCACCAAATCACGTATCTAGGCTCCAAATTGCTTCCAAGGGCTCTCAATCTAGATTCTAGGGTTTTTGGATCTCAAAGGGGGCTAAGGGAGCTGAGGGGAGGACATTAAGTCCTTTAAATAGGGTGAAAACCCTAAGATTAGGGTTTTCCTTGTAACGTCCGGCTTTCCAGGTACATTATTTATTCATTAATTTTAGAGATTTTGGAGGGACTCGGCGAGTTGATGCTTAGACTCGCCGATTAGAGTCGCGATTTTCCATCCGTGTTAATGACCGGACTCGGCGAGTCGACTGGTGGACTTGGTGAGTCAGCGATGTTTAATAAAACCCTAATCCACGGGGTTTGAGGTCTATTTAAAGGGGCTTATAGCCACCAATTGTGGCTACCAGACCCCTGAGTGAAACCCTATCGATCTAGAGTGTTTGTGAGGAAGAAGAGGCCATTTTTGATCCTTGTGTGGGTGTTTTTGCAAGAAGTGTTGGATTAATATC
Source organism: Lactuca serriola (assembly GCF_051521515.1). Lineage (NCBI taxonomy): Eukaryota > Viridiplantae > Streptophyta > Magnoliopsida > Asterales > Asteraceae > Lactuca > Lactuca serriola. The sequence goes on along the minus strand of NC_136410.1, from coordinate 293,662,820 downwards.
TAAGTCCATAACTATAAATGGTAAGACTTGACCCGACCCGGCATGGTCCATTTGGGTTGCATACCATCATGCACTTGGATAGACTATAATGAGAGAAATAAGACACTTATGGTTATTAATATATTATAAGTTCTAGTATATTAATAATAAGAATAATAAGATTATTTAATTAGTATTGATCAAGAATTAATCTAGGATTAATTAAGTGATCAAAAGAAGACTAATTAAATATATGGGTTGATTGTGCAAATCATCCATACTTGTATAGTGGGCTAATGCTCCATGGATAATCAAGTTGGGCTAAAACCCATAGGATGGTCCATGGATGCTCCATGGTGTATTTGTACCCATGGATCATGGAAATGAAAGGCCATGTCAATTAGGGTTTACATGGTGTAACCCTAACTATATAAGCATCTTATTCTTGACCAAAATCATCCACTAGTGTGTGTGAAGTGAAAGGGCTAGCCGATTTCATGAGTTGTAGAATTCTCTCAAGTTATTCTAAGTGTTTTGGTGATTGTGATTCCATTTGAGGTGTCACACTTGGGGCACTAGGCACTCAAGCTTCATGAAGACTTTCTACATCAAAAAGGTATGTATTCTATCTTGTTACACTCATTGTTTTTGTATGCTAGATTAGGATAATACCTTGGAAGTTCTTATTTGCATGTATAATAGAGAAAACATAGATCCAAGGTATTTAGGGTTGCATGTACACTTAGGAGTGTTAGAATGCTCAAAATCCAACAATGGTATCAGAGCCTAGGCTTCCTTTCTCTTATACTTGATGCAAATTGCTGAAAAATGCTGAAAAACTCAATTTTCTGGCTTTCTGGGCACTGGACTCGCCGAGTCCATGAGTAAAATCATCCTACTCGCCGAGTAGGTTCATCCACTCGTAGAGTAGGAGCCCCAGACAGCATATTTTCGAGGTTTTTGGCTAGAAATGGACTAGGAACATTACCCTAAGTTGTTTTTGAACTTATAAACTTGTTTTTTGATGTGGTAATGTTCATGCTAATCCATTTTCAAAGATAATTGTCAATAGATTCATGTTTTGTATTAGTTTAAGGTTTAGACTAATTACATGACAAAGTTTGATTTGAATTATCTTGTTCTTATGAGTTGCTTAGATTAATAGAAAAGTAAATTGAAATAGTTGTTTTCAATCCATTTTAATCTAAGAGTTGAGTATAAAATGTGTTTGTGTAACTTGTCCTCAAGTTACATGAAAAGTCACATTAAAGACTCATAAAATTCATAAAAGTTGGCAATGGTTACAAAATGAAGAGTCTTGTGTCATTGAATAATTTTTATGACTCCATAACTTGTCCTCAAGTTATGGAAGTTCAAGAGTCACTTCATTAAAGAAAAATATGTAACCATAATTAAATCCATAAGTTATAAAATAAAGAAAAAGTTAGTTCTTTTATTAGTTTAAAGTCTACCATAACTTGTCCTCAAGTTATGGAACTTGAAGAGTTTTTGGATTAAAACTACTTTAAACACATAAGTTATGGAATTAATTAGTTTTGAATAGTTTCAAAACTTGCCCTCAAGTTTTGGAATTTGAAAAGTTTTCCTTATGAATACTTTAATTCCAAGTTAGCCCTTAGAATTTTAAAAAGTTAAAATTCAACCCTTATACTTTATAATATTATAAGTTATATATATATATATATATATATATATATATATATATATATATATATATATATATGTATGTATAAGAGTAAAGTCAGTCTTACCGCTAGTACGCCTCATTCACGAAGCCGGTCTATAAGGTGGGTATAAGGTTGTTGCCTATAAAATGGCAACTTAATGGGTGTCCACTCTCACCCACCGCTTGCTTGACTGGTGGAGGGTCGTTAGCCGAACGGGTTTGACAGGACTATAATTCTCCCTTCATTAAAAGTATTAATGATAAATACTAAGTAGCTAAACACTTATAAATACCCAATCTTAGTTACTTAGGAAAATGTGAATAAGGTGCTAATCCATGAAATTACACTTTGCACTTTGTTTAAGTCGGTTAGTGGAGCGTGTGTGGTTAACCGGCACACTAACTCGTATTTAACAAGGTAGGCAAAGGGTAACTTAATGTTTATCATAGTATCGGTGGAGCATGTGTGGTTAACCGGCACATCGATTGAGGGGTAAACACTTAAGGGTACCAAGTGATTTGCATGGTTACCTCACACCTTGTTTTGTGATCCTCGGCATCCCAGTCACAAAACCTGAAGGGCACACTCGAGATTGAAACATGCCTTTGAACAGTTCAATGAATCTCAAAGATCTAGGAGTTTCAAAACCAATTAAAACCTAATAATACATTTCGTTTATCTTGGTGGAAATTGGTGAATCGTCATTCACCTACCTTCAAATATTTTATAGCTTGGATTACGGCATACCTCTTCTAAGTTATAAAATAGTTTGTTGGGTCCTAGCCTTAATATTTCATATTGGGTGTCATATTAAGGACTTTAAATCAACTATCTTGAATATCTCCCAAAAGATGTCTGCTCTTGAAACAAGGTTTCCTAATGAAGATGATGTCCCATAGATATCATACTTCTTTCTCCTCCTCCAACTATTCTCCCTAACCCACAAGTTCTTGAAAAGATTAAGGTCACTCAAGCCCTATTGGCAAGGCAAGGTCTAGGTGTGAACACATCTTGGAGATGTAGTAACATATTGACAAGCTGGGAGAGTTGGGTGTCAAAGTCTTAAGAAAGTTGGTGGTTCAATCACTTTCTAAGTCACATAGTGAGTTCCTTTAGGACACCTATGAAACAGACTATGACAAGACCCTTAATGATCTTATCTATTTGCTAAGATCAACTTCCTTAAAACTTGATGGACATTGACAATAGTGACACAGGAAATCCCGGAAAGCTCTCTCTTCCCAATGGAAAGGGATCGACCATAGTCAACTCGGTTGACCAAATGGTAAAGAGAAAGCTAAGTCTGTGATAGTCCCGTGTACCATTATCAAAGGGTCCATATGTTTATATTGCCAAAGGAAGGGGCATTGGTTGCGAAGCTGCCAAATTTACCTAAGGATGTTAAAGTCAATAAGTTTGACTCTACTTCAGGTAAAGTCCACTGTCTAACTCTGTTAAGTTTCTATTCTGAGATTCTTGATACATGATGTGACTGGGTCACATGGTGATGTTTTAAGAATCAAAGAAAAGTGAAGAAACTTAAAGAAAGAATATGCTGAATCTGATCGCATAGATGGATTTCTATCGCATAGTTTGAAAAATTGGATTCTTGAGCTACTTCTTAGGAGTTATGAGATATTCCTTAGGAATAGATAACAACAAGTTTTCATATGGATTGTAAGGAAAAGTTTTTCCGCAAAGTTTTAAAATAAAAGAAAAAAAAAATTTGATTTTATTTATTTTAAAATATCCTTACAATGGCATTTGAGGAAAAATTGTTGCTTATATGATTCCATTAATAGCAAGAGTGGAAATATGAAATTGATTCTTTCATTTGTGGTAATGTCTAAATTTACCAAATAAGGAAAGATTTTCATCACCCAAGTTTCAATTGGACCGGAACTTGGAATCACGCAAGTTGTATAGCATGATGGATGAGAACTTTCAAGTTTTGGAAAAATTAAGACTAATTACTTGTTCACATGGATGTGTGAGTCAAGTAAAGGACTAAAGGATCGAGTACACATTCTTGTGCACTGATTAAGTCCACCACAAAAGTTTGATAAGACTATTCGTCATAGTTTACTAAAGCTCAGTAAATCTTATTATACTTACATGCTTAAGTGTAATTCTGAGACATTGGAAAAAGGTTCCAATGTATGACAGAGCGAATAAGAAGAATCAAATTAGGCAGAAGGATAAAAGTGTCTCAAATCTGAAAAGATGGGAGAGTACTTTAGTATCAGTTTTGTATCATCTTAATGATTAAGAACCCATAGCACAATTAGTTCTCTAAGGAAGTCTTAGTGCATTCTTATGACTAAGAAGAGGGATCTTGAATTGTTGAGATGGTTAAATCAAGAAGATGAGTCATACTTCGTTCCAATACAAGTCTTAGAGTCATACTCCAAGATTGTAACTTGAGTGACATGTCTCAAAGAAGGTTTAAAACACTTGTCAAATGTAAGAGTAAAAGTTTTCTACTCATGTACATTTGAAATTGGTAAGTTGTGATGTTTTGGATAAAACAAACACCAACTTAGGCCAATTGGGTAAAGTGTTTTTCTTGATAAGAATCCACACTATCTCTTGGTTGTTTGACAAGGGTGTCTTATAGGTCAAGAAGACAGTGGGAGTCTTAAAGGTCTTGAAAGTCTCAAGAACTAATCAAGATTAAACCTGAAGTTCTTCACTAGCACACGACTTGAGGTTTATAACCTATCGTGTTGACATATCTGTGCCCATTCCAGTTAAAGTTGGCTTTGCATATCAGTTCTTAGAGTTCTCAATTTGTTGCACAACAACTTGGAAGCAATGGCAGGCCCTTGAGCTGCCAAGTGGCAAGAAATTAAGATTGAGTTCAGTCCATATGAGTTTGGATTTGTCATTATCCTTGTCTTGTGACTATGGTTATGACAACTCACATGGATAAGAACACATACACCATTAAATCTAAGTGTCATAAGGTTTCTCTCCGATTCATGAAAATGATGGTGAGGAAACACTTTCACTAAGTAGATTTTAGCTAGATAGCAATTGTGATATTTGCATTCTCAAAGTCGTTAGTGGAGCGTGTGTGGTTTACCGGCACACTAACCTGGACTTGTGAGAAGTGGCAAAAAAGGTCTAACCATTATGATTACGGCATACCTCTTCATAATTGTTTAGACTCACAAGTGTGCTATCTAAGGGAAGGTGTATGATTTTGATAAAGTCTTATCAAAACAATCTAGTATCAGAAATCTGAACTTTGGTAAGAAAGTCAATGAAGTATTGATTTCTAGAAGTCCAACTGATTTCTGGGTACATGTCAAAGCTAGTGGGAGCATAAGTGTTATGCTAATAATCATCATGTTAGTGGGAGCATGATAATTATGATAAGTATTGCGAGTTAGCAATGTTAATTATAGAAAAACAAAAGCTTCAATTGGGAAAGAGTTGTTTTGCTATAATTAAGGGAGAGGAAATTATACTTCATCTCAAATCTATAAGCTTAGATCGTGAGGTTTTAATCATTTAGTCAAGGATATATATGAATTTCATGTTGGAATGGCTCAACATAAGGAAATTCTGTATACGGGTCCATTATTTGCGTTCGAAAATTCGATTTTGATTACGACATCCCTTTTCATAATTTGAATTATGAGAACTTGGCAAATAGAAATGGAAATGTTATAGCAAAAGACTGATTTAGTCTTTATGTGAGACATCATGAATCGTGTCCCATATGCTTCGGATATAGGATCGATTACATGTGCTATATTCATCCTTTCTAAAATTTTCCAAATGTCTGGGGCATTAAGAAGGGAAAAGGTTTAGAACTGGATATGACTAAAAGGATTAAACAATTGTCGAGAACAATCTAAGGTTTACCAAAGATTGGTTGCTCAAGGATAGTTGGAAGTGTAGTGATAATTCTGGAAGTACCATATTGACATAGTCTGTAAGGAGGCAACTCTTGGTCAGAAGTGATAGTCAAAATGGAATATGGAAATGTTTCAAAGTTAGAAATTATTCAATCTGTGTAAGATTAGGAAACTTAATGCAAGAAGGAAGTTTCCAAGGAGCTGATCTCCTTTGGAATGCTCTGTAATGTTTGTTGTCAAGTCTTTATGACTTTGTGCATAACCATTACAAGAGGATCAATGCATATAAGTTTAGAATCTAACAGATTTCAGTAAATGGCATGAATTTGGAATTCTTGCATTTGCAGTAAGGATTTGGGACTGTGAAAAGAGAATCATTGAAGTTATGTTCAATTGATCTAGTTCACAAAGTAAAGATCATAGACAAACATAGTATGCATACTTGGTGTATGGCATGACTAGTGTTTAGAAAACATTGTGTACATGCTTGGAGCATGGGACAACTATTGTGTTAAATTCAAGAATAAAGTTGATAGCTGAAACAATATACAATGAATAATGTGTAATCATATGGTGATAAATAAAAGGTGTTTTATTTATATTCATAAGTTCTGAGACCATATTGGATTCGATTGTTATTGTGTTTCATTTTGCATGTTTTGACTTCCCGAATAAACTAGGTTATTCTTTCGGAATGACTAAGTTATTCAAACGATCCACAGTCGGTCATATGTTGGAAGTAGATATGAATTAAGACTGTCATGGGTTGGCTTGTAGAGGTCTAAGGTGTTGGACAAAGGGCTACAACACTCATGAGTGCTCATAAGTTCTGAGTATTGGATTCAACCCGTGCTCATTGGAATCACTTCATGGATTTATCACGAGTGATCATGAGACGATAATATCTTATATTCTTCAAACCTAGAGATATGAGTTGTTACTATGAGTTGATAGTACATTGATAGCACGAAAATGCATTTGGTAACTCGGTGCTATAAAACGTGCCTTTGTGTATGATTCAACAAGTAGTAGAACAAGCCATATGAGTTGAAGTTTATCCGTTCCTTTTACCTTCAGGATAAAAGCGATATCTGTGGGCCCCTCGATGATTTGATGAAGACAAATGGAAGTGCTCGGCCGGGCCAGGACTGATTTGATTTGTTCAATTAGTTAATCGTCATAAATTGGAAATCAGGAAACAACAAACGGAGAGAGTGAATGATTATAATCCATGTCTCAGTCCATATGATATCTAGAATGGAGGAATATATGATCCCTTATCTAATGGAAAAGTCATTGAAAAAGGGAGCTGAGGGGAGGACATTAAGTCCTTTAAATAGGGTGAAAACCCTAAGATTAGGGTTTTCCTTGTAACGTCCGGCTTTCCAGGTACATTATTTATTCATTTATTTTAGAGATTTTGGAGGGACTCGGCGAGTTGATGCTTAGACTCGCCGATTAGAGTAGCGATTTTCCATCTGTGTTAATGACCGGACTCGGCGAGTCGACTGGTGGACTTGGTGAGTCAGCGATGTTTAATAAAACCCTAATCCACGGGGTTTGAGGTCTATTTAAAGGGGCTTATAGCCACCAATTGTGGCTACCAGACCCCTGAGTGAAACCCTATCGATCTAGAGTGTTTGTGAGGAAGAAGAGGCCATTTTTGATCCTTGTGTGGGTGTTTTTGCAAGAAGTGCTGGATTAATGTCTAAGTCCATAACTATAAATGGTAAGACTTGACCCGACCCGGCATGGTCCATTTGGGTTGCATACCATCATGCACTTGGATAGACTATAATGAGAGAAATAAGACACTTATGGTTATTAATATATTATAAGTTCTAGTATATTAATAATAAGAATAATAAGATTATTTAATTAGTATTGATCAAGAATTAATCTAGGATTAATTAAGTGATCAAAAGAAGACTAATTAAATATATGGGTTGATTGTGCAAATCATCCATACTTGTATAGTGGGCTAATGCTCCATGGATAATCAAGTTGGGCTAAAACCCATAGGATGGTCCATGGATGCTCCATGGTGTATTTGTACCCATGGATCATGGAAATGAAAGGCCATATCAATTAAGGTTTACATGGTGTAACCCTAACTATATAAGCATCTTATTCTTGACCAAAATCGGCCACTAGTGTGTGTGAAGTGAAAGGGCTAGCCGATTTCATGAGTTGTAGAATTCTCTCAAGTTATTCTAAGTGTTTTGGTGATTGTGAGTCCATTTGAGGTGTCACACTTGGGGCACTAGGCACTCAAGCTTCATAAAGACTTTCTACATCAAAAAGGTATGTATTCTATCTTGTTACACTCATTGTTTTTGTATGCTAGATTAGGATAATACCTTGGAAGTTCTTATTTACATGTATAATAGAGAAAACATAGATCCAAGGTATTTAGGGTTGCATGTACACATAGGAGTGTTAGAATGCTCAAAATCCAACAAGAAGAAGGTGACCAAGGCAAGAGGGAGCTAAGGAGGGTGCTATTATGTGGATTTCAGAGCCTAAGGACTTCATACTGAGGTATATATTCGATCCTTCTTCAGTTTTGGGTGTTAATCCTTGAGAGTTAGGGTTTATAGCCCATTTAGAGTATGAAGGATGGTGCAATTGGTCCCTTCTTGTGTTGAGGCTTCGGATTTGGATCCAAAGAGGTCCAGTGACCTAATCCCCTTGATCTTTATGGGGTGACATTGGGTAATATGAGATTAGGGTGACATATTGAGGCCATTTCTTCAAATAGAGCCATTAGGTCTTTGCATGGGCATCAAGATCCAAACTTTACGTGTTTTTATTGCTTAAGGAGGCCAGATCTATGAGTTAGAGGAACGGATCTGACCTCAGGAGGTCATTTGAGCTCGAGCATGGCATGAACTCACCGAGTACCAAGAGCAGACTTGACGAGTAGGGTTACGGTTTCCCCATAGTTCACTCAGTGAGGACTTGCTGAGTTGGGGGAATGACTCGGTGAGTCAGAGGGAATTAGAGGACTCAAGGCGGGACTCTCCGAGTTCATAATGGGACTCGACGAGTTGATTCGGGGTGGCCCCGCGATTCATGCCAGGTGTAGCCCGTAGAGCAAGGGAAAGACTCGACGTATCATGCGAGACTAGATGGATAGTGGACACGCGTAGACACGCCGAGTCACCCTAGTGCACCCGGCAAGTCGGGTCAAAGTTTGACCGTTGACTTTGTTGACTTTGAGGGTTTGTTAACAATGGGGTCTTTGTGTTAAGAGAGGGGTTAAATGCTCTTCTACCCTTCTGAGGATGCCAAGAGAGGGTTGAGTTTAGTCTCGAGAGTTATATTTATTAGAGTATTTACTTTATGTGATTAGGCAGAGGCTAGACCATATTTCTACCGAGTCAGAGATTTACCGAGACATCCGAGGTGAGTCTTCTCACTATACTTACCTAGAGTGGTCACAGAGTTATGTGCTAGTGTACTGTTGAGTTATGTGCCAGTGTATTTGTATGCTATTTATGTGTTATTGTGATATGTGATATGCATGATTCAGATTTTCCAGAGATAGGACCAGTGGGTCCATAGGGTTCGGGCTAAAGAGCCCACAGAGAGTTGGGACTGGAGGGTCCCACTGAGACACACTGACCAAAGGGTCAGCAGAGCTATAGCCTTGAGTGACTAATATGTGTTAGAGTGGTATTTTGGGGAACTCGTAAAGCTTTTATGCTTACAGCGTTATGTGTTATGTGTTTTTGGTACCAGTGATGATCGCGGAAAGGCGTCGGCATGATTCGTACACACACATGGAATTTTATGTATTTCGATCTTGGGAAATGTTTTGTGGAGCAGAGATGTGATACAATGAGATTTTATTAATAAATGTGAATGAAAAAGGTGTTTTGAAAATGTGAAATTTTTTTTAATTTTTACGGTGCTACATTCCTCGTCCAGCACTGACTCGTCGAGTCCAGCCACTGACTCGGCGAGTCAGGCCACTTAACCACATGCTCGGCACCCTCTTTGACTCGACGAGTCAAGAGACCTACTCACCGAGTCCCTTCCTTTATTTTCACTTAGCCCCCTTCAACTTATTGCTTCTGAACTTGGGATGTTAGAATAATAATGCTCAGGTGCATTCCTAACTCTGGTGGAACGCCTCAGAGGTACAGATTCTTCAATAGGCTCAACAGGAGTTTCCTCCTCACATTTAGGGCTAGGGGTTGCGGTTCCTTCACCACTTGACTCTTGAATTTCCTCAAGGTTAATTTGCCTCCCACTGTCTCCTTGGCTTATGAATTCTCTCTCTTGAAAGACTCCTCTGCTTGCTACAAAGACCACATTGTCATTGGGTCTGTAGAAGATGTAACCAAATGATTTCTATGGGTAGCTGATGAAAATACACCTCTCGCTTCGGGGTTCAAGCTTATCATGAGTTTCGCGTCTCACGAAAGCCTCGTAACGCCAAATCTTGATGTGGTCTGGATTGGGAAATTTTCGAGTCCACATCTCGTGAGGTGTTTTGGCAACCTTCTTTGTAGGGACTAGATTAAGGATATGGGTGGCAGTCTCTAAGGCATACCCCTAAAATAAGATTGGTGGCGAAGCTCGACTCATCATGGAACAAAGCATGTCCAACAAGGTCCAATTGAGCCTCTCAACTACACGATTCAACTGAGGTGTCCTAGGAGGTGTCAATTGTGAGATAATCCCACATTCCTTGAGATAGTCGAGGAAATCTGAACTAAGATACTTACCACCTCGATCGTATCGAAGCATCTTAATATTCATGCCCAACAGATTCTCCACCTTTTTCTTAAAATCTTTGAACTTTTAAAAGGTTTCTAACTTACGCTTGATTAAGTAGACATATCCATATCTACTAAAATCATCAGTAAAAGTCACATAGAAGCGATTAGCATCTCTTGTGGCGGTTTTGAAGGATCCACACACATCTATGTGTATGAGGTCCAACAAACCTTCACCCCTAGCACAAGTGCCAGTAAAAGGTGACTTTGTCATTTTACCAAGCAAACAAGATTCACAACTATCATCCGACTTTACATCAAATGACTCCAAGACTCCATCCTTTTGGAGTTGGCCTATGCGTTTCTTGCTTACATGTCCAAGACGACAATGCCATAAAGAATATTTATCTAAGCTAGTGGAAGATTCAGTACTCAATACATTCTTTACTAGGTTATCTACAATAGATACAGTTTCATACACAACATCACAAGGTAATGCTTTAACGTAAAGAGCATTATTAAAGAAAGCATCAATACCACCATTATTATTATCAAAATAAAAGGTAAAACCTTGTTTTTATAATGCATGAAAGGAAATAACATTTCTTGCCATTTCTGGAGAATAATAACATTTATTCAAATCTAATGTAAACACATTATTTAGCAATAAGGAATAAACTCCTATCTTGGTGAAAGGTGAAGCTTTCCTGTTTCCCATAATCAAGTTTATCTTTCCCTGCTCCACATTCCCACTTCTGCTTAGTCCCTGCAAATCAGAACATATGTGAATTCCACAACCTGTATCAAGGACCCAAGACTTAGAATGAGGTGAGTTATTAGACAATATAGTGTATATACATCCATGGTTGGGTTTTACTTTCTCATCTTTCACATATTGCTGGTACTTTGGGCAGTTTCACTTCCAGTGCGACTTTTCATGGCAATAGAAGCATTTAGCCTCATTAGGGTTAGCAGAATGTGACAACCCGATATTTCAACTCTTTGTAATGACCAAAAAGGGTCAAGTATTGTAACCACTTTTGAGTAATAAAATTTACTTTCATAATAAAATGTACAAATAGTTCTATTTAATTTCCTTCTATGTTTAAATGTCTTTGAACCATGATCGTACGTGAAAAGAACGCCCAAATCCGACTTCATATAGCGAAGTTATGATTTTTCCAAGTTCGGCTTAGCAACAGACAGCTAAAAACTCGAATCGGAAATCGAGCGACTTTTGGCCGGAATGACCTAAACGAGAATCGAAGGTCTCGACAAAGGTATTCCAGCGGTAAAAAGTCAGGCAAAAACCAACATCAGATAAAGAAGTTATGAATTTTCAAAGAAAATCCTTAAACACGATGAGTTTAATATAAATAATAAAAAAAAATAATAATAATAATTTCGGAATTTGCCGACGGAGTCTAAACGAAAGTTGTAGAGCATAGTCTCACCTACGCGTGGATATAATGACCATCGAAAACGGAGTTCGTATGAAGAAGATATGATTTTTTGAAGTTTATTAAATAAATTATATATTTATTTAATTCAAAAATCGGACCTTATCCGAAGAGGAGTCAGCGTCCTCATCCGAGGTACGCGCTGCGTACCCCTGTACGCCCTGCGTACCCGAGAGACTTGGCCTCTGATCGTCCACGTCGCCCTATCCGAGGCGTCCGACCCGTCCGACCCGTCTGAAGCGTCCGACCCGTCCGATCCGCTGTCCCATCCGACCCGCCTCCCCACCAACCCCTTAATTTACCTTTTAAATTTTCTATAAATTCATTTATATGCTTTCAAGGGGGGGGGGATTACAAGTCAAACACATGAGTATTATCGTGTGTTACATAAAGAAACTCTTTTATATGCTGTTATATATCCAAATCACATGCGATTTATAAACCTTAAAGGAACTTTCATATATATAACATATGTTAAAATAGCATTCTATCTTTTGAAATATAAATTTGTTGAAATGCATGCATAAACTAAACTTTTCTTAGATTATTCTTGTCTATCTTAGACTCTACACCAAAAATCTATGTTTTCATAAACAAGTGATTCCTTTTCTAGGTATTTCTAAACAAACAAGACACACTTTTAGAAAACTATAATAGGTATAGTTTTACGAATAAATTTCTAACTCTTATGTACCAGAAACATGAATTTCAAGAGGTTTACTTTCGTATACAAGAACAAACGTAACATTTTAACAAGTAGATCTGTTTTTATACCACGGTTTTGTGAGACACTAACTTCATGTACGTTCGAGTACACATTTCAAGTCCTGTATTATATACCAGAATCCCTTGGAGGGGGAGCGTGGTGTTTGTGTATAGATCTATACGGGCTTGACAACCCGCGCCCTGACTGTTAGCTGCAGTCCACCGTTTGGGGTGACAAACGTCATAACATTCCAACGCCTGAAGAACGTTGTGTATAGGCATTCCGAGTCAATAGTATGGTTATAAAACTCACAAGGGGTATTAAAAATGCATTGATTTACAAGGTTTTCAAATTCATTGGTTATTTTACACTTACATACATTTTAGAAACAAACATTGGTCTTGAGTGAAAGCTACTATTATACTAGTAGAAAATATAGGATTTTCTAAACACAAACAAACAAAGACAAAACATTTCATTTCATTCAAACATTGTCATTTAAATACTTATGAAACTCACCAGCTTAAATGCTGATCTGCTCTTTCAAAATTACTTGTATGTCCCAGGAAATCAGTAAATTTCAGGTATTCATTTTGCTTTTGATGAAGGGATGCTGCGGCGCCAGTTTAATCTCGTATTTTGACATCATATTGTAATTGGTTTTGAACATGTAACTTTTGACAAATGTAAACTTTCAATTATATATATGATGGTTGTATTGCTTTCTTTACTATGTATTCATTTGTTACGTTACCACATGAAGTCATCCGCCCCCGAACGTTTCCGCCGTTCAGGTTTGGGGGTGTGACAGATTGGTATCAGAGCAATGTTTATAGTGAACTAAGTATATCGAACCACATAAGATATACAAACTATAAATGCTTAAGGGACTAATACTCTCTGAAAAAACAAATTTTCTTTTTACACTTAAGCAGCATTGCGTTCAACTTAAATTGATAGTTCATTTAAGTACAATTACATGCATACAACAAATTATTTTCATGATATCTAACTATACAACAAGTATTTAGACAAGTTGACACTACGATTGAGACTCGATATATGTAATCAGATTTTGGACAAATATAGCGTGATCAACTATATTTGCCCGAGATTGGACCAACGTATATCGAGGAATGATCGTAGTAAGCAACAAGTCAAACCTTACCAAACCATTACAAGAATCAAACACAAGAATTAAAATACTATAGGAGTATTTGCGATCTAAACTAGTTTAACTTACATGTTTTGCATGTTTCAACTTTATTCCATTCTTATAACCCTATTTCTCGTACAGTCAAATGGCTGGATTTCACCACCCTGGCGACCCTTACTTTCCCAACCAAGGCAACAGAGGATGGATCGAAGATGATCCCGAAGAGGACGAGGAACCCATAGAAGTGGGTGATGACTCCGGTACCGACTTAGAGCCGGAAGTTATCGATCCACCACCCATTCAACCTCCCGTCTTCGTAAGGAACTTTCAAGGACCGACTCCCGTCTGGGGAAGTCACCTCCACCATTGGAGCCAACAGCAAAACCTACGCCCTCCCTACGGCATGTGTCGGGACTTCTATGATGTCCGCGGTGGAGGTTCAGCTGATCGAGCACTCCTGGTAACGGTGGGTAAGTTAGCCAATCACTCCTATCAGTCTGGAGTTCAAGCTAGTCGACTCCGGGATATCAACGTGGAAGTGCAGGTTCACACTTCTGACATCTGTAGGCTGGACAAGATACAAGACAATGCTCAACTTCAAACCGAAGCATTTCAAGCACAAATGATTGCAGCCCTTGCTGAACTGAGGGAACAACAAGCCGCTTTTGATAGGCGTCTAATGGAGTCAAAGCAATCAGATGCGGAGTCAAGCTCCAAGCGCAACCTTCGACGCAAGTAGTGCTTGTCAAGGACTCAAATTTTGTTATAGCTTAGGACCTCGGCTAAAAGTCTTTAAATTTCTCGAACTTTGTAATCAGAGACCCTTATAGGGGTCAAATTTTCATGATCGTTGTAACAACTTTTATATTAATATAAGTGACACTATTACTACTATGTTAAGTATTTCGTTCAAACCTTCAATGGTCTTTGTGAAACCAAATACTTGTTTCATACCTTCAGTCTTACAAATAACTTTCATTCTTCTATTTTAAGACTCATACTATCATCTGTTGTTGAACTATAGCGATTTAGTTCATGAGACACATACATTTTCTATTCTATGAAATTCTTATCCTTGTCTTTTCAACCTATAGTTGAAGGATGCCTCCGCGTAGGAATCCAAGGCGAAACAACGGTGAGGAAGCACCTGTACCACCTCCACCACCTCAATTTGATGTTGTTATGTTTCAAGCAGCAGTCACCGCAGCGGTGGCAGCTGCCATGTCACAGATCAATAACTCGAGTACTAATGGCTCGGGATCTGGCACACACCTATCCAACCATGGCGAGAGTCATGGACCACCTCGAGAATGCACCTATAAGGACTTCACTAATGCCAAGCCCCGGATGTTTTATGGAACTGGTGGTGTGATGGCCCTGAGGCAGTGGATTGAAAGGACGGAGGCAGGCTTTGAAATCTGCTCCTGTCCCGAGCACAGCAAAGTCAAATTTGCAACTTTCACCCTTCTTGATAAAGCTTTAACTTGGTGGAATGGCCACGTTAAAGTACTTACCCTAATCGTGGCAAACTCCATAAGCTGGGAGAGCCTGAAAGCCATGATGATAAGAGAATATTGCCCATGGGGATAGATTCAAAAGCTTGAACACGAGCTATGGACTCTCGGAATGGTTGGTACCGACATCGCTACTTATACCAACAGATTCTGCGAGCTTGCAATCCTTTGTCCAAATATGATTGCTCCCGAGAGCAAGAAAGTAGAAAGGTACATCTGGGGACTAACGCCCCAAATGCGATCAAGCGTGTTAGCTTCTAAACCTGACACCTTTGAAAGTGCTAAGGAACTGGCACAATCTCTGATTGACTACGGAGGTCATCAGAACTCAAACACTTCTGCACCAGCACCACGGAAAGGAAACAACAACAACAACAACAACAACAACAACAACTACAACAACAACAACAACAAAAACAACAATGGCAGAAAGAGAGTGTGGAATAAATGGAAGGGTGGGTCTTCCCAAGAATCCGCAAAGAAACAACTGGTTTCAGTGAATGCTGCCACTGTACCTACTACAGCTCCTACAAATACCTACCCAACAAAGCCTTATATAGGTAACCTCCCAAAGTGCACCAAATGCAATTTCCACCATCATGGACCTTGTCGGGAAATGCAGTGCGCCAACTACAACAAGAAGGGACACACAGCCCGTTTCTGCAAGGACCCTGCAAAACCTATCACTCAAGTTCCCGGTGCAGGTGTAGGGCAGACTTGCTACGGTTGTGGCGAGGTGGGCCACTACAAGAGGAACTGTCCTAAGGCAGCAGGCACCGGAGGTGTGGGACGAGTTTTGGCAATAGGCCACGACGAAGCTGTAGCTGACCCAACTATAGTTGCTGGTACGTTCCTTCTCGATAATTCATACGCATGCATATTATTCGATAGTGGAGCGGAGAGAAGCTTCGTGAGTCAAAACTTTATTCATTTACTTAAACCTAAACCTAGCAAGTTAGAAAAATCATTCACTGTAGAGATGCCCAATGGAAAAACCGAAAACACTAATTGCATATACATGGGCTGTACGTTAACTTTAGACGGCCATTCTTTCCCAATCAATCTCATGCCGGTCCAAATTAAAAGTTTCGACGTCATAGTCGGCATGGATTGGTTGAGTCTTCTTCGCGCCGACATCATGTGCTTTGAGAAAGCAGTCCGTCTTAACCTCCCTAACAACGAAACATTAGTTATCTACGGCGACAAATCTAGTACAAACCTTCGCATCATTTCGTGCATCCAAGCTCGAAAGTGCTTGCGGAAGGATTGTCGAGCATTCCTAGCGCACATCGTTGATACAAGTCAAGAACTGAAGGACATGAAGAGCATCTCGGTAGTACGCGACTTTCCCGATATCTTTCCAGAAGAACTACCAGGATTACCACCGCAACGCCAAGTCGAGTTCAGAATCGACTTAGTTCCAGGAGCTACCCCAGTAGCGGAGTCGCCTTACCGTCTCGCACCAGCAGAGATGCAGGAACTTTCCAGTCAACTTAATGAAATCCTTCAAAAAGGATTCATAAGACCAAGTTTCTCACCTTGGGGAGCACCGGTCTTGTTTGTAAAGAAGAAAGACGGATCGTTCCGTATGTGCATCGACTACAGACAACTGAACAAACTTACTGTCAAGAACCGCTATCCTCTACCCCATATTGACGACCTATTCGATCAACTTCAAGGAGCGAACTACTTCTCAAAGATAGACCTACGATCCGGATATCACCAATTACGGGTTCTAGAGGGGGACATTCCAAAGACAGCTTTCCGAACTCGTTATGGACACTACAAATTCGTAGTGATGCCATTCGGATTAACCAATGCACCAGCAGTATTTATGGACCTAATGAATAGGGTATGCCGCCCTTACTTGGATCAGTTCGTCATCGTCTTTATCGATGATATACTTATCTACTCTCGAAGTGAGGAAGAGCATAGTCAGCACCTACGAAAAGTCCTAGAAACACTGCGAACGGAGAAATTCTATGTGAAGTTCTCTAAATGCGAATTTTGGATTCGAAGAGTCGAATTTTTAGGCCACGTTGTTAGCGAGAAAGGTATACACGTGGACCCCTCCAAAATTAAGGCCATTGAGAACTGGTCGGCACCAAAGACACCTACAGAAATTCGTCAATTTCTAGGTCTAGCTGGCTACTATCGCAGATTCATAAAGAACTTTTCGAGCATTGCGAAACCTCTTACTACATTAACCCAGAAAGGTGTGGCCTTTGACTGGGAAGCGAAACAAGAGAAGGCATTCCAGACACTAAAGCAGGCCTTGTGCACCGCACCGATACTATCCCTCCCCGAAGGGATAGAAGACTTCGTAGTGTATTGCGATGCGTCAAATCAAGGACTTGGTTGTGTTCTTATGCAGAGAGGGAAGGTTATCGCTTATGCCTCCCGACAGCTAAAGACACACGAAGTGAACTATACGACACACGATCTCGAGTTAGGAGCAGTGGTATTTGCTCTGAAGATCTGGAGGCACTACTTATACGGAACAAAGAGTACTATTTTCACCTATCACAAGAGCCTTCAACACATTTTCGATCAAAAGGAACTCAACATGCGACAACGACGATGGGTTGAGTTACTGAATGACTACGAATGCGAAATTCGTTATCATCCTGGCAAGGCCAACGTAGTAGCTGACGCCCTCAGTCGAAAGGAATACACTGGTCGGAGGGTCAAATCTCTGACCATGACTATCCATTCCCACTTATCCACACAAATTAAGGAGGCACAGATGGAAGCTTTGCAACCTGAAAATGTGGCAGGTGAATCCCTGCGAGGAATGGAGAAGAATCTAGAAGTCAAGGGTGGCGGAGCCTACTATCTCATGGACCGAATCTAGACCCCGAAACATGGTGGTTTCAGAAACGTAGTCATGACCGAGGCTCACAACTCAAGATATTCCGTTCACCCGGGTTCAGATAAAATGTATCTGGATCTTAAGAAACTGTACTGGTGGCCTAACATGAAAGCAGAATTTGCTACCTTCGTGAGTAAATGTCTTACTTGCGCTAAGGTTAAGGTCGAGTATCAGAAACCGTCAGGATTACTACAACAACCAGAGATACCAGAATGGAAATGGGAGCGGATTACTATGGACTTCATAACCAAGTTACCCAAGACGACAAGTGGACTCGATACCATATGGGTCATTGTCGACAGATTGACCAAATCCGCACATTTCCTACCCATCAAGGAGACTGACAAAATGGAGAAGCTTACAAGAACTTACTTAAGGGAAGTAGTGCGACTGCATGGTGTTCCGATATCCATTATCTCCGATCGAGATAGTAGATTCACTTCAAGATTCTAGCAGTCACTACAAAGTTCCCTAGGAACTAGGCTAGACATGAGTACAGCCTACCACCCACAAACAGACGGACAAAGTGAGAGAACAATACAAACTTTAGAAGATATGCTGAGAGCCTGTGTGATTGACTTTGGAAAGGCATGGGATATTCATTTACCCCTTGTCGAATTTTCATACAACAATAGTTATCATACAAGCATAAAGGCTGCTCCGTTTGAAGCCCTCTATGGTCGAAAGTGCAGATCCCCTCTGTGCTGGACTGAAGTTGGCGATACCCAGTTAGCTAGAGGAAGAGTTCCTGAAAGCACTCTCACCGGTCCGGAAATCATGCGAGAAACGACAGAGAAGATCGTTCAGATTCGTGAACGATTGAAAGCCTCTAGAGACCGACAGAAAAGCTACGCTGACCAAAGGAGGAAACCTTTGGAATTCCAGGTAGGAGACCACGTCTTATTAAAGGTATCATCGTGGAAGGGTTTAATACGATTTGGAAAGCGTGGGAAACTAAATCCAAGATACATAGGGCCTTTCGAAATCCTTGCCAGAATCAGCCCTGTGGCTTACAAGCTTAACCTACCGCGCGAACTTAGTAACATCCATCCAACCTTCCACGTCTCAAACTTGAAAAAGTGTCTGTCCGACGAGACTCTTGTTATTCCACTCGACGAGATCGAGATCAACGAGAGCCTCAACTTTGTGGAAGAACCATTAGAAATCATGGACCGAGAGGTCAAACAAACAAAACAAAGTCGCATACCCATCGTGAAGGTTCGCTGGAACACCAAGCGGGGACCTGAATTCACATGGGAACGCGAAGATCAGATGAAACAAAAGTACCCTCATCTCTTTCATGTTCACTAGTATCTTTACTACTTTAAATTTCGGGACGAAATTCTCTCTAACGGGGGGATGATGTGACAACCCGATATTTCAACTCTTTGTAATGACCAAAAAGGGTCAAGTATTGTAACCACTTTTGAGTAATAAAATTTACTTTCATAATAAAATGTACAAATAATTCTATTTAATTTCCTTCTATGTTTAAATGTCTTTGAACCATGATCGTACGTGAAAAGAACACCCAAATCCGACTTCATATAGCGAAGTTATGATTTTTCCAAGTTCGGCTTAGCAACAGACAGCTAAAAACTCGAATCGGAGATCGAGCAACTTTTGGCCGGAATGACCTAAATGAGAATCGAAGGTCTCGACAATGGTATTCCAGCGGTAAAAAGTCTGGCAAAAACCGACATCAGATAAAGAAGTTATGAATTTTCAAAGAAATTCCTTAAACACGATGAGTTTAATATAAATAATAAAAATAATAATAATAATAATTTCGGAATTTGCCGACGGAGTCTAAACGAAAGTTGTAGAGCATAGTCTCACCTACGCGTGGATATAACGACCATCGAAAACGGAGTTCGTATGAAGAAGATATGATTTTTTGAAGTTTATTAAATAAATTATATATTTATTTAATTCAAAAATCGGACCTTATCCGAAGAGGAGTCAGCGTCCTCATCCGAGGTATGCGCTGCGTACCCCTGTACGCCCTGCGTACCCGAGAGACTTGGCCTCTGATCGTCCACGTCGCCCTATCCGAGGCGTCCGACCCGTCCGACCCGTCTGAAGCGTCCGACCCGTCCGATCCGCTGTCCCATCCGACCCACCTCCCCACCAACCCGTCCCATCCGAAGCCGAGGCAGTCGAGGCTTCGGTCATGCATGACGTACGCGTACGCGCTGCGTACGAGCGTATGCCCCGCGTACCGAGGCGGTTCAGCCTCCTTATAAATAGGATGCGAGGGCTTCCGAGAAAAGGGCTCATTTCTCTCCTCTCTCTCACAATCTTGCCTCGTTTTCCGTGCCCGTTCAAACCCGAAGCTCTGGTCTTTTTGCTCAAGTCCCGAGGGTCGATTTTACTCCCAAGATTCCCGAGAATCCCGAGGAAAATCCGTTTCCCGAGACGAAACTCTGCCCAGTTTTCCATCTCGCTATCTTCAAACTTTCAAGTGAGTTCATACCCCTTAATTTACCTTTTAAATTTTCTATAAATTCGTTTATATGCTTTCAAGGGGGGGATTACAAGTAAAACACACGAGTATTATCGTGTGTTACATAAAGAAACTCTTTTATATGCTGTTATATATCCAAATCACATGCGATTTATAAACCTTAAAGGAACTTTCATATATATAACATATGTTAAAATAGCATTCTATCTTTTGAAATATAAATTTGTTGAAATGCATGTATAAACTAAACTTTTCTTAGATTATTCTTGTCTATCTTAGACTCTACACCAAAAATCTATGTTTTCATAAACAAGTGATTCCTTTTCTAGGTATTTCTAAACAAACAAGACACACTTTTAGAAAACTATAATAGGTATAGTTTTACGAATAAATTTCTAACTCTTATGTACTAGAAACATGAATTTTAAGAGGTTTACTTTCGTATACAAGAACAAACGTAACATTTTAACAAGTAGATCTGTTTTTATACCACGGTTTTGTGAGACACTAACTTCATTTGCATTCGAGTACACATTTCAAGTCCTGTATTATATACCAGAATCCCTTGGAGGGGGAGCGTGGTGTTTGTGTATAGATCTATACGGGCTTGACAACCCGCGCCCTGACTGTTAGCTGCAGTCCACCGTTTGGGGTGACAAACGTCATAACATTCCAACGCCTGAAGAACGTTGTGTATAGGCATTCCGAGTCAATAGTATGGTTATAAAACTCACAAGGGGTATTAAAAATGCATTGATTTACAAGGTTTTCAAATTCATTGGTTATTTTACACTTACATACATTTTAGAAACAAACATTGGTCTTGAGTGAAGGCTACTATTATACTAGTAGAAAATATAGGATTTTCTAAACACAAACAAACAAAGACAAAACATTTCATTTCATTCAAACATTGTCATTTAAATACTTATGAAACTCACCAGCTTAAATGCTGATCTACTCTTTCAAAATTACTTGTATGTCCTAGGAAATCAGTAAATTTCAGGTATTCATTTTGCTTTTGATGAAGGGATGTTGCGGCGCCAGTTTAATCTCGTATTTTGACATCATATTGTAATTGGTTTTGAACATGTAACTTTTGACAAATGTAAACTTTCAATTATATATATGATGGTTGTATTGCTTTCTTTACTATGTATTCATTTGTTACGTTACCACATGAAGTCATCCGCCCCCGAACGTTTCCGCCGTTCAGGTTTGGGGGTGTGACACAGAAGGAGTGACAAAACCTTTCTTGGTTTTGCTTGAAGAGGATCCCTCAAGGTTCTTACCCTTGGTACCCTTAGAAGGGTTCTTTCTCTTCTTCCCTTTGCCATGCCTGATTGCCATGACATTGGCCGCAGTTGGAGTAGGAGGAGTAGTAACACCCGACTTGCCTTTAAGACTACTTTCTGCAGTCTTTAAAAGCCCTTGAAGTTTACTAAGTGTAACTTCTTCCTTGTTCATGTGGTATGTCATTCTAAATTGATCATAACATGAAGGTAGGGAGTGAAAAATGATATTTATTACCATCTCCTCAGGAAAGTCAACATTTAGTTTCTTCAAACAGTCCACAGATCTTTGAATTTTCTGCATGTGGCCCGTGATGGTCTCACCATCCTTCATTTGGGTAGTTATCATGGAAGAGACAATTTCATACCTTTCTTGAAGATTATTTTGATGGTAGCGGTCCATCAAATCCATGCACATCTCAAAAGGGTAGTGGTCCTCATAAGACTTATGGAGCTCAACTGTCATAGTGGCCGTCATGATGCATGCTACCTTAGTAGCATCCCTTTCATGTACCTGAAATGCAGCAATCTCCATTGGAGTAGCAGTTGACTAATCAATCTCCTTTAGCTCCTTATTAAGGACATATTCTTTGTCCTCATAACGAGTGACCATCCTGATGCTTCTTATCTAATCCATAAAGTTGGATCCATCAAAGATGACTCTCCTACAAAGATTCATGAGAGAGAAGGAGCCAGTAGGGTTTGAGCCAAAAGCATTGTTATTGGAAGACATCTGAAAGGAAGAAAGAGTAGATTAGATTATATATAAAGATATCCCTTAATAAAACACCCAAATGTAATATTAAGGCTAGGACCCAACACAATATTTTATAACTTAGAAGAGGGATGACGTAATGTAAGCTAAAGATATTTGAAGGTAGGTGAATGACGATTCACCAATTTCCACCCTAAAAAACGAAATATTTAATTAGGTTTTAATTGGTTTAGAAACTCGTAGATTCTTTGAGATTCATTGAAATTTTCAATGGCATGTTTCAATCTTGAGTGTGCCCTTCAAGTTTTGTGATTGGATGCCGAGGATCACAAAGCAAGGTGTGAACTAACCATGAAAATTACTTGGTACCCTTAATGTATTACCCCACAATCGATGTGCCGCTTAACCACACACACTCCATCGATACTATGATAAACATTAAGTCACCCTTTGCCTACCTTGAAAAGTCCAGGTTAGTGTGTCGGTTAACCACACACGCTCCACTAATGACTTAATCAAAGTGAAAAGTGTAATTTCAAGGAGTAGTACCTTATTCTTATTTTCCTAAAGTAACTAAGATTGGGAATTTAATAAGGTTTAGTTACTTAAATATATTCATCATACTTAAATGAGAATTATAGTCATTGTCCTACCTTTTCGGCTAATGACCCCCCACCGATCAAGGAAGCGCTGGGTGAGAATGGACACCCATTAAGTTGCCATTTTATAGGCAACAACCTTATACCCCCCTTATAGACCGGCTTCATGAATGAGGCTTACTAATGGTAAGACGACTTTGTTCTTATACATATATATATATTATTAACTTATAATATTATAAAGTATAAGGGTTGATTTGTAATAATTAAAATTCTAAGGGTTGGAACTAAAGTTCTAATATGACTTTACTTGTTCCAAAATTTGAGGGCAAGTTTTGTAAACTTTCAAAACTTTACATTTCTCATCACTTTTGAGTTAATTGAGTATTAAAATGAAGAGTCTTCATTTTTATAACTCATGTGTTCTTATAATGGTTTTTAATTAAAGCGTGACCTTTGATTTTCCATAACTTGAGGACAAGTTATGGACTCCATTAAAACACATAATGATCAAGAATTAAACTACCAAGGAGGTTACAAACAATTCCTATGATCATCTAATCTCATACGTTCAAGAACATGATTATCAATAATTTCAAGAATCATAAATAACTTATATAAAACTTGTAATTTTTTATAATAGTCATTGTAAATAGATTAGCATAAACATTACACCATCTAAAACATGTTTTATAACACCAAAACTGCTTAGGGTAATGTTTCTAGTCCGTTTCCAGCTGCAAAACTTAAAAATCTTGACACTGCAGCCTCTACTCATCGAGTGCCTGAACAGAATCGACGAGTAGCATGCATTTCTTCATGGACTCGTCGAGTCCCCCCATGGACTCGGCGAGTTCATACGTGCAGTAAACAAAACTTCGTTTTTCAAGGAATTTGCATCAAGTATCAAGTAAACAAGCCTAGGCTCTGATACCACTGATGGGTTTTGAGCATTCTAACACTCCTATGGTGTACATGAAACCCTAGAAACCTTGGATCTATGTTTGACTAAGATACATGTAAATATTTATTTTTCCAAGTTTCTTATCCTAACTAGCATGGAATGGGGTACTTGAATCAAATAAATCTAGTAGAATTACTTACCTTGTAGTAGTAGTTAATTGCTTGGAGTTTGAGAGCCTAGAACTAATAATGTGGATGCCTCAAATGGAAGTCACAAATCACCACAAACTTGGAAAACTTGAGAGAATAGCTACAACCTTCTTGAAATCGGCCCTCTTAGTTTACACACATCAACTAGTGTGATTTCAAGAACCAAAGCCTCCTTTATATAGTGTGGTGGATTAGGGTTACATCCATGTAAACCCTAATACCCATGTCTTTTCATTTACATGAGATCCATGGGTTAAAACTCCATGGAGTATCCATGGACTTTCCATACAAGCCTAGTCCATTCCAAATAAGCATTAGCCCACACTATATAAATGCAAGAGCCCATTTTTAATTAGTCATACTTTTGATCTCTAAATTAATTCTAGATTAATTATAGATCAACACTAATTAAATAATACGATTTTATATAATATATTAGAACTAATAATATATTAACAAATTATAACTTATACTATTCTGAAAAGATTATCCGTAAATTGTTCGGGTCAAGTGAAACCCAAACGAACCATGTCGGGTCGGGTCAAGTACATACCAAATATAGTTATGGACTTAGACACTATATCCAACAATAGAGCCATAAAAATCTAATATTGGTCATTAAGAGTTGATCATGCATGATTTATGAGTCTTTTAAGGAAGGAAATGGCATCATTTGGGGGTTGGTGACCTTTACAGCCATGCAAACACATAAAGTCACTGACTTTATGGGTTAAGAGGCATTAGAGAAACTAGATCTGGGATTTGAGCATTTGTCTTAGCCGATTCAGACCAAAAGCCACAAGAAGTGTGAAACTGAGACTTACGTCAGGCGTAATCCCAATACGTGCAGTGTAGGAGTTCGAGTTCCCTTTTGTTGACTTTCATTGACTTTTAGGGTTTGGTTAAGATTGAGGACTGTTGAGCATTGGAGGGGTAAAATGGTCTTTTACCATTCTGTGAGTTGTAGAAGGATTATTCTAGCTTCTTGAGGGCCAATATTAATTAGGGATAATTATTATGAGTTAGGCGGGAGCTAGATCCGGGAGTAGAGATCAAGATTCTGATTGTGAGATTTTCTTTCATTAGCTTACGAGGTGAGTCTTCTCACTATACTTACCTTGAATGGTAAACCTTATGTGTGACCAGAGGGTCTTATGTGCATGAACTATGTAATGAGATATCCTGCTACTTACTTGTGTTATGCTTTATGAGTATTATATTGTGATGCTGAGTTGAGGGACCGGAGAGTCCATATGAGTTTTCGGACCAGCGGGTCCCACTAAGATACATTGACCAGAGGGTCTAATTGAGTTATAGCCTCGAGTGGCTAATATGTTGTGTGTGGTATTTTGTGGAACTCACTAAGCTTTTATGCTTACCGTGTTATGTGTTACGTGTTTCAGGTAGTTCCAAGGATCGCGGCAAGGCACCAACATGATTATACACACCGGCAGGAGATTGTTTTTATGATTTTGGGATTGTGTTTTCTTTTGTTGACATTTGAGACATATGTGTTTTAAGAATTATGATACAAGTTTTTATTGTGTTAAAAATGAAAAAAATTTATGAGAAATTACATCGTTACAGTAAAACATATCCCAGAATCTCAAATACAAAATCCGCTGTCAGTGTGTACAAATCATGTTGGTGTCTTCCTGCGATCCTCGCTAGTACTTGAAACACATATCACATAACACGTTAAGCATAAACGCTTAGTGAGTTCCCCAAAATACTACATATAGAACATTAGCCACTCGAGGCTACAGCTCTACGAGACCTTCCGGTCAATGTGTCTCAAGGGTCTTCTGGTCCCACAACCTGAGTAGGCCTTCCGGTCCTACCATGTTGACCTTCCAGTCCATACCATATTGACCTTTCGGTTCATACACTGTTGACCTTCCAGTCCATACCCTGTTGACCTTCTAGTCCATACCATGCTACTCATAACATACATAACATATACATATCACATAGAAACATATATCACATACTCGTCATAGCACATAAGACCTTCTGGTAAAACATAATTACCATTCTAGGTAAAGTATATTGAGAAGACTCACCTTGTATGATGTCTAGTAACTCACATGCTCGATATCCCCGAAATCGAAACAATGTCCTAGCCCCCGCATAATCACATGAAGTAATTATGTCAAATCAATAAAGGGTCTCAAGGCTAGACTAATTCGTTCCTATGTTTTCTCAGAAGGCTAAAAAACTAGTTTACCCCTCTAATGGTCCAAAAGTCCACATGTTAACCAAACCTTAAAAGTCAACAAAAGTTAATTGTAGGGAGGTACGCTGCGCATACCAACTCTGTACACGGGGCGTACTTCGTGGTCATCTAGAATCGGGGAACTCGACCCCCTACGTGACGCGTAATGGGATCACGCCTAACGTAAGTCCAGTTTCATACTTTCATGATTTTTGGTCTGAATCGATTAAGACATAAGCTTATATCTCAGATCCAGGCACTCTACTATCTCTTAAGCCATAAAGTCGAAACCTTTAAGCCTCTGCATGGTTGTAAAGGTCACCAATCACTTCAAACATATATCCTATTTCCCCATTAAGCCCTAATCTCACGCATGACTTAATCTTAACGTCCTAGATTGGATTTTTATGGATTTATAACACAAGATACACTAAAATGGTGTAGATCAAGGATTATGGAGACCATTTACTCATAAATTCTCCATCTTTGGGACAACAACCCTAAAAATTGTCCATAATGCACAAATCCAAAAAGGTTAAGAAAGCTTTGAGCTTTTTACCTCCAAATGATGCTCCTGTTGGATTAATGTCTAAGTCCATAACTATATTTGGTAAGACTTGACCCGACCCGGCATGGTCCATTTGGGTTGCATACCATCATGCACTTGAATGAGAGAAATAAGACACTTATGGTTATTAATATATTATAAGTTCTAGTATATTAATAATAAGAATAATAAGATTATTTAATTAGTATTGATCAAGAATTAATCTAGGATTAATTAAGTGATCAAAAGAAGACTAATTAAATATATGGGTTGATTGTGTAAATCATCCATACTTGTATAGTGGGCTAATGCTCCATGGATAATCAAGTTGGGCTAAAACCCATAGGATGGTCCATGGATGCTCCATGGTGTATTTGTACCCATGGATCCAAGGAAATGGAAAGCCATGACAATTAAGAGTTTACCCTAATTGTGTAACTATATAAGCATCTTATTATTGAGGAAAAATCGGCCACTAGTGTGTGTGAAGAAAGGGCTAGCCGATTTTGAAGAGTGTAGAATTCTCTCAAATCATTCTAAGTGTTTTGATGATTGTGATTCCATTTGAGGTGTCACACTTGGGGCACTAAGCACTCAAGCTTCATGAAGACTTTCTACATCAAGAGGTATGTATTCTATCTTGTTACATTCATTGTTTTGTATGCTAGATTAGGATAATACCTTGGAAGTTCTTATTTGCATGTATAATAGAGAAAACATAGATCCAAGGTATTTAGGGTTGCATGTACACTTAGGAAGTGTTAGAATGCTCAAAACCCAACAGTGGTATCAGAGACAGGTTGTTTTCTGTTATATTGATGCAAATATTTTATTTTCAAAGTTGAAAAAAAAGGAAAAAAAAAGCATGAAGTTTGTCAAATTTTAAAATAATTACTTGTTCTTGTGAAAAAATAATTATTTGTAAAATTTGAATAATTTGCTTTATGAGTTGAATTAGGTCAAATTTAATAAAAGATAAAATAATATGATTATTTTATTAGTTTTAAAAGTTTGATCTAAAAAGTTTTATTTTTTTGAAACCTCCATAAGTATGGATTTGAAAAGGTTTTAAAAAAAAAATTGATTCAAAGTTTTTTTTTTTGGAGTTACAAAATTTGGTGTTAATGTTTTAAAGGATTCCATAACTTAAGAATAAGTTATGGATCACCAAAAGTTTTTTGTGTTACCTTGTTTTATGAGTGAATTTAGATTAATGAATAAAATTATGTGATAGTTGGTTTTAATCCAAATTAATCTATGAATTGATTCTAAACTGTGTTTTTGTAACTTGTCCTCAAGTTATATGAAAAGTCACATTTAAGAATCATAAAACTCATAAAAATTGGCAAAGGTTACAAAAATGAAGAGTCTAGTTCTAATTAAATGGTTTTATGACTCCATAACTTGTCCTCAAGTTATGGAGGACCAAGAGTCTCTTCATTTAATAAAAAAAAAGGTGTAACCTTAATTAATTCCATAAGTTATAAAATAAAGAAAAGTTAATTCTTTTATTAGTTTAAAGTCTTCCATAACTTGTCCTCAAGTTATGGAACTTGAAGAGTTTTTGGATTAAAACTACTTTAAACACATAAGTTATGGAATTAATTAGTTTTGAATAGTTTCAAAACTTGCCCTCAAGTTTTGGAATTTGTAAAGTTTTCACTTATGAATACTTTAATTCCAAGTTAGCCCTTAGAATTTTAAAAGTTAAAATTCAACCCTTATACTTTATAATATTATAAGTTAATAATATATATATGTATAAGAGTAAAGTCAGTCTTACCGCTAGTACGCCTCATTCACGAAGCCGGTCTATAAGGTGGGTATAAGGTTGTTGCCTATAAAATGGCAACTTAATGGGTGTCCACTCTCACCCACCGCTTGCTTGACTGGTGGAGGGTCGTTAGCCGAACGGGTTTGACAGGACTAGAATTCTCCCTTCATTAAAAGTATTAATGATAATACTAAGTAACTAAACTCTTAATAATACCCAATCTTAGTTACTTAGGAAAAATGTGAATAAGGTGCTAATCCATGAAATTACACTTTACACTTTGTCAAAGTCGTTAGTGGAGCGTGTGTGGTTAACCGGCACACTAACTTGGACTTAACAAGGTAGGTAAAGGGTGACTTAATATTTATCATAGTATCGATGGAGCGTGTGTGGTTAACCGGCACATCGATTGAGGGGTAATTTATTAAGGGTACCAAGTGATTTGCATGGTTACTTCACACCTTGTTTTGTGATCCTCGGCATCCCAGTCACAAAACCTGAAGGGCACACTCGAGATTGAAACATGCCATTGAACAGTTCAATGAATCTCAAAGATCTAGGAGTTTCAAAACCAATTAAAACCTAATAATACATTTCGTTTATCTTGGTGGAAATTGGTGAATCGTCATTCACCTACCTTCAAATATTTTATAGCTTGGATTACGGCATACCTCTTCTAAGTTATAAAATAGTTTGTTGGGTCCTAGCCTTAATATTTCATATTGGGTGTCATATTAAGGACTTTAAATCAACTATCTTGAATATCTCCCAAAAGATGTCTGGTTTAGACACCTATGATCTTCCCAAATCTCTTGAAACAAGGTTTCCTAATGAAGATGATGTCCCATGGATATCATACTTCTTTCTCCTCCTCCAATTATTCTCCCTAACCCACAAGTTCTTGAAAAGTTTAAGGTCACTCAAGCCCTATTGGCAAGGCAAGGACTAGGTGTGATCACATCTTGGAGATGTAGTCACATATTGACAAGCCGGGAGAGTTGGGTGTCAAAGTCTTGAGAAAGTTGGTGGTTCAATCACTTTCTAAGTCACATAGTGAGTTCCTTTGGGACACCTATGAAACAGACTATGACAAGACCCTTAATGATCTTATCTATTTGCTAAGATCAACTTCCTAAAACTTTATGGACATTGATAATGATGACATTGGTTATCCAGTAAAGCATTCTCTTCCCAGTGGATAGGGATCGGCCATAGTCAACTCGGTTGACCAAATGGTAAAGAGAAAAGCTAAGTCTGTGATAGTCCCGTGTACCATTATCAAAGGGTCCATATGTTTATATTGCCAAAGGAAGGAGCATTGGTTGCGAAGCTGCCAAATTTACCTAAGGATGTTAAAGTCAATAAGTTTGACTCTACTTCAGGTAAAGTCCACTATCTAACTCTGTTAAGTTTCTATTATGAGATTCTTGATACATGATGTGACTGGGTCACATGGTGATGTTTAAGAATCAAAGAAAAGTGAAGAAACTTAAAGAAAGAATATGTTGAATCTGATCGCGTAGATGGATTTCTATCGCGTAGCTTGAAAAATCGGATTCGTGAGCTACTTCTCAGGAGTTATGAGATATTGCTTAGGAATAGATAACAACAAGTTTTCATATGGATTGTAAGGATAAGTTTTTCCACAAAGTTTTAAAATAAAAAGAAAATTTTTGATTTTATTTATTTTAAAATATCCTTACAATGGCATTTGGAAAGAAAATTGTTGCTTATAAGATTCCATTAACAGCAAGAGTGGAAACATGAAATTGATTCTTTCACTTGTGGTAATGTCTAAATTTACCAAATAAGGAAAGATTCTCATCACCCAAGTTTCAAGTGGACCGGAACTTGGAATCATGCAAGTTGTATAGCATGATGAATGAGAACTTTCAAGTTTTGGAAAAATTAAGACTAATTACTTGTTCACATGGATGTGTGAGTCAAGTAAAGGACTAAGGGATCGAGTACACATTCTTGTGCACTGATTAAGCCCACCACAAAAGATCGATAAGAAGAATCAAATTAGGCAGAAGGATAAAAGTTTCTCAAATCTGAAAAGATGGGAGAGTACTTTAGTATCAGTTTTGTGATCATCTTAATGATTAAGAAACCATATCACAATTAGTTCTCTAAGGAAATCTTAGTGCATTCTTATGACTAAGAAGAGGGATCTTGAATTGTTGAAATGGTTAAATCAAGAAGATGAGTCATACTTCGTTCCAATACAAGTCTTAGAGTCATACTCCAAGATTGTAACTTGAGTGACATGTCTTAAAGAAGGTTTAAAACACTTGTCAAATGTAAGAGTAAAATTTTTCTACTCTTGTACATTTGAAATTGGTAAGTTGTGATGTTTTGGATAAAACAAAGACCAACTTAGGCCAATTGGGTAAAGTGTTTTTCTTGATTAGAATCCGCACTATCTCTTGGATGTTTGACAAGGGAGTCTTATAGGTCAAGAGGACGGTGGGAGTCTTAAAGGTCTTGAAAGTCTCAAGAACTAATCAAGAATAAAACCTAAAGTTCTTCTCTAGCACACAATTTGAGGTTTATAATCTATTGTGTTGACATATTCTGTGCCCATTCCAGTTAAAGTTGGTTTTGCATATGAGTTCTTAGAGTTCTCAATTTGTTGCACAACAACTTGGAAGCAATGGCAGGCCCTTGAGCTGCCAGGTGGCAAGAAGTTAAGATTGAGTTCGGTCCATATGAGTTTGGATTTGTCATTATCTTTGTCTTGTGATTATGGTTTTGACAATTCACATGGATAAGAACACATACACCATATAAATCTAAGTGTCATAAGGTTTCTCTCCGATTCATGAAAATGATGGTGAGGAAACACTTTCACTAAGTAGATTTTATCTAGATAGCAATTGTGATATTTGCATTCTCAAAGTCGTTAGTGGAGCGCGTGTGGTTAACCGGCACACTAACCTGGACTTGTGAGAAGTGGCAAAAAGGTCTAACCATTATGATTACGGCATACCTCTTCATAATTGTTTAGACTCACAAGTGTGCTATCTAAGGGAAGGTGTATGATTTTGATACAACTTTATCAAAACAATCTAGCATCAGAAATCTGAACTTTGGTAAGAAAGTCAATGAAGTATTGATTTCTAGAAGTCCAGCTGATTTATGAGTACATGTCAAAGCTAGTGGGAGCATAAGTGTTATGCTAATAATCATCATGTTAGTGGGAGCATGATAATTATGATAAGTATTGCAAGTTAGCAATGTTAATTATAGAAAACAAAAGTTTCAATTGGGAAAGAGTTGTTTTGCTATAATTAAGGGAGAGGAAATTATACTTCATCTCAAATCTATAAGCTTAGATCGTGAGGTTTTAATCATTTAGTCAAGGATATATATGAATTTCATGTTGGAATGGCTCAACATAAGGAAATTCTGTATACGGGTCCATTATTTGCGTTCTAAAATTCGATTATGATTACGGCATCCCTTTTCGTAATCTGAAATATGAGAACTTGGCAAATAGAAATGGAAATATTATAGCAAAAGACTGGTTTAGTCTTTATGTAAGACATCATGAATCGTGTCCCATATGCTTCGGATATAGGATCGATTACATGTGCTATAATCATCCGTTCTAAAATTTTCCAAATGCCTGGGGCATTAAGAAGGGAAAAGGTTTAGAACTGGATATGACTAAAAGGATTAAATAATTGTCGAGGACAATCTAAGGTTTACCAAAGATTGGTTGCTCAAGGACAGTTGGAAGTATAGTGATAATTCTGGAAGGACCATATTGACATAATCTGTAAGGAGGCAACTCTTGGTCAGAAGTGATAGTCAAAATGGAATCTGGAAATGTTTCAAAGTTAGAATTTTCAATCTGTTTAAGATTAGGAAACTTAATGCAAGAAGGATGTTTCCAAGGAGTTGATCTCCTTTGGAATACTCTGTAATGGTTGTTGTCAAGTCTTTATGACTTTGTACATAATCATTACAAGAGGATCAATGCATATAAGTTTAGAATCTAACAGATTTCAGTAAATGGCATGAATTTGGAATTCTTGCATTTGCGGTAAGGATTTGGGAGTGTGAAAAGAGAATCATTGAAGTTATGTTCAATTGATCTAGTTCACAAAGTAAGGATCATAGACAAACATAGTATGCATACTTGGTGTGTGGCATGACTAGTGTTTAGAAAACATAGTGTACATGCTTGGAGCATGGGACAACTGTTGTTTTAAATTCAAGATTAAAGTTGATAGCTGAAACAGTATACAATGAATAATGTGTAATCATATGGTGATAAATAAAAGGTGTTTTATTTATGTTCAAAGGGTTGATACCATATTGGATTCTATTATTATTGTGTTTCACTTTGCATGTTTTGACTTCCCGAATAAACTGGGTTATTCTTCCGGAATGACTAAGTTATTCAAACCATCCACAGTCGGTCATATGTTGGAAGTAGATATGAATTAAGACTGTCATGATGGGTTGTAGAGGTCTAAGGTGTTGGACAAGGCTACAACAATCATGAGTGCTCATAAGTTCTGAGTATTGGATTCAACCCGCGCTCATTGGAATCACTTCATGGATTTTATCACGAGTGATCATGAGACGATAATATCTTATATTCTTCAAACCTAGAGATATGAGTTGTTACTATGAGTTGATAGTACATTGATTGCACGAAACCGCATTTGGTAACTCTGTGCTATAAAACGTGCCTTTGTGTATGATTCAACAAGTAGTAGAACAAGCCATATGAGTCGAAGTTTATCCGTTCCTTTTACCTTCGGGATAAAAGCGATATCTGTGGGCCCCTCGATGATTTGATGATGACAAATGGAAGTGCTCGGCCGGGCCAGGACTGATTTGATTTGTTCAATTAGTCAGTTGTCATAAATCGGAAATCGGGAAACAACAAATGGACAGAGAGAATGATTATAATCCATGTCTCAGTCCATATGATATCTAGAATGGAGGAATATATGATCCCTTATCTAATGGACAAGTCACTGACAAAGGTCAGAGTTCATCGACAAGGTCAGAGTTCGACAGAAGCTTTTGAGAGCTACGATTGCCGGTTGGTTCCTGAAGTCATACGCAATAATAGTTTTAGACTTATCCAAGTGGGAGACTGTTGGATTAATGTCTAAGCCCATAACTATATTTGGTAAGACTTGACCCGACCCGGCATGGTCCATTTGGGTTGCATACCATCATGCACTTGAATGAGAGAAATAAGACACTTATGGTTATTAATATATTATAAGTTCTAGTATATTAATAATAAGAATAATAAGATTATTTAATTAGTATTGATCAAGAATTAATCTAGGATTAATTAAGTGATCAAAAGAAGACTAATTAAATATATGGGTTGATTGTGTAAATCATCCATACTTGTATAGTGGGCTAATGCTCCATGGATAATCAAGTTGGGCTAAAACCCATAGGATGGTCCATGGATGCTCCATGGTGTATTTGTACCCATGGATCCAAGGAAATGGAAAGCCATGACAATTAAGAGTTTACCCTAATTGTGTAACTATATAAGCATCTTATTATTGAGGAAAAATCGGCCACTAGTGTGTGTGAAGAAAGGGCTAGCCGATTTTGAAGAGTGTAGAATTCTCTCAAATCATTCTAAGTGTTTTGATGATTGTGATTCCATTTGAGGTGTCACACTTGGGGCACTAAGCACTCAAGCTTCATGAAGACTTTCTACATCAAGAGGTATGTATTCTATCTTGTTACATTCATTGTTTTGTATGCTAGATTAGGATAATACCTTGGAAGTTCTTATTTGCATGTATAATAGAGAAAACATAGATCCAAGGTATTTAGGGTTGCATGTACACTTAGGAAGTGTTAGAATGCTCAAAACCCAACAGCTCCAACCTCTACAAAGCTCAGATCCAAGGCTTGCACTCCAACTCTAGCTTCTACAATGGCCCTTCATCTCTTGACAATCTCACAAGAACACTTTATCAAGCTCAAACACACACATCCAAGCTCTAAAACAAGGGTTTGCTCTTTTAGGGTTTCACTCTTTGAAAAATGGTGGCTGGGATGGAGGCCATAGCATTCCTTTTATAGTGCTCATGTCTCATTTAGGGTTTTGAGTATGGGCCCATTACGCCTAGCGTAAGCTAAGGTACGCCCAGCGTACCTGGGTAGAGTCCTCGTCAAAGTCACGTCCATGGGTACCCGCAGCGTACTCTTCAGTACACCCAGCATACCCACTTGTCACAATTTTCTATTTTGGGATAATTTTGGCAACTTGGAAAATAAGAAGGATTAAAGAGATATACCTAAATTTTAGGATGTTACACAGTTATCTTCCATTCTATAGCACCTTGCCTCTTCCTTAGTACACCTAGAAGACTTTCTTTTTCATGTTTGGCCAAATCAGGCTATAATTACAGGTTTTTGTTGGCAATCTTCAAGAAATGGATACTCTAAGTGATCTGGTAGTGCTTTAAGTTCAGTTTTTGTGTTCCGAATGCTGAGCACGTCGAGTCCAGTGAAGGGACTCGTTGAGTCCTGGGTAAAATTCGCGACGGATCGGGTTTCCTCGAATGGACTCGTCGAGTCGGTCTAGGCTACTCGGCGAGTCGGGTGTTCTGCACTTCTGATCAGATCATTGTATTAAGCTTCCTCGAGCAGTCTCTCTATTTCGATTAGGTCTCCTTCAGCATCAAATTCTTCTTCAAGGGTAACGGTGGACTTGTTTGGCTCATCTTCATTCCATTCCTCCATTAACTCTTCTAACATATCAAACGAGAATGATGTGTCATCACTATTCCTTGGATGCTTCATGGCTTGATCAACCCCAAAGGTAACTGATTCGTCTCCCACCCGAAGTGTAAGTTTAGAATCTCGCATGTCGACTATAGCACTCGTGGTGTTTAAGAAATTTCTTCCAAGCATGATCGAGACTTGAGGATCTGCTTCGATGTCTAATACTATGAAATGTGCGGGGAACACGAACTTATGCACTTTTACCGATAGATCTTCACATATCCCCCTTGGGAATGTGACCTTTTTATTTCCTAGGTGAATTACCATTCGAATTTTCCCTGGCTCTGGAAGATCTAATTTCTTGAAGAATGAGTACGGCATGAGATTTGCACTTGCCCCTTAATCAACCAATGCATATATGGTAACTAAGTTTCCGAATTGACAAGGCAAGGTTAAGCTTCCCGGATCACCCTTCTTTTTAGGTAGCTTGTTTAACATGGCAGCTAAATACTTCTCATTTAGGACCACCTTCTTCACCCCTTCCATCTTCTTTCTATTAGTTAGAAGTTCCTTGAGGAATTTGGCATATTTAGGCATTTGTGCTACCTCTTCTATGAATGACATATTAATTCGAAGAGCCTTTATGTGTTCTAGAAACCTCTAGTATTCAACATCATTATTTTCTTATCTAGCTCGAGCTGGAAATGGAAGTGGAGGTTGATATGGCTTGACAGGAGGCTTGTTCTTCTGTTCAGGTGGGGGACTCGTCGAGTCCATGACTTCAACTCGGCGAGTCGGGTCAGGAATTTGTGCTTCTTTATGTTCTGCTTCTTATTCTTGCACTAGCTTAGGATATTCTTAATGAATAGGGGCTAGAGGATTTATAATCTTCCCACTCCTAGTTGTCACGATATTTATGTTGGATAAGGTGTCTAAGTCCATAACTTATTTGGTATATACTTGACCCGACCGGCGTGGTCCATTTGGGTTGTATCTCATCCAAACTATTTATGGATAATTTTATGAGAGTTATACACATATGTTTATTAATATATTATAAGTTATAATATATTAATATGAGGTTATGTTATTTAATTAGTCTTAGTCTTAAATTAATTATGAATTTATTTAGAGATTAAAAGGAAGACTAATTAGATTATGGGCTATTGGTTTTATATAGTGTGGGCTAACACTCATTTGTTAATCGGCTAGGCTTATATGGAAGTCCATGGATCATCCATGGAGCTTTTAACCCATGGATCCTTGGAAAGGAAAAGACATGGGTTATTAGGGTTTCACCCTAATCATGTACACTATATAAGCATGCTTATGGAGCATGAAATGGACCCCTAAGGGTAACTAGTGGCACTAGTTGTGTGAGACTTTGTGTGTGGCCGATTTTATAGTGTGTAAACACTCTCTCAAACTTTTCCAAGAGTTTGTGGTGATTTGTGATTCCATTTGAGGCATTCACACTATTGGTGCTTGGCCCTCAAACTCCTTAGGAATCAAACTCATCATCAAAAGGTATGTAATCTCATCTAATTCTTTTATGTTTAAAAGTACCCCATGCCATGTTAGATAGGTTATGAACCTTGGAAAATTATTATTTTGCATGTATTTAGACAAACATAGATCCAAGGTGTATTAGGGTTGCATGCACACTTAGGAAGTGTTAGATTGCTCAAAACCCAACAGTGGTATCAGAGCCTAGGCTTGCTTGTTTGATACTTGATGCAAAATAATAATAAAAAAAACAGAATTTCGACTTTTGCTGCTGGAAATGGACTAGAAATATTACCCTAAACTGTTTTGGTGTTTTAAAACTTGTTTTACTTGGTGTAATGGTTATTCTAATCCATTTACAATAGCATATATCAAAATTCCATGATTTTATGTATTCATATAATTCTTGAAATTTTGATGATCATGTTCATGTTCTTATGAATTTAGAAGATGATAGGAATTATTTGCTGAATTGTTTAGAATTAATTCTTGGTCATTTATGTGTTTTAATGGAGTCCATAATTTGTCCTCAAGTTATGGATATCTAAAGGTCACTTTTCTTTAACACACATTAAACACATAAGTTACATAAAATGAAGAGTCTTCATTTTTATGAACCTTTAATTCATAAGTTATGAAATGAAAAGTTTTGGATAGTGGATGTTCATGCTCATATGAGTTTTTGTTAGATCATAGGAATTATTTGCAAATTGTTTGTTAGTTAATTCTTGATCTTAATGTGTTTTAATGGAATTCTTAATTTCTCCTCAAGTTATGGAATTCCAAGAGTTTTTCTTTTAAATGTTTTTAAGAAGTTGTAGGTTACATTTTCTTAAAGAGTTTTTCCCATAAATGCTTTTATGGACTTCATAACTTGTCCTCAAGTTATGGATTTCCAAGAGACTCTTCATTAAAAGCTTTAAAACACTTAATTAAAACTCATAAGTTATGAATATCCAAAAGTTTATGAATTGTTCAAAACTTGCCCTCAAGTTTTGGAATTTGTAAAGTCTCACACAAACTTTAATTCCATACCCTAGAAGTTTTAAAAGTTAAAATTCTACACTTATACTATTTATAACATTAATGGTTAATTATATATATATATATATATATATATATATATATATATATATATATATATATATGTATAAGAACAAGTCGTTTTACCGGTAGTAGGCCTCATTCACGAAGCCAGTCTATAAGGTGGGTATAAGGTTGTTGCCTATAAAATGGCGACTTAATGGGTGTCCACTCTCACCCACCGCTTGCTTGACTGGTGGAGGGTCGTTAGCCGAACGGGTAGGACAATGACTTTAAATTCTCATTAAAAGTATAATGATTATTATAAAGTAACTAAATATTTTTTTATTTAATTCCCAATCTTAGTTACTTTAGGAAAAATGTGAATTTGGTGCTAGCCCATGGAATTCACACTTTGTACCTTACCAAGTCGTTGGTGGAGCGTGTGTGGTTAACCGGCACACTAACTTGGACTAGTAAGGATCACGAAGGGTGACTTAATGTTTTTCATAGATCAATGGAGCGTGTGTGGTTAACCGGCACATTGATTAGGTGATAATATTAAGGGTACCAAGTGAATTGGTATGGTTATTCACACCTTGTTTTGTGATCCTCGGCATCCCAGTCATAAAATTTGAGAGGGCACACTCGAGATTGAAACAATCCATTGAAAAGTTCAATGAATCTCAAAAGATCTAGGAATTTCAAATCCAATTAAAACCTAATAAATTATTTCGTTTTTCATGATGGAAATTGGTGAATCGTCATTCGCCTACCTTCAAATATTTTATAGCTTGGATTACGGCATCCCTCTTCCAAATTATAAAATATTGTGTTTGGTCCTAGCCTTAATATTTCATATTGGGTGTTATATTAAGGACTTTGAATCAACTAACTTGATTTTCTCCCATTATAGATGTCTGGTTCAGACAACTATGATCTTCCCAAATCTCTTGAAGATGGTGTCCCTCAACATCATGCTTCACTTCCTCCACCTCCTCCAATTATTCTCCCTCACCCACAAGTTCTTGAAAAGAACAACTTCCCAAGTCTTAAATGGACATTGACAATGGTAGCATTGGATATCTAGAAAAGCATTTCTCTTCCCAATGGAAAGGGATCGGCCATAGTCAACTCAGTTGACCAAATGGTAAAGAGAAAGGCTAAGTCTGAGATAGTCTCATGTGCCATTACCAAAGGGTCCATGTGTTTTGTTGCCAAAGGAAGGGGCATTGGTTGCGAAGCTGCCCTATTCACCTGAAAGGTCATAAGGTTGATCAAGTCAAGAGGTTTGACTCTACTTCGGGTAAAGTCCACTGTCTAACTCTATTAAGTTCCTATTTGGAGATTCTTATTACAGAATGTGAATGGGTCACATGCTGATGTTTTTAAGAATCAAAGAAAAGATAGGAAGCTTAAAGTAAGTATATGTTGATTCTGATTGCGAAGGTGGGTTTCGATCGCATGGTTCGGTAATCAGAATTTGGAGCTGTTTCTTAAGAGTTATAATATATTGCTTATAAATAGGTAACAACAAGGTTTTCATGTGGATTGTAAGGATAAATTTTTCCGCAAAGTTTTAAAATAAAAGAAAAAAAAGGGTTTTAATTTTATTTATTTTAAAAAATATCCTTACAATGGCATCTATGGAAAATTGTTGCTTATATGTTTCCAGTAATAGAAATATTGGAAAGTGGATTTGATTCCTTCATTTGTGGTAGTGTCTAAATTTACGGAATGAAGAAAGTTTTCATCACCCAAGTTTCAATTGGACAGAAACTTGGAATCATACAAGTTGTATTGTATGATGAATGAGAATTTTCATCTTTGAAAATTAAGACTAATTCTTTGATCACATGTATATGTGAGTCAATTGAAGGACTAAGGAATTAGGTACACTGGGTGTGCGCTGGTCAAGGTCCACCACAAAGATTCATTTGTCATGATTTACTAAAGATTAGTAAATATGATTATACTTATGAGGTTAAGTATAATTCTGTAACATTGGAAAGGTTACAATGTATGACAAATCAAATGAGAAGAATCAAATTAGGCAGAAAGATAAAAGTTTCTCAAATATGAAAGGATGGGAGAGTACTTTAGTATCGTATTTCATGATCATCTTAATGATTATGAAACCATATCACAAATTCATACTCTAAGGACGTCTTAATGCATTGTTATGGCTAAGAAGAGAGGTCATGAATTGTTGGATTGGTTAAAATCAAGAAGATGAGGCATACTTCGTTCCAAAACAATTCTTAGAGTCATACTCCAAGATTGTAACTTTGAGTGACATAAAGGAAGATTTAAAACACTTATCAAATGTAAGAGTAAAATGTTTTCTACTCTTGTACATTTGAGATTGGTAAGTTGTGATGTCTTGGATGAGACAAAGACCAACTAAGACCAATTGTATGAAGTGTTAGTCTTGATATGAATCCGCACTATCCCTTGAATATTTGTTTTGTCAAGGAATGGTTCTTGACTGGGGAAACTTATATGTCAAGGGGACAGTGGGAGCCTTAATGATCCTAAAAGAGTTTCAAGATTTAATCAAGAGTAAAGCCTATAATTTATCACTAGCATAAGACTTAAGGTTTTCAACCTATCGTGTTGACATAATTCTAATTTCTGTACCTACTTCAAATAAGTTGAATTTGCATGTGAGTTATCAGAGTTCAACTTGGAAGCATTGGTGGGCCTTGTGCTACTAAGGTGACAAGAAACTAAGATTGAACAAGTTTAATCCATGTAAGGATGAATTTGTCACTAATCTTATCTTGTGATTATGGTTTTGTTAAATTCACATGGATAGGAACTCATACACTATAAAATCTAAGTGTCATAAGGTTTCTCTCCTATTCATGAAAATGATGATGAGGAAACGCTTTCACTAAGTAGATTTTACGTAGATATAAATTGTGTTATTTGCATTTTCAAAAGTCGTTAATGGAGCACGTGTGGTTCACCGGCACACTAACATGGACTTGTGAGAAATGGAAACAGTTGAAAATTGTTTAGACACACATGTGAGCTATCTAAGAAAGGGTGTATGAATCTAAATTTCAGAAGTCCAGCAGATTTCTGGAAATATGTCAGAGCTAGTGGGAGCATAAGTGTTGTGCTGATAATCATCATGTTAGTGGGAGCATGATTATTATGTTTAGTGTTGCAAGTTAGCAATGTTAATTATAGAAAACAAAGTTTCAATTCGTGAAGTTGCAGGGGTTGAAAAGTTGTTTTGCTATAATTAAGGGAGAGGAAATTATACTTCATTTCAATTCTAGAAGCTTAGATTGAGATTTTAATCATCTTTAGTCAAGGATATATATATATATATATATATATATATATATATATATATATATATATATATATATATATATATATGAATTTTCTGTCTGAATGGTTCGACTTAAGGAAATTCTATATATATTGCGTTCTCAAAATTCAATTATGACTATGACATCCCTCTTCATAGTTAAATTTTGAAAACATGGCAAATAAAAAAATATTGTAGCAAAAGATTGGTCTAGTATCATGTCTTTATGTGAGAAATCATGAATCGTGTCCCATATGCTTCAGATATAGGATCGATTGCATTTGCTATAATATTCATCCTTTCTAAATTTTCCAAATGCTTAAGGCATTGAGAAGGCAAAAGTCTAGAACTGGATATGACTAAAGTGATTAAGCAATTTTCGAGGACAATCTGAGGTTCGCCAAAGATTGGTTGCTCAGGGAAAGTTGGAAGTATGATGTAAGTTGTCGGAAAGGACCATATTGACATATTATGAAAAGAAGTAACTCTTGTTCGGAAGTGATAGTCAAATTGGGACTATGGAAATGTCTCCATAGGTGGAAGTTATTCAATCTATGTAAGATTAGAAAACCTTAATGCAAGAAGGATGTTCAAAGCAATGTACTTTGAATATGAGACTTCCGTTCCATAGAAGTTGACCTTCTTTGGAATACTCTGTAATGATTGGTGACAAGGTTTTGGTGACTTTGTGAATAATCATTACAAGAGGAACATTGCATAAAAGTTTAAAATCTAACAGATTTTTTGGTAAATGATAGGAATCGGGGATTCTCACATTTACAATAAGGATTTGGGATTGTGAAATGAGTATCATTGGAATCATGTTCAATTGATCTACATCACAATGTAAGGATCATAGACAAACATAGTGTGCATACTTGGAGTATGGCATAACTATTGTTTAGAAAAACAAAGTGTACATGCTAGGAGCATGGGACGACTGTTGTTTTTTATTCAAGTCTTAAGTTGATTGTTTGAAACATTATACAATGAATAATGTGTAATCAATATGGTGATAAATAAAAGGTGGTTCTATTTATATTCAAAAGGGTTCTGAGACCATATTGGATTCGATTATTATTATGTTTCACTTTGCATGTTTTGACTTCCAAAATAGCTAGGTTATTCTTTCTGAAGGACTAAGGTATTTAAACACTCCACAGTCGTTCATATGTTGGAAGTAGGTATGAATCAAGACTGTCATGAATCGAGTTTGTAGATGGGTAAATGGGTTTAGTCATAGCAATGGTTGCTACAACATTCATGAGTGCTCATAAGTTATGAGTATTGG
The DNA here is from genome assembly GCF_051521515.1 of Lactuca serriola. Classification (NCBI taxonomy): domain Eukaryota; kingdom Viridiplantae; phylum Streptophyta; class Magnoliopsida; order Asterales; family Asteraceae; genus Lactuca; species Lactuca serriola. Next base: position 293,620,259 of record NC_136410.1, on the reverse strand, counting down.
ATTAAACCCACGCTCACTTGTATCACTTCATGGAATTTATCTCGAGTGATCATGAGACGGTAATATCATATAAATCTTCAAACCTAGAGATATGAGTTGTTACCTATGAGTTGGTTGTGCATTGATTGCATGTAAACGCATCAGTAACTTGATGTTATAAAACGTGCCTTTGTGTACAATTCAACAAGTAGTAGAATAAGCATATGAGTCGAAGTTTATCTGTTCCTTCTAGAAATAGAAGCGATATCTGGGCCCCTCGATGATTTTGTTGTGACCTATGTACTTGCCGGTCAGAACTAAATTGATGTGTTCGATTAAGTTCTTTGTCAAACAAATCGAAAATCGGGAAACAAACTGTTGGACAATAAGTACGACGTTGTTCCATGTATTTGTCCGGCTGATATCATGAGAACAGAGGATTATTTGATCACTTATCTAAAATGGCGCTTCATAGTTCAACAGAGTTTTCGAAAGCTACGATTGCTGGTTGGTTCCTGAAGTAACATACGCAAATATAGTTATTAGACTTATCCAAGTGGGAGTCTGTTGGATAAGGTGTCTAAGTCCATAACTTATTTGGCATATAGTTGACCCGACCGGCATGGTCCATTTGGGTTGCATCTCATCCAAACTATTTATGGATAATTTTATGAGAGTTATACACATATGTTTATTAATATATTATAAGTTCTAATATATTAATATGAGGTTATGTTATTTAATTAGTCTTAGTCTTAAATTAATTATGAATTGATTTAGAGATTAAAAGGAAGACTAATTAGATTATGGGCTACTGGTTTTATATAGTGTGGGCTAACACTCATTTGTTAATGGGCTAGGCTTATATGGAAGTCCATGGATGATCCATGGAGCTTTTAACCCATGGATCCTTGGAAAGGAAAAGACATGGGTTATTAGGGTTTCACCCTAATCATGTACACTATATAAGCATGCTTATGGAGCATGAAATGGACCCCTAAGGGTAACTAGTGGCACTAGTTGTGTGAGACTTAGGTGTGGCCGATTTCTATGTGTGTATACACTCTCTCAAAGTTTTCCAAGTGTTTGTGGTGATTTGTGATTCCATTTGAGGCATTCACACTATTGGTGCTTGGCCCTCAAACTCCTTAGGAATCAAACTCATCATCAAAAGGTATGATATCTCATCTAATTCTTTTATGTTTAAAAGTACCCCATGCCATGTTAGATAGGTTATGAACCTTGGAAAATTATTATTTTGCATGTATTTAGAAAAACATAGATCCAAGGTTTATTATGGTTGCATGCACACTTAGGAAGTGTTAGCTTGCTCAAAACCCAACAATTTATATGTGCACCTTTTGGGTTGCTTTCGGTATTACTAGGAATCCACCCGGACTTCTCTCGTTCACTTGTTGTGCAAGTTTGCCCAGTTGCTTTTCTATGTTGAGAATAGATGCTTCCCCATTCCTAAGCAGAGCTTTTTGAGCTTTCATCATAGTTTGGTGTTCTCTCAAACTATTTTGTTGATCTTTGATTGCAGCGCCGGTATCATTATGTCTTTTTTTGAACGCGGCCACGAATCTTGTAAACATGTCTTCCAAATCTGATTTCTTTTCATGTATCGATTCCTCCCTTTGATAAAATCCTTTATCTTTTTGCTTATATTTTTCCTCCCTTGCCTTTTTGTACTCCTCAAATGTAGCTATTCTTTCTTTGGTTTTCGCCAATTGTCATCATACCTATCACCACTTGAATAGCACACTTGTACATTCTAGTTCCCATTCTCATCAAGGTCACAATCTTTAGTAAGGTGGGGCTCTCTACAATTTTCACATCCCACTCTAATGCCATGGATGGATTGGTCCATCTTGGTCATTCTTCAGTCCATGCTTTCCAATTTTTCCATCATTGTTGCCATGTCATCAGTAATGGAATTCACCGTCCCTCGATTTAAGTCGTTCCTTGGGTTATGATATTCTCTAGAGTGCTTAGAGAATTTTTCAATCAGTTCCTTTATCACTGGGGGATGTTTCTTTGTGAGAGGTCCTTGCGAATCAAGCAGTTGCCTAGTTGTTACATTGACTCCATCATAGAAAATGGAGACTTCTTGTTGACTGTTTAAATAATGATGTGGGCAATTCCTTCGTAGGTCGTTGTATCTCTCCCACCCCTCATAAAGTGACTCTCTAGCTTGTTGTTCAAAATTGGCTATGGCTTTCTTCAACTTGGCTATCTTTGAGGGGGGGGGGGGGGGGAATTGGTCTATAAATTCTTCTTTAATTTTAGCCCAAGTAGTGATGGATCCTGGAGGGAGTGATTTCAGCCAATCCTTCGCGGCCCCCTTAAATGTGACCTGTAGCATACGAAGTAAAACTATATCGCGAGGTATATTAGGAACATTGAAGTAATCGGTTACGTCATTGACCTCGTCTAGATGCTTGTATGCGTCTTTGTGATCCTTCCCGTAGAATGGGATCTCCTTAAGCTAAGCAAGTATGTTTCCTTTAAGTTCAAAAGTGGCAGTTACATGAATTGCGGGTTGCACGAGTCCTGGGCCGATATCGTCACGTATTCCTTTCTTCCATTCGCCCATGGGAACTTCATCGATGTTAGCCATGGGGTTAGCCAGTTTTCCTTCTAAATCGTTTCCTTCTTCGGATTTGGTTTCTTCCCTTTTGGTTTCGTACTCGGTATCCTCCTTCTTCGGGTCTTCGTCCGTCACTGAAGAGATGCTGGATTCTCCTACTTACTTGCCCTTTTTCTTACTAAAAAGAGATTTGAGATTCTTCAACGGTGAATTCTTCGATGTTGCGGTTTCTCCTATGGTTTTGCCTTTGTTTTCCCTCAAAGTTGCTTCCGGGTCTTCAAGTGGTGGAATCGAAGGTTTACCTACTCCTCTGGTGATAAACGAACTGCAAGCAAAATAGAAAACACGCGTAAAAAGAATAAAAATAAACTAAAAACGAAACTGAAAATCAGTTGTGGACTCGCACGAGTAGCTTCGATTGCACTTGGCGAATATAAGGCTATAACAGAAATAAAATAAAATAAAAATTATAAAAACAGAAAAACTCAAAACATAACCTAATAACTAAATTACTAATGCAGTAACTTTGTGCAAGATAGATCTCACACAAAGGATCGATAATACTAGAAATTAGAATTAATTTTTGAACCGTTCCCCGGAAACGACGCCAAAAACTTGATGTGTATAAAAATAAACTGGTTTTAGTCCTACTTTAAGATGTAATTTGAATACACAAAGGCAATGAATATGTCTATTAGTGGTATAGTTGAGCAAGTAGGGTATCGAACTCGAGGAACGTAAATTAAACTAATAACAAGAATTAACAAAACAAGTAATAAAAGTAAAATGCTCACTCTAGTTTTACAAGACTAGAAACTTTAACATACTAACTAACATGCAAATTAAGTAACTAATCAACTAAAAACAAGTAAAAACTCACTAAAGTCAATAATAAGAAGGTTTCTGTTTAGGTTCGATTCGTTTACTCTTATGGTTGATTTATGACAAGTGCAATGGATCAATTGTTATTGGATACCGACTAAGGTGATTAGATTCACATTCGCTATTACCAATCCTTAGAAAAGAAATTAATTTAAGCAATGATCAAGTGATTAAACTAATGAATTTCCTAGTTCAATTATTCGGGTTAAATAAGACTTGTAATTAGCTAATCAAATTAATAATTCAATTAGCCTCTTGTTAATGGTTTATCACACGAGGTCGCACATTAATTTACCCATTTTCTAGTTAATCCTAGTTTCACATTCACTATTCCTAGGCACATAACAATGTTTTCACATAAATTACATGAGTTAAGCAATTAAGAGATGTTCATGTAGCTTAATTACTTGTCAATTAACTAAAAATAGTTATGGTTAATGCATAAGGTTCTTTAACAAGCTTAATTTAACAAAATTCACCAATAAACAATTAATCCAATCATAAATCAATCCATAGTTATAAACTCATCTACCCTAAATAGAAACTGAAAGATTTAGTTCAAAATTACAGTAAATAGCAATCCAAAAACGAATTCTAACAACTCAACCATAGTTCTATTCAAGAATAAAGAGAAAAGTAAACTTATGTTTCCTTGAATCTCCTTATAATTGAAGATTAGGGTTTCTCTCATGATTTCTAGAGCCACAGATGCCTTCTTGTTCATCAAGTAATTCCCCCAAAGATTCCAGAGCCCCTCAATTTGGGAATGTGTCTTCTATTTATAGATTTCAGTAAACAGGATCCACTCGTCGAGTAGACAACTGGCTCGCCAAGTCCCCTCTTTAGAGTCTGTGTACAGTAAAGACTTTGTGCTTTGCTTCGCGAACATTCATGGGTACTCGTCAAGTAGGCGTTCAAACTCGCCGAGTCCTTCAGGATTTGGCTCTTTTTCTTCTTTCTTTAGTTCCCGAGCTTCCGATCGCATTTCCTACTTCCTTTTGCTTCCAAACATATCTTTTGGAACAAAAATACAATTTAAACACTGATGAGTTATAAAACAACTCTTTGATCGATTAGATCTTAGTAACAGGTAAGTGATGAACGTAAAGATAGTAAAAATAAAACACAAGTATGATTCAGAATGTGTCGAATGATTAGATTACTCGATCCTCAGCAGAGATCGACTAAGAACTTCCACTGTAGAGGATTCTAGGGTTACAAAATTAGAACGATGAATATGCTGAACAATGCTTCTCTAATCGTTTCTAATCCTTGCTAATCATCATGTTCTAGGATGCATGCAAGCATCTATTTATACTAAACCCTACAAAACTCATGGATGGACAGGCCCATACCGGAGATAAAGATTAGACTAGCTAACGAGCCCAATAGACGCAACACTATACTGATCCTAACAATCTCCCCCTTTGCGTCAATTTGGAGCGAGACTATCGTTTCTTCTTGCTTGGACCAGCAGCGGGAGCCTTCTTTACTGTATCGAACAGACGTGTGATAAGTGCAAGGATTGTCTGTCTGAAGCGAATGTACCATTGAATCATGTCATCAAAGTACTTGATATCATCCACTGTGTCCTGCTTGCATCGATGGATGATCCCTAAAACGTGTTCCAAACAGGCAGTGGTGTAGAGATGTTTGTCTGCCAAGGCAAAAAGACATTTCTATCCTTCGTTCCTGGTAAACATGACGGAGTTTCTCTTTGGGTCAATCTTCCCCATCTGCATCATGTTGAGATCACTAACAGAGACAACAGGAGATATGGTGGGCTTCTTCTTAAATACGCTCGCTATCTCCTGATCCATCAGCGCAACTTCCATGACATAGCATACAAGCATCCTCTTAAAGTGGTCGATGATCGGACCATATTCAGCTTCGTTTGTAAGAAGAATGTTGTGCAAGATAATCCATTCATGGGAATTAAGGTTGGGCAGATCTGCAAGTGAGATGGCATGTTCGGTCTTGGCAGATCCCCGTAATACCTTGAACCGAACGTTGGTGAAGTTGCCTACCCTATACGGCTTTAGGACCCGAACATTGATGATTTTCTGAGCGCTCCAAGTTTGGTATTGTGGTTGAGCTGCCCTCAGATAAAATTCGAATAAGTCCCGATCAACCTGTGGATGAGGATGGGGGAACTCAGCAATGTTGTCAAAGGCATGAAAAACGAACGCCTTTCGGGTCAGTGGCATATCGAACTGAGAGTCGATAGTGTTAGAACGATCTAAAGAGATCACAGGTTCCAGCCACAAGATACTTGGTGTTTCGATGGCTTCTTTAATCAGCTTCTCACGGGTCCAAGGAGGAAAAAGAGTTTTCCTGCACTCAAGAAGGTCATGGGCTTCTTTCTATCTTCTTTCGGCTTCTTCGGCCTCTCTAGCCACACGAGCACTAATGTCAGCCTCTTTATCTCGACCCTGTCGCTTCTAAAGGTCGGCAATTGTCTCCTTATCATCTTCATCACTCTCCTCAGCAATCTTCTTGCCCTTGTCTTTCACACCGGAACCTGAGGCTTGGCCTACTGGAGAAGGTTCGGTTGTGTGTGTTGCTGTTGAAGTAGGAGGCGGTTGAGACATATTCACTTTTTCTCCCCTTTGTTTCGGAATGGACACGAAATCAAGGAGCCCTTCAAGTTTGCTCAATAGATAGAGGGCGGGAGCAAGCTTCTCTGCAAGGTCACGCCTCACGGAATAATTGAGGATCGGGTCATGTGCTTCAAGGATGTTTGATATAGTTGGGTGGACATCCGAAACACACGATTTAACCAACTCTCTTTCAGATCGAAGAGAGTCAATCTCTTGTTGAGAGTTGGAGAGTTGAGTACTCTTGACCATCAAAGCGGTAGTCTTCCTTGCGAGAGCATCCATGAGAGAGTTCTCAGCAGCTAAGTCTTCTTGAAGCTTGGAGAGACGCTCTTCAATGGTTATTCTGAAAGTTGAGTTGTCGTCAGAAATTGTTTGACAAAGTGAAGCGAACGACTTCAGCTATGATGCGACTGAGTTATCCAGCTGGTTGACAATGGGTTCCAACTTTGTCGTGGTGGCTTTAGCGTTTTCCTGTAAAGATTTCAACAAGGAAGAGGCATCAGTGAATAGTTTATCGACTTTTTCGGTCGCTGCCTCACAAGCTTTGGTTGAGGCGTCAATGGCTGCAGTGGCTGAATCAAGAGAAACTTGATGAGCTTTGGAAAAAGCATCAACAATTTTCTGAATGGCAGCTTCAAATATTGAGGACTGTGATGTGGAAGATGAGGCGATGAGCGAATCGTTTTATCATGTAACTCCTTAAGATGTTTCTTTGTGACAGGAGCATCATCATCATCATCACTTTGAACTTGAAATGGACTGTAATAGACCGAATCGAAGGTCATGTCCTCCCCGCTAAGGAGTGGTTCTTCACCCTCTGATGCATGAGCAGGAGAAGATGGTGGTGGTGAAGCTTGAGGCTCGGTAGTAGTAGTAGTAGTAGTAGTAGTAGGTCCGGGTGGGGTGGTGTGTTCGGTTGTTGGTGTGGGTTCAGGTGCTGAGGTGGATTTGAGTGCGTCAGTATGAACCCCCGTATCAGATACGTTGGTTCTTACGTCTGCAGTGGTGGTGGTTGTTACTTCGGTAATTATGGGTGGTGGTACTGGGATGGAGGTGGATGGTATTTGAGTGGTGGAGGTTATGGGGGGAATGGAAAAAGGAATTGTAACTGGTGGAAAGGAAATAGGAGAACTGGAAATATGAATCTCTGGTGTAGGCGATCGTGGTGGAGTGTTACCACGTTGAGATCCATCAGAATCAGAACCCTCTTCCTCAGATTCGCTTGAGGACGAAGCGATGATTAGCTTTCGCCTTGGTTGGGTTTTTCGCTTCTTTATAGGAGGGGATTGGGCAGCTTTAGTGGGTTTCCTCTTCTTGGGAGATGGGCCTTTCGCTCCCTTTGCAACCTGCTTGCCATTATCAGCCTTCTTTCCTCTGGGGGCAGGCTTGCCAGCATCATGAATCGACTTAAGCATTTCCGGAGTAAGGTCTCTCAGACCAGATCGTCGGAACTCCTTGTACGTTTGAATGATCCGGCTGTCGGCAGGAACATCACCATACATTGTTTCAGGGATAGAACCGTTGAAGGGAAATTTTGATGCGTCAGAGACAATGATCTTCGTGGTATGGAAAGTACCAATCGAAGACATTGGATCACCAGCGACAATGGGGACGTGGTACTTGTCCATCACCCATTTAGTGACAAGAGTCTAGAACCAGGCATATGAAATCTCTGAATGGCGAGAAGTGGAAGATAGACTTTGAATGATTTGTTGCCATCGGACCAACCCGTAGTCCATGTTGATACCATTGTAGATCCCGTACATGATTGATAGGAACAGACGACTTGCCCCGTCGGATCCAGCACTTCTTTCAGACAATCCCTTGAAAAGCACAGTAAACATCCCATTCCACTGAGGAGGCAGGCACGATTTCTTGAATTTTGTGACCGTTGTGAGCACCTAAGTGTACCCCATGTTATAGAACATGTTGAACAGATGGCCCATCAGAATGGTTTCAGGATTAACCCTCGACGAATCAGGTTGAAACCCTAACAGCGTACAAAACCTCTGCTTGGAAATCGACGCCTTGTGCTTGTAGACATCGAAGAAAATCCTGTCGACGACCTTGTCGTAGTGAGCTGTGGCAAAAATCTGTGACAGGAACTCCATGGGAACAACTTCAGACCTGGTAAGAGCAGGAGCGATTGGCGAGTATTTTAGGCATTCGATGATGGGAAACATGAAAGCGTCGTATGCCTGAGGAGTAAGATCAATGATCAAAATCTGCTGGGGACGAATAGGCAAGATGTGAGAAGTTGCGTGAACTGATGAAGAATCCGCCATTGTTGTGATGAAGATGGGAGAGATGATGAACAGTAGAGATTAGAGGATTTTCTTGCTCTCTGGAAATATAGGTGCAGTAAAGAGGTAAACGGTGGTTTACATTTCCTTTTATATTGTGGGTAAAGGAGAGATAAGAATCTTTCCCAAATCTTCGATTGAAAAACGAAGAGTTTTTCGGAGGCGATTGACGCGTGACAGTTGGTGTTGCCGATAATTACGCAGGAGAGACAGTGTCAGTCCCAAATTACACGCCTTCCCATCAGGTGCCATTTTCAGATGAAACGGTTCCAATTCGCACGCTTTGCCATCTTGCGCCATTTGAAATCAAATCGATTGGACTCCCGCCTGAGTCATCATTTTCTCATCTTATCCCTTTAGAATTTAATGGCATCTTTAAAATAAAATCGCCCACATGGATCAATATCAACCACAACCTTTTATAACAACCAATCCAATTAAAATGTCTTGAAATTAATGAACCAGAATTTTGGAAAATCAAAAAAGATTTTCATGCTGAGTGTGTAAAAGAAAAAGAAATAAAGCAACACTTTTGAGGGATTAGGTGATGTCAATAAAGACACAAAACAATTGATCTCGGGCACGAATCTCTTCCTTCAAAGTCAATAGAGACCTTAAAGTGTTTGTGTGGTTTCCCGTTGAATGACGATCAGACACTTATTAAGAAGTGTTGAAAGGCTTCTTTTAATTAGGCTTATAAGGGTGGCTTTCGCTTCGATTCATAATTCCTGATCTTGATATAAGATAGAAATCGAACGAAGTACTTGTGAGACCAATGTAGTCTGTTGAACAAGTACGTTGGAGATAATTTAAGTGGCAAGGTAAACTAATGTATACGAAATCTAAAAAAAATTAAAATTGGATCCCAAGGGAAGAAATGTTATTGGATCTAACAATTTCATAGGAATCACTCAAAAGAAAAATAGAGATTTCATGTTGTACCCCCATGGATAAGTCCGTTAATTCATTCATGGAAGCTAGAGCAAGTTAATTGTTCACCGTCAATGCATAGTAGGTATTGAATTGTGGGTTTCACTTAGCACGTAATGACACGAAGCTAAGATCATGTACACAGAAATTGTGCAACCATAAACCTCAGTGGTAATGTCTGAGAGTCTCAAGGGTTACGTTTGTGAAGCGAATGTGTCACACCCCAAAACCAAGAACGGCAGAAATGTTCTGGGGCGAAGGACGTCATGTATAGTATCACGACACAGTAAATGTAAATAAGCAAACAACATCATCCATTGCATTAAATATATAATTTTAATACAAGCGTGTTTTGTACAATTTTAGACACCAAAAATATAATGTAAATCAAAATAATAAGATGAGTCTTGAATGCGCTCCACCTTCTCAAAAGCTGGCATCGGTACCTGTCTACTGATGACCTGAGAATACAAGTTATTTTGAAAGAGTTTATCAACATTAAGCTAGTGAGTTCATAAGTCTTTTAGTGTCGATGTTTGTTATCAAAACGTTTGAACGTGTCTCAAGTGTAAGTTTGTAAAATGTATGTAAGTGTTTGTAAAAGTTTGAATCTCTCAGAAAAACCTATATTTTCTATTAAAGTAGCGTTCTACCAAGGCTTAACTGGTTTGTATGCTCGTTTGTTGTGAAAGTGTGTAATTTCCCAAGTGTAACTATCATTTAACAAAATATAGTTTGTACATTAAAGTTTAAGTGAAATAATCACTAAATAAATGTAATGGGTAAATTATCGTAGTACTGTAGTGTTGTATTATAGGAACTATTGTTGTACTAACTACCTTAAATCGGATTTATATTAAGGTGTTATGTGATAAATTGCACCATACTATAGACTGGTAACATCGACAATGTATAGTCGAAAAATAAGGTATGACGTTTGGCACCCGCAGACCTGCCGGTCCTGCTGTAGCTAGCAGTAAGATGTAGGATAGTCAATCCAGTATAGATCTATATGCAAACTCACGTTCTCCCTTCAATAGACTCTGGCTACAACTCGGGTCATGACAATTAAGGCATGCTCCCATACAGTGGATCACAACTGTTAACGTATTTTTGTATATGTAATGTAATGAACTGTTCTAGTATACTTGTATATGTTCTCTTTCTAGTATAGTAGTATATGTTCTCATAGTAATGTAATGTATTGACTCATGAATGATACTGTGTTACCCCGATGGTAACTTACTGATGATGTACTGATAAGTATGAATAAAGGAGTACTTTCATGTCTATATATGTACATTTGATATATAATTAATATTGAAACGACCTTCGGAGGGCTACCCGAAATCCCACCAGACCACATCTCAAGCGCGAAAAGGAAATAGGGCGGATGGCCTTTCTAAGCCTTTTAAACATTGCTTATATATCTATACATATATGGGCATGCAGTTTATAAGAAGTATAACAAAGTTTAAATAAAAGTATTTGATAAGTAAAAGAGTTTGTAAAACAGTTTGAAGTAAAACAGTTTGATAAACAGTTTGAACAGTGATAAAATCATTGGTCTTCTAGTTATTAATCACATGTGATTAATGTAATCACATGTGATTTATGCAATAACTATAAGCATTTAACATGTATTTCCCCCCCCTCCATAAAGTATTTAAAACATTTAAAAGTATTTCAAAGGTTAATTAAAGGGGTATGAACTCACTTGTGGTGAGTGGATTGGATTGAAGTATCGGATACCGTACTAGGTGGCAAACGGAGACTTGTTCACATGCACAAGCCTAGTTATCATATAATGAGCATATATATAACTAATTAGACAAATAATAACTTAATGAAATAAGTTGGGACACTCAGGAACATGTAAACACTTTGTATAAGTGTTATAGGTCCTAAGGGTTGCTTCTAGGTTGTTATGGCACAAGGCTAAAGGGGTTTAATGTACCAAAGGACCTTGTATAAGAGTTTACTACCCAATAAATCCCACACAAGGAGTTTACGGTCGTAAACCCTTGAGTTTACGGCCGTGAACTCCAATCTTGGTGGTTTTGGGTGTTTTAAGGTGCTAAATGATTTCTAGAATAAGCCTAGCTTGGTGGTTTAATCCTTTGGGTAGTTTAGGGCATAGATAATACTCCTTTGAGGAGTTTACGGCCAAAAGACCATATCCCTTAGAGTTTACGGCCATAAACTCTCATGGGATGGATGTTTTAATTCATTCAAGTCTCTTGCACAAGTAGGATAATTCCTAGGCTTTTGTTTAAGGCTAAGGGGAACCCTAGGCACACTTTGGTGCCCTTACTTGGTGTTTACGGCCCAAGAGCATTTCTTGGCCGTAAACTCCCTTTTAGGGGTGATTTTGATGTGTTAATGTCCCCATATTAGCTAGAAGTAATTGAGGGTTAAAGTCTAAAGCCTTTGGGGGTGATTAGGGCATATTTAAGCCCTTGAAATTGGTGTTTACGGTCCAAGAAACTCTTGGGCTGTAAACTCCTAAAGCTATGTGTTCTTGTTTGTTTTCTAGTCTCAAATGATCCTACATATCATCCTAAGCTAGTTACCTAACAAGGAAATGGGACTAGATAGCCTTAAAGCTTCATTTTGGAGTTTACTCCCCAAGAACGTTCTTGGGCGGTAAACTCCCGGATCTCACATATTTGACATGTAATCTATGTTCTTAAGCATATAACAAGCATTATAAAACAACTAGAGAAGTGTACTCACGATTTGGGATGAAAACCCGAAGATCCGTGAGAGAGAAAATGGCTTTTCTCTAGTTGGAAATGTGAATAATGAACGAATTTAGTTTAGAAATCTATTTATAGTCCTGAAATATTTTTGGCAGAAAATATTTTTATTCTGGAATTGGACTCTAACATTATGAAGTTTTGAAATACTCAAGTTTCACAAACCCATGAGCATCCACTCTCCTGATCTCTCCTTAAACGTAAACCCTAATGTACACAAACTTATTCGGAAAAGCCTGAAATTCATTGAAACTGGACTAGCTTCTATTGAATAGTTAATGTTCGTACAAAATGGAAATTTCGGGTTGTTACATCATCCCCCCGTTAGAATGAATTTCGTCCCAAAATTAGAATTTAAGCAAACAAGAAGTTACAAACAATTAAGAGAAAAGAGGAGGGTATTTCAGTTTCATCTGATCCTCGCGTTCCCAAGTGAATTCCGGTCCTCGCTTGGCATTCCAGCAAACCTTCACGATAGGGATACGGCTTTGCTTCGTCTGCTTGACCTCACAGTCCATGATCTCTACTGGTTCTTCCACGAAGTTGAAGCTCTCGTTGATCTCGATCTCGTCGAGTGGGATTACAAGAGTCTCGTCGGACAGACACTTTTTCAAGTTAGATACGTGGAATGTAGAATGTACTTTACGAAGTGCGTCGGGTAGGTCGAGTTTGTAAGCTACGTGGCCGACTCTTACGAGAATCTTGAAAGGCCCTATGTACCTCGGATTAAGCTTCCCACGCTTTCCGAAGCATATCAAGCCCTTCCAGGGTGAGACTTTGAGAAGGACTCAGTCTCCCACCTGAAATTCCAAAGGTTTTCTGCGTTTATCAGCGTAGCTCTTCTGTCGGTCTCTAGAGGCTTTTAATCGTTCACAGATCTGAACGATTTTCTCTGTCGTTTCCCAGATGATCTCTGGACCGGTGAGAGTACTGTTAGAAGCTTGCCCCCTGGCTAATTGGGTATCACCCACCTCAGCCCAGCACAGAGGAGATCTGCACTTTCGGCCGTACAGAGCTTCAAATGGAGCAGCCTTGATGCTCGTGTGATAACTGTTATTATAGGAAAACTCGACAAGGGGTAAATAAGTATCCCATGCCTTCCCAAAGTCAATCACACAGGCTCGCAACATATCTTCCAGTGTTTGGATGGTCCTCTCACTCTGTCCGTCGGTCTGTGGATGGTAGGTTGTGCTCATGTCCAGCCTTGTTCCTAAGGAATGTTCTAGTGATTGCCAGAATCTTGAGGTGAACCTACTATCTCTATCGGAGATAATGGACATAGGTACACCACGTAGCCATACGATTTCCCTAATGTATGTTCTCGTAAGTTTCTCCATCTTGTCAGTTTCTTTGATAGGTAGGAAGTGTGCAGACTTGGTCAACCTATCGACGATGACCCATATGGTATCAAGTCCACCCGTTGTCTTGGGCAACTTGGTTATGAAATCCATAGTGATCCGCTCCCACTTCCATTCTGGAATCTCTGGTTGTTGTAGTAAACCAGAGGGCTTCTGGTACTCGACCTTAACCTTTGCGCAAGTAAGGCATTTACTTACGAAGGTAGCAATCTCTGCTTTCATATTAGGCCACCAGTATAGCTTTTTAAGATCCAGATACATCTTATTTGAACCTAGGTGGACGGAATACCGAGTGTTGTGCGCCTCGGTCATGACCAAGTCTCGGAAACCACCGTGTTTCGGTGTCCAGATCCGGTTCATGAAATATAAGGCTCCGTCACCCTTGGCTTCTAAATTTTTTTCCATTCCTCTAAGGGATTCACTCGTCACGTTTTCAGGTTTCATGGCTTCAAGTTGGGCCGCGTGAATTTGCCTAGACAAGTGCGAATGGATGGTTATTGACAATGACTTGACTTTGCGACCAGAATATTCCTTCCGACTTAGGGCGTCTGCTACTACATTGGCTTTACCCGGATGATAACGAATATCGCATTCGTAGTCATTGAGTAGCTCGACCCACCATCGTTGTCTCATGTTGAGCTCCTTCTGATCGAAAATGTGTTGTAAACTCTTGTGGTCGGTAAAAATAGTACTTTTCGTTCCGTACAAGTAATGTCTCCAGATGTTCAGAGCAAACACCACTGCACCCAATTCAAGATCGTGGGTCGTGTAGTTAACTTCGTGTGTCTTCAACTGTCTCAAGGCGTAGGCGATGACCTTACCTCGCTGCATCAGAACACACATGAGCCCTTGATTTGATGCATCGCAATAGACTACGAAGTATTCTATCCCTTCGGGAAGGGATAGTATTGGTGCGGTGCACAAGGCTCGCTTGAGCGTTTGGAACGCTCTCTCTTGTTTCTCTTCCCAGTCAAAGGCCATGCCTTTCTGGGTCAGGGTTGTAAGAGGTTTCGCTATTCGGGAGAAGTTCTGTGTGAATCTGCGGTAGTAGCCAGCGAGGCCTAGAAATTGACGAATTTCAGTAGGCGTCTTCGGTGCTGACTAGTTCTCAATGACTTTAATTTTGGATGGGTCCACGTGGATTCCCTCTTCGCTTACCACGTGTCCTAAGAATTCGACTCTTCAGATCCAAAGTTCACATTTCGAGAACTTCGCATAAAGTTTCTCCTTTCGTAATGTCCCTAGAACTTGTCACAGGTGATCGCCATGTTCTTCCTTACTTCGGCAGTAGATCAGGATGTCGTCAATGAAAACGATGACGAACTGATCCAAGTAAGGTCGGCATACTCTATTCATCAGATCCATGAAAACTACGGGCGCATTGGTCAATCCGAATGGCATCACCACGAACTCGTAGTGTCCGTAACGAGTTCGGAAGGCTGTCTTCAGTACATCCTCCTCTAGTACTCGTAACTGGTGATATCCGGATCTCAGATCAATTCTGGAAAAATAGTTCACCCCTTGCAGTTGGTCAAATAGATCGTCTATGCGAGGCAGAGGATAACGATTCTTGATTGTCAGTTTGTTGAGTTCTCTGTAATCGATACACATACGGAATGATCCATCTTTCTTCTTAACGAACAAGACCGGTGCTCCCCAAGGTGAGAAACTCGGTCTTATAAAGCCCTTGCTGAGCAGTTCGTTAAGTTGACCAGAGAGTTCCTGCATCTCAGCTGGTGCTAAGCGGTAGGGCGACTTGGCTACTGGGGTAGCTCCTGGGACTAAGTCGATTCTGAACTCGACCTGTCGTTGCAGAGGTAATCCAGGTAGCTCTTCTGGGAAAATGTCGAGGAAGTCGCTCACTACTGGGATGTTCTTTAGTTCTTTCGTTTCGAGGCTCGTGTCGACGACGTGAGCAAGGAATGCATGGTATTCTTTACGCAGATACTTCTGCGCTTGAATACTTGATATTATACGAAGACTCGCACCGGGTTTGTCGCCATAGACTATAAGAGTTTCGTTAGATGGGAGGTTTAGACGGACTGCTGTCTTGAAGCACATGATGTCGGCGCGATGAAGACTTAACCAATCCATGCCGATGATAACGTCGAAGCTTTTAATTGAGACCGGCATGAGGTCGATGGGGAATGAATGGTTATCTAGAGTTAGGGTACAACCTAAGTATATGCTATTCGTACTTTCAGTTTTCCCATTAGCCATTTCTACTGTGAATTGTTCTTTGAGTGCGTGTGGTTGTTGCTTAAGCATGCGGGAAAATTTATGGTTTACGAAGCTTCGCTCCGCTCCACTATCGAACAGAATGCATGCATAGGAGTTATCGAGGAGGAACGCACCAGTCACCAATGTCAGGTCAGCAACTGCTTCCCCGTGGCCTATAGCTAGTACCCTTCCTCCTCCACCTGCATTCTTTGCTTTGGGGCAGTCCCTTTTATAGTGGCCTGCTTCGCCGCATCCATAGAAGGTCGGGCTCGCGCCAGAGCCGGGGACTTGGGCGATCGGTTTCATCGGGAATTTACAGAAACGGACTCTGTTTCCTTTCCTGTGGCAGTTAGAGCACTGCATTTCATGGCAGGGGCCATTGTGGTGGTAGTTGCATTTGTTGCACTTGGGCAAACTTCCAGCATACTGACCCACCGGAGCAGTAGTAGCAGCAGCAGCAGGGGTTATTGCGGCATTCACTGCCACAATTTGCTGCTTTTTGGCAGCCCGTTTCGTCTTCTTCCTATCCTCCCAGAGTTTCCGCTTTGTGTCAGCGGGTTTGGAGGGTTCTGAGAAGGCTAGGTTTGTTGTGGTTGCAGGGGTTTTGACTCCATGGTCAATGAGTCGTTGTGCCAATCGTTTGGCACTGTCGAAGGTATCAGGGTTTGATGATAGAACATTCCCTTGATATGGAGGCACTAGCCCCCATATGTACCTTTCGATCTTTTTCCCTTCAGTGGGAACCATACTGGGGCAGAGGGCCACCAGTTCGCTGAACCTGGCGGTATAGGATACTACGTCGGAGCCCTTCATAGTCAGGTTCCAAAGTTCCTGCTCCAATTTCTGGATTTCGCCCCTCGGGCAGTATTCCTCAATCATGAGGTCTTTCATCATTTCCCAGCCCATGTCGTTGGCTATGACGAGGGTTAGTGCCTTAACATGGCCGTTGCACCATGTTAGGGCCTTTCCTTCAAAGGTGCATGCGGCATACTTGACTTTGCTCGCAGCAGGGCATGAACAGATTTCGAAGACGGATTCAGTCTTCTCGAGCCATTGCGAGAGGGCAATGACTCCGTCAGTGCCATGGAAAGACTTCGGCTTGCAATTGGTCTAATCCTTGTAGGAGCACTCTCTCGAGCACACAGGGGTTTCAACCGGAATTGATTCAACAGGGGTTCCACCTCTGCTGGCATCAGATGAGTGATACTGAGCCATGGCAATTGCCACTGTTGCAGCTACAGCAGCATTCAGGGCTGCAGTATCGATGACCGCAGGCGGAGGAGGCGGTGGAGGTGCAGGGTTATTCCTGGGAGATTTGCGAGGAGGCATCTTTCAGCTATAAGTTTATAAAGATAAGAAAAATGGTAAGAATCAATTTGTAAGTAATGGTGAGAGTGACACATGGACTAACTAACCATAGCCCAACAGTTGAATGAGTGTTTGAGATCACAACAAAGAATATTAGTAGGAAACACAAATGTACAGATTTTTCCCACAGATTAGATAGATGTCTATAATACTGGTATTACTGACGTAATAAGTTCAGGGAAAATCGACCTAACATTAGGTCTTACATCATACCATACAGAAAAGTTTGACAGTTCTCAGATTCCTAAATAGAGTACTGAAAGTTAGGAATATTTTACAGACAAGTGCTACTTAGAGCATAGATGTTAATGGCTACTTCTTAACCAAAGGACAGAGATGTACTAGACATCATCTAACGGCGATGGGATTTCCTCGGGCAAGCCCTAAGGTCTGACACTTGCCGAAACACCTCTTGAAGGTGTCGCTCCTGAGCCCTCTGGCGAGCTCGAAGTTCCAAGAATTCAGCTCGGGAGGCAGCCAGCTATTGCTGCAGGGTTTCATTGGTTCTTCGGGTCCGTTCCATGTCTTCCTCAAGACGGCGGATGCGGACTGTGTTGATACCAGAGTTGGCATCAATCTCCATGACCCGGTCGATGGCTGCTCGACCTTTCTCAATATTACGAGCTATTCTGCGGATAATGACGGGCAGAGCTCGGTCAGCAGAACCACCTTCACTGACGTTGTAAAAGCTTCGGTCCCCAAAGTATGATAAGGGTTCACCCTGTTCATCACTCCAGCGATTCAAGTTGGTTGCCCACAAGGGAGTAGGACCTGGAAAAGCTGGTCGGGGGTTGTTGTTCGGGTTTTGACCTACTAGCGGTAGGTTGTTGACTTCAGGCTCGGAGTCGGATCCATCAGAAAAGCCTTATGCGAGGTGATCATCCAAAGGGATTGGATGCTCATCTTCGGGCTCTTCTTCAATCCACCCAGCATTGCCTTCAATTGGAAAGTACGGGTCGCCGTGATGGAATCCAGCCATTTAAATCTACGCGAGAAGAGAGGTATAAGAATATAGTATACATGTAACTAGTAGTACAAAATACACCTATAGTATTTTAAGTTTAAGTTCTACTGATCTTCTTGTGGTATTGTTGGTAAGTTTTTAGGCTTGTTAACACATCACAACCATTCTAGGGCATATGCTAATCACTCCTCCGACCAGCATAGTTGATCAGGCTATGCCATTCACAAGACTGACCATACATCCCCGAGCTCACTTGTGATATTTAACAATCGTAATACTTTTGTTCTTGTCATTGTGACACTGATTTTAGTATGAATGCAGAATAGTATACTTAATTAAATATCTTAATATTTAAAGTATAGGCTCTAGGTCAGAGTGCTTTAATCCCTAATGGGTTTATAGTTTAGTATATCTTTTATGGGTTAATATACTTGATTCACTATAAACAATGCTCTGATACCAATCTGTCACACCCCAAAACCAAGAACGGCGGAAACGTTCTGGGGCGGAGGACGTCATGTATAGTATCACAACACAGTAAATGTAAATAAGCAAACAACATCATCCATTGCATTAAATATATAATTTTAATACAAGCATGTTCTGTACAGTTTTAGACACCAAAAATATAATGTAAATCAAAATAATAAGATGAGTCTTGATTTCGCTCCATCTTCTCAAAAGCTGGCATCGGTACCTGTCTACTGATGACCTGATAATACAAGTTATTTTGAAAGAGTTTATCAGCATTAAGTTGGTGAGTTCATAAGTATTTTAGTGTCGATGTTTGTTATCAAAACGTTTGAACGTGTCTCAAGTGTAAGTTTGTAAAATGTATGTAAGTGTTTGTAAAAGTTTAAATCTCTCAGAAAAACCTATATTTTCTATTAAAGTAGCGTTCTACCAAGGCTTAACTGGTTTGTATGCTCGTTTGTTGTAAAAGTGTGTAATTTCCCAAGTGTAACTATCATTTAACAAAATATAGTTTGTACATTAAAGTTTGAGTGAAATAATCACTAAATAAATGTAATGGGTAAATTATCGTAGTACGGTAGTGTTGTATTATAGGAACTACTGCTGTACTAACTACCTTAAACAGGATTTATATTAAGGTATTATGTGATAAATTGCACCATACTATAGACTGGTAACATCGACAACGTATAGTCGAAAAATAAGGTATGACATTTGGCACCTGCAGACCTGCCGGTCCAGTTGTAGCTAGCAGCAAGGTGTAGGATAGTCAATCCAGTATAGATCTATACGCAAACTCACGCTCTCCCTTCAAGAGACTCTGGCTACAACTCGGGTCATGACAATTAAGGCATGTTCCCATACAGTGGATCACAACTGTTAACGTATTCTTGTATATGTAATGTAATGAACTGTTCTAGTATACTTGTATATGTTCTCTTTCTAGTATAGTAGTATATGTTCTCATAGTAATGTAATGTATTGACTCATGAATGAACTGACTCATTGATCTAGAAATTGTAGTAGTATGATCATGTGTTACCCCGATGGTAACTTACTAATGATGTACTGATAAGTATGAATAAAGGAGTACTTTTATGTCTATATATGTACATTTGAAATATAATTAATATTGAAACGACCTTCGGAGGGCTACCCGAAATCCCACCAGACCACATCTCAAGCGCGAAAAGGAAATAGGGCTGATGGCCTTTCTAAGCCTTTTAAACATTGCTTATATATCTATACATATATGGGCATGCAGTTTATAAGAAGTATAACAAAGTTTAAATAAAAGTATTTGATAAGTAAAAGAGTTTGTAAAACAGTTTGAAGTAAAACAGTTTGATATAATGAGCATATATATAACTAATTATGGCACAAGGCAAAAGGGGTTTAATGTAATGAGCATATATATAACTAATTAGCCAAATAATTACTTAATGAAATAAGTTGGGACACTCAGGAACATGTAAACACTTTGTATAAGTGTTATAGGTCCTAAGGGTTGCTTCTAGGTTGTTATGGCACAAGGCTAAAGGGGTTTAATGTACCAAAGGACCTTGTATAAGAGTTTACTACCCAATAAATCCCACACAAGGATTTTACGGTCGTAAACCCTTGAGTTTACGGCCGTGAACTCCAATCTTGGTGGTTTTGGGTGTTTTAAGGTGCTAAATGATTTCTAGAATAAGCCTAGCTTGGTGGTTTAATCCTTTGGGTAGTTTAGGGCATAGATAATACTCCTTTGAGGAGTTTACGGCCAAAAGACCATATCCCTTAGAGTTTACGGCCGTAAACTCTCATGGGATGGATGTTTTAATTCATTCAAGTCTCTTGCACAAGTAGGATAATTTCTAGGCTTTTGTTTAAGGCTAAGGGGAACCCTAGGCACACTTTGGTGCCCTTACTTGGTGTTTACGGCCCAAGAGCATTTCTTGGCCGTAAACTCCCTTTTAGGGGTGATTTTGATGTGTTAATGTCCCCATATTAGCTAGAAGTAATTAAGGGTTAAAGTCTAAAGCCTTTGGGGGTGATTAGGGCACATTTAAGCCCTTGAAATTGGTGTTTACGGTCCAAGAAACTCTTGGGCCGTAAACTCCTAAAGCTATGTGTTCTTGTTTGTTTTCTAGTCTTAAATGATCCTACATATCATCCTAAGCTAGTTACCTAACAAGGAAATGGGACTAGATAGCCTTTAAGCTTCATTTTGGAGTTTACTCCCCAAGAACGTTCTTGGGCGGTAAACTCCCGGATCTCACATATTTGACATGTAATCTATGTTATTAAGCATATAACAAGCATTATAAAACAACTAGAGAAGTGTACTCACGATTTGGGATGAAAACCCGAAGATCCGTGAGAGAGAAAATGGCTTTTCTCTAGTTGGAAATGTGAATAATGAACGAATTTAGTTCAGAAATCTATTTATAGTCCTAAAATATTTTTGGCAGAAAATATTTTTATTCTGGAATTGGACTCTAACATTATGAAGTTTTTAAATGCTCAA
This sequence comes from Lactuca serriola, assembly GCF_051521515.1. Lineage (NCBI taxonomy): Eukaryota > Viridiplantae > Streptophyta > Magnoliopsida > Asterales > Asteraceae > Lactuca > Lactuca serriola. The sequence goes on along the minus strand of NC_136410.1, from coordinate 293,599,323 downwards.
GTTTCACAAACCCATGAGCATCCACTCTCCTGATATCTCCTTAAACGTATACCCTAATGTACACAAACTTATTCGGAAAAGCCTGAAATTCATTGAAACTGGACTAGCTTCTATTGAATAGTTAATGTTCGTACAAAATGGAAATTTCGCGTTGTCACAGAATGAGATGGAGAAAAAGTAATGTAGGTGGTGTAAAGAGACCAAAGTACCTCTGCTGTGAAAAATAGGACTAAACAGAAAACTCTTATCTCATGTGAGAAGAGACTTAGGTAGCTCATGATTAGAATAAATATGAGAGCCTAATTGGGAAGACAAGGTTTGTCTGTACGAAGTCAGTAAGGCTTTTATTCAGAATCAGATAAGGCTTTGGACACATACAGCAGCATGTTTCTAGGGACACCTAGCTAATGAAATGATTTACCCACAAAGAGACATACAAAGAGATAAGAGCCAAAATTAAAATTAATTAAAGAAAAAGAAAAATAAAGAAAAACTATTTTTGGAGTTTTTGAAAAAAATAAATAAATATTTTTGGATTTTTTTTTTGATAAAAAGGAAAAAAAAAAGACATAAAAAAATGAATACAAAAAAAATGTTGGAACCGAACACGAGCGTTCGGTTTATTTCGGTTGAGAAAGTTTTGTAACCGAACCCGAGCGTTCGGTCTATTTCGGGTGAGAAAATTTTTGGAGCCGAACCCGAGCGTTCAGTCTATTTCGGTTGCAAAAAAAATAAGCTTGAAAAAGAAAAGAGCTTTGACAATAAGATAAATGAATTTGGAAAAATAATACAAAAGATTTACAACCAAAGAAACTACCGCTGAGTAATAAGCGAAAATCAGATGATACAACCGAACCCGAGCGTTCGGTTCATTTCGGTACACCAGAACAAGTCCCGAACCCGAGCGTTCGGCTCATTTCGGCATACATGAGACCCGAACCCGAACGTTCGGTCTATTTCGCTTCTTACTTTTGATCTTGAGAGGTAATTTTTTGGTACTGACTCTGATTCCATCATTCGTAGCCCTTGTAGAATTTTGTTGAAAGAAGCTTCAGGAAGAGCTTTGGTGAAGATGTCAGCCAGTTGATCAGTGGTTCGAACAAAATGAATTTCGACGTTCCCATCTTCCACATGATCCTTAATAAAGTGATACCTTAGTGCTATGTGCTTAGTCTTGGAGTATTGCACTGGGTTATGACAGATCCTAATTGCACTCTCGGAGTCGCAATATAGTGGGATCTTTTTCATATTGAGTCCATAGTCCTGGAGCTGGATTTGGATCCAAATCACTTGAGATGTACAGGAGGCAGCTGCGATGTATTCTGCTTCAGCTGTAGACAGAGATACACAAGTCTGTTTCTTTGATTGCCAGCTAACCAGCTTCCCGTCAAGGAATTGGCAACCTCCAGTGGTGCTTTTCCTGTCTAGTCCACAACCTCCAAGGTCTGCATCTGAGTAGGCTTGAACAAAGAAACTTGAGTTTGATGGATACCATAGGCTGAGAGAGGTAGTTCGTTTTAGATACCGGAGTATGTTCTTCACTGCAAGCATATGAGGTTCACGAGGATTCGCCTGAAATCTAGCACTGTAACAAACAAAAAACATTATATCAGGCCTGCTAGCACTAAGGTACATTAAAGAACCAATCATCTGGCGATATAGCGTAATATCGACTGCTGGCTTATCCAAGGATGGAGTGAGCTTGGTGCCGAACGCCATTGGAATTTTAACCTTTGAGTCTCCCATCATTCCGAATTTAGCAAGGAGAGTCTTGGTATATGCTTCCTGGTTAATAAAGATGCCTTCGGGTCCCTGTCTAATATTTAAACCAAGGAAAAAATTAATCGGACCCATTGAGCTCATTTCAAATTTAGTCTCCATCAGCTTTCTGAATTCAGCTGTTAAGCTAGGATTCGTTGAGCCAAAGATGATATCATCGACATAGATTTGAACAATCATAAGGTGGTTACCTTCCTTCTTACGAAAGAAGGTTGGGTCAACTGAACCTTGTTTGAATTTGGACATCTTTAAAAACTTGGTTAGCGTTTCATACCAGGCCCTAGGTGCTTGTTTCAGCCCATAAACCACTTTGTGCAGAATATAGCAGTGATTGGGGTACTTTTCATTGATGAATCCCGGAGGTTGCTCCACGTACACCATTTCTTCAAGTTCTCCATTTAGAAATGCACACTTTACGTCCATTTGGTAGACCTCAAAGTTCTTGTGTGCAGCGTAGGCAAGGAATATTCGAACAGATTCCAACCTAGCTACAGGAGCAAAAGTTTCCTCATAATCGATTCCTTCCTCCTGGCAGTATCCTTTCACCACTTGACGAGCTTTGTTTCTTATCACATTGCCTTCCTTGTCCATTTTATTTCTGAAGACCCATTTGAGACCAACAACCGAGGCATCTTTAGGAGTTGGAATGAGGTGCCAAACCTTATTTCTTTCGAACTCATTAAGTTCGTCTTGCATAGCTTGAACCCAATCAGAGTGATCAAGAGAAATATTTATTGTCTTCGGTTCAACTTTTGAGATGAAAGAGTTAAACATGCAGAACTCTACTTTTGAGAACAGAGATGCTTGCTTTGCCTTTAGTTGAGATCGGGTAAGGACGTTTTTGGAGACATTACCCACTACCTGTGAAACAGGATGATCTCTGATCCATTTGACAAGAGGAGGGTAATTTGGATCATAGGATGGATCCAATTCAGCATTTGCCATTTCTTCTAATTCAGATTGACTCTCATCGTCATAAAACATATCGGCATTCTCCCCCTCGACTGATGAGCTTTCATGTGTATCTTTACTTTCCGGTGCTACAGGACTTTCAGGTGCAATTGAGCTTTCGAGAGCTACAGTACCTTCGGGTGCAGCTGAAGAAGAGTTCTCCCCCTCAACTTGTGAACTCGGCTGTTTTGAAGAAGATGGAATCTCCCCCTCAACTGAAGCACCGTGCTGAGGAGGTTCATTTGGAACTGATACTCCTTCATCCATTCGTTTGGCAACGTCTTCGACGATTTGCTTCAGATGGTCAACTTTGTTGTCTGCTGCATTGGCTTCTGAGAGAGTAGCCTTCTCCGGTTCATCAAATAACTCCACAAACTGCTCAAATAAATTTGCAATCAAGGCCATGACTTGGCCTGCTTGAGAGAAAATTTCTCCAACTGTTTCTTTAGTGGCCTTCAGCTTCTTAACGTAGCTGTCATCGAAAGTCACATAATACGTTTCTTCAATCTTCCTCGAACGCTTGTTTAAAACCCTGTATGCTTTTGAAGTAAGAGAGTATCCCAGAAAAATCCTTTCATCGGCTTTAACGTCGAACTTGTTATGATGTTCTTTAGAGTTGAAGATAAAGCATCATGAGCCGAATACATGGAAGAATTTAACGTTTGGCTTCCTGTTGTTGATGATCTCATAAGGAGTGAGAGTGAAACGCTTATTGAGATAGGACCTGTTCTGCGTAAAACATGCTGCAGCAATAGCATCAGCCCAGAAATATAGGGGTAGAGAAGCGAAACTTAACATGGTTCGAGCTGCCTCACACAAAGATCGGTTTTGTCTTTCGACAATTCCGTTTTGTTGAGGGGTGTAGGGGGCTGAGAAGTTGTGACTGGTTCCTTTTTCTGCCAAAAAGTCTTCTAATTCTTTATTTTTGAACTCCAGCCCATTGTCGCTTCTGATGTTGCGGACGACTTTTCTCGGTTGCACTTCAATCTGCTTGATAAACATCTTTAGCTTGAGAGTTGCCTCAGATTTGTGCTTCAGAAAGAACACCCATGTAAAACGTGAAAAGTCATCAACAATAACAAGAATATACTTGCTACCGCCAATGCTTTCGATAGATGATGGACCACACAAATCAATGTGAATTAACTCAAGTGGTTCAACAACTTTAGAGTTTATAATGGATGGGTGACTTTGACGACTCTGTTTCCCCAATTCACACGCAGCACATAAATGTTCTCGATCAAACTTGAGCAATGGAAGACCCCGAACATGACCTCCGGTGACAAGTTTGTTGATATCCTTGAAGTTGAGATGGGAGAGCCTTCGGTGCCACAGCCAGCTTTCGTCAGAATGTGCTTTGGATAACAGACGGATAGCTTGATTTCCTTTGATAGGTTTGAGATTGAGAGGAAACATTTCGCCTTTGCGCTCTGATTTGAGAATCACTCTTTTTGTTTTCTTCTCAATTATTTCTGAACCCTCATCGTCAAATGAAACTTTAAGACCAGTACCTCCAACAAGCTAAGATACACTGATGAGGTTATGCTGTAGCCCTTCAACGTACGCAACCTTTCTAATCGTGAAGTCTCCATTTGTTATCATCCCATAACCTTTTATCGTGCCCTATGAGTTGTTCCCGAACTTGACATTCCCGTCGTTTTGAAGAGATCGATATTCCCTCAGCTCTTCCTTCCTTCCCGTCATGTGACGTGAGCAGCCACTATCAATATATCATTCTTCGTCGAACTGCTCGTCACTGATAACCTGCAAAAATCAAGCAGATTTAGGAACCCAAAGTTTCTTGGGTCCACGTGAGCCTTTCAAAGGAACAGGAATAGTAAGAGAAATGTCAACAATGTATGTTCTTTTTATTAAAGTTGTTTCATCTTTCTTCTTAATAGTAAAAACTTTAATCTTGTTAGGATTTATTACATTCAGTTTGGATTCAGGTTCAGGCGTTTGGGCCTTGGAATGCTTTTGATCATTCTTGACTGAGGAAACCTTCGATTTTCCTTTCAAATCTGTTGAAGATTTTGGATTTTGAGTTTGAACAAAATTGGGTTTAGAATGGGGTTGAGAAGAATTAGAATGAGAGAATTTAGACTGAGATGTTTTCTTGACTTGAGGTTCTAAGTGACCCTTTAGGTTTTGGTCATTAGTGGGACCGAACCTTGAACCTCGATAGCTTTTGCTCTCGGAACCGAACCTATGCTTTCGGTAGCAGGTGTTCTCTGAACCGAACCTTTCCCTTCGGTTGTTATTCCTTTCTTGCGGCCTGACAGTATTTTTCTCTGACCTTAAATTTCTGTCATGATAAGAGAAATGGGCATTTTGAGATCGCCAAAACTGTTTTCGCTCTGAGAGATTCTTTTTGTATCTCAGATTCCTTTGCTGCTTTTGATCCTTCACTTGCTTTGGCTGTCGGTGGATGTTGGCTTTTTGCTTTTGCTTCCTATCAGTCGGTTCACTTGTAACAGATGATGTTTCGCTTGTAGGAGTGACTTCTTCTATAGGAACTTCTTTTGTACCACTAGTACTTGGCACATCGAAGTTGTCAGGCTTGTTTAGTGGCTCTGGCACATATCTGCCTTTGGTTTTCCAGGACGTTCGCTCTGATAGACCAACGGTTTCGTCAGCATTATCTATAGGAGCAGACCAGAAAAACTCATCACATCCACTGCATTATCTTCGTTTACTATGGCGGTGAGTTTGGCTGTCTGATGTTCGGTTACTCCTGTGACCTTATACACCTGATTTGGTGTTGTTCTCACCTTTTGGTACACAACGGCCTTTTCTTCAAGAATCGGGGACTTATTTTGGGACAAACAAGCAAACTCCACAGAATTTTCAGAAATAAGATTTTTGTGGTTTTCGGGTTCGCTCTTGACAAACTTAGAACAGTCAACTTCATCCTCTACAGAAATTACGCTCATATCATCATCCTCATTAAGCTCAGACGCATTTTTAACATCAATTTTATTTTCTGAGCTCGAGTTGGCATTCAATGAGTCAAATTTTTGTATGGTTTCGATCCTTAGTTTCAGTTTATCGTTTTCATCCAAAAGGTTTTTCAGCATGTCCTTATGGTCCTTGGTCTTTATGAAAGATTCAATTTTGTCCAGACCATACATATAAGTCGGATTCACATCATCAGACGAAACTACACTTTCGCAATTATATGCTTCAGCATCGATTTCATCCTCCTTAAACTCAAGGAAGGGCAAAATCATGCGATGAATTTTCTGTCCTATTTCACAGTTCAGATGAAGTTGAGTGATGTTAGCATAAAGACGTTTAGCAATTAAACAAAAAACATTTCTCTGTTTCATAAGTTTTAAATTGTCTCTTTGCAAATAAATGTTTTCGTCCTTAGATTTAATCAGCTCTATCCACATCCTCCGTTCCTCACTCTTGGATGACACCCTGCTTATTTGGTCAGTTAGGTTAGAATTGGTGACCCGTGTTTGAGTTAAACTGCTATCTAGATTTGAGATTCTTGAATTTAAGCTTTTTAATTCTTTTTCATATGAATTTTGTGGGACTTTGAATGAAACAAAAATGGATTGTACCTTCTTGATCAATTCATCAAGCTCATTGATCTGCACACTGAGAGGTTTTGCTGTGAAGCATAAGTCCTCTCGCTCCTTGGTGTCCTCTTTTCCACCGTCTGTATTATATCCCCTTATTTGAGATACATCTGTTACCATCAAACACTTCCCACTGCTTTCATCACCTCTTGCAACATACGCCTTTCCATGACATGGCTTCCTGACTTCATCATCCTCTGAGTCGGTTGACCAGACCTGCACGCCACCGAACTCATCATCCGCTGCTGAACCCTGCACAATTAAAGCATTCATCGAAGGGTTAGTAGCAGCTTTCTTTCTCTTGATCTCTTCCAACTTTTTCATCAACACAGCCTCTTCATCTTTTTCCTCATCCTTCTCTGCCATTTTCTTTAGGACACAGTCTTTGGCATAGTGGTTCTTTCCTCCACAGTAGTAGCAGTTCACTCCAGAATGTCCTTCAACTTTCACCTATTTCTTTGGTTCTTCTGTCTTTGGTTCCTCCTTAACCTTTTCAGAACTGTAGCTTCCTTGCCAATTTCGGTTCCTATTGGTAGGGAACCTTTTCTTAATGAACCTCTTTGGATTCGACACCATCATTGCATAGTCTACAGAAGTACGATCATAGTCTTCTAAGTTGAGATCTTCATCTTCTACCACACTTTTGCTTTTAGACAGGAGTGCCAAGGACCCCAAACTTGAGACCACATTTTTCTCTTGCAAGACAATCTTTTCTTGGGATTTCAGAATCCCTACCAGCTTTGCCAATGAATAAGATTTAAATTGCTCATGAGCTTTAACAGTGGACACAACCGCTCTCCACTCGGGTCTTAGGCCATTCAAAAAGGTGACCTTCTGTTCAATAAGCTTCCTTTCTATATCGTGTTTGATCATCTTGCTAAGAAGATGATTGAAGCGATCGAATGTCTGAGTAACAGTTTCATCAGAATTCTGCTTAAATTCACCAAACTCAGACAACAGCAATGTCTGAATGGAATGCTCCAGATCTTCATCTGTGGAATAAAGCTCTCGCAGCCTATCCCAGATTTCTTTAGCGGTGCTGCATGAACTCACCAGCCTGAATGTATCTGATTGAATAGCGAATCGAATCAGTCTCAATGCTTTATTGTTGCACTGAAACTTCTCCTTTTCTTCTTGAGCAACATCATTTACGTCCTTTAACAGATCATTATACTCTTTCTGAGTTTTAATGATTTTTGATGTTCCTGAGTGAGCAAATGGTCCAGATACGATTGCTTCCCAAATTAGGTATCCATTGTCTTCAGATCCGATGACATAATCTTCAAAATGATGCGCCCAGACTTCGTAATCCTGGGTGTAAAGAATAGGAATCTTCATCGTTGATCCAATGCTGTTTGAGATGTTGATGGGATTAGATTGTGACTCGTCCATGCTTGATCGTTTAACCTATTTGAAAGATCAGACTTGTAATATGTAGTATTAGGGCAAAACAAATAAATGCTAAGTTACGTCAATTATGGTGTAACAGCCCAAAATCTCAAGTATTGTTAAATTGCATTTTGGGGTGTTTTAAAGGGGAGACTCGGCGAGTTGGAGCAAGACTCGCCGAGTAGGGTCGCAGATTTGGTCGCGGGTTCGCGACTGGACTCGACGAGTCCAGGAATGGACTCGGCGAGTCGACGCTGTTCAGCGGAAACCCTAGCCGTTTCGTTTTGGGTCGTATATAAGGGTTGTTATGTCGTCATTTCACGTCTTTTGGCCGATTGTGGAGAACCCTAAACGACTGTGGCATCTAGAGCAAACTTGAAGGCCATTATTGACTTTGAAGGAATTGTGGTGCAAGAAGAGGAAGGATTTTGGCCAAAGGAAGAGCAAGGGGGTCGAGTTCTGAGGTTTGGAGTCACAGAGAGGGGTTATTCAGGTAATATTTCGGATCATTTCTGCTATGTTGATGTGTGCACGAATTTAGGGTTTATGAAACCCATTTGGGATTAGATGGATTGTTGTGTTACTATCCAACGTTTATAACCCTGTATTAGTACCCCTTAGAGGTCCAGAAGGTCCTATGTTTGTATATTCGGGAAAATATGTATCTCAGGAAGCAGTTTGATCGACTGCATGGCGTGGACTCGCCGAGTCGGATGATCAGACTCGGCGAGTAGCTTGAAGATTCACTGGGACTCGCCGAGTTGTTCCTCAGACTCGGCGAGTGGAGTCGGGGTGGCCCCGCGATTCTTCCAGGAGTGACTCGTCGAGTCAAAGAGGATACTCGACGAGTAGAAGGGGAATCTTAGAGGATTGAAGGACGACCAGACTCGCCGAGTCGCCAGGGAACTCGCCGAGTCCAGTCGAGCTGACAATGGACTGTTGACCAGAGTTGACTGGTGTGATTTCTTAGGGTCAGTTAACGTGGAAGATAGAAGTATTAATAAGGGATATATGATGTTACAGGGAGCTTGTAGCTCGGAGGATCAAGTGCAAGAGATTTCAGGAGTTGCTATCTTCCAGTGCCCGCGAGGTGAGTCTTCTCACTATACTGTACCCGGAAGGGTTTGATTGTGTGACCGGAAGGTCGAATATGATATGTGATCTGTATGCTATATGTGGTAAGTTATCTGTTATATGTGCTATGTATGTTATGGGCCGGAAGGCGATTATGTTATGGGCCGGAAGGCGATTATATTATGGGCCGGAAGGCATTATGTTATGGGCCGGAAGGCGATATGATGTGTGATGGACCGGAAGGTCGGCGTGGGTAAGGCCGGAAGGTTTACCCAGCAGGGACGGAAGTCCCCTGAGACACATGGACCGAAAGGTCCAGGCCGGAAGGCAATGTTATGTGGACCGAAAGGTCCGGGCCGGAAGGCGTATGTGCGTAAGGTATATTGGGGAACTCACTAAGCTTCGTGCTTACGTTGTTTATGTTATGTTGTTTCAGGTTCTTACAGTAACGCGGGATGGCAACGGTTCGATTGTACACACCGAAGAAAGAGTTGTGTTTTGGAGGATCCTGGTCTTCTGTTATAATGAAAATGAATCTATGTTTTGTAATTCGAATGTGAATAAGATTTTAAACAAGTGTTTTTAATATTAAACTGATTATTTAAATGAAAATTTTGTTTTTGGAAATCACGGTGTTACAAATTGGTATCAGAGCCTTGGTTTGAGGGATTCGGACGCACCTACGGGTAAATCTGGACTCAAACTGAGGAAGTAAGAAAAAAGTTTTCCAAATAAATGGTTTTCTAAAAGTGAATAAGAGTTCAAAGAGAAAGCAAGAAAGAGCAGTGTGTACAATCAGCCAGAGCCAAACGGTGATTTCCCAAAATACCCTTACTTTTGTATTATGAAATATCTATTATGCACTCTATGAGACATTATTGCATGCTAGAGACAGGCTAGGTATTTCACATCTTAGGACTAGAGTGGCCTGATTTGTGATGCCTTAGTCTAGGGTTTGCTATTATATGTGCGTTATGCTTTTGTGTGTATGTGATGAGTGAGAGTATCTAGTTAGAACGCACAAGGGGTAAAGCTACGGGGTACAGAGGTACTTCCGAGGATGAGCTGAGAAGGTGGAGCTACCACAGATGGGGAGTCCTATGTATGCTTCAATGCTCGAATGCTGCTTGCTTTGTGCTTTGTGGAGTTACCGATGATGGGAGTCAGCTACCAAGTGAGTATGACGATACTCAGGAGGTAGAGGGCTGGCATCATTAGGAACTTTTCAGCAGCTGATAGCAAAGAAGTGGGAGGATAGCAGAAGGGACTAGGGAGTAAACCTAGCCAGATGAGTGCGCTGGTAGAGTAGAGGATTTCGCTGGAAAGCGAGCACGCGCGATGAGATGGATGAAAGAGCAGGTTTATCAGCTACTTAGGAACTCTGGGATGGTCCGTGTGGAAAGTATGGGTAGATGTGGCAGGTAGTATGGGCCCGTACTACTGAAAGCAGAGGACCCATACTTGATACAGGGGGCATTTTGAAGGTCCTAAGGAACAGATTGAGGAGTGATGTTATGGTTCGAATACCATACATCGGAGCGGATACAGAGTGATGTTATGGTCAGGGCACAATACATCGGAACAGTTTGAGATAGATGTTGTGGTTCGAGTGCTATACATTGGAGCAGATTGAGGAGTGGTGCTATGGTTCAGGTACCATACACCGAAGCATGTTGAGGAGGGATGTCATGGGATGAGTACCATGGTTCGTAGTGGATGATGCTTGTGACTATCTTGTTATCCGGTTATCGATCGGACGAGCACGAGCGAGCGGGATGCGAGGATTCGCGGGATCCGGCGTGCTGAGGTTGCTGCATTGTTGTGGGCTGAGTCGCCAGAATTGTTTGGGTCGATCAGGACCACTATGATTGAAGTAGTTTGATGAGCGATATGCGGCTTTCGCAGAGACGGCTGCCGCGGCGGTTACAGCGGCTGTAGCAACGGCAAAGAAAGGGGCTAGTCGGGGTTTTCAGTATCGGGATTTCTATTATGCGAAGCCTCCCACATTCGATGGAGTTCAGGACTCGATTTTTGCTATGAGATGGTTATCGGACATGGAGGGGTGTTTCTCCACGAGTTTATGCCCTGCTGATCAGAGGGTGGGGTGTGCTCTGAACCTGTTGAGGCTCGGGGCGAAGGATTGGTGGAGATTGACCACGAGGTCATTTTCCGATGCGCAGAGGGTTGCGGTTTCATGGGATCAATTCAGAGGGATGTTCAGTACTCGCTATGTTCCGCGAGATGAAAAGGAGAAATTGGCTCGGAAGTTCCTTAAGCTGAAGCAGGATCTGGAGTCGGTGACTGAGAGCACCGGGATGTTTATTGAGAGGGCGATGTTTTGCCCTGAGTTCGCTTCGGAGCAGGCTCAGATGTCCCGATATCCGAGTATGCTCAAGGGGGAGTATCAGACAGTTCGTGTCTGCGCAGAGGCGCGAGACCGTGTTGGTATCGCAGGAGGCCGCCATGTGGCGTGAGTTAGAGGTTGAGTTGCAGTTGCGTGAGATGAGGCAGGCCCCGATGCAGTCGCAGTCGGCGCCGAAACGGTCCATGACCGTAGACGTTGGAATGGGGGATCGGAGCGGTCACACTTGTGGGAAGTGTGAGAGAGATGGCACCGGAGCTTGTTGGCCCAGTGGTGCATGCCACAAGTGCGGAAAGGAGGGGCACTGTGCACGGGATAGTTGGCAGTCAGTGCCAATTCGGGATTTGAGGAGGACAGGATGAAGCGGAACCCCAGAGGGCTCAGGGTCGTGTTTATCTGCGTGCGACAGAGGGAGACGGAGCAGTGCCGGAGACAGCTGCGGGTATGATGCTTTCATGATGTCTTAATTGTCTGGCATTGATTTGGCGTATTGTTTGTGCTGGTATCTTGTATGGATTTCGATGCGGTATTCGTTGTTTCGCGGGTTTGGCATGGTTATGGATTGGTGCTTCAGGTTTTCGCTTGGCATTCGTTGTTCCCTGATGGTTTGGTATGATTATAGTTTGGTGTTTTGGTACCGGTAGCCTTGTGCGGTTTTCGATGCGATATTCAACCTTTGGCAGGTTGTGGGTTTGGTTATGGGTTATTGCTTGGGAATTCCGTTGGTCATCGTTCGTGAGGGTTGATAGTGGAGATGCGGCACTGGGTTGAATGATGGGTAGCATCTACAGTCGTGGAATGGATGATTGAAGGACTAGATTCTTGTGAGTGGGTTAGTCAGGGAGGAGGTGTGTTTTGCTGAGGGTTGCTTACGCTTGAGGGAAGAAGTCAGTGGGTAAATGTTCTCTTTGTGCAGGATGGTTCTGAAAGGTCGTTAATGACGACCGGTGGCAGTTAGTCAGTGATTTAGTGGGGGAGAATTGTAAAATTCTCCGGGAGATCGATGAGTATGTAAGGGTGCTTAGCTGTTGGGATTCAGCAGTGTTTGTCAGCGCAAAGTATAGGCCGACGAGAGCGAGTGTTGGGTATGCAGGGCGAGATACAGACCTAGGGCATTTGATTGTGGAGGCCTGGGAGGAGGTCGGGATCAAGCTTGAGTAAGTAATCGGAATTTTGCGATCAGAGTATTGGTACGTTTGAGGTACGTGATGGGTTGCACTGCATTAATCCCACGGGATTATGTTGTGCATGTTTCTAGAGCTAGAACCGGAAGGTTCCCAGAGTTAGAACCTGAGGGTTCGCAGAGTTTGGGTGTACGGACCCACAGAGATATAGCCTCGAGTGGCTAGTATGTGTTATGGGAGTTGGTCCAGTCATACTGGAGACTCTGTTGGTATTGCTGGATTAGTTTGAGATTTGCGGATCGCGTATGCTGCAGTGTGATTGCATTGGAAGGTCTGGCCCCGGGTTATTGATCTTGTTTAGCGGAGGCAGTGATTTTGATGAGTGGAGAGGGCGCATGGGATTGAGAGCCCCTGCAATGAGAACCAGAGTATGTGAATAGCGGTTACGCAAAAGGGTGGTGTCGCTTGGGGCGAGCACTGTGGCACCGGTTGGAGTGGCATTATGGCCAAGAGGATTCCTTGGAAAAGGGAAAAGAGAAAGGTGCGTAACTCCGAAGGGGAGTGCAAGTCCACGAGAAGGAAAGCCGCAGAGCAGAGTTATGGTTAGAGTATTTCGGGTATGCCTTTGAGCATCGTGTTCGCGGCAGCAAAGTAGGAGCCCATCCGGTTTGGGATGTCTGTTGAGGCTCAGAAGGGATGCAGGGGGAGAGAGAATCTTAAATTCTCAGTGTGATTCTGATCAGAGTGTAGGGTGGATGTAGTGGTTCAGCTTGGGAGATGCTCGAGGATATCATCAGTGTAACGGGTCTTCCAACCTACGGGTGTTGGGGCTAGTTCAGCATGTGTATATGATGGCAAGAGGAGAACTTGTGAGAGTTACTCTGGGAGTGAGAATGGATCTCTCAGTTGGTCTCGGATGGACAAAGCGGACTTTGGATCGGGGATCCGGTGGTTCATGGCTTCCTAACCCTTATTGGTCGAGTGATTGTTGGGATTTAGAGCAGAGTTGCATCTTGGGTAATTCTCGGTTACAGAGAGAGATGGACAGTACAGAGATTGGGCTTCAGTCGACAGAGCAGATTCAGCAGACTAGACAGAGGTTATTGACTGCCCAGAGCCGACAGGAAAGTTATGCAGACAGACGCCGGTCCGAGCTTGAATTTCAGGTCGGCGACTTCGTTCTCCTGAAGGTCTCTCATTGGAAAGGAGTGATTCGATTCAGGAAGAGGGGCAAGTTGGGTCCACGGTATATTGGGCCATTTCGTGTGAGTGCAAGGATAGGCCGGGTAGCCTATCGGTTGGAGTTGTCAGCGGAATTGGGACAAATCCACGACACCTTGCATGTGTCGCAATTGAGGTAGTGCATAGCCGATGAGTCGGCGGTGGTTCCATTAGAGGATATTCAGGTGGACGTGAGCCTGAATTATGCGGAGAGACTAGTGGCTATCAGGGATCGGAAGATCGAGGTTCTGAGGAACAAGGAGGTATCTCTGGTGATTGGTTCAATGGCAACACCGTAAGGGATCGGAAATGACTTGGGAGCCGGAACGTGAGATGCGGGAGCAGCAGCCAGAGCTATTTTCAGAGTGAGACTTCGAGGGCGAAGTCTAAATCTAGTGGGGGAGAATTGTAACAGCCCAAAATCTCAAGTATTGTTAAATTGCATTTTGGGGTGTTTTAAAGGGGAGACTCGGCGAGTTGGAGCAAGACTCGCCGAGTAGGGTCGCAGATTTGGTCGCGGGTTCGCGACTGGACTCGACGAGTCCAGGAATGGACTCGGCGAGTCGACGCTGTTCAGCGGAAACCCTAGCCGTTTCGTTTTGGGTCGTATATAAGGGTTGTTATGTCGTCATTTCACGTCTTTTGGCCGATTGTGGAGAACCCTAAACGACTGTGGCATCTAGAGCAAACTTGAAGGCCATTATTGACTTTGAAGGAATTGTGGTGCAAGAAGAGGAAGGATTTTGGCCAAAGGAAGAGCAAGGGGGTCGAGTTCTGAGGTTTGGAGTCACAGAGAGGGGTTATTCAGGTAATATTTCGGATCATTTCTGCTATGTTGATGTGTGCACGAATTTAGGGTTTATGAAACCCATTTGGGATTAGATGGATTGTTGTGTTACTATCCAACGTTTATAACCCTGTATTAGTACCCCTTAGAGGTCCAGAAGGTCCTATGTTTGTATATTCGGGAAAATATGTATCTCAGGAAGCAGTTTGATCGACTGCATGGCGTGGACTCGCCGAGTCGGATGATCAGACTCGGCGAGTAGCTTGAAGATTCACTGGGACTCGCCGAGTTGTTCCTCAGACTCGGCGAGTGGAGTCGGGGTGGCCCCGCGATTCTTCCAGGAGTGACTCGTCGAGTCAAAGAGGATACTCGACGAGTAGAAGGGGAATCTTAGAGGATTGAAGGACGACCAGACTCGCCGAGTCGCCAGGGAACTCGCCGAGTCCAGTCGAGCTGACAATGGACTGTTGACCAGAGTTGACTGGTGTGATTTCTTAGGGTCGGTTAACGTGGAAGATAGAAGTATTAATAAGGGATATATGATGTTACAGGGAGCTTGTAGCTCGGAGGATCAAGTGCAAGAGATTTCAGGAGTTGCTATCTTCCAGTGCCCGCGAGGTGAGTCTTCTCACTATACTGTACCCGGAAGGGTTTGATTGTGTGACCGGAAGGTCGAATATGATATGTGATCTGTATGCTATATGTGGTAAGTTATCTGTTATATGTGCTATGTATGTTATGGGCCGGAAGGCGATTATGTTATGGGCCGGAAGGCGATTATATTATGGGCCGGAAGGCATTATGTTATGGGCCGGAAGGCGATATGATGTGTGATGGACCGGAAGGTCGGCGTGGGTAAGGCCGGAAGGTTTACCCAGCAGGGACGGAAGTCCCCTGAGACACATGGACCGAAAGGTCCGGGCCGGAAGGCAATGTTATGTGGACCGAAAGGTCCGGGCCGGAAGGCGTATGTGCGTAAGGTATATTGGGGAACTCACTAAGCTTCGTGCTTACGTTGTTTATGTTATGTTGTTTCAGGTTCTTACAGTAACGCGGGATGGCAACGGTTCGATTGTACACACCGAAGAAAGAGTTGTGTTTTGGAGGATCCTGGTCTTCTGTTATAATGAAAATGAATCTATGTTTTGTAATTCGAATGTGAATAAGATTTTAAACAAGTGTTTTTAATATTAAACTGATTATTTAAATGAAAATTTTGTTTTTGGAAATCACGGTGTTACATATGGAATGACGGCTCAATAAATATTAGTTAATGCGGAATAAACCTAATCGCAAACTCTTTCACAGAAAAGATGTGTATGAATTACACAGCCTCCTGCTCTGACACCAATTGATGAGTTATAAAACAACTCTTTGATCGATTAGATCTTAGTAACAGGTAAGTGATGAACGTAAAGATAGTAAAAACAAAACACAAGTATGATTCAGAATGTGTCGAATGATTAGATTACTCGATCCTCAGCAGAGCTCGACTAAGAACTTCCACTGTAGAGGATTCTAGGGTTACAAAATAAGAACGATGAATATGCTGAACAATGCTTCTCTAATCGTTTCTAATCCTCGCTAATCATCATGTTCTAGGATGCATGCAAGCATCTATTTATACTAAACCCTACAAAACTCACGGATGGACAGGCCCATACCAGAGATAAACGTTGGACTAGCTAACGAGCCCAATAGACGCAACACTATACTGATCCTAACAAACACAATTAAGTACCTTTTGTGACAACCCAAAATTTCCATTTGTACGAACATCATCTATTCAATAGAAGCTAGTTCAGTTTCAGTGATTTTCAAGCTTTTTTGAACAAGTTTGTGTACATTAGAGTTTATGTTTTAGATGATATCAGGAGAGTGGATACTCCTGGTTTTATGAAACTTGGGCATTTCAAGTTTCAGACTGTCACAGTCCAACGTCAGGAAGGAAAATATTTTCTGTCGAAATATTCCAGGACTATAAATAGTTTTCTGAATTAAATTAATTCATTATTCACAATTCCAAATAGAGAAAAGCCATATTCTCTCTGACGGATCTTCGAGTTTTCATCCCAGATTGTGAGTCTACTTTTCTATATGTGTTTTAATACTTGTTTAATGCATATTAGCAACAATAACATGTTTAGATTTCAAGATCCGGGAGTTTACCGCCCAAGATCGTTCTTGGGGAGTAAACTCCAAAATGGAACATTATGGCTTCCTAGTCCCAATTCCTTGTTATAAGACTTGTTTAGGAGATAGGCTATTACATTTAGGGATCAAAAAGCAACCAAGAAACATAAGTCTTTGGAGTTTACGGCCAAGGAACTACCTTGGGCCGTAAACCCCTTTTCAAGGGCTTAAATGCCCTAAAACATTCCCCAAATGCTTAAGGACTTTAACCACTTGTACTTATGCTTGTTTAGAACACCAAAAGCCCATAAAAACCATAAGTTTTTAGGAGTTTACGGCCAAGAACCCTTCTTGGGCCGTAAACCCCATTTTGTGGGACAAAAATCATTCCAAGCACACCTAAGGCCTTTAGACAATTTACCTTGCACCTTTGGGACTAGAATGGAGAGAAGAACACATAGAAACAACTCCTTGGAAGGAGTTTACGGCCAAGGAGCATGACTTGGGTCGTAAACTCCAAGTGAAGGCACCAAAGTGTGCCTCTTGTCCCCATTAGCCTTAGATAAAATCATGGATGCCATTCTTGATGTTTAAGAGCCTCAAATCAATTAATTTCCTAGAGTTTACGGCCGTAAACTCTAAGGTGGAGGACCTTAGGCCGTAAACTCCCTTATGGAGTGTTCTAGAGCCTTAAAACTAATTCATGCATTATTCCAATAAAGATAGGAGTGTTCTAGATGCAAGATAACACCACAAAACACCCAAAAACACCATTTGAGGAGTTCACGGCCATAAACCTATGAGTTTACGGCCGTAAACTCCAAGGTGTGGGGTTTGTTGGATGGTGAACTCCTATACAAGGCCCTTTGATGATTTAAACCCTTTTGCCTTGTCCCGTAGCAACTTAGATGCAACCATTTGAACCTTAAACACTCACAAAAGTGTTTAAATGTTTTCTAAGTGTCTTAACTTATTTATTTAAGTTATTATTTGTCTAATTAGTTATATATATGCTTATTATATGATAACTAGGCTCGTGCGTGTAAACCAGTCTCCGTTTGTCACCTAGCACGGTAGCCGACATTGCAACTCAGACAACTCACCACAAGTGAGTTCATACCCCTTGAATCAACCTTTGAAATGATTTTAAGTGTTTTAAATACTTTATGGGGGGGAATACAAGTCAAATACTTATAATTTATTACTTCAATCACATGTGATTGTGTTTAATCACATGTGATTAATAACTAGGAAAACAACGATTTTTACCACTGTTCAAACTGTTTTCAACTGCTTTACTATTGAAATGTTTTACAAACTATTTTACCATCCAAACGTACTTATAGACTGTGATTTAAACAAATGCTTCTTTTACTTAAACTGTTTTACCAACGTATGCCTTAAAATGATTTATAGATCGACATCAAGTCAATCATCTCTTGAAATTATATTTATGCTTCAAAATGTTTTATGAAAACTTATTTATGCTTTATATATACAATTGCATGCCCATATATGTATAGATATATAAATAATGTTCAAAAGGCTTAGGAATGCCATCCGCCCTATTTCCTTTTCCTCGATTTGGATGTGGTCTGGTGGGATTTCGGGTGACCATCCGAAGGTCATTTCCATATTACTTATATATCATATATACATGTATAGACATAAAAGTACTTCCATATTCATATTTATCAGTACATCATTAGCTGGTTACCATCGGGGTAACGCAGGATCATACATATACAGATATACTAGAAACAATACATATACAGATATACTAGAAACAATACATATACAGATATACTAGAAACAATACATATACAGATATACTAGAAACAATACATATACAGATATACTAGAAACAATACATATACAGAGATACGAGAAACAATACATATACATAAATACGTAATAATTGTGATCCACTGTATCGGGCATGCCTTAAATGTCATGGCCCGAGTTGTAGCCAGAATTCTCTTGGAGGGAGAGCGTGAGTTTGCGTATAGATCTATACTGGATTGACTATCCTACACCTTGCTGCTAGCTACAGCCGGACCTGCAGGTCTGCGGGTGCCAAACGTCATTTCTTATTACGACCGTTCATTATGTCGTTGATTTCCAGTCAATAGCATGGTGCAATTCATCACATTATGCCTTAATATAAATCCGGTTTAAGGTAGTAGTATTTAGTACAGCAGTAGTCTTATTATTCAAAGCTACAGTACTACAATGATTTACCCATTACATATTTTAGTGATAATCTCACTTAAGCATTAGTGTACAAACTATATTTTTAACAAATGATAGTTATACTTGGGTAATTACATACTTTTACAACAGACAAGTTTACAAAACAGTTTAGCCTTGGTAGAAGGTTACTTTTATAGAAGACATAGGATTTTCTGAGAGATTCAAACTTTTACAAACACTTTCAAACATTTGCTTACATTTTTACAAACTTATACATTGAGACAGGTTCAAACATTTTTACAAGAAACATTGACACTAAAATACTTATGAACTCACCAGCTTAATGTTGATAAACTCTTTCAAAATAACTTGTATTCTCAGGTTGTCAGTAGACAGGTACCGAGGCCAGCTTTTGAGAAGATGGAGTGCATTCAAGACTCATCTCATATTATTTTGTGTTTCATTATTTTGGTGTCTATAACTGTACAGAACACACTTGTATTAAAATTATATATTTAATGCAATGGATGATGTTGTTTGCTTATTTACAATTACTGTGTTGTGATACTATACATGACGTCCTCCGCCCCAGAACGTTTCCGCCGTTCTTGGTTTTGGGGTGTGACAGATTGGTATCAGAGCATTGTTTATAGTGAATCAAGTATATCAACCCATAAAAGATATACTAATCTATAAACCCAAAAGGGACAAAAACACTCTGACCAAGAGTCTATACTTTAAAATAATAAAATATTTAATTAAGTATACTAGTCTGCATTCATACTAAAATCAGTGTCACAATGACAAGAACAAAAGTATTACGATTGTTGGATATCACAAGTGAGCTCGGGGATGTATGGTCAGTCCTGGGAATGGCATAGCCTGATCAACTATGCTGGTCCTAGGAGTGATTAGCATATGCCCTAGAATGGTTGTGATATGTTAACAAGTCTAAAAACTTACCAACAATACCACAAGAAGATCAGTAGAACTTAACCTTAAAATACTATAAGAGTATTTTGTGCTATTAGTTACACGTATACTATATTCTTATACCTCTCTTCTCGCATAGATCTAAATGGCTGGATTCCATCATGGCGACCCATATTTTCCCGATGAAGGCAATGTCGGGTGGATCGATGAAGAGCCCGAAGATGATCATCCAATCCCTTTGGATGATCACCTCGCAGAAGGCTTTTCAGATGGATCTGACTCCGAGCCTGAAGTCAACAACCTACCGCTTGTAGGTCAAGCCCCGAACAACAACCCTCGACCAGCATTTCCAGGTCCTACTCCCATGTGGGCAAACAATCTGAATCGCTGGAGTGATGAACAGGGTCAGCCCTTACCATACTTTGGGGACCGAACCTTTTACAACATCAGCGATGGTGGCTCTGCTGACAGAGCTCTGCCGGTGGTCATCCGCAGAATAGCTCGTAATGTCGAGCAAGGTCGAGCAGCCATCGACCGGGTCATGGAGATTGATGCCAATTCAGGTGTCAATACCGTCCGCATTCGCCGTCTTGAAAAAGACATGGAACGGACCCGGAGAACCAACGAAACTCTGCAGCATCAGCTGGCTGCCTCACGTGCTGAGGTCATAGAACTTCGAGCTCGTCAAAGAGCTCAGGACTGACACCTTCAAGAGGTGTTTCGTCAAATGTCCGACCTCAGGGATCGCCCGAGAAATTCCCATCGCCGCTAGATGATGTCTAGTACATCTCTGTCTTTTGATTTAGGGATAGCCTTGAACTTATGTGCTCTAAGTGGCACTTGTCTGTAAAATATTCCTAACTTTCAGTACTCTAATTAGGAATCTAGGACTGTCAGTTTTGTCCTTATGGTATGATGTAAGACCTACTGTTAGGTCGATTTTCCTTGAACTTATTGCATCAGTAATACCCGTACTATTGAAATCTATTGTGTGGGAAAAATTTGTACACTTGTGTATTCCTACTAATATTTCTTATGGTGATTTCTAACACTCATTCAACTGTTGGGCTATGGGTAATTAGTCCATGGGTCACTCTCACATTGCTTACAGATTGATTCTTATCATCCTTCTTGTTTTTATAAACTTATAGCTGAAGGATGCCTCCTCGCAAATCTCCCCGGAATAGGAATAATCCTGTACCTCCACCGCCTCCACCACCTGCAGTCATCGATACTGCAGCCCTGAATGCTGCCGTAGCTGCAGCAGTGGCAACTGCCATGGCTCAGTATCACTCATCGGATGCTAGCAGAGGTGGAACCCCTGTTGAATCTATCCCAGTTGAAATCCCGGTGCGCTCCAGGGAGTGCTCTTACAAGGATTTCACAAACTGCAAGCCGAAGCCTTTCCATGGCACCGGCGGAGTCATTGCTCGCTCGCAACGGTTCGAGAAGACTGAAGCAGTCTTCGAAATATGTTCGTGCCCTGCAGCATTCAAGGTGAAATATGCCGCATGCACCCTCGAGGATAAAGCCCTAACATGGTGGAACGGCCACGTCAAAGCCCTAACTCTCGTCGTGGCTAACGACATGGGCTGGGCAACGATGAAAGACCTCATGACTGAGGAGTACTGCCCTAGGGGCGAAGTCCAGAAGTTGGAACATGAACTCTGGAATCTGACAATGAAGGGCACCAACGTGATCGCTTACACTGCCCGCTTTAGCGAACTGGTGGCCCTATGCCCTAACATGGTTCCCACGGAAGGGAAAAAGATTGAGCAGTATGTATGGGGGCTAGTGCCTCCGTACCAGGGGAATGTCTTAGCATCCAACCCTGCTACCTTCGACAGTGCCAAGCGATTGGCACAAAGACTTATTGACCATGGAGTCAAGACCCCTGCAACAACAACCACCCTAGCCATCCCGGAACCCTCTAAACCCGCTGGCAACAAGCGGAAGTTCTGGGACGAGAAGAAGAAGCAGCGTGCTTCAAAGAAACAGCAAATCGTAGCAGTACATGCTGCGGTAGCCCCTACTGCTGTTACTGCTCCGGGGAAGCAGTATTCTGGAAGTTTGCCGAAGTGCAACAAGTGCAACTTCCACCACAACGGCGCCTGCCGTGAAATGCAGTGTGCTAACTGCCACAGAAAAGGGCACACAGTCCGATTCTGTAGGTTCCCGGCGCAACCGATCTCCCAAGTTCCTGGCTCAGGCGCGAGCCCAACTTGCTATGGATGTGGCGAAACAGGCCACTTTAAAAGGGACTGCCCTAAGGCGAGGAATGCTGGGGGAGCAGGGAGAGTACTAGCAATAGGCCACGGGGAAGCAGTTGCTGACCCGACAGTGGTGACTGGTACGTTCCTCCTTGATAACTCCTATGCATGCATTCTGTTCGATAGTGGAGCGGAGCGAAGCTTCGTAAACCACAAATTTGCTTGCATGCTTAAGCAACAACCACACGCACTTAATGAACAATTCACAGTAGAAATGGCCAATAGGAAAACTGAAAGTACTAATAGCATATACTTAGGTTGTCTTCTAACCTTAGATAACCATTCATTCCCAATTGACCTTATGCCGGTCTCAATAAAGAGTTTCGACGTTATTATCGGCATGGATTGGTTAAGTCTGCATCGCGCCGACATCATGTGCTACGAGAAAGCGGTCCGTCTAAACCTCCCGTCTAACGAAACCCTTATAGTCTACGGCGACAAACCGGGTGCGAGTCTTCGCATAATATCTAGTATTCAGGCACAGAAGTATCTGCGCAAAGAATACCACGCATTTCTTGCTCACGTCGTCGACACGAACCTAGAAATGAAAGAACTAAAGGACCTCCCAGTAGTGAGCGACTTCCCCGACATTTTCCCAGAAGAACTACCCGGGTTACCTCCGCAACGACAAGTCGAGTTCAGAATAGACTTAGTCCCAGGAGCTACCCCAGTAGCCAAGTCGCCCTACCGTTTAGCACCAGCCGAGATGCAAGAACTCTCTGGTCAACTTAACGAACTGCTCAGCAAGGGCTTTATAAGACCAAGTTTCTCACCTTGGGGAGCACCGGTCTTGTTCGTTAAGAAGAAAGACGGATCATTCCGTATGTGTATTGACTACAGAGAACTCAACAAATTGACGATAAAGAATCGTTACCCTCTACCACGCATAGATGATCTATTCGATCAACTGCAAGGGGCGAACTATTTTTCCAAAATCGATCTGAGATCCGGATATCACCAGTTACAAGTGCTCGAGGAGGATGTGCCGAAGACAGCCTTCCGAACTCGTTACGGACACTACGAGTTCGTGGTGATGCCATTCGGATTGACCAATGTGCCCGCAGTCTTCATGGATCTGATGAATAGAGTATGTCGACCTTACTTAGATCAATTCGTCATCGTTTTCATTGATGACATCCTGATCTACTCCCGAAGTAAGAAGGAGCATGGTGATCATCTACGACAAGTTCTAGAGACACTACGAAAAGAGAAACTTTATGCGAAGTTCTCGAAATGTGAATTTTGGATCCGAAGAGTCGAATTCTTAGGACACGTGGTTAGCGAAGAAGGAATCCACGTGGACCCTTCCAAAATAAAAGCCATTGAGAACTGGTCAGCACCAAAGACACCTACAGAAATTCGCCAATTTCTAGGTCTCGCTGGCTACTACCGCAGGTTCATCCAGAACTTCTCCCGAATAGCAAAGCCTCTTACGACCCTGACCCAGAAGGGCGTGGCCTTTGACTGGGAAGAGAAGCAAGAAAGAGCGTTCCAAACGCTCAAACGAGCCTTGTGCACCGCACCAATACTATCCCTTCCCGAAGGAATAGAAGACTTTGTTGTCTATTGTGATGCATCCAATCAAGGACTCGGATGTGTTCTGATGCAGCGAGGTAAGGTCATCGCCTACGCCTCGAGACAGTTGAAGACACATGAGGTTAACTACACGACCCACGATCTTGAACTAGGAGCAGTGGTGTTTGCTCTGAAGATCTGGAGACATTACTTGTATGGAACAAAGAGCACTATCTTTACCGACCACAAGAGTTTACAACACATTTTCGATCAGAAGGAGCTCAACATGAGACAACGACGGTGGTTCGAGCTACTCAGTGATTACGAATGCGATATTCGTTATCATCCGGGTAAAGCCAACGTAGTAGCAGACGCCCTAAGTCGGAAAGAATATTCTGGTCGCAAGGTCAAGTCATTATCCATAACCATCCATTCACACCTGACTAAGCAAATTCAGGCGGCTCAGCTTGAGGCCATGAAACCTGAAAATGTGTCAAGTGAATCCCTTAGGGGAATGGACAAGAACTTCGAAGCTAAGGGTGACGGAGCTTTATATTTCATGAACCGGATCTGGACACCGAAACACGGTGGTTTCCGAGACTTGGTCATGACCGAGGCGCACAACACTCGGTATTCCGTCCACCCAGGTTCTGATAAGATGTATCTGGATCTGAAAAAGCTATACTGGTGGCCTAATATGAAAGCAGAGATTTCTACCTTTGTGAGTAAATGCCTAACTTGCGCGAAGGTTAAGGTCGAGTACCAGAAGCCCTCTGGTTTACTGCAACAACCAGAGATCCCGGAATGGAAGTGGGAGCGGATCACTATGGATTTCATAACCAAGTTGCCCAAGACGACGGGTGGACTTGACACCATATGGGTCATCGTTGATAGATTGACCAAGTCTGCACACTTCCTGCCTATCAAAGAAACCGACAAGATGGAGAAACTTACGAGAACATACATTAGGGAAATTGTACGGTTGCATGGTGTACCTATTTCCATTATCTCCGATAGAGATAGTAGGTTCACTTCAAGATTTTGGCAATCCCTACAAAGTTCCCTGGGAACAAGGCTGGACATGAGCACAGCCTACCATCCACAGACCGACGGACAGAGTGAGAGAACCATTCAAACATTGGAAGACATGTTGCGAGCCTGTGTGATTGATTTTGGGAAGGCATGGGATACTCATATACCCCTTGTCGAATTTTCCTATAATAACAGTTATCACACGAGCATCAAGGCTGCTCCATTCGAAGCTCTCTACGGCCGCAAGTGCAGATCCCCTCTGTGCTGGGCTGAGGTTGGTGATACCCAACTAGCGAGAGGGCAAGCTTCCGACAGTACTCTCACTGGTCCAGAAATCATTCGGGAAACGACAGAGAAAATCGTTCAAATCCGTGAACGATTGAAAGCCTCTAGAGACCGACAGAAGAGCTACGCCGACAAACGAAGAAAACCTTTGGAGTTTCAGGTGGGAGACCGAGTCCTTCTCAAAGTCTCACCCTGGAAAGGCTTGATACGCTTCGGCAAGCGTGGGAAGCTTAATCCGAGGTACATAGGGCCTTTCGAGATTCTTGCCAGAGTCGGCCCCGTAGCTTACAAACTTGATCTACCTGACGCACTGCGTAACGTACATTCTACATTCCACGTATCTAACTTGAAAAAGTGTCTGTCTGACGAGACTCTCGTAATCCCACTCGACGAGATCGAGATCAACGAGAGCCTCAACTTCGTGGAAGAACCTGTAGAGGTCATGGACCGTGAGGTCAAGCAGACGAAACAAAGCCGTATCCCTATCGTGAACGTTCACTGGAACGCTAAGCGAGGACCGGAATTTACTTGGGAACGCGAGGATCAGATGAAGTTGAAATACCCTCATCTTTTCGCTTAATTGTTTGTAACTTTTATCTGCTTAAATTCTAATTTCGGGACGAAATTCCCTCTAACAGGGGGATGATGTGACAACCCGAAATTTCCATTTGTACGAACATCATCTATTCAATAGAAGCTAGTTCAGTTTCAGTGATTTTCAAGCTTTTCCAAACAAGTTTGTGTACATTAGAGTTTATGTTTTAGATGATATCAGGAGAGTGGATACTCCTGGTTTTATGAAACTTGGGCATTTCAAGTTTCAGACTGTTACAGTCCAACTTCAGGAAGGAAAATATTTTCTGTCGAAATATTCCAGGACTATAAATAGTTTTCTGAATTAAATTAATTCATTATTCACAATTCCAAATAGAGAAAAGCCATATTCTCTCTGACGGATCTTCGGGTTTTCATCCCAGATTGTGAGTCTACTTTTCTATATGTGTTTTAATACTTGTTTAATGCATATTAGCAACAATAACATGTTTAGATTTCAAGATCCGGGAGTTTACCGCCCAAGATCGTTCTTGGGGAGTAAACTCCAAAATGGAACATTATGGCTTCCTAGTCCCAATTCCTTGTTATAAGACTTGTTTAGGAGATAGGCTATTACATTTAGGGATCAAAAAGCAACCAAGAAACATAAGTCTTTGGAGTTTACGGCCAAGGAACTACCTTGGGCCGTAAACCCCTTTTCAAGGGCTTAAATGCCCTAAAACATTCCCCAAATGCTTAAGGACTTTAACCACTTGTACTTATGCTTGTTTAGAACACCAAAAGCCCATAAAAACCATAAGTTTTTAGGAGTTTACGGCCAAGAACCCTTCTTGGGCCGTAAACCCCATTTTGTGGGACAAAAATCATTCCAAGCACACCTAAGGCCTTTAGACAATTTACCTTGCACCTTTGGGACTAGAATGGAGAGAAGAACACATAGAAACAACTCCTTGGAAGGAGTTTACGGCCAAGGAGCATGACTTGGGCCGTAAACTCCAAGTGAAGGCACCAAAGTGTGCCTCTTGTCCCCATTAGCCTTAGATAAAATCATGGATGCCATTCTTGATGTTTAAGAGCCTCAAATCAATTAATTTCCTAGAGTTTACGGCCGTAAACTCTAAGGTGGAGGACCTTAGGCCGTAAACTCCCTTATGGAGTGTTCTAGAGCCTTAAAACTAATTCATGCATTATTCCAATAAAGATAGGAGTGTTCTAGATGCAAGATAACACCACAAAACACCCAAAAACACCATTTGAGGAGTTCACGGCCATAAACCTATGAGTTTACGGCCGTAAACTCCAAGGTGTGGGGTTTGTTGGATGGTGAACTCCTATACAAGGCCCTTTGATGATTCAAACCCTTTTGCCTTGTCCCGTAGCAACTTAGATGCAACCATTTGAACCTTAAACACTCACAAAAGTGTTTAAATGTTTTCTAAGTGTCTTAACTTATTTATTTAAGTTATTATTTGTCTAATTAGTTATATATATGCTTATTATATGATAACTAGGCTCGTGCGTGTAAACCAGTCTCCGTTTGTCACCTAGCACGGTAGCCGACATTGCAACTCAGACAACTCACCACAAGTGAGTTCATACCCCTTGAATCAACCTTTGAAATGATTTTAAGTGTTTTAAATACTTTATGGGGGGGAATACAAGTCAAATACTTATAAGTTATTACTTCAATCACATGTGATTGTGTTTAATCACATGTGATTAATAACTAGGAAAACAACGATTTTTACCACTGTTCAAACTGTTTTCAACTGCTTTACTATTGAAATGTTTTACAAACTATTTTACCATCCAAACGTACTTATAGACTGTGATTTAAACAAATGCTTCTTTTACTTAAACTGTTTTACCAACGTATGCCTTAAAATGATTTATAGATCGACATCAAGTCAATCATCTCTTGAAATTATATTTATGCTTCAAAATGTTTTATGAAAACTTATTTATGCTTTATATATACAATTGCATGCCCATATATGTATAGATATATAAATAATGTTCAAAAGGCTTAGGAATGCCATCCGCCCTATTTCCTTTTCCTCGATTTGGATGTGGTCTGGTGGGATTTCGGGTGACCATCCGAAGGTCATTTCCATATTACTTATATATCATATATACATGTATAGACATAAAAGTACTTCCATATTCATATTTATCAGTACATCATTAGCTGGTTACCATCGGGGTAACGCAGGATCATACATATACAGATATACTAGAAACAATACATATACAGATATACTAGAAACAATACATATACAGATATACTAGAAACAATACATATACAGATATACTAGAAACAATACATATACAGAGATACGAGAAACAATACATATACATAAATACGTAATAATTGTGATCCACTGTATCGGGCATGCCTTAAATGTCATGGCCCGAGTTGTAGCCAGAATTCTCTTGGAGGGAGAGCGTGAGTTTGCGTATAGATCTATACTGGATTGACTATCCTACACCTTGCTGCTAGCTACAGCCGGACCTGCAGGTCTGCGGGTGCCAAACGTCATTTCTTATTACGACCGTTCATTATGTCGTTGATTTCCAGTCAATAGCATGGTGCAATTTATCACATTATGCCTTAATATAAATCCGGTTTAAGGTAGTAGTATTTAGTACAGCAGTAGTCTTATTATTCAAAGCTACAGTACTACAATGATTTACCCATTACATATTTTAGTGATAATCTCACTTAAGCATTAGTGTACAAACTATATTTTTAACAAATGATAGTTATACTTGGGTAATTACATACTTTTACAACAGACAAGTTTACAAAACAGTTTAGCCTTGGTAGAAGGTTACTTTTATAGAAAACATAGGATTTTCTGAGAGATTCAAACTTTTACAAACACTTTCAAACATTTGCTTACATTTTTACAAACTTATACATTGAGACAGGTTCAAACATTTTTACAAGAAACATTGACACTAAAATACTTATGAACTCACCAGCTTAATGCTGATAAAATCTTTCAAAATAACTTGTATTCTCAGGTTGTCAGTAGACAGGTACCGAGGCCAGCTTTTGAGAAGATGGAGTGCATTCAAGACTCATCTCATATTATTTTGTGTTTCATTATTTTGGTGTCTATAACTGTACAGAACACACTTGTATTAAAATTATATATTTAATGCAATGGATGATGTTGTTTGCTTATTTACAATTACTGTGTTGTGATACTATACATGATGTCCTCCGCCCCAGAACGTTTCCGCCGTTCTTGGTTTTGGGGTGTGACACCTTTTGTCCAAAATTTGCGAATAATTAGCTAATAAATAATAAGATTATATACTAAATATA
The DNA here is from genome assembly GCF_051521515.1 of Lactuca serriola. NCBI lineage: Eukaryota > Viridiplantae > Streptophyta > Magnoliopsida > Asterales > Asteraceae > Lactuca > Lactuca serriola. The sequence continues at coordinate 293,570,799 of NC_136410.1, read as the reverse complement.
TTGCTAAATATGCACATATCAGTCCTACAGGTACTTCGGGCAGCTTCGTTTCCAATGCCCTCTCTCGTGGCAGTAGAAGCACTATGCATCCTTCGGTTTGGAAGAGGGAGCAGCAAGACCAGATTTGATTCCACTATAAGAGGTACTATCGTGAGACATTCCCTTGTGGCCATTAAAAAGAGCTTTCCTCTTCTTTCCTTTTCCTTGCCCAATAGCCAAGACAGGGGAAGCAGTAGTAGGAGTAGATGCAATAGATTTTCCTTTTAGACCACTCCTAGCAGTCCTTAGCAGGCCTTGAAGCTTGCTTAGAGTGACCTCCTCCTTGTTCATGTGATAGGTTATACGAAACTGGTCGTAGCAAGGAGGGAATGATTGTAGAATGATATCTATAGCTAACTCCTCATCGAAGTTGACATTCAACTTCAGCAAGCGGTCCACGAATCTTTGCATTTTCTGCAATTGGGTTGTGATGGACTCTCCAGCCTTCATTTTGGTAGTGATCATCGCAACGATGATCTCATACCTTTCTTGCCTAGCACTTTGACGGTACATTTCCATCAAATATTGGTTCAACTCGTATGGATAGTAGTCCTCATAGGACTTTTGGAGTTCAACAATCATTGTTGCGAGCATGATGCAATGAACCATCATAGCATCTCGCTCATGAGTTTCATACGCAACAATTTCCTCAGGAGTAGCAGTGGTATGGTTAATCTCCTTCAGCTCCTATACTCTTTGTCCTCGTAACGGGTGACCATGCGGATGTTGCAGATCCAATCGTTAAAATTAGACCCATCAAATATCACCGTCCCACACAAGTTCATGAGTGAGAATGAGCAAGAATGGGTTGATCCAGAAGCGTTGTTTTGAGTAGACATCTGAAAAAGAAAAGAGACAAAGTTTAGATTAGATAAGTGTCACAGCTAGCCTTTTTTTAGCTAAGAAATTATGTCTTCATGTAAAGTTCAACTCTTATATAACTTGTAATCTAAGCTGATGTCGAGTGCTATTTAAATTCAAAATCAACCATTTGAACCATAAATTATTGAGTGAAGTTCAAAACCTAATTCAATACATCTCATATACTCAGCTATGGGATTGAAACCCTAATAAGTCGGTTCAAACTCAAACTGGACCAGGATCCTCTTGTTGAGCCTAATGGGTCAGTAAACTCTCAATTTGACTATTTTGGGTCAAGGAACCCTATTTGGACCTTTAATAGACTCATATTCATTAAATAATAACATTTTGGGCCATAAGACTTCTCATGGACCTTATTAGGCCTAAAATGTCTCACCTTGTCATCATGGGCCTTAATGGGCTGTAAATAGGTTCATAAGACCTATTGGGCGAAAAACCCCATTCCTTCCTCATTTTGGGCCGTAAACCCCATCCCTTCACCACCTCTTGGCCGTAAACCCATAAGAAGTGCCCAATAGGCCGAGAACCTTCATATTGGGCAAAAGATTTCGAATATGTTCAATATAGGCCCAAAAACTTCTTTCTCTCTTCCTTCCTCCTCATTCACGGCCCACACAAACATAAAAAGGGAAAAGATGAGGACTAAACATGCATGTGACACCTCATGTTTATTTATTGGATATCTAGGCTAATTACACCACAAACATCCAATTTAAGCATCAAAATCATAAGTTATATGTTATGTTCTTTTGGACTCTTTACAATGAGTTGAGAAACTCTTGTACAGAGATATTGTAATCATGAGCATTTGCATATTATGAAACACTAACTTTCTATGCAACTTAGCTTCGGACAATGGTAACATGATCCTCAATTCCAACAATTGTTACAAATCATTTGAATGTATTCCTATCAACAATACCTCGTTGTGGAACCCCAACACCTATCACTTCATATTCTGTTGGTAGATGTTACGTATCAACAAATGTTGAAGACTGTGATAAAAACATCCAATTCTTTAAAATAATTAATAGTTAAACATTATAAAATGGCAATTAGCTTGTGAAGTTAACGACATTCAAAAACCATACTACACTAGTCTAAATAATTGTCATCTTAAGGTGACAAAAACTCCTAGTGACAAATCTAACATAAAAAAAAATATGTAAAAAGGGAATCCATAAATTGAATTATTAAACATACTGAAATTTGTTGTCGTATTCCTAAATCGTTTCCGAACAAGGAGTATACATGCTCCGACTTAAAATCATTATACAAAAGCACGTGAAATAAACTTGGTTAGCTGAATCTTTGCCCTTTTATTCAAATAAGTTCGCAACTTTTAGAATTTTCCAAAATAACGTTCCGGTAGAAGGTGAGCTCCTTTTATATAAGAGGAACACTCAAATGAGTCATGTCTAGTTGTTATGGAGTCCAGAACGGTGCATTCAAAATAGCAGGTTAGCTTTTAAAATACGTGAAAATAAAATATATTTTTTTGAAACTATAAATAAATGATCGTTTTAATTGATATCTCTAGACGTATATATGATAGATGATCGTTAGTTAACGCACTCTAAACTCATCTAAGGCCCATTAAGTAGAAAATAAATCGAGAGGATATGTGTCATGTCATATGTGATAACAGTGATATGCTTATGTCATTTTTTCTAAGCCCATTTAAAGCCCATTAGGTGGAGAGTAACTCGTGAAGACAAGCAATGCTTATGTCATTTTTTTTTTTGTGGAAAGGGAACATGGTTTCCGGACCATTTTTTGCAAACGTTCTAATCCCCTCTGAAAACATGAGGTTACACATAATGTCCTGGAGTCACTATAAACGAACCTCCATGAGCACATGGACTGAGCAGGGTCATGATTTGAATATGAATCAATAGGCTATCGATCATATATTTCAATGTCTTCGTGTCTTCCAATGTCTTACCAATAATGTTATATTAATAAGATTAATCAAGTATCAAAGAGTAACGAGTCTACAAATAACAACGACAATGTGTTTTTTATGGGAGAATTTCGTATATACTTTTATTAGGCTTCAAAATATTGTATTTTCCCAGCTTAAAATCTAAATATCATATTACCCTTCTTAAATTTTACAATATCGTATATATACAAATCTATTTTTTTATTTATTTTTAAAACATTTCAAAATCTTTTTTTATATTCTAAATCATTATAACTTATCAATAAATAGTTTGACCATATTACCCTTCACTATTATGCAGTTCATCATCGTCTATTAGATGTTCATAAATCTATGAAAGGATAAAAAAACAAACTTATCAAATACAAGAAATTATACATGCGACAAGATAAAGAAGAAATACTTCAAATGCAATCCTTTGCTTTGCGGACATTCATAAATATTGTCAAGGTCTTCCATAGTAAAGGAAAATTTCTACTATGCAATTTTTAGTATTAAAAGTCAACCTTTTATTATGGTATACAATTAAAAATACAAAAATACACATCTATTCTGTAGTAAATCTTTTAAATTTGAAGCAAAAGCAACCAAAAGCTTCACATATGATTGTCTGCAATGTGGGTCAAAGGCTACATAAACTTGCGATTTACCCCTTTCAAAAAAATTAATTAGTTTAAAACTACAAAAAAATTCTTCTAAATGTCTGAGATACTTATAGGACTCATCTATCTATTAAAAACACTTGTTCTAGTTTTAGTATTTTAAAACATTGTAAAATACTAACACAAGATTTTGACCTACGTATTGTCGTTTTTTGCTCACAAAAAACGAAGAACAACAATAATCACTCTTTTTTCAACTAAATTTCAATCTTTTTGTGTGGAAAATGATGAAAAAATAAGATGAATCGCTATACCTCGTTTATGGAGATGTGAAATAATTAGAAATGAAGACTTTGAGTTGAATTCGAAGGGATAATGGTCACTTTATAATATGACTAATATGGTCATTTTATTTATTTTTATAATTGAAACGTAAATAAGGATTTCAAAATATAATAAAGCTATTTAAAAAATAGAATATAACAAATATGATATTTTAAAAGCTTACAAAAGATAATTATGATATTTAGAAATTAGGTTGTACGTATATGATATTTTAATATTTATAAAAGATATATACGAAATTCTTACTTTTTTTTATTATTAATTGCTAATAGGAACGAGTCTTCAAATAACATGAACATAACAAAAATTTATTTATCGATAAATAGAGATGAGTCCGCATATATTAGGGTCAAACTTATATTTTCAACAAAACATGCTTTTGTTTTAGCATCTTTCCTTTTTTTAATTTTTTTATGTCAATAAATAGTTGTCCTTGGACTGGCCAAATAAGGCTGAGCTATCGTACTCCCACTAGAGTCAACTTGAACAACTAAACTTTGACTCGATTTTAAATGCCGTCTTTTTTGGGCTATACATACATTTTAACAATAAATAAATAAATAAATAAACTATCCAAAACTAACGACTGGTTCAAAGAATTTATATATTTAACATATAAAGGAATTTATATATAAATAAATAATAACGGTTGTAAGTTAAAGTTTCAAAGAAAATAGATCTAAAAAGGTAATATATATATATATATATATATATATATATATATATATATATATATATATATATATATATATATAGAAAAGAGTTCAATGGAAAACAAATAACTAGGGCAACATCTACCGGAACCAATAATCAAATGACACGTGTCCATTTCTTTCTTCACAAGTAATATGTTGTGGAAGTTATTGTGGAAGTGATGTGTTGTCATGTTTTCATTGGTTCAAATATGTGTTGCCCTAATCATTCATTTTCCATATAACTCTTCCCTATATATATATATATATATATATATATATATATATATATATATATATATATATATATATATATATATATATATATATATATATATATATATATATATATATATATATATATATATATACTAGGTGTGATACCCGTGTATTACACGGGTTTATTAAAAAAAAGTTAATATCATAAACTATGATGAATAAGAAGGTAATTGATATACAAAGTAATAAAAAAAAACTATTAACATATTGTAAATAATTATTAGGAATAAAAAATTTTGAAATAGTTCTTTGAATGAAAATTAGATATCTTATTTCTAAGGTTACTTTATACATTTGTATTTAAAAGTAGTTATTTCATCAAGGGCAAAACAATCACATTTATTAAGAAAAGAAACAAAAACTGTAAAAATAATCAAATTTACTAAAAAAATAAAAAAATTTCATTATTACAAAAAAAAAATATATATTTCAATATTACAAAATTACATTGCTATAAACACATTGGCACACTTAAAATTTACAAAAAAAAATGAGCATTTATTTTACTATCTTCACAAAAGTATAATGTTGTAAACAATATAACCATTTAGAATATTTTTACTGTCAAAAGTTGACTAAAAATAAAATAACCATTTTAATTTTTACCATTTTCACCAAAGTGAATTGAAAAAAAGCACCCCAACATTGATTTCCACTCAAAATTTACAAAACGGTCATCTCGTCTAGATGAGAATATTTGTTATTAAAAATGTCTATTGTGACCTTTTTAAACTTGACAAAAGGCCTGAAAAAATATCATTTTAGCTGCACAACTTGCCTGCAAAGTAATGGTGTCAAAAATACCCGATTTACATCCATTTTTACATCCATGCAAGCAAAATCACATTTTGAAAAGGAGCATTTACATAATTTTGATAAAAATCTTCCTTTTCCTGTTAAAAAAATAATAAAAATGAGCACTATTTTAACATTTTCACCAAAGTAAATTGCCATTTTGTCATTCGCACCAAAGTACATTGCTATAAACTAAACATTATTTTATTTGGATCTATTATATTTTGATTTATGGCAGGTTGAAAACAAAGAGCATCTCTAAAATAGACATGATGATTTATGACCAATATTATATAGTTTTCTTTCCAGGGCATTTTGGACATTTAAGTAATAGTGAATGCTTACTACCATGAAGAATGATGCATAATAACCACCCTTAGCCTCAAAGATGCCATGATCACCGAACAAGGTGCCATCATCCATGTGGATTACAAGGCCTTTTGGAAGTTAGTAAATTTGAAAATAAAAAGAAAAAATGTTAAATTATGAAAATGACGATCAATATATACCCAAAATTTACGTGTTGAACACATAGCTTTGATGAGGCCTTACAAATGAGGCTTGAACACCTAACCACCTGATGCTCAAGCTTCTCAAATTGGTCTTCATTTATTTGATTCCATCAACTCCAAATTTGAATTGGGTTTATGAGTTCACTCTTTGAAGTTGAAAAATACGTACCTTTGCTATGATTAAACTAATATATATGAAAATCCGGAATCATTGAAATGACAGTAAGTGTTAGAACCATCTTAATTAATATTGTAAAGTTGTATGGTTGCTGATTTTAAAAGTGAGAACCTTATGTAAACACATTGAATTTTATTCATGAATAGTCTAATATAAATGCATCAAAGGATTAAACATAATAAAACTTTTGGGTTGTGACAGGAGCAAGGACCCTTAGTACAGGATCCTACGCCAATGTGACAAAAAGGTTGGCAATCACTATCCTTATGACAAGGGTCGGGAATCACATGATCGCTCATAGCATGACCATTGTTTTTAGACGTAGATTTATGGTTCACTACATATCCTCTCTCAGTGAAAGCATATGACATCTACATACCTGCAAAGTGTATCTCGTTAGCATTGAACTCTGTTAGTTTCTGAAACTACAGAAGTAGAGAAACAAATTGTAACAGACATGGAAAGCAAGAATACGACAAAAAAGACAATCTTTCAGTGAAAGCATCCGCCTCAAAGGATTCAACTTATGTTTGTAGGTTCAATCATCGACTGCCTATCCCCTATTCTAATAAAACAATCCTTTTATCAGCCCATATTTTTACAAAGTTAATTACCTATTTTGCCCTTTTCCCATTCGTTTTCCAGCAATCACTTCTAATTACATTGTCAAATTAAATTGCAAATCGTCTATCAGTAACGATAATCTCTCCCCCAATTTCGTCTTCTATTTTTGGGAACCAATCACCTTCTATCTTTCCAGCTCTTTTTAAGAAACCCTACATCAACTGATCAACGTGGTTTATATAATTCGATCACCACCATTGCGTTGATGGTTCTTCCTCTATATCGATCGATGGTTCTTCTCATATAATGAAGAATTACACTTCTTAGATGATGAAGAATCCAACAGTTGTAAGGCCCAATTTCAAGGGTTTTCTTTGATTTTGTTCAGGTTTGTATTTTTCATTTTATAATTTGACTCCCATTGCTAAATCAACTAATTTTGTAGGGTTTTTTTTGTTGTTCGACTTCATTCATGGACTTTCTTCAGGGTCGGAATTTGATTTTGATTTTTTATGGTGTTACAGTGGTTGAAGGAGTTGCAAGCATCATGAAAGGTATGCGTTTTAGGCAATAATTCTACCACGAACCCCTTTTGCTTATTTTCCACTTTCTTATATTGCCTTCAGTATCAGATAGAATTGAAGCTCTCACCACCACCATCAACCTATATACCGTCGCTTCTCACTAACTAATCCACACTTTTAATCATCATATTCTTATCCTTCTTTCCATCTTCGTTAATACACTTAGGATCAAATAAAGTGCTGCTCCCATTCACTTCGTTGTTTTCGATCATCTTTTTTCCATGGGTTTTTAGTGCATCATCTCAGTTAAGATTGAAAAAGAATGAGACTTGGGCTTTGAAGTTTGAGTAGAAATGGAAGATGAGTTCATAAAGAAGCTTTTAATGCCAAGGTTGGTTCCGTTCTGAAGCAAATTCCTTCTCTTATGTGACGAAACCATCATGGTCAATTCCCTTCTCCAAATTTCAATCTGGGCAACAACCTTCCAATCTGAATCACTATTCCTCCCCTCATCAGGTATGATCCTTAATTTTATGATTTATCAACTTACAGCACATCTTTTTTGTATATTGGATGTTTTAAGGGATTAACTCAGTGGGATTAGGGTTATTGTAATTCTTATCAACACAATAATCTTAATCAATGTTGTCTTCCCAAAGGTCATCATATATAATCTGAATCACTAGCTTCTATCGAGTGGGCATATAAAGGGTGTTTGAATGTACCTTTTGGAAGTGATTGTGATATTGCATAGTTATAATCCCACAACAAGCCAAAATAAATCAGTTATTATAGAGTGATTATGTGCTTGTGGTATTGAATAACTATAACACTATGCTGACAGTGCTTTGAAAGTTGTAATAATCACTTTAAATGGTTTAGATGGATTGAAAATTCTGATTATCTAAAAGTATTAGACATATAAGTAATTTTATTCTACAGTTTGATGCTTAGTTTCATTGCAGGTGGTATCAAAGTAATTGTTCAAAACTGAATATTTGACCTCTAAAAGTAATTGTTCAAAACTGAATATTTGACCTCTAATTGTTAAATGCTTTATTAACGCATTGTCCTTTGAAAATCTTTCCCAATCATAGCAATGTCATGACTCATGATACAAAGTAATTTTCATTGCTATAAACAGAATATTTTTAAAATACAATGTTTTAATAAAGATACATTTTTTTGAATAAAACAATGTAAGAGGTTCTAAAACCATTCAACACGTGCCATTTTAACTAAAGGTTTCAATTTACCCATTTGAACAATTAGTATTGAATATAATGCAAATTGGCCCATCTACACATAAATATGTCAACTTTGGCCCCTATAAATGTTATATGGGCTCACATATAGACATGTGTTTATATTCATATATTGTAAGTGCAACCAACTCTCCACTTCGTTTAAAGGAAGAAAGAAGGTGTCAGAAATAGTTGGGGACGATGTGAAGCTCTTAAAAACCACCATGGAGGCTTTCTACAAGTGATAAGATAAATATATGTTACAAGTGCATTATAAATAAACTTCTATTTATAATGTGATAAATAATTATTAAAAATAATTTATGTGTTAGTGTTATTTTAACTATTGTTATGGATAAATTAGCTTAAAATGACTTAGTTTACCATCTTTTAATTTCAGTCAAACTTTTTTTTTTTTGTAAATTAATAACTTTTTTTTGCAAAATTTTGATTGGTCATTACGTTTTAAATTTATTAATAGTATTTAATTATCAATATTGTTTTATTTTTTTTTATCCGTGGTTTCTACGGGTTGTAACCTAGTGAAGACATATATACAAGAGAAAATTCATATTAGTGGTACAAAAAAGGAATCCCAATAATCAACGCTAATAAATGCAAGAAAATTCATATTAATGATACAAAAAGGCATCCCAATAATCAACACTAATGAACGCATACTGTTTTAAAGAACATTTATGTTAGGAAACGTAACCTATAATCTTGTCATTAAAAATTTGATCTTATAATATCATTTATATATTTTTCTTACCTAATTAGGGTCGAAAAATAGAATCCTTCCTTCCAGATCAGCCAATCCATGAATTTTCGGTTTCATACCTTGTTTTAATTGGTTTTATATTTAATACAAAAAAACCACAAAATTCCATGTGGAATTAATTTTATTCAAAAAAAACCACAAATTTACATGTGGCAAAAGGCTTAAGAATATGACAAGTGGCAAAAGTATTTTCATTTATTAGGGAGGATATATATATATATATATATATATATATATATATATATATATATATATATATATATATATATATATATATATATATATATATACTATCTTATTATACAAACCTTATTATTTCTAAAAATAAATTTAAGACGTCCAAACTTTTAAGCTGAATATACAAACATCTATAAGCAAATTACAAAATACAATACATTAAGTACAAATGTAAAACTAATATTGAAACATTCAAACCTGCATCCTTATCTTACCCAATATAGATGATTTAATTTTTAAGAGGTACAAGCTCTTATTGCATCATGTACAATGAATTTATGCTTTGAAATCTAATAAAGTTAACATTTATAAAAAGTCTAACAAACTTTGAATGTTTAAAATTTATGAGATAAGAGATAAGTAGTACTCGGTCAACATTTATGAATCAGTCAAAGTGAACTTATTAGAAATTATTAAAACGTGACAATAGTTATGGATTAGAATCGCTTGTTTTCCCTATATTTTAAGTGATCTGATTAACTCTATAAAATTCCAAAGTTTCTCATCCACTATTTTTTGAAACAATAATCTGTTGATCATCCAAAATCCTAATATCTAAAATTATTTTGCTCGATTACTGCAGGAAAAAAATAATCATTGATGTTCTTTGGGAATTCGATTATTGTTGTGTGTTTGTGTGTTTTCTGCACATATAAAACGCAACAGGTATGTTATTTGTGAATTTCATAAATAAACTCTCTCTCTCTCTCTCTCTCTCTCGGTTTTTGTAGGAAAAAAAATAACAGGTATGTTCTCCATCTTGAATGTGATTAACGGTGTATGTTTTTGTGTGTGTGTGTGTGTTTACATACATACAAAATATTACTCTCTCTCTCTCTCTCTCACACACACACTCACAACAGAAAACAAATAGATACATATACAAACTCCTTTTTTTTATTATCTTTAATGGTGTCTATGTATTTTTTTGTGAGAAGAGGACCCGAAATATTCAACATTTTAGTATTCTTTTTTTTCCCGCAATCTCTCTTTCTCGGTTCCTGCATAAAACATAAAACTTATGAGGTAAGTTCTTTGTGAAATGTTATACATTCTAACTCTCTTGGGATAGTTGATACATTTTTTTCTTAAATTTTTTAAACAACACATGTTCTATATTTTTAAAATTACAATGCACTTACATAAATATTCAATGTATAATTCTATAATTTAAAACATGGATATTTTTATATTTACATTTTCCATCTTTTAAATTTAGAAATTTCAAAAAACACAAATTAAAAACTAGATATTTTGGATTTACATTATTCTACTCATCCCTTTATAACCAATCCTAGTTATCGATACAAACTATGTACACAGTTTGAAATTTAAATTTTAATTAATGGATATTATAAATATATAAAAAGAACCCATATTGAAATAAATGACATTATCCTTACTTTTATATTTATAAAAATTTTCCTACAACTATAAATTTTGAAATACAAAACTTTTTTTTTTCGAAATAGAAAATTTAAAATACAAAACTTAACTAATGCATAACATGGATTTTCAGGTTGATAATATTAAAGCATTTAAGCAAAAAGATATGTAATATTAAGGGTTGATAATATTAAAGTATTTAACTTTTTTCGAATCATGGCATGCTTTAATTGGATTCAGATTATATTACATACTTAAGTCAATCAACTTTGAAAATCTTCCAATTAAGCACCCTATTTTCATTTTAGTTCATATTAAAACAAAAGTAAAATGTTATTAATTGGTAAATTTTCAATGCATAATGCTTTAAAATGACATACAATTAAAGCTGATCTTTGGTTTAAAAGGATTATTCCAGTTTTTTTTTTTTTTTTTTTTTTTTTTTTTTTTTTTTTTTAATGATATAGTGTTAAGTTTAAATGCATAAAAAGATAGAACTAAATTTACCACAATCTTTCTTTTCTTACTTATTTTATAAAATAACTCACTATAATTTTAATAACAATCAATGAAAATTCACAATTTCTTAGCTCAATAAACGATAAAAAGCAAAAACAAAATTTTAAAATATCTCAAAATCTTAGTAATCTTTCCTAATTTAAAAACATATCCTAAAACTTTCTGGATTATTTATCCTAACTAAATTTGTAGGGGATATGTTAATTTGACTTGTTCTTATCCCTCCAAACTTTCAAGACTCAATTGTTTTCATTCCTCTCATGCTTCTGCAGAAAGGTATATTTTGTTGTGTTTTTTGTTTCTACATTTTTACTTCATGCTTTACAATGTTAATAACATAAAAAAGTGCATATTTTTATGTTTGTACAGCAGCAGTTAACATTTGTTCCCTCACTTTTTATTTGACTCAGACAGGTACCTCGCTCTTTGTTTTTAAAAATGTGTTCGTGATTTTCAATCAATGCTAAATGTATCACGTTAATATGTATGTGTTTCTTTGTTCTTTACTTCTTTTGATTATTTGACCCTAAAGCATAAAACATCTATACAAAATTATGTTGCTATTTTTTCATTTTTATATTCTGTTATATAATACGTGTATGACTACTTTTATATTAGGCAATTACTTGAATAATGTGACCATTATATGCAAATGAATTATGCAAAACAAATTAAAAACATGTTTGAGTTGAACATTATACATAATATTGTTAACATACAAATACACTAACCTTTAGAAGTTGAAATCAAATTGTTTGTGTACCACCCCAATACCGTTTCTCATCCAAATCTTCAAGTCTAATACACCAAAAAGTAAATCATGAGATTCAATAAAACACAACAAATGTACACTCTACATCAAAGTTTGACAATATACCAATAACAACAACCAACTTTATTTGTATTTCATTTTCAAGCAATGAACTTCGAATAGCTACCGATTACTTCAGTAAGTCAAAGGAACATGCATTACTAATGAAACAAAAAATTGCTCTTCTTTCCTCTATAAAAATCTGGAAAATACATACACACTCACGATTAGTATTGTGGGGACCGTGAGAGAGATATAGGGGGAAATCGGTGAAATTTGAGTGTTGCAGTTGCCATCGCGATTTTTGTGACAACCCAAAGTTATTCCGTTACATTACCCCGTTACCGTTAACGGAATATTCCATTGTATAAAAGTTCCATTAATTAGAGGTCGCCAATTAAATCAATATATCATTTATTTATATCTTTATGTCGTTAAGGCGTGATAAGAGAAATAAAAACTCGTAATACACATTTCCATTTAATTGAAAAAGTTAGTTTTTATTATTACGACCACTAAATCGGGTGCGACCAAAAGCCCCGTCTAACGGCAATATTGGGTAGAATTCCACTAAGCTCCAACTCCCACCCATATATAAGGGGTAGTAAACTCCATTTGGAGCTTTTCCACCCTCTCTCTCTATACTCTCTCTCTAGACTCGTTTTCGCCCCGAATCCGCAACCAAACGCTTCCAAATCGTAAGTCCGCTTACCCTAGCTTATTCTAAACATTATGATTTGTGTTTATAGCTTAGAAATTTGACTTAGAAGCTGTTGAAAAGGAGTTTACGGCCTAAGCTCCTTCTCAGGCCGTAAACACCTAAAATGAGGCCAAAATGACCCCAAAATGTCCCTAAAGGCTTGGAAATAAATTAAGGGATTTGCCTAGGAGTGTTTAAACATTAAATCACAAGGATTTAGGGTGTAAAATGGAGTTTACGGCCCAGGCATATGCCAAGGCCGTAAACACCTCTTAAACATGTCAAAAAGCCCCCAAAACACTCCCAAACCACCCTAGGGCTTCATACATAAATTAGGGGCTTATCATTTTGGGTTTAAACCATTTAAACACATCAAAATGGAGGGACAAAAGGAGTTTACGGCCCAGGCATGTACCAGGGCCGTAAACACCCCTAAACATACCCAAATGATAGTTTTAATCCCCCTAAATGGCCTCACACTTCATTATAAATTACTAGCAAGGTATTAGGGGCTTGAAACTTCACAAAACTCAAGGAATGAGAGTTTACGGCTGTAAACTCCCTTAGGAGTTGTCCCTGGGCCGTAAACTCCATTAAGATGCCCTTAAAGACCTTAAACCCACTCATACTATATAGTTGTGGACCTAGAATAATTCCATGAACAAGTTAGAAGCCTTAAAACACACTAGATACCCTCACCATGAGTTTACGGCCGTAAAATCATGGTGAGTAGTCCCTGGGCCGTAAACTAAGTAATAAGAGGTTACTCTCGGAGAGTAAACTCCATTCCTAAGCCATACACACCTTTAGACGCTACCCGGGACACCCCAAACACTTAAGTGTTTTCCGCTCGTTTGAGTGCGTATACTTGTTTAATTGGTATATAATATACTAATTGTATGTGAACATATGTTATCATATGTTAAATAGGTCATTGAGTGTGTTCGAGTCGTTACGTGACACCGAACACCCAACCGGCACCCTCGTCGGACCTACTTATACCAGGTGAGTTCATACCCCTGAATGAACCTTTTAAATGTTTTTTTACATGTTTTATAGGGGGGGAATACGAGTTAAACATGCCAGTTATCATATCAATCACATGTGATTGATAACCCGCATGCACAAGATTTTACCACACTATATACTGTTTTACCGAGTAGGATACTATAATGGTTTTCAAAAAGGTTTTTCGTTTGTTTCAAGACTCTTATTTAAACTGCTTTATTTGAAACTCACTTTAAACTGGTTTATAAAGGTTTTACAAGATTTTAATCAAAGTTCTCTTTCACAACGTACACTTTTAGTTGTTAGTTACTGCTGCTTCGCTTATACTTATTTTATACTCCTACTTGGTAACGCTTTTACTTCTTGAAGCGCTTATATCTATTATTGTCTCTATTTCACTTATACTTGTAGTCGCTTATACCTGATAGACGCTCTTACTTCACTTATTGTCGTCTCTACTTCGTGATACGCATATACTTGTTCGACACTCCTACTTCACTTGCGACCGCTCCTACTTCACTTGTTAGACACTCCTACTTCACAAGAATCACTTCTACTTGATACACACTTAGTCGTAGTTAGATGTATGTATGTGCTTATATAGGTACATATAAGTAATGATTGAAAGACTTAGGAAGGCTCGTCCGCCCTATTTCCTTTTCTTCGTTGAGATGTGGTCTGGTGGGATCGGATGGCCGTCCGAAGGTCGTTTGATTCATTACTTATATATTATGTATATGAGTATGGACATACAAGAATTCTCTAGTCTGTTCAGTTAAGAGTCTCTACCTCTAGTCTACACTTACATTAGAAACATACTACCCACTATTTGGAAGTCTCTACCTCTAGTATACACTTACATTAGAAACCCACTACCCACTATTTGGAAGTCTCTACCCACTATTTGGGATGCATCTTCAGGACACGGCCTTCTCCGTCGTCTAGATGGTAACCAGAATCTCCTGTAGGGAGAGCGGACATTGTGTGTATAGATCTATACGGGATTGACAACCCCGCACCCAGACTGCTAGCTACAGTCCCGGCCTACCAAGCCAACGGGTGACAAATGTCATATTTCAGACGCTTGTAGGGCGTCTGGTACTCTAGTCAGTTCGGTTACGAGTATCCCGGGTTACCTTATAATTCATTGGCCTTAAGGTAACGGTATTTCACCGACAATTTACACTGTATGCTGGTAATTCATTTTCAGAGTCACACTGTTTTGACCTTACAAGACGTATCTTTCAGTTGATACTGTCTGGGGTCTGTTTTCTCTGTTTTGACCTTACAAGACGTATCTTTCATTTGATACTATCTGGGGTCTGTTTTTCACTATTTTAGACCTTATCAGTTGTACCTTTCATTTGGTACCTTCTGGGGTCTGAGTCTCTACTTGTTAGACTGAACCAGGCGCGTCGTTAGTTCGATACTCTCCTGGAGTCTGTGATTCCTTTGCCTTAGTCAGCAGTCCTCACTACTGAGGCATATGTTATTTCCCTGTTGTCTCTCACTTTCTTTAGTAATCAAATTTAGTATTTTGATAATGATAGCAATTAAGGGAAAACCATTTTTTACCACATAACATTGACCCGTCTTGGTAGAAGGCTGCTTTTATTAAAGAAAATATAGGATTTTCTGGAAAGAACTCTAATGCACTGTAAACACTTAAACTATTACTTTATAAAGCTATTTGAATGAAATGTCACTAATTAAATACTTATGAACTCACCAGCATTTGTAAAAATGCTGATACTCGCTTTTCAAATAACTTGTATTCTCAGGTTAGCATTAGACAGGTACATCCCCGGAGCTGTTGAGGAAGATAGCTTAGTGCCACGTCGTATTTATTCTATTACTTGTATTACTTTGTTGTATTGTAACGTAAATCATGTAAAACTATTACTATTAATGCAATGTTTTGTTGTACTTTGATTACTATAATGCATGTGTTGTCATACTTGACATGACGTCATCCACCCCAGAATGTTTCCGCCGTTCCGGTTTTGGGGTGTGACAGATTGGTATCAGAGCATTGTTTATAGTGAGTTAAGTATATCAATTCATAAAAGATATGCAACCTATAAACACAAAGGGATAAAACACTCTGACCAAGAATTATACTTTAAAATATAACCATATTTTACCAAAGTATAATTACATCCAGAATCTAAACACTTGAACAAAAGTATCACAAGAAGAACAATAATAAAAGTCTTCGGATGTTGAGCACTACAGTCAAACCTGGGCAGTTATGTAATCGTAAGCTGGAATAAATGTAACCAGATCAACTACATTTATTCGAGATGCGATGAATGTGTGCTTGGGAGTGATAGTGGTGTTGCAACAGGTCTGAAACTTACCAACTAGGAATGCTAGAGCCAAACATAAAGTTAAAATACTATAGGAGTATTTTAGAACACTAAAAGATCCACACTAATCCCAGAATGAAACTCAGAAGATAAGAAACAAACAATAATTAAAATACCATAGGGGTATTTTAGGAAACATAAACAACCTTGCGTGAAGAACAAAAAGATCCTTATTGATATACCTACGACTATAGAGGGTGTACTCCCAAGGTTATATATAATAAGGATCCCATAGGCTAAGAATGTGTGGTTTCGCTCTACTTTCTTTTCCTCGTTGGGATGTGGATATAGAGTAGTATCACGTATTCGAAGGCCTATCGGATCTAAGTTATATATGATTTGTATACCCTGTGTAATCGTAGCAGGACTCGATATGGATCATACAGTGAAATGTTAATAATCACTTAGGATTCTTTAGATATTTCCATTCTCGCGTGAACCCTGTAGACAACCCTATCCACTTTAGTACTCGGCAGAAGAGTTGATTCAGATCCAGAAGAGGTTCATTGAGAAGATTTCCTGTTCGTAAATAAATGAACTGGGTCGAGACTATTGAATGCACCAAGTGCCCATATTCTTTTAGGGACATTGGTGAGAGATTCGCCTAAGCTTCCGAGATTCCAGTCATCCGTCATGAAGCGATGACACCCAGAGTCAGATTCGGAGGCAAGGCGGAGTAGAGATTCAATATATCCATACGAGGAGAGAACCCTAGGTAACTACCTGAAGGAAACCAACGCCGATTCCAGTCAAAGATACGAGGCAGACCGAGGGAGCCAGTACATGGAACCCGGGAATTGTCTTTTCCTCGTGTTCGTCACGCTAATACACCCATAAAATAATACAATTTAGTGAGTTAGTGGTTACACTACTCACGCTATGTGTTAGGTAAATCGTCTTTTCCCGTTGCCAGATACACGATTAAGGCAGATCCCCGCATCTCTATTGAGAGAATTTTAGCCATCTGCCCTTGTGAGCCTCTCTTTCCGCAGTTTCTTTCCGAACCGTTCTCAAATATCTCCAGGCCGGAGAGTGAAACCTTTCACAGTATAAAGGTAACTTAGTAGGAACGACTCGCATCTTATGGCCTTTTTCCGATACTCATACATCTACCTTGATTACCAGGACTACATCATAGGGATGTAGGTCGACACTCAGATGACCAGTACCTAAGGCATGGGAAAAATTTATGCCTAATACGTTCAGGACAGAAATGTCCAGGGTTAACCATCGTCTCTCATTACCTTGTATTCCTTTCCGTGTAGGAAAACCATGCCACCGAAGAAGCGTAACCAATCCACAAGCAAGAAACCTGCTCTCTTATTTGATGAAGCTACGTTCCAAGCTGCAGTCTCAGCAGCCGTAGCAGCTGTCATGGCTCACCTGAATACTAACACCGCCAATGTTAGCAAGGGCCCTGTCGGGATTTCCGATCCCAGCAATGGACAGCAGCAGCCAACACTTTCATACCCAGTCACCCAAGAACCTCAACCGAACCCACTAAAGAGAAAACTCAAGATTGAGGAGGGAAGTACCTCGGCTCAAGGACCTTCCGAAGGGCAACGAGCTGAGACGGCCAATGCTCCTGTAAATCTTTCCCTCCCGACTCCATGAAGACCGTACCTAGGAGACCTTCCCCACTGCAGCAAAAGCAACTACCATCATCATGGTTCCTACCGGGAACTCTTATGTGCTAGGTGCAACATGAAGGGGCATACTACTCGTGTATGCAGAACTCCGGTGGAGCGTATTGCATCAATAACTAATGCGGCGACCAATCCCGTTTGTCACCTATGTGGTGCAATGGGACATTTCAAGAAGGATTGTCCAGCTGAAGGAAACAACAAAGACACAGGAGGAGCCTAACTCTACTGCTTAGAGAGAGGCATCAAGGAACTCGTTAGATTTTGGTACGTCTCTCGATCTTGGGTAACTAAACTAAAAACAATAAAAGACTAATTCAAATGTAAATTTTTTTTTCCAGTAGGGCGAAAGTCGCAGCACTGTTATAAAATTTAAAAATTCATCAGGTAAAACTATAATGGCTAAACATATACGTTACGGCCATGTATATTTAAGATGGACAGACCTAGAGTGATCGAATGCCGCCTCATTTCCTGTTCCTCGTTTGGTTGTGGATTTAGGGCGGGGTCGCTCAGTCAACAGTCCTCCCCACCTTAAATATATGTGACTAGTATATGTGAGGCGATTATAGAAATGCCTTGTGAGAATCCACTCATGAAAAGGTACCCTATTCAGAAACACTTAGGACCCTCTATAGTTCCGCGTCGACTCTATCGGTCCAAGTATCCGCGGTAGTGATACATAGGACGAAACCCGAGACGCCTAGAACTTGTGTGCCCGTTCGGCGCATGACTCTACCGATCTTCATTTTATATCATGTCAGAGTGTGCCAACTTCGACGACTCTATTGATCATGGTTCGACTTCGTGCAGCCATGTGTACATTCTTAGTGGTGTGTAAAAAGAACTTTCCCCGTAGCCATGCCGGCAAATAAAGGTTCTCCCGAACCTAAACCTAACACAAATAAATCAAACCTAATGTGATCCGTCAATCGTCCCTCTTATCTCAAACCCTCCGAAGTACCCAAGAGAGGGTACCCCGCGCCGTTGACCGACCCCTCGTAGTCAAATGGAAACCGAAGCAAAAGACACTGTAAATACTCCAGAAGATGATAACCATCCGAAGCGTACTTCATAGTTTCCCCAAAAAGACCCTTCGCACCTCGCACGTCAGGTTCGTAAGCATAGAGATTAGAACTCATAAGGAATGACCATCATAACCAAGTATATGTGTAAAGGTGGTATACAATTGAGATCAAAAAGATTTAAGGTGTGTGTTTCCTCCCTACTCCCTGTTCCTCGTTGGGTGTGGGTTTGGGGTGGAGTCGCACAACTGAACATCCTGCTGACCTCAATTGTATACTACTTGCATACACCAAGTACTGGTGGTTAAGCCAAGCATGAGCTCTACCACGAACCTCTTCGCAAAACACTTTCACCCTATTCCATAACATAGGATCCGAAGTCAAGAGAATCACTGCGGGTTAAGCTAGTAAAGTTCCGAGTGATGAGACCCTATACTCACTAGAATTGACCTAGACCGAGGAAACTCAGAACCTTCGGAAGAGTAGTTGCAGTAGATGCTCTTACTACTCAGGCACCTTGCCCACCCTGTTATAGACAGGTAGTGCCTATCACCCTCCACCCTCTCGTATGGAGGAAATCGTCGTCGCCCTTTAGACGATAGACTTCATTCTCCGAAGTGAACACTAGAATACCGAGAATCCACAGGATAACCTTCGCAGCCAAGAATACTTGATCAAGTGCGAATGTAGCGACGTTAAACCTCATGACCTAGATCCCGAAGAGATTATCGACTGGACGCCAGCCCTGGTGTGAGTCGAAGGGTTATGCAGGAACATGCGCTTTCCGCACTGGAATAAACCAGAGCCTTGGAGAATCCTTGGACTAATAGGTGTTCCATGAATACTATCTCACCCAGAAATAGTAGAACCACCTCCTGAGATAGTCCAACACTCGTCTGGTGAAACCCTATCTCCCTGACCCTCAGGGTTTCCGTATCTCAAGATTCGTTAGTGCAGGTCCATTTTGCACAAGCTTGAGATAGACACTCTACAACAAACCAATAACCATAGTCGCGCAACCCACTTGACGATCTAGAAAGTCTTTATCAGCCAGTTGACAGAAAACACTAAACCAAAGACCACTCGAGATTCCTCAGAACCAACCTGAAGGACTACACACACAATACGAGTGAGAACATTAGGAACTTCGGAATGGCGATCACGCCAGTGATGATCTTGCCATAGAAGTACATTATGTTGTAAGTACTGAAAAGCTCTACCCTTCCGAAAGTTTCGGACCATATGAGAATTCTCATGGAGACTTGGTCCAACCCTTTTCGGGCCGCTACTACTTTCGGATATACCACAAGATTCACACCCGGTCGATCCACTTCTTAGACTTGATATGTGATTTCCCGACATCACTCTTCGTGCCTCACCCATCCTGATAGAAACCATTGAGAACTCTAACCTCATAGATACACCAGTTGGAACCCACTAGTTACACGAGACGGAACCCGCATCCCGTACGTGAAGGTCTGTTGGGATGACAAACACAGATCAGAGATCACTTGGGATTGCGAGGACAACCGTATAGGAAGTACTCTCATACCTCTACCTAGCCATTCATACCTACTTCCTTGCCTAGACCTGAATTTCGGGACGAAATTCCCTCTAACGGGGGGATGATGTGACAACCCAAAGTTATTACGTTACATTACCCCGTTACCGTTAACGGAATATTCCATTGTATAAAAGTTCCATTAATTAGAGGTCGCCAATTAAATCAATATATCATTTATTTATATCTTTATGTAGTTAAGGCGTGATAAGAGAAATAAAAACTCGTAATACACATTTCCATTTAATTGGAAAAGTTAGTTTTTATTATCACGACCACTAAATCGGGTGCGACCAAAAGCCCCGTCTAACAGCAGTATTGTTGGAATAGTGTCTAAGGCTGCAACTATATTAGGCAAGTATTTGATCCGGTTGTGCATGGTCCTTTTGGGTTGCCTTCACCATAGCAACTTGATAGGATGATTTATTAAGAGAGAGTAAATATTATTAATATATTATGTGAATAATATAATGAATAATATATTGTTATTTGATTAATATAAGTCATAGAATTAATTAGAATTAATTTGGTGACTTAAAGAGATTAATTAAATAAAGGGGTATGAACTGTCAATTGATTGATAGTTAAGCTTTAGACTGTAAATCCATTAGGATATGGTGTGGACGAATTCTAAGAGGTTTAGGATAGCTTAAATCGTCCATATGCTTATCTATGGAATGGATTTGGATAGCCTTAAGAGAAGATTATCCAATTAGGGTTTAGGTTGTAACCCTTAAGGAGTCTACAAGTATATATAGACCCTATGGCATAGGGAATTCGACACATCTCTAAAAGCAAGGAACCTCTGGTCGAATTCCTTCCCTCTCCTCTCTCCTAAATCATTCTTATTGCTATTGGTGTTTGTAAGCCATTAGAGGAGTGACACTTGTGACTCTAGAAGCTCCAAGACCTCAAGATCAACAAGGAACTCAAAGGTATGATTCTAGATCTGTTTCAATGTTGTTATTTAACCTAATTAGTCATTAGAAGACTTGGACTCAATGCATGTTTATTAGAAAGCCTAGATCCAAGCATTAGGGTTTTGCATGCGCACATAGGAAAGTTCTTATGGCTAAAACCCATCAGTGGTATCAGAGCCTAGCTTGGTTTTCTTTAAATTGTTGCTTGATTAACTGAAACAAACCTGCAAAATTCGATTTTTTGGTTTCTGTGTTACTGACTCGGCGAGTCCCAAGGTGGACTCGGCGAGTAGGCCTGACTCGGCGAGTCCCCTTGTGCACTCGGCGAGTCAAAGCGTTAGGAATGGCCAGATTCGGGATTTCTTTGTGTTTATCTTATGGAAACTTACCTTAATCATAATAGATCAACCTAAATCCGATTTTATGATAAATATGACTATTATCTTGATCTAGAAAAAGGTAATTATCAACTAATTAAATATTTAATTTCCTTATATGATAATTAATTAATTATTTAACTATTTTGGTAATTATCTTTCAAAGAAATCTTAAATAAATCAAATATAGATAATTAGGATATTAATTGTTAATTGGAATTATTTGTTATTTGATCCTCCATGTTTTAAATGTTTAAAACCTACCCTCTTGTTTTGAAATTTACTTTTGTGACTAAAAATTTTAATTTAGACAACTTAAATTTCAAACCCTAGATTTTAAAAGTTTTAAAATACAACACTATACAAATATGATATTACTAGAATAATATATATATATGTATAACTAAATGCTAGTCTTACCGTTAGTAGGCCTCATTCACGAAGCCGATCTATAAGGTGGGTATAAGGTTGCGTCCTATAAAATGGCGCTTAATGGGTGTACACTCACACCCACCGCTTGCTTGATTGGTGGAGGGTCGTTAGCCGAACGGGTAGGATAGGGCAACCTCATTCTCTCATTAAAAGTATAATAAGAAATATAAAGTAACTACATATATTTTAAAATTTCCCAATCCTAGTTACTTTAGGAAAAGTGAATTGATGCAATCCCATGAAATTACACTTTGCACCTTGCTAAGATGTTAGTGGAGCGTGTGTGGTTTACCGGCACACTAATTGGTTCTAAGCGAAGGTGGCAAAGGGTGATTCATTGTTTATCATAGTTCGATGGAGCGTGTGTGGTTTACCGGCACATCGAATAGGTGATTGTTACAATGAAGGCACCATGTGAATTTGCATGGTAATTCACACCCGCTTTGTGATCCTCGGCATCCCAGTCACAAACGAGAGGGGCATATCGAGATTTAAACATGCCATTGAATAGTTTCAATGAATCTCATCCGAACCTAGGAATTCTCAAAAACACTTAGGACTAATAGTGTAAGTTTTATGATGGAGAATTAGTGAATCGTCATTCACTTACCTTCAATTTATTTGCATGTTAGATTACGGCATCCCTTTTCTAGTATGTAAATGTTATTGTTGGATCCTAGCCCTAATTTTCTTATTGGGTGATAATTGGGGATTCTTATTCTAATCTATCTTTGTCCTTTTCTAATTGTAGATGTCAAACGCAAACAACGCTGCTGCTAGTTCTTTCACGTTGATGAGCCTTTGCCAAAAGGTCACCTTCGATGGAACGAACTTTAGCGAATGGATAAGATACATTCGCACCATTGCTCGCTATGAGGATAAGGAGTATGTCCTCGATGAGAAGCTCGAGAAAATCAACCCCGAAATTGATACTCCCGCCGAAATCACCGCCTTTGAAACTCATGAGCGAGATGCAACGAAGGTACATTGCATCATGATCGCCACCATGAACTCCGAATTCCAAAAGTCCTACGAGGACATGTACCCGTACGAGATGCATCAAGACTTATTGGAGAGGTACCACCAAAACGCGAGACAAGAGAGGTACGAGATTTTCACTAACATGATTTCCGCGAAGATGGGTCATGGAGAATCTCTTACCGTGCACTTGCAAAAGATGCAAAGGTATGTTGACCGCCTTCGCAAGTTAAATGTTGACTTCGGTGAAGACATGGCGATCGACATGGTGCTTCACTCTTTGCCTCCGATGTACAACCAATTTAGGATGACCTACCACATGAACAAAGAAGAGGTCACCCTAAGCAAGCTCCAAGGTCTCTTGAGGGTTGCTGAGAGCAACTTCAAGGACAAGTCTGTTGCACCCACTCCCAATCCGCCCGCTGCTCCTGTCTTGGCTATTGGACAAGGGAAGGGAAAGAAGAGGAAAGCTTCATCGAAGAACTATCTCAAGGTGAAAGCCCGAGATGGTGCCTCTTCTAGTGGGACCAAAGTTGATCCCGCCAAGCCCTGCTCTAACCCGAAGGAGGCAGAATGCCACCACTGCCACAAGATAGGACATTGGAAGAGAAGCTGCCCGGATTACCTGCAAGCAATCAAAGAAGGAAAGATCAAGCCATCTTTCGCAGGTATATATACAATCAAATCTAACGATTCTAATCATGCTATTTCTTGGGTTCTTGATACCGGTTGTGGTTATCACATTTGTTCTAATGTGCAGGGACTAAGAAGAAGTAGGGATGTGGAGCAAGGAAGGATCAATCTAATCATGGGGAACAGAAGATCGTCGCCTGTGACCAAGATTGGAGTGTATTCCTTAGTGCTTAGGAATAGTTTAGTTTTAGATTTGAACAATTGTTGCTATTCGCCAGAAATGGCAAGAAACATCATTTCATTTCATGGTTTATATAGACAAGGATTTAGATTTTCTTTTAATAATGAGAATGGTTCTATTTTGGCTTATCTAAATGATGTCTTTTACTTTGAAGCTATACCATGTAATGGAATATATGAAACCGTTATGATTGTTGATAACTTAGGAAATGATGTTTTGAATATTGATTCTTCCACTAGTATGGATAAAGCATCCCTGTGGCATTGTCGTCTTGGACATGTCAACAAGAAACGCATAGCCCAACTCCAAAAGGATGGAGTGTTGGAGTCATTCGACCTTAGGGAAGATGACACATGCGAGTCTTGTTTGCTTGGAAAGATGACTAAGTCGCCTTTCACGAGTACATGTGAAAGGGGCGAGGGTCTATTGGACCTAATACATACCGATGTGTGTGGACCGTTTAGATCAACCACGAAGGATGGGAACCGCTTCTATGTGACTTTTACCGATGACTATAGTAGATATGGGTATATCTACTTAATCAAGCAAAAGTCAGACACCTTTGAAAAGTTCAAAGAGTTCAAGAATGAAGTGGAGAATCAATTGGGCAGGAAAATCAAGATGCTTCGATCCGATCGAGGAGGAGAGTACCTAAGTCTTGAATTCCACGATTATCTCAAGGAGTGTGCAATAGTTTCACAATTGACGCCTCCTAGGACACCGCAATTGAATGGTGTGGCAGAAAGGCGTAATCGAACCTTATTGGATATGGTTCGCTCTATGATGAGTCGTGCTTCGATACCAATCTCTTTTTGGGGGTATGCCTTAGAGACTGCCGCCCATATCCTTAATCGAGTCCCTACTAAGAAGGTTGCCAAAACACCTCACGAGATGTGGACAGGGAAAGCTCCCTCGTTGGCACATATCAAGGTTTGGGGTTGCGAGGCTTTCGTAAGACGAGATACTCACAACAAGCTTGAACCTCGAAGTGAGCGATGTATTTTCATCGGATACCCACAGACATCCTTTGGATATCTCTTCTATAGACCGAAGGACAATGTTGTTTTCGTTGCAAGGAGATGAGTTTTCCGAGAGCGAGAACTCATAAGGTAAAGAGACAGTGGGAGGCAAATCGAGCTTGAAGAAATTCAAGAGTCGATAGATGAAGGAACCTATACCACTGGCACTCAACCCGAGGAGGAAACTCCGGTTGAACCGATTGACGAATCCTTACCTCTTAGACGTTCCGATAGAGTTAGAGTTCTACCCCAGTTTTATGGTTTTCATATTACTACCGAAGGGGACACGTATATTAGTGATGGTACACTAATAAATCTTAATGAACCTAATAGCTATAAGGAAGCCATGGCAGGCCCGGAGTCTGCAAAATGGAAAGAGGCAATGGATAGCGAGATCCAATCCATGTATGATAACCAAGTTTGGAATTTGGTTGATTATGTGCCCGGACGTAAAACCGTTGGGTGCAAATGGATCTTCAAGAAGAAGACCGACGCGGATGGAAACGTACACACATATAAAGCGCGATTGGTTGCGAAGGGCTTTACTCAAACTCCTGGAGTTGACTATGATGAGACCTTCTCACCAGTTGCGAAGATTAAATCTATTAGAGTGATGCTAGCTATTGCCGCATTTCATGATTATGAGATTTGGCAAATGGATGTCAAGACTGCTTTTCTTAATGGGAAGTTGGCTGAGGATGTTTACATGGCTCAGCCCGAAGGGTTTGTGGATCCGAAGCATCCGAATAGAGTGTGTAAGCTTGAGAAGTCCATTTATGGACTTAAGCAAGCGTCTCGCAGATGGAATCTTTGCTTCGATGAGAAAGTCAAAGAGTTTGGATTTGTACGAAGCGAAGACGAGTCTTGTGTATATGTCAAAGCCAGTGGGAGTATAGTAAGCTTTCTCGTCCTATATGTCGATGACATATTGCTCATAGGAAACGACATTCCGACTCTGCAGGAAGTTAAGTCCTGGCTCGGGAAGTGCTTCGCTATGAAGGACCTCGGAGAAGCTTCTTACATTTTGGGAATAAGGATAGTGAGAGAAAGAAGTAAGAGACTAATTGGACTTAGTCAGAACACTTACTTGGAGAAGGTACTGAAACGTTTTAGTATGGAAAACTCAAAGAAGGGAGAATTACCAATACAAAGTAATGCCAAATTGAGTAAGACTCAAAGTCCGAGTACCGAAGCTGAGATAGCAGAAATGAGCCGAGTACCATACGCTTCCGCAGTTGGCTCAATCATGTACGCTATGACTTGTACTCGCCCTGATGTAGCCTTCGCTTTGAGCATGGTTAGCAGATATCAAGGGAATCCTGGCAAAGCACATTGGATTGCGGTGAAGAATATCCTTAAGTACCTTCGGAGGACAAAGGAATGGTTCTTAGTCCTCGGAGGGAGTGATGACTTGAAGGTGCGAGGGTATAGTGACGCCAGTTTTCAGACCGACAGGGACAACTACCGTTCGCAGTCGGGCTGGGTCTTTACCCTAAATGGAGGAGCAGTGACCTGGAAGAGTTCCAAGCAAGAGACCGTAGCTGATTCAACGTGCGAATCAGTGTACATTGCAGCGAGCGAAGCGTCGAAGGAGGCAATATGGCTAAAGAACTTCATCGGTGATCTTGGAGTCGTACCTGCCATAAAGGAGCCCATGGAGATTTTCTGTGATAACGAAGGTGCGGTTGCCTTAACCAAGGAACCGAGGGATCATGGTAGATCAAGACATATCGACAGAAAATATCACTTCATCAGACATCGTGTAGAAGAAGGACAACTCGTAGTGAAGAGGATATCATCAGAAGATAACCCAGCAGATCCGCTTACGAAGGGACTGAGTAGGGTTAAGCACTTACAACATGCTAGGAGTATTGGGCTGAAGGATGATATTAGCATAGATTAGATAGTATTAGAAACGTGTAATAGATAAATGTAAATTGACATTTGATGATTAAATAAAGGAGTTTTATTTATGAGTAATGATACTATCTTATGTTAATTGTTTAGCTATTGTTTCACTTTGCATGTTTTGACTTCCAGAATAATTGAGTTTATTAGGAATAATCGAATTATTCAAATGGTCCACAATCGTTCATATGTTGGGAGTAGATATGAAAGAAGATTGTCATGAATTGGTGTGTAGAGTGTCTAAATGGTGTTAGACATAGCAAAGGATTGCTGCAACGTTCATGAGTGCTTATGAACTAGTTTTGAGCATTGGAATAAACCCGCGCTTGCTGGAATCACCTTGTGGAATACGATATAAAAGGTGATCGCAAGACGATAATATCATATAGTCTTAAAACCTAGATATATGGTTTATTATTTGTTAATTGATTGTACATTGATAATACGAAAACGCATCAGTAACTTGGTGTTATAAAACGTATTGTTGTGTATAGTTGGTTAATGAATAAGTAAATGCATATAAGTCGAAGTTTATCTGTAACTTTTATCTAAGAAGGTAAAAGCGATATCTCGGCCGCTCGATGATTTGATTTGACTTATGTGTCGGGCCCGGTCAGAACTGAATTGATGTGTTCAATTAAGTTCTATGTCAAATAAATCAGAGATCGAGAAACCTAAATGCTTGACTAACCATTCCATAGGATTGTCAGCATGATATCTAACAGAGGACTGTACGTTCCCTTATCTAAAGGACAAGATTGATTAGATCAGAGTTGACAGCGTCTTTGAGAGCTATGATTGCAAACCGAATTGTACTTGTATAGTTGCTAGACTTATCCAAGTGGGAGACTGTTGGAATAGTGTCTAAGGCTGCAACTATATTAGGCAAGTATTTGATCCGGTTGTGCATGGTCCTTTTGGGTTGCCTTCACCATAGCAACTTGATAGGATGATTTATTAAGAGAGAGTAAATATTATTAATATATTATGTGAATAATATAATGAATAATATATTGTTATTTGATTAATATAAGTCATAGAATTAATTAGAATTAATTTGGTGACTTAAAGAGATTAATTAAATAAAGGGGTATGAACTGTCAATTGATTGATAGTTAAGCTTTAGACTGTAAATCCATTAGGATATGGTATGGACGAATTCTAAGAGGTTTAGGATAGCTTAAATCGTCCATATGCTTATCTATGGAATGGATTTGGATAGCCTTAAGAGAAGATTATCCAATTAGGGTTTAGGTTGTAACCCTTAAGGAGTCTACAAGTATATATAGACCCTATGGCATAGGGAATTCGACATATCTCTAAAAGCAAGGAACCTCTGGTCGAATTCCTTCCCTCTCCTCTCTCCTAAATCATTCTTATTGCTATTGGTGTTTGTAAGCCATTAGAGGAGTGACACTTGTGACTCTAGAAGCTCCAAGACCTCAAGATCAACAAGGAACTCAAAGGTATGATTCTAGATCTGTTTCAATGTTGTTATTTAACCTAATTAGTCATTAGAAGACTTGGACTCAATGCATGTTTATTAGAAAGCCTAGATCCAAGCATTAGGGTTTTGCATGCGCACATAGGAAAGTTCTTATGGCTAAAACACATCAAGTATTGGGTAGAATTCCATTGAGATCCAACTCCCACCCATATATAAGGGGGAGTAAACTCCATTTGGAGCTTTTCCACCCTCTCTCTCTCTATACTCTCTCTAGACTCGTTTTCGCCCCGAATCTGCAACCAAACACTTCCAAATCGTAAGTCCGCTTACTCTAGCTTATTCTAAACATTATGATTTGTGTTTATAGCTTAGAAATTTGACTTAGAAGCTGTTGAAAAGGACTTTACAGCCTAAGATCCTTCTTAGGCCGTAAACACCTAAAATGAGGCCAAAATGACCCCAAAATGTCCCTAAAGGGTTGGAAATAAATTAAGGGATTTGCCTAGGAGTGTTTAAACATTAAATCACAAGGATTTAGGGTGTAAAATGGAGTTTACGGCCCAGGCATATGCCAAGGCCGTAAACACCTCTTAAACATGTCAAAAAGCCCCCAAAACACTCCCAAACCACCCTAGGGCTTCATACATAAATTAGGGGCTTATCATTTCGGGTTTAAACCATTTAAACACATCAAAATGGAGGGACAAAAGGAGTTTACGGCCCAGGCATGTACCAGGGCCGTAAACACCCCTAAACATACCCAAATGATAGTTTTAATCCCCCCAAATGGCCTCACACTTCATTATAAATTACTAGCAAGGTATTAGGGGCTTGAAACTTCACAAAACTCAAGGAATGAGAGTTTACGGCCGTAAACTCCCTTAGGAGTTGTCCCTGGGCCGTAAACTCCATTAAGATGCCCTTAAAGACCTTAAACCCACTCATAATATATAGTTTTGGACCTAGAATAATTCCATGAACAAGTTAGAAGCCTTAAAACACACTAGATACCCTCACCATGAGTTTACGGCCGTAAACTCATGGTGAGTAGTCCCTGGGCCGTAAACTAAGTAATAAGAGGTTACTCTCAGAGAGTAAACTCCATTCCTAAGCCATACACACCTTTAGACGCTACCCGGGACATCCCAAACACTTATCCAAAGTTTTTTCCGCTCGTTTGAGTGCGTATACTTGTTTAATTGGTATATAATACACTAATTGTGTGTGAACATATGTTATCATATGTTAAATAGGTCATTGAGTGTGTTCGAGTCATTACGTGACACCGAACACCCAACCGTCACCCTCGTCGGACCTACTTATACCAGGTGAGTTCATACCCCTGAATGAACCTTTTAAATGTTTTTTTACATGTTTTATAGGGGGGAATACAAGTTAAACATGCCAGTTATCATATCAATCACATGTGATTGATAACCCGCATGCACAAGATTTTACCACACTGTATACTGTTTTACCGAGTAGGATACTATAATGGTTTTTAAAAAGGTTTTTCGTTTGTTTCAAGACTCTTATTTATACTGCTTTATTTAAAACTCACTTTAAACTGGTTTATAAAGGTTTTACAAGATTTTAATCAAAGTTCTCTTTCACAACGTACACTTTTACTTGTTAGTTACTGCTGCTTCGCTTATACTTATTTTATACTCCTACTTGGTAACGCTTTTACTTCTTGAAGCGCTTATACCTGTTATTGTCTCTATTTCACTTATACTTGTAGTCGCTTATACCTGATAGACGCTCTTACTTCACTTATTGTCGTCTCTACTTCGTGATACGCATATACTTGTTCGACACTCCTACTTCACTTGCGACCGCTCCTACTTCACTTGTTAGACACTCCTACTTCACAAGAATCACTTCTACTTGATACACACTTAGTCGTAGTTAGATGTATGTATGTGCTTATATAGGTACATATAAGTAATGATTGAAAGACTTAGGAAGGCTCGTCCGCCCTATTTCCTTTTCTTCGTTGAGATGTGGTCTGGTGGGATCGGATGGCCGTCCGAAGGTCGTTTGATTCATTACTTATATATTATGTATATGAGTATGGACATACAGGAATTCTCTAGTCAGTTCAGTTAAGAGTATCTACCTCTAGTCTACACTTACATTAGAAACACACTACCTACTATTTGGAAGTCTCTACCTCTAGTCTACACTTACATTAGAAACCCACTACCCACTATTTGGAAGTCTCTACCCACTATTTGGGATGTATCTTCAGGACACGACCTTCTCCATCGTCTAGATGGTAACTAGAATCTCCTATAGGGAGAGCGGACATTGTGTGTATAGATCTATACGGGATTGACAACCCCGCACCCAGACTGCTAGCTACAGTCCCGGCCTACCAAGCCAACGGGTGACAAATGTCATATTTTGGACGCTTGTAGTGCGTCTGGTACTCTAGTCAGTACGGTTACGAGTATCCCGGGTTACCTTATAATTCATTGGCCTTAAGATAACGATATTTCACTGGCAATTTACACTGTATGCTGGTAATTCATTTTCAGTGTCACACTGTTTTGACCTTACAAGACGTATCTTTCATTTGATACTGTCTGGGTCTGTTTTCTCTGTTTTGACCTTACAAGACGTATCTTTCATTTGATACTGTCTGGGGTCTGTTTTTCACTGTTTTAGACCTTACCAGCTGTATCTTTCATTTGGTACCTTATGGGGTCTGAGTCTCTACTTGTTAGACTGAACCAGGCGCGTTGTTAGTTCGATACTCTCCTGGAGTCTGTGATTCCTTTGCCTTAGTCAGCAGTCCTCACTGCTGAGGCATATGTTATTTCCCTATTGTCTCTCGCTTTCTTTAATAATCAAATTCAGTATTTTGATAATGATAGCAATTAAGGGAAAACAACTTTTTACCACATAACACTGACCCGTCTTGGTAGAAGGTTGCTTTTATTAAAGAAAATATAGGATTTTCTAGAAACAACTCTAATGCACTGTAAACACTTAAACTATTACTTTATAAAGTTATTTGAATGAAATGTCTCTAAATACTTATGAACTCACCAGCATTTGTAAAAATGCTGATACTCGCTTTTCAAATAACTTGTATTCTCAGGTTAGCATTAGACAGGTACATCCCCGGAGCTGTTGAGGAAGATAGCTTAGTGCCACGCCGTATTTATTCTATTACTTGTATTACTTTGTTGTATTGTAACGTAAATCATGTAAAACTATTACTATTAATGCAATGTTTTGTTGTACTTTGATTACTATAATGCATGTGTTGTGATACTTGACATGACGTCATCCACTCCAGAACGTTTCCGCCGTTCCGGTATTGGGGTGTGACAATTTTGAATGTTAGGGTTTTTAAAGGGAAACATGAAATGGTCCGGTGGAGTATGATGGTGGTCACGATAATGGTGGAGTACGGTGGACTCGTACCATAATGAAGTAGCGGTAGATAATCCATAAACAATCACCGTCACAGCAAGAGCAGCAGCAACAAACACGGAGTCACACGACAAAAAGCAATTGCGTTGGTTTACTCGGACTCGCAAACACCATTTGTTTTGTAGATCAAGATGAGAGATAGACGAGGGGTCAAGATGAGAACGATTTGGTGTTAGTTTGTGGTGGTGTTGGTCGCCGCGTTTGTTGGGAGTATATTGACGTGGAGGCTGTGATTGGTTCTTAAACATACCAGCTGAGGTCGCCGGTTCTCTTGACTTCACCACAGTCCATCAGTGATGAGCTTAATAGAGGAGCCGTCGGTGAAGGAAAGAATAAGAGAAAGGGGATCGATTTGATTAGGGTTAGAAAAACAAAAGGCAATTTGTTCTGTATCAATTATAAATATTTAACGGTATACACTACTTTTCCCTTCATACAGTCCTTCACAAACATATAAATATAATATATCCAATTTAGGCTTTTAAACAAATGGTTTTTAATATTACATAAAATTAATTATATAATCACATGAAAATATATAAACATGGCAAATCCAATTTATGTTTTTTTAAATATGAATATTTTTATTATTACATAAAATTAATTTTTTTAACGTTATGTAAATATTTAACATTTCAAAGAAAAAGAACAAAAAAAACAATAATTTACAAAAATATTTTTATATTTAAAATAATTTATGAAAAAAAAAATTTATCAATATTACATTTTGATATGAATTATATCAGTAATGGTTGATCATACCGTTGTTCAAGAATTTTCGTCATTGCGACATGTTCACGTATGATGGATTATAATAGTTGTTCGAGTTTTGTTTTTACAAACTAATTTCCGAATAAAATATTCGCACTCGGCGCTTGGCGCGGGTAAAAGCCTAGTGTGTGTATATATATATATATATATATATATATATATATATATATATATATATATATATATATATATATATATATATATATATTATTTTTTTAAAAATAAAATAGAAATTTCGAGATTCAACCTTAGTCACGTATTTCACATCTGCCGCAATAACCTTCCGGTGTACCGGCACGGTAGGTCTGGTATAATCATAAAACATTATACAACGCCACCCATTCCTTTATCCTCCGCCACCACCCCCACCACCATAACCGTAACCGTCACCACCCCTACCACCACCTCTGATACCAGTCGATCCCACCACAATTACATACGTTACTTATACGACCGCTATCTCTGTCACTACCACCTTTTCTGCCATCTATATGATTACTCAGTTTGTGAATAGACATATAACCGACCCCTATATATATATATATATTTAAAAACTTCTTATTGTTACATTTATGGACACTGTAATTTTAAAGTAGACTTTTATTCATAAATACTTTGCAACGTTGAACTTCAAATCTACACCAACGCTATTGGCGTAAGGAATACATTTTAAAAGCTTAGTGCGAATGCAGTAGGAATTAGCCAGAATTAACGTAAGAAAATTACAAAAAAATTACATCTTATTGTTGAACCAATAAACACCTTTGCTGTTGTCGTCACCTTCATCAGCCTCAACAAAGAAACACTCGGTAGCTTCTCTCCACATTGCTTTAACTATAGGGGTGTCGTCATACTGATAGTATTCCCCTAACATGGGTTTGATTGCATTTGTGGCCTCCATGGCATTATAATGAGGAATAGTACTGAACATATGGTGGGTGACATGTGTATCCGTGATATGGTGAAGAACTGTGTTCAAAACACCATAATCCCTATCAACGGTTGACAAAGCTCCCCTCAACCAGTTCCACTCAGTGGAGTCGTAATGGGGAAGTGATGCGTGAGTGTGATGCAACCAAGTGATGACGACCAAGAATCCATACACGATAACCAAAGGAGCAAAGTAGACCAACACTAACCATGTCAACCCTTGTGCTAAGGCCACTTTATAGAGGCCAAAACTTACTACAACAAGTCCAATATCTGTTACGAGTATTTGGAGTCGCTCACGATCACTGTAAATAGGACTTTTTGGGTCGAAATGGTTGGCAAATTTCTCATACTTTCGGCCAGAAACATTGAAACAAACGTACAAGAGCCAGCCTATAGTGCATAAAATCACGAGCCTAAAGAGACGACCAGGTGGAGTGTTGAGAAGTCTGGCAAAAGAATTTAAGCTCGACTTCTTTTTTGGGACAAAAGATTCATCGTGCTCAAGTGAAGCAGTGTTAGAATGATGACGACGATGACTGTATTTCCAAGAGAAATAAGGAGCAAGTAGACTAGTGTGTAGAAAATAACCGATGGTGTCATTTAACCATGTGTAATCACTAAACGCTTGATGGCCACATTCATGGCCAATGACCCACAAACCCATTTGGACACAACCTTGAAGGATCCAATAAACGACCCATGCTACATAAGAAAGAGGGGTTGGAAGGTGGATGATGTAGGTGGAGGCTACGTAGTAAAAGAAGAAGGAAAAAAAGAGATCAACGAAAAGGTAAGATGAAGATCGGAGTAGGGATCGATTGAAACAGTGTGGTGGTATAGTTTTTTTTATATCGGAAAGCGTGAAAGGTGGCTTTGAAGATGGAGCTCGTTTAACTACTCTATTCCCGGAGTTATCTCTCTGGGTTGCACGCCCACCGGAACCCATACTTCAATTGATATTAGAGAACTTTTTCAGTTTGATTTTTGAAGAAGCTAATTGTATAAAAACTCTCTGAGATATTGCAAGGCCTCTCTGGTGATCTAGAATAGTTAGTTACTTTAGGCATATATATAGTGATAAGTATCGAAAAAATATTTAATTAATCTAATGAGCCAGATTTGAGCCGCCACATGCGACTTAGGAGTTGCTGGATAGTCAATATGGGTAGTCTTGGTGCTTGCGAAGAAGTTACGGAAATACGCAAAGTCTCAGCTTTGGTTTAAGAGTAAATTACAATTTTGGTCCTTGAATAAAGCTTATTTTTATAGTTTTTATGCCAAAAGTTTTCTTTCTCACTTTTGGTCCTTATTATGAAATATCCATTTTGGTCCAAATCCCAATGTAGAAGACACCATTTCCCTTTCTGATACCAACCTGTCACACCCCCGAACCAGACGGCACTACAACATTTCTAACCTATGGGGACGACAAAAATCGTCTCTACAGACCGGAAAGTCGTCGCTATAGACCTCAGTGACGACTTGTCGTCGCCATAGAGTTTGTTGTTGTAGATTCGTCGCTTTAGGTTGTTATGT
Organism: Lactuca serriola; assembly: GCF_051521515.1. Classification (NCBI taxonomy): domain Eukaryota; kingdom Viridiplantae; phylum Streptophyta; class Magnoliopsida; order Asterales; family Asteraceae; genus Lactuca; species Lactuca serriola. The sequence continues at coordinate 293,535,519 of NC_136410.1, read as the reverse complement.
CGTCGCCATAGTGTTCGTCGCTGTAGTCCCCCTTATAGCGACGACAGATCGTTCCTATATAGCAACCAATAGACACGATAAATAGTCGCCATAGTGACCCATATTGCCACGACATATTGTCGCCATAGCCTCATCTATAGCGACGACATCTTGTTGCTGTAAGTACACCTATAGCGACGATAAGTCGCCTCTATAGCTGTTCCACAGGTTTTACACATTTTTTTTTACCTCCTTGGTTATATTTCCAAATTTCTATATAATAAAATTTTCATATAAAATAAAACCAAAAACAGTTAATTTAAATCTAAATCATTCCAAAATATGATACCATCCAAACTTTTAAAATATCTTACATGTTTGGTTTACCAAAAATGAAGAGCTAAATATGATTTTTTTTAGATGTTTCATACAAACCAAACTAAAACAATCAACCTAATTATCAGGTCGACTAGAACTACTTTCCCATTCTTCATTTTGATCACCTTCTTCTATTTCATCATCTTTATTTTCATATCCTTGACTTTATTCATCTTCTTCATTGACATCATGACCGTTTGGAACTTGTAGTCGGGAAGGATCAAAAGTAAATTGAAATTGTGGTGGTTGGGCGTTTGGATTTTGAGATAAGAACATTTGATGCATCTGTTCAGTAAATTGTTGACTCATTTGTTGAGTCAACTCTTGAGCAAATGCATTGAAGTTTTGGGCATTGGTTGATGTACTTGGCCCATAATATGGTGCTACATTCTTCACTTTTCTTCCAACACCTCTTGTATGACCGCTTCTTTCTCCAAGTGCACGCTTGAGGCATTCTGTCTGATCAACCAATGAATCATCACCATTAACCTCTTCCAACATTTTCCTATACTCTTCCATAATTTTACCCTACAATAAACATTTATTAGTTATTTTTTCTAAAATTTGGCAGCATAACAACTATAAAAAGAAAAAAACCAACCTGTTCAAAGTATATAAATAATAAGAATAACAATTCCAAAATTTGAATAAACATACTTGTAATATACGCAATCCATTTTAAATAACAATATAAACAATTTACTCTAAATTCCATATGAATAATTTACACAAAATAATATCATACTAAAAGTATGTAAATACCACTTTTACTTACCCAATCGTGTTGCGCTTGTGGGTGACACCATCCTTTTCCTTCCTTAAAGTGACTTTTTTTTCCATCCATCAATGTGGTTTTCCCTTTCGGTTTCTTTTTTCTACAAAAAAACCACAAAAAATATTACTAATATTTCATAGAAAATGTTGACAAAACCCTTAAATAACACTAAAAAAATCTTACTTCCTTATGTCGCTTTTGGACATAGGATTCAGCACCATGAGAGCTTCCATACACCTGTTTTCCCTTGTTATCTTTATTTTTTACAGAACGGTTTTGATACTTCTCACTCATGAATAACTTTTTAATAACTTTGCTCCATGCTTTTTTATTCATTCTAGGTGGGGGGGGGTGTTTCATTGCCGTTTCCACATCATTGTAGCCTCCAACGCTCAGAAAATGCTTTTTCACCTTCGACTTGCGGTGCCTGTAACTTGCTTTGAAATCCGCATCAATTCCTTGCACAATGCCATTCCAGTGAGGCGTGCCACGAAAAGAATCTATATCAAAATAATTCTACAAAAGAAAATGAAAGGGTTATAAGACATCTCAAAAATATAAAATTATAATACTAATAAAACCATTAAATTTTATAATTACATGCAAGGTGAGATAGACTTTTCTTTTATAATCTTCAGGGACATCATCCCAACTCGGATAGTGAAAGGGGACATTCTTTTGAACCTCATTCGAAACAAGGCATATATAAACTTGATAGTTATCTCCAACGACCTTATATAGTCTCCTCGTGATGTCAAACTCCAAGGGAAGTGGCTTCTTCTTGTTAAGTCTATACCGTTCATACAAATTCAAATTTCTTCCAAAACCTCTCTTTGGTTTTGCTACATTTATATACGTAATTAAACAGTTAGTAAGTTAAAAAGTTATTGAATATAAAGACATAAGACATATTTAATTAGAACAAGTTACTTACATGACTCACAAGCTCTGGGGATCGTATGCGGCTGTCTTGGAGGTTCACCCCCACCGTCTCCACCGTGTCCTCTAGCAACATGTACTGACATTCTGTTGAAATAAATAATAAACATAATTTAAACAAAAAATTATAAATAAGAATTTTAATATGTAACAACAATTTATTAAACATACAAAAACATTATAATACATTTAATCATAATCATCACTAGAATAATATGCATCTATAGACTCATCATCATTATCATTATTGTCATCAACAATTTCATCTTCTGAAGGGTAGCAATCACTGTGTTCTTCTTCATCATTAATGAAATTCTCATCCTCCATGATAGGAGCATCACTTGATTCACCAACTTCACCTAAAGTTGTTTGCATAGGCAAATAGCCTAAATCAGCAACCAAGTTACAATGAAAGGTTTCATGGTCCACAATAGGGGCATCACATCTCTCAATAACCACACTTGAGTCACCAAAATCACCTATGTCAACCTCCAAGTTATAATCAGATGATTGATTGTCATGCAAGACATCTACATCCATACTTGGATGATCCCACAATTTTCTATGGTGAACGTCTTCTACAACCCTCCAACTATTGGCGTTTCGTGAAGGATCTTTAAGATAAAACACTTGTTTTGCTTGTGTGGCTAAAATGTATTGTTGGCCATCATACCATGAATTACCAACATACCATTCACGACTGATGTCTATAGAGATGATACCATTTTCATTAACTAATCGTCCCCTCCCCATTGTGTTGAACCATTTACCACGAAACAGAACAACTGAATAATCACTTAAATAGTTTAATTGTATGATATCCTCCAGTTGACCATAAAATGGTGTACTATCTTCTCCAAATGAAACAATACCACTATTCTGAGTAGTACGTCGGAGATCACGACTATGTACCACATATCTAACACCATTGACTATGCAACCGGTGTAAGAATATGCATTCAACGGACCATGTGCCAAAGCTTTTAATTCGTTGGTACAGTCTGGGGACAATTTTTTTTGTAGACGATAAACCTGGAGAAAAATATAATATTGACACTTTAAATGATAATATATTTTAGATTTATATGTAATATATGTATATAATGTTTTTACCTTATGACTGAACCATGAGGGAAATTTCGTTTTTACATCTTTTTCGGGATATTTAGATTCAAATTCGCTGTAAGTGGGAGAAATGGTTCATATTAGTTTCTTACAATGCCTAAGTATAAAGTATAAATAAATAATTACTTACGATATGTAGCCTTTAAGTTCATCACAGTTGTTGAGTACAAACCATTGTAATGATTTGCTGGCCTCTTCAGAAAGAGCAATGATTTTCATCTTGGAAATTGGTCGACATTGTGATGAAAACACAGAAAATTGCATCTTTGGAAGGCCATCATCTGTATTTCTATCGGGATGATTGAACTTTGTTTGTATACCATCAAGATACATGGAACAGAATGTCAATGCTTCATCTGCAATATAACCTTCCGCTATTGAACCTTCGGGTTTGGCTTTGTTTCTGACATAAGATTTCAGCTTTTTCATGTATCTTTCAAAAGGATACATCCATCTCATATATACAGGCCCTCCAAGAATAGCTTCTTCTGGTAAATGTAGAACTAGATGAACCATTATGTCGAAAAATGCTGGTGGATATATCAACTCCAGATTGCATAATATCTTTATCACTTCACTATGTGCTTTATACATGTCTTTCACATCTAACGATCGTGCACAAATTTTTTTTAAAAATGTGCAAAGGTCAATGATTGTTTTTGACACGTTAGCAGGCAGACAACCTTGGACCCCTATTGGTAGAGATCGTTGCATGAGGATGTGATAATCATGAGACTTTAACCCAGTTATATTTGAATCATTAGAATGTACCTTATTCTTGAAGTTTGATCCAAAACCGTCAGGTAGTCTTACACCTTTAATGAACTGACAAAAACGTTCTCGATCGACTGGTTTGAAAGAGTAATCTGGATGTGGCGGATAATTCTTGTTGTTTCTCTTTTGCAGCCATAGATTCTCTCGAATGCCCTATTTTTCCAAATCTTCTCTTGCTTTGTGCATATCTTTTGACTTTTCATTCTTTAACGAAGTACCTAACAAGCTCTCACCAACATTTTTCACCACGTGCATAACATCTATATTGTGTTTTAGATCGAGTGAAGACCAATAATCAAGCTCGAAGAAGATACTCTTTTTGGTCCAATTTAACTCTGACTCGGTTCGCCTTCTTTTCACACCACCACCATAGCTTGGGTGTTTTCCTGGAATACGAGCGGGGAGACGGTCTAGTTGCTTTATTATTAAAGCATTACTCAATCGTCTAGGAGGCTTTCTTGACTCTTTCTTGCCATTAAACAACAAACTATCCCTCCATTTATGCTTGCTATGCAAGAATCGTCTATGACCAACATAAGCTATCTTGTTGGTTATAGAACATGAGGGTGTGTCTTTGTTACAAGTAGCACAAGCTTTATAACCTTGACCACTCCATCCAGACAAACTGCTACGGGCAGGGTAATCATTGATAGTCCACAATAATGCTGCATGCATTGTGAATACAATATTGGTTGATGCATCTCTCATTTGGACTCCATCCCTCCATAACATTTTCAACTCGTCCACCAAAGGCCTCAAGAAAACATCAATGTCCTTCGCAGGTGCTTTAGGGCCTGGAATTAGCAAAGTCAACATGAAAGAAGATTCTTTCATACACAACCATGGTGGTGTATTGTAAGTTGTCAATACTACCGGCCACATACTATAAGGCTGATTCATGTTGCTGAATGGATTAAAGCCATCAGCAGCCAAACCCAGGCGAACATTCCTAGGTTCTTTGGCAAACTCGGGATATCGCTTATCAAATTCCTGCCATGCTTTCCCATCAACCGGATGATACATCTTACCATCATTTGAACGACCAGTGTTATGCCAAATCATATCTTTTGCTGTGAATCTTGAACTATACCTTCGACGAAGCCTGGCAGTCAAAGGAAAATAACGTAACACTTTTTGTGGCACTTTCTTCCCCTTTGTGTTTTTGTCAACCCACATACTCTCCTTACAAATAGGACAATTTTGCATTGACTCGTTCTCTTTCCAAAATAGAGCACAATCATTAACGCAAGCATGGATAGATTGATATCCCAACCCAATCTTTCTCAACTTCTTTTTAGCTTCATAGTGTGAAGTTGGAATCTTATTTTCTTTCGGGAATGCAACTCTTAAAAACTCTAAAAGTTGGTCAAATGAACTGTCTGTCCACCTGTTGATGACTTTAATGTGCATCAGTTTTGCTAGGAAGTTTAAGGAAGACATCCGACTACAACGAGGGTATAACTCGGTATTGGCTTCTTCAAACAATGCATCAAACTCTGTGTCTAAAGCAGTTGCTTCTTGGCTTATATTTTCTATATGTGGATCTTCCTCTGCCATAACATCATCTATTACATTGAACATCTCTTCATGTAGATTTTCCTCTGCCATAACTCTAGTACTACGGTATTTTGAAGCCCAAAGGTTGTCTAAATGTGAAGGAGGATATTCCTCACCATGATGAATCCATATAAGATATGAGTCTTCAAACCCACGGTCATGTATGTGGGCATAAACCGTAGTCACAATATGCCGAAACATGTTCACACAATCTGTACGCGGGCGACATGTTTTGCCTTCATCATCGACATGGTTCTTGGCGATCTCTATGAAGCTGTTAAGCCCTTTTATGAACTCTAGGCACCCTCGATTTTGCAACGTAATCCAACTCTTATCAATAGTCATAACTGTTTCATTATTAGAAATTAGAATGTATGCATATTATAGCATTTATCTATTATAGCATTCTACTTCTTCATATATATATATATATATATATATATATATATATATATATATATATATATATATATATATATATATATATATATATATATATATATATATCCCTAATAAATAAAGAACTTTTTGCCACTTGTCAAATTCTTATGCAATTAGACATATGGCATTTTCTTGATTTTTTGATTTGTCTAATATTCCACTTGTCAATTTATTATAATGCCACCTAAGAAATAGATAATGCAGATGCATATTCTTGAATGAAAACACACGTATATATAATGCAATTATTATTTCCTAAATTTTAGTCCATATATAAAGCAAAGATACGTTTGAGTTATTTGAAAATTTTGGTCAATATGCTATTTTATTTTGTTAAAATGGCACATGTATCAATTTTGTAAAATTTGTTTTTTTGGATTTCAACCCTATTTTTCCCCCATTAAGTGATTTAATGTGAAATACTTTTTTTTTAGTTTCTTTATTAAGTCATTGTTTTTTGCGTTACATCAAAAAGAAATACTTTCTTTATTAGTATGTTGCTGACTGATATGTTTGATTTGTCCTCCATGTTAACATGATCATGAAGCTCCAATATAAGATCTTGCTGATTTGCTGACTAATATGTTTGAATTGTCCTCCATATTATAAAACATACATTCGTGTCATACAAAGCATAATTAGTTAAAGTAAAACTGTAATTTTGAACATGGGAAATTTGGGAAGGGACATTTTTGTCCTTTTATTATCAAACAAAGTTATTTGTTTAAATGTGTGTCTTAGTGAATAACTGAACTCAAATGTAGTATGAAATGTTGAAGATCTTTGTGTTAATTGTTGGAAGTAAATCAAAGAAGGAATCTCATGCAGTTGTTACTCTTAGCATACCCCTGATAGGATTACTTTTTTTTACAAGTCTTTAAAAAAGAAAAAATCTCTATATGACTGTTTTGCCCCTGGTAAGGGATATACTGAAATGTTTGGGCCTTAAAGTAATCTTTGAAATGGTTGCTAAGCAAAAATAAATCAAACTAAAAGAAACAAAGAAACTAATTTTTTTCCCTACAGGGGTATACTGAAATGTTTAATTTCCCTGTAGGGGTATACCGAAATGTTTAATTTCCCTGCAGGGGTATACCAAAATGTTTAATGTTTAATTATAAAACATATATTTGTGTCATACAAAGCATAATTAGTTAAAATAAAACTTTAATTTTGAACAGGGGAAATTTGGGAAGGGGCATTTTTGTCATTTTATTATCAAACAAAGTTATTTGTTTAAAGGTGTGTCTTAGTGAATAACTGAACTTAAGTGTGGTATGAAATGTTGAAGATCTTTGTGTTAATTTTTGGACATCCAACACACATTATCTTTTACTTGTATGTGATTGTTGTTTATAGCCACCAAATGTGAAATATTCATATTAAACAAAGATGGATAATGTTCCTGATGGATGTGTTTTTTTGAGGTTGAATTTGTTAATACAACTTAAGTTCGATATAATATTGACATAAAAACAACCATTAGGCTGAATTTGGACCAGACTCAGATTGGTAAGCAATATATAAAAGCTGAGTATCAAGTCTATCAAGTCAGAAACATGTGGCCATTAACAGAGCTTCCTTCTCATGATATGTGCTAATCTGTGAAGTATATTAAAAGGGAAACTTATTGTTACTATCTCTTTTCATTATTTCAACAAAACAGAAAAATAGGTGGGCTGCTATCACGATCCAAACAAACTAAATTAAACAATATAATACTAGCATTATACAAAAGATTTGGGAACAAACAAAGGGGTAGGGCACTAGGGCTGCTACGTCCTTGCCAACAGACTTAGAAGTTAGAATAATAGAAATAATATTACTAGCAATTTACATCCTTTTGTCCAACTCCCCCAGAAAACATATACACGAATAATTGTTGGAAATAACCCAAACAACAAATACATGAATAACGAGAAAAGGAGATGTTCTTGTATTCTAAAACATACACCGTTCATACCTGTTGGGAGGAAGTAGAAAACCGATTTCAGAAAGAAGGGAGACTGCCGGAATGAGAGGGAGACGGCCGGAATGAGACCACCTGCAATTTAGAAGAAAACAGAATAAATCCTGAGCTGGAGGGAAAATATCATAGTGAAAGGCTAAAGGAGTTGACGAGGGAAACGGTGGTCAATTGGCGATCGAATCTTCCCTATCGGCTTACAGGAAACGACGATTTCGCCTCAGCTCACAAACAGGTGCAGGTGCTGTGGGTGCGAGACTGCGGGTGACTGATTGGGAAAAGGGATTTCAATCCAGCGAAACCCTATAGGGACGATAAGTCCTTCCTATACCTGCCCATTAAAACGGGGTCGTTCCAGTTTTCCTTATATATACGCATTAATATATATATATATATATATATATATATATATATATATATATATATATTGAAATTAATTTAAGTTTGGGACGATACGTCGTCCCTACATCTTTTTCAGATACCCGCCATTCATTTTTCTTCCCGCTCAGTTTTGCAGAAACGATTTATCGTCCCTATAGGTTTGGAAGTCAAACTAAATTAGTCAACTATATAGTGACGACTTGTCGTCCCTATATAATCCTCTATGGCAACGACATTTGTTGTCCCTATAGCTTTTGTCGCTGTAGACTCGTATTGTTGTAGTGCGGCGGAAATTGTTGGAATAGTGTCTAAGGCTGTAACTATATTAGTCAAGTATTTGATCCGGTTGTGCATTGTCCTTTTGGGTTGCCTTCACCATAGCAACTTGATAGGATGATTTAATAAGAGAGAGTAAATATTATTAATATATTATGGGAATAATATAATGAATAATATATTGTTATTTGATTAATATAAGTCATAGAATTAATTAGAATTAATTTGGTGACTTAAAGAGATTAATTAAATAAAGGGGTATAAACTGTCAATTGTTTGATAGTTAAGCTTTAGACTATAAATCCATTAGGATATGCTTTGGACGAATTCTAAGAGTATTAGGATAGCAAAATCGTCCATATGCTTATCTATGGAATGGATTTGGATAGCCTTAAGAGAAGATTATCCAATTAGGGTTTAGGTTGTAACCCTTAAGGAGTCTACAAGTATAAATAGACCCCATGACATAGGGAATTCGACCCCTCTGAAAAAGCAAGAGAACTCTGGTCGAATTCCTCCCCTCTCCTCTCTCCTAAATCATTCTTATTGCTATTGGTGTTTGTAAGCCATTAGAGGAGTGACACTTGTGACTCTAGAAGCTCCAAGACCTCAAGATCAACAAGGAACTCAAAGGTATGATTCTAGATCTGTTTCAATGTTGTTATTTAACCTAATTAGTCATTAGAAGACTTGGATTCAAAAGCATGTGTAGTAGAAAGCCTAGGTCCAAGCATTAGGGTTTTGCATGCGCACATAGGAAAGTTCTTATGGCTAAAACCCATCAGTGGTATCAGAGCCTAGCTTGGTTTTCTTTAAATTGTTGCTTGATTAACCGAAACAAACCTGCAAAATTCGATTTTTTGGTTTCTGAGTCACTGACTCGGCGAGTCCCAAGGTGGACTCGGCGAGTAGGCCTGACTCGGCGAGTCCCCTTGTGCACTCGGCGAGTCCAGGCGTCAGGAATGACCAGATTCGGGATTTCTTTGTGTTTATCTTATGGAAACTTACCTTAATGATAATAGATCAACCTAAATCCGATTTTATGATATATATGACTATTATCTTGATCTAGAAAAGGATATTTATCAACTAATTAAATATTTAATTTCCTTATATGATAATTAATTAATTATTTAACTATTTTGGTAATTATCTTTCAAAGAAATCTTGAATAAATCAAATATAGATAATTAGGATATTAATTGTTAATTGGAATTATTTGTTATTTGATCCTCCATGTTTTAAATGTTTAAAACCTACCCTCATGTTTTGAAATTTACTTTTGTGATTAAAAGTTTTAATTTAGACAACTTAAATTTCAAACCCTAGATTTTAAAAGTTTTAAAATACAACCCTATACTAATATGATATTACTAGAATAATATATATATATATATATATATATATATATATATATATATATATATATATATATATATATATATGTATAACTAAATGCTAGTCTTACCGTTAGTAGGCCTCATTCACGAAGCCGATCTATAAGGTGGGTATAAGGTTGCGGCCTATAAAATGGCGCTTAATGGGTGTACACTCACACCCACCGCTTGCTTGATTGGTGGAGGGTCGTTAGCCGAACGGGTAGGATAGGGCAACCTCATTCTCTCATTAAAAGTATAATAAGAATTACAAAGTAACTACACATATTTTTCCAAAAATTTCCCAATCCTAGTTACTTTAGGAAAAGTGAATTGATGCAATCCCATGAAATTACACTTTGCACCTTGCTAAGATGTTAGTGGAGCGTGTGTGGTTTACCGGCACACTAATTGGTTCTAAGCGAAGGTGGCAAAGGGTGATTCATTGTTTATCATAGTTCGATGGAGCGCGTGTGGTTTACCGGCACATCGAATAGGTGATTGTTACAATGAAGGCACCATGTGAATTTGCATGGTAATTCACACCCGCTTTGTGATCCTCGGCATCCCAGTCACAAACGAGAGGGGCATATCGAGATTTAAACATGCCATTGAATAGTTTCAATGAATCTCATCCGAACCTAGGAATTCTCAAAAAACACTTAGGACTAATAGTTTAAGTTTTGTGATGGAGAATTAGTGAATCGTCATTCACTTACCTTCAATTTATTTGCATGTTAGATTACGGCATCCCTTTTCTAGTATGTAAATGTTATTGTTGGATCCTAGCCCTAATTTTCTTATTGGGTGATAATTAGGGATTCTTATTCTAATCTATCTTTGTCCTTTTCTAATTGTAGATGTCGAACGCAAACAACGCTGCTGCTAGTTCTTTCATGTTGATGAGCCTTTGCCAAAAGGTCACCTTCGATGGAACGAACTTTAGCGAATGGATAAGATACATTCGCACCATTGCTCGCTATGAGGATAAGGAGTATGTCCTCGATGAGAAGCTCGAGAAAATCAACCCCGAAATTGCTACTCCCGCAGAAATCACCGCCTTTGAAACTCATGAGCGAGATGCAACGAAGGTACATTGCATCATGATCGCCACCATGAACTCCGAATTCCAAAAGTCCTACGAGGACATGTACCCATACGAGATGCATCAAGACTTATTGGAGAGGTACCACCAAAACGCGAGACAAGAGAGGTACGAGATTTTCACTAACATGATTTCCACGAAGATGGGTCATGGAGAATCTCTTACCATGCACTTGCAAAAGATGCAAAGGTATGTTGACCGCCTCCGCAAGTTAAATGTTGACTTCGGTGAAGACTTGGCGATCGACATGGTGCTTCACTCTTTGCCTCCGATGTACAACCAATTTAGGATGACCTACCACATGAACAAAGAAGAGGTCACCCTAAGCAAGCTCCAAGGTCTCTTGAGGGTTGCTGAGAGCAACTTCAAGGACAAGTCTGTTGCACCCACTCCCAATCCGCCCGCTGCTCCTGTCTTGGCTATTGGACAAGGGAAGGGAAAGAAGAGGAAAGCTTCATCGAAGAACTATCGCAAGGTGAAAGCCCGAGATGGTGCCTCTTCTAGTGGGACCAAAGTTGATCCCGCTAAGCCCTACTCTAACCCGAAGGAGGCAGAGTGCCACCACTGCCACAAGATAGGACATTGGAAGAGAAGCTGCCCGGATTACCTGCAAGCAATCAAAGAAGGAAAGATCAAGCCATCTTTCGCAGGTATATATACAATCAAATCTAACGATTCTAATCATGCTATTTCTTGGGTTCTTGATACCGGTTGTGGTTATCACATTTGTTCTAATGTGCAGGGACTAAGAAGAAGTAGGGATGTGGATCAAGGAAGGATCAATCTAATCATGGGGAATAGAAGATCGTCGCCTGTAACCAAGATTGGAGTGTATTCCTTAGTGCTTAGGAATAGTTTAGTTTTAGATTTGAACAATTGTTGCTATTCGCCAGAAATGGCAAGAAACATCATTTCATTTCATGGTTTATATAGACAAGGATTTAGATTTTCTTTTAATAATGAGAATGGTTCTATTTTGGCTTATCTAAATGGTGTCCTTTACTTTGAAGCTATACCATGTAATGGAATATATGAAACCATTATGATTGTTGATAACTTAGGAAATGATGTTTTGAATATTGATTCTTCCACTAGTATAGATAAAGCATCCTTGTGGCATTGTCGTCTTGGACATGTCAACAAGAAACGCATAGCCCAACTCCAAAAGGATGGAGTGTTGGAGTCATTCGACCTTAGGGAAGATGACACATGCGAGTCTTGTTTGCTTGGAAAGATGACTAAGTCGCCCTTCACGAGTACATGTGAAAGGGGCGAGGGTCTATTGGACATAATACATACCGATGTGTGTGGACCGTTTAGATCAACCACGAAGGATGGGAACCGCTTCTATGTGACTTTTACCGATGACTATAGTAGATATGGGTATATCTACTTAATCAAGCAAAAGTCAGACACCTTTGAAAAGTTCAAAGAGTTCAAGAATGAAGTGGAGAATCAATTGGGCAGGAAAATCAAGATGCTTCGATCCGATCGAGGAGGAGAGTACCTAAGTCTTGAATTCCACGATTATCTCAAGGAGTGTGGAATAGTTTCACAATTGACGCCTCCTAGGACACCGCAGTTGAATGGTGTGGCAGAAAGGCGTAATCGAACCTTATTGGATATGGTTCGCTCTATGATGAGTCGTGCTTCGCTACAAATCTCTTTTTGGGGGTATGCCTTAGAGACCGCCGCCCATATCCTTAACCGAGTCCCTATTAAGAAGGTTGCCAAAACACCTCACAAGATGTGGACAGGGAAAGCTCCCTCGTTGGCACATATCAAGGTTTGGGGTTGCGAGGCTTTCGTAAGACGAGATACTCACGACAAGCTTGAACCTCGAAGTGAGCGATGTATTTTCATCGGCTACCCGCAGACATCCTTTGGATATCTCTTCTATAGACCGAAGGACAATGTTGTCTTCGTTGCGAGGAGAGGAGTTTTCCGAGAGCGAGAACTCATAAGCCAAGGAGACAGTGGGAGGCAAATCGAACTTGAAGAGATTCAAGAATCGATAGATGAAGGAACCTCTACCACTGGTACTCAACCCGAGGAGGAAACTCCGGTTGAACCGATTGACGAATCCTTACCTCTTAGACGTTCCGATAGAATTAGAGTTCTACCCCAGTTTTATGGTTTTCATATAACTACCGAAGGGGACACGTATATTAGTCATGGTACACTAGTAAATCTTGATGAACCTAATAGCTATAAGGAAGCCATGGCAGGCCCGGAGTCTGTAAAGTGGAAAGAGGCAATGGATAGCGAGATCCAATCCATGTATGATAACCAAGTTTGGAATTTGGTTGATCACGTGCCCGGACGCAAGACCGTTGGGTGCAAATGGATCTTCAAGAAGAAGACCGACGTGGATGGGAACGTACACACATATAAAGCGCGATTGGTCGCGAAGGGCTTTACTCAAACTCCCGGAGTTGACTATGATGAGACCTTCTCACCAGTTGCGAAGATTAAATCTATTAGAGTGATGCTAGCTATTGCCGCATTTCATGATTATGAGATTTGGCAAATGGATGTCAAGACCGCTTTCCTTAATGGAAAGTTGGCTGAGGATGTTTACATGGCTCAGCCAGAGGGGTTTGTGGATCCGAAGCATCCGGATAGAGTGTGTAAGCTTGAAAAGTCCATTTATGGACTTAAGCAAGCGTCTCGCAGATGGAATCTTTGCTTCGATAAGAAAGTCAAAGAGTTTGGATTTGTACGAAGCGAAGACGAATCTTGTGTATATGTCAAAGCCAGTGGGAGTATAGTAAGCTTCCTCGTTCTATATGTCGATGACATTTTACTCATAGGAAACAACGTCCCGACTCTGTAGGAAGTTAAGTCCTGGCTCGGGAAGTGCTTCGCTATGAAGGACCTCGGAGAGGCTTCTTACATTTTCGGAATAAGGATAGTAAGAGAAAGAAGTAAGAGACTAATTGGACTTAGTCAGAATACTTACTTAGAGAAAGTACTAAAACGCTTTAGTATGGAAAACTCAAAGAAGGGAGAACTACCAATACAAAGTAATGCCAAATTGAGTAAGACTCAAAGTCCGAGTACCGAAGCTGAAATAGCAGAAATGAGCCGAGTACCATACGCTTCCACAGTTGGCTCAATCATGTACGCTATGACTTGTACTCGCCCTGATGTAGCCTTCGCTTTAAGCATGGTTAGCAGATATCAAGGGAATCCTGGCAAAGCACATTGGATTGCGGTGAAAAACATCCTTAAGTACCTTCGGAGGACGAAGGAATGGTTCTTAGTCCTCGGAGGGAGTGATGACTTGAAGGTGCGAGGGTATAGTGACGCCAGTTTTCAGACCAACAGGGACAACTACCGTTCGCAATCGGGCTGGGTCTTTACCCTAAATGGAGGAGCAGTGACATGGAAGAGTTCCAAGCAGGAAACCGTAGCTGATTCAACGTGCGAATCAGAGTACATTGCAGCGAGCGAAGCGTCGAAGGAGGCAATATGGCTAAAGAACTTCATCGGTGATCTTGGAGTCGTACCTGCCATAAAGGAGCCCATGGAGATTTTCTGTGATAACGAAGGCGCGGTTGCCTTAACCAAGGAACCGAGGGATCATGGTAGATCAAGACATATCGACAGAAAGTATCACTTCATAAGACATCGTGTAGAAGAAGGACAACTCGTAGTGAAGAGGATATCATCAGAAGATAACCCAGCAGATCCGCTTACGAAGGGACTGAGTAGGGTTAAGCACTTGCAGCATGCTAGGAGTATTGGGCTGAAGGATGATATTAGCGTAGATTAGATAGTATTAGAAACGTGTAATAGATAAATGTAATTGACATTTGATGATTAAATAAAGGAGTTTTATTTATGAGTAATGATACTATCTTATGTTAATTGTTTAGCTATTGTTTCACTTTGCATGCTTTGACTTCCAGAATAATTGAGTTTATTAGGAATAATAGAATTGTTCAAATAGTCCACAATCGTTCATATGTTGGGAGTAGATATGAATGAAGATTGTCATGAATTGGTGTGTAGATTGTCTAAATGGTGTTAGACATAGCAAAGGGTTGCTGCAACGTTCATGAGTGCTTATGAACTAGTTTTGAGCATTGGAATAAACCCGCGCTTGCTGGAATCACCTTATGGAATACGATATAAATGGTGATCGCAAGACGATAATATCATATAGTCTTAAAACCTAGATATATGGTTTATTATTTGTTAATTGATTGTACATTGATAATACGAAAACGCATCAGTAACTTGGTGTTATAAAACGTATTGTTGTGTATAGTTGGTTAATGAATAAGTAAATGCATATAAGTCGAAGTTTATCTGTAACTTTTATCTAAGAAGGTAAAAGCGATATCTCGGCCGCTCGATGATTTGATTTGACTTATGTGCCGGGCCCGGTCAGAACTGAATTGATGTGTTCGATTAAGTTCTATGTCAAATAAATCAGAGATCGAGAAACCTAAATGCGTGACTAACCATTCCATAGGATTGTCAGCATGATATCTAACAGAGGACTGTACGTTCCCTTATCTAAAGGACAAGATTGATTAGATCAGAGTTGACAGCGTCTTTGAGAGCTATGATTGCAAACCGAATTGTACTTGTATAGTTACTAGACTTATCCAAGTGGGAGACTGTTGGAATAGTGTCTAAGGCTGTAACTATATTAGTCAAGTATTTGATCCGGTTGTGCATTGTCCTTTTGGGTTGCCTTCACCATAGCAACTTGATAGGATGATTTAATAAGAGAGAGTAAATATTATAAATATATTATGGGAATAATATAATGAATAATATATTGTTATTTGATTAATATAAGTCATAGAATTAATTAGAATTAATTTGGTGACTTAAAGAGATTAATTAAATAAAGGGGTATAAACTGTCAATTGTTTGATAGTTAAGCATTAGACTGTAAATCCATTAGGATATGCTTTGGACGAATTCTAAGAGTATTAGGATAGCAAAATCGTCCATATGCTTATCTATGGAATGGATTTGGATAGCCTTAAGAGAAGATTATCCAATTAGGGTTTAGGTTGTAACCCTTAAGGAGTCTACAAGTATAAATAGACCCCATGACATAGGGAATTCGACCCCTCTGAAAAAGCAAGAGAACTCTAGTCGAATTCCTCCCCTCTCCTCTCTCCTAAATCATTCTTATTGCTATTGGTGTTTGTAAGCCATTAGAGGAGTGACACTTGTGACTCTAGAAGCTCCAAGACCTCAAGATCAACAAGGAACTCAAAGGTATGATTCTAGATCTGTTTCAATGTTGTTATTTAACCTAATTAGTCATTAGAAGACTTGGATTCAAAAGCATGTGTAGTAGAAAGCCTAGGTCCAAGCATTAGGGTTTTGCATGCGCACATAGGAAAGTTCTTATGGCTAAAATCCATCAGAAACGTCCGAGGGCTCTTGTGACATTAATTCAATATCATCACAATAAATATACATGAATCATAACATAATTCATCACCATGCATTGAAAATATTACAAATGATATTGTTTACATCCAGTACATTGTTTTAGACATTACAATTGCATAACATAAACTGTCTGATAGATAGTCTAAGCAAAACACCATGACATTACTGGGTACTTATTCTTCGGTTTACCTGTTACCTGAGAATACAAGTTATTTTGAAAAAAGTCAACATATGAAATGTTGGTGAGTTCATAAGTAATGTTGTGGTAAAATGATTTTGTGTAGTTTGTAAAACCCAGAAAATCCGATATTTTCTGAAAAGATCATTGTTTATAAAAAGTGTGAAGATCCGTAAAAATATGCTTGTTGATTTTCAAAACATGTATAATTGTTGAACCTTTGTATAAATCACGCAAGTGAAAATGTTGAACTTCCCAGGAAAACCCGATGTTTTCCCAATACATAAAATACAATGATTTGTCTATTGTTATACCGATACGTCGAATGATTTTGATTACCCGGGTGGCGTTGGATTAATTAGGGTTTGTGAGTTGTTATAATCACACAATAAAGAAAATGACTAGTTTATAACTACAGATTACGAACGATCCTTAAAGGCGTCGGCCGTTACTACTCACTTAATCCACCCACCGTGATTACTCTTGTTTATCGTCCTGAATCTGTTTACTTTGATTTCTCATAAGCACAACAACCGAGGACATAGGAGAGTACGAAGTCCCTTTATTTCCATGAGTTATTCAAGGCTATCGGGAATGCGAAAGACACTTGGCCCATCTCGCATTTGACTTCTCGACCTCACTAGCAGTACTAATGGGCCACTAGGGCCCAATAGCACATTAGAGCTATTGAAAGTCCTTTTACATGGAATTGGGTCATAGGAGGCTCAATAACACGTAAGCATATTCCCTTTGGGCCCAAAGATCATGTTAATGGGCTAGCAAGGCCCAACAAGCATGATTTGAAACTTTCAAGCCCAAAGTTTGTAGGTTAGCTCATCATAGTTATCGCGTGTTTATTGAAAAGCTTTGGTTTAACGATTTTGTTTTGTTATTGATTCGAGACCGAATCAATTCGTTTTGTAACGATATTTGTTATTGAGAGTTTATTTGTTTTCCGTTTTGTCGGTAGTCGTGGATCTTGTATTTTGTATTAATGAATTAATTTCTTTGAAAGTGGAATTTGACCCTTTTCACTACCCTTCTTTTATAAAAATATCACTTTTGGTCCTTTTTATATAAAAGAATTTCATTTTTTGTCCTTAAAACCCTTTTCTTGACACTTTTGTATTAGTTATTTGAAGAAAACATGATTTTAACCCAAAATTTACTTTGTTGACTGATTCAGCCCCTCCAGAATAGTGATTCTCGGTTAGGAACCCATTTTTCACAACTTTTACAGTTTTGGCCCAAAATCTAAAACGTTTACATTTTTGGTCCTTTTTGTTAGTGAAAAGCATTTTTGACCCTTATAAACATTTTGTTATGGTAATTACCCCCTGTTTTATAGAAAGTTACATTTCCAGCCCCTTTGACCTATAAATAGCCCATTAGGCCAAAAATTTACATTTTAAGTCCCTTGAAATTCCTAATATTCATAAAAATATTTATAGAAACTGTTTTGACCCTTTTTAACCTTCAAGAAACCGTGAATTGTTGATTTGTACCCGAAGTTTATATTTTTTTAACAATTTATGCCCAAAAATGGGTTTTATGTTAAAACATGTTCATCATGACCTTGTAAGCTATTATTCTTGACTTATTTAGTGTAAGTTAGCTTAGATTATGTTTGTTTCCCTTCTCATGTCATAGATCTCGGGTTTACACCCCTTTTTGGTAACATACTCATCACAAAACACATGAAATCACACACATACATGCATCAAATCACACATAGCATTACATAAATACATAGATCTACATATTTTCTTGTATTCTCCCCCATAAAACTCATAAAAACCGAAAAGAAAGGGGTATGAAGCTCACCTTGAGTGTGGTTTCAGTTTTGAAGAAGATTGGGAGAAGTTTGGTGCTATTTTCGGCCCTAGTAAGTTCCTTGGATGGATCTCGAACTTAGTGGGTTCTAAGATGCAAGATTATGAATTTGAATGGATTAAGAGGTGATTTTTGATGAAAAAAAGTGAGTTAGATCATAGATTTAAGCATGATCTTACCTTAGATGATGAATTTGTGGGGTAATCTCCTTGAAAAGCTTCCTAATCTCGAAAACTTGGTGAAGGAAAGAGAGAGTTTCTTTGAGAGAATTTTGAGTGAAGTGTGTGTGTGTGTTTGGGTTCGGCCGAGAGCAAAGGAGAGAGAGGAAGAGAAGAGAGAGTGAGCGATGAGATGGTGCATGGAGATATGGGTTATATGCATGGAAAACCTCCATGTAAAAATGAGGTGGCAAGCATAAGTTAACCCTTCCTTTCCTTTGGGCTTGGGCCGAGAATTAGAGACAAGAGAAGAGAGCTTTGGGCCTTTTTGCTTAAATCCATATTGTGAGCCCAATTTGATGATTTTTCGACCCATTGGGCTCCCATGATGGTTTATGGCCCAATTTGTCAAAAATAATGGGCTTCATAGTCCATTAAAGTTAATTAGGTTAATTATGGCCCTATAAGGTCCATTAGGGTATTTTATTTCATTCTAGGCCCAATATGGCCGAAAATGTTAAAATAAATGAAAGTGGGTCCAATTAGAGCTCATTTAAGAGTTCTAAGCCCAAGATAGTCAAATTGGAAGCTTATTGGCCCATTGGGCCCAATAAGGAAATCCTAGTCCAAAATGGACTTAAACCAGGATTTCTAGGGTTTCCAATTATTTGTTGACTATTTGCAGTGCTTGTATGAAGTGTTTGATTGAAATTCTGGTGTTATATAATAAACATCCTACATGCTTTCACATTGTTGGTTCACATTTGTTATCATTGTTAAATGTTTACAAGGAATCAAATTTCCTTGTTGTGACATCATCCCACCGTTAGAGGGAATTTCGTCCCGAAATTCTTTTGAAAGCTAGATTTGAGAATGTTAGAATAGATGAGGGTACTTTTGCTTCATTTGATCTTCGCGTTCCCACGTGAATTTTGGCCCACGCTTCGCGTTCCACCGTACCTTCACAATCGGAATGCGACTTTGCTTGGTACGCTTCACCTCGCTGTCCATGATTTCGACTGGTTCTTCGACGAACAGGAGATTCTCGTTGATTTCAATTTCATCAAGGGGAATGACGAGGGTTTCATCGGATAAACACTTCTTTAGGTTGGAAACATGGAACACGGGGTGTACGCTGCTGAGCTTAGCGGGTAGCTGCAGTCTGTACGCTACTGGACCAATTCGGGCAAGAATCTCGAAAGGTCCAATGTATCATGGATTCAATTTTCCCCATTTTCCAAAACAAATAACTCCTTTTCAAGGAGAAACTTTTAGCAGTACTCGATTATTGGTCAGACAACTTGCACCCCTCTTAGTACGCTGGGCGTACTCAAATTACGCTCGGCATAAGTTGACTCGACAAACTTCTAAATTGCGTAACTTTCGCATACGAGCTCCGTTTTCGACGTTCTTTATATCCACGCGTAGGTCAGACCATACTGTACAACTTTCATTTAAACTCTGTCGGCTAATTTTGACTTTTATTTTTATTATTTATTTTTAGAAGGACGGGACAGAAAAACTTCGTTATAAATTCATAACTTCTTCGTCCGACGTCCGTTCTCGCCTAACTTGTCATCGTTTCACTACTAACAACGAGATCTTCGATTCTCGTTTAGATTGTTTTGGCTAAAAACCGCTCGATCTCAAATCGAGTATTCGGGCTGCATACTGCCAAGTCGAAACTTCAGAAAATCATAACTTCCTCATACGAAGTCAGATTTGGGCGTTCTATATATATTCGGAAACCTCGTTTCGGCCACTACAACTTTATGCAAAGATATCGAGTTTATTTTACACTTAAATTTTGATGCTCATTTTATTCTTAATTCATTAAATTATAATAATTAATAAAACACACACATAATTCACATAATTCACAAATAATACATTTTTATTATTTCAAATTGGGTTACAAAGGTTAACCTAGACTATTACATTGCTAAAAATGGCAAGCCTAGAAACACAGGCGTTACAAAGTCTTACTCTGCCAACAACTCTGGATGCTGCTCCCGCATCTCTCGCTCCGGCTCCCAAGTCAACTCTGACCCTTTCCGATGCTGCCACTAGACCTGCACCAGAGGCACCTCTTTATTCCTCAGAACCTTGATCTTCCGATCTCTAATCGCCACCGGTCTCTCAACATAGTTCAGGCTCGCATCCACCTGAATATCCTCTAATGGCACCACTGCCGACTCGTCGGCTATACACTTTCTCAGCTGTGACACGTGGAAGGTTTCATGAATCTGACCCAACTCTGCAGGTAGCTCCAATCGATAGGCTACCCTTCCTACTCTTGCAGTCACCCTAAAAGGACCAATATATCGGGGCCCTAACTTGCCGCGATACCACCTCCCTCATGTACATCTCTGACAACCTCTCCGCGGAAGAGCTCTCACTGATAGCAAGGAAATGAGCATTGTTCGTCAACCTGTCCACAATCACCCAAATTGCATCGACACCTCTCGCAATCCTCGGAAATTTGGTGATGAAATCCATGGTAATCTGTTCCCATTTCCACTCGGGAATCTCTAACGGCTGCAGCTTACCTTGTGGATGCTGGTGCTCGGCCTTAACCCTGCGACAGGTCAAGCATATCTCTACAAACCATGCGACATCCCTCTTCATACAGGGCCACTAATACTCCCTCTTCGGGTCCAAATACATCTTAGTGGCCCAGGGATGGATCGAGAACTTCGATCGATGAGCCTCTTCCATCAAAATGGTATGTGTCCCGCCCACAAACGGTACCCATATCTGATCCTAAAATGTCATAAGCCCCTAGCTATCGGTAACGAAGTCCGATACCAGCCCGAAAACTCGCTCTCTCTTCTGGCTTTCCGGTCTCACGGCCTCAGCTTGGGCCCCACGAATGGTGTCCAACACCGGAGTCATCACTGTCAATCTCAAACAAACATCTCGCCTCGGGACGCCCTCCGCCCTACAGCTCAGTGCATCGGCTACAACATTAGCCTTGCCTGGGTGGTACAGGATCTCACAATCGTAATCCTTCACCACATCCAACCATCTCCTCTGTCGCGTGTTCAGATTGGGCTGATCCATTAAATACTTCAGGCTCTTGTGGTCCGTGTATATGGTACACCGAACCCCATACAGATAGTGACGCCAGATCTTGAGGGCGAACACCACTGCCCCCAACTCCAGATCGTGGGTGGGATACCTCATCTCATGAGGCTTCAGCTGTCTCGATACGTATGCTATCACATGCCCCCTCTGCATCAGCACCACTCCCAGCCCAGATATTGACGCGTCACAATACACTACAAAGTCCTCCATCCCCTCCAGAAGGGCTAACACCGGGGCTTCGCATAGTCTCTGCCGAAGTGTCTCGAAGAAGGCCTGCTGCTCTAGACCCCATGTAAAAGCAACACCCTTCCGGGTCAACTTGGTGAGTGGCACGGCGATCTTGGATAAATCCCTGATAAATCTCCGATAATAACCAACCAACCCTAGGAAACTCCTGATCTCGGTAGGTGACCTCGGCACCTCCCAACTCATCACTGCCTCAACCTAGGCCGGGTCGACCAATATCCCTTTCTGGTTAACGAGGTGCCCTAGGAACTGGACCTCTCGCAACCAGAAATCACACTTGGAGAATTTGGCATAAAGCCTCTCCGATCTCAGAACTACGAGGATCTCCCTCAAATGCTCCTCATGCTGCTCTCTGGATCTCGAATACACCAATATGTCATCGATGAACACGATCACTGAGCGATCCAACATCGGCCTGCACACTCTGTTCATGAGATCCATGAACACCGCCAGTGCGTTGATGAGCCCGAAAGGCATCACCACGAACTCGTAGTGCCCGTAACAAGTCCTGAACGCTGTCTTGTGGATGTCCTCATCTCGCACCCTCACCTGATGATATCCAGACCTCAAATCGATCTTGGAGAACCAAGATGCTCCCTGCAACTGATCGAACAAATCGTCGATCCTCGGCAATGGGTAACAATTCTTGACCGTCAACTTGTTCAACTCCCGATAATCAATGTACATCCGGTGTGAACCATCCTTTTTCTTGACAAAAAGAATAGGTGCTCCCCACAGCGAGCTGCTCGGCCGAATAAACCCCTTCCCCATCAGCTCCTGAAGCTGCGAGGATAACTCCTGCATCTCTAGAGGCGCAAGGCGATAGGGCGCCTTGGCGATAGGCGCAGCCCCCAGAACTAAATCAATGCTGAACTCAACCTGCCTCTCGGGAGGCACACCCGGTAACTCCTCCGTAAATACATCCGGAAACTCACGCACTATCGGAACATCATCAACTGCCATCGGTGTCTCTGAATCAACCCTCATATCCATCACATACGCTACAAATCCCCTACAACCATGCTGTAGACTCTGCCTCGCTCTAGCGGCTGAACAAAATGCCGACCCAGAATGTGTACCCTCGCCGCACACCGTAAGAACTCCCCCACTAGGGTCTCGTATGGTCACCAGCTGTCACTCGCAGTCGATGACTGCTCCAATCTGCTCAACCAATCCATGCCCACGATGACACAGACATCTCCCATCGCGATAGGGGCTAAGTCAATCGGAAACTCCACTCCGAAAATCTCGAGTACACAACCTCGAATCACCTCTGTGTCATACACGGCTCTCTCGTCAGCTATGGAAACCCTCAGAGGCCGACTCAACGTCTCTCGACTAATACTGATGTGCTGACTAAAAGCCAAAGATATAAAAGACCGACTCGCACCCGAGTCAAATAACACCAAGGCAGGTACAAAATTCACAAGGAAAGTACCTACACATAACATAATATAAGCACAATATCTCGACATAAAAGTAATACATGAAAGAATGCATACCAGCCACGACATCCGACGTTGCGCGGACCTCCTCTGCAGTCAACTGAAAGGCTCTCCCTCATGCCTTTGGTACCTCGGCCTTCACTGGCCGGCTCTCAGTAGCTCTGATAGAAGCAGGGGCATATCCGTGAGGTGCTCCCTGAGCTGTCCCTCGCAACTGTGGACACTCTGCCTTGTGGTGTCTGGTCTGGTTGCAGTGAAAGCATACTGCAAACCCCTTGGAGCAATCCTTGCCCATATGCCCATCCTTGCCACATTTGTAGCAAGATACCGCTCTACGCACCCCATCGTGGCTCTTGCCGCACATGCCACAAGTGCGGCCCTTCTGACTCCCATATCTCGAATCAGCGGGCTTGGCCCGCTTGGCTGCCGGTTGAGATTGCGCCGGTCGCCGATCCCTCCCCTGAGACTCAGCCTCCTCCCTAGCCTGAGTCTCCAGCTCTATCCCCCTCTTCCGGGCATTTGCCTGAAGCTCAGCAAATGTCCGGTACGTTGATTTCGCCACGAACTCCCGTATATCCCTCCTCAAAATGCTCAGATATCGGCTCATACGTGTCTGCTCGAAGGACATGTGCTCTGGGCAGAACATCGCCCGCTCATGGAACATCCTCGTCATCACTGTGACAGACTCAGTACCCTGCTTGAGGGTCAGAAACTCCTGGGCCAAACGCTCCCTCTCCACCTGGTAAACGTACTCATCTCGTAACATAGCAGTGAACCTCTCTCAAGTCACTATAGCAAGCTCAGCAGGCGAATAATGCACCATCACAAACTTCCACCAGTCCTTCGCTCCCAAGCGAAGTTGGTTCAATGCGAACCAGACTCTCAAATGCTCTGGAGATGAGCAGGTGAAGAAACACCTCTCGATGTCTGAAATCCACCTCATCGCTGCAATCGGGTCCTGGGTGCCATCAAACTCTGGTGGTTTTGTGTTGCTGAACTCCCGGAACAGCAACACATCACCACCCTGCAGTCTAGCCGCAGTTATAGCTGCAGTGGCCGCAACAACAACAGCATCAGAAAGAGCAACGTATCTCTCGTCAAATGTCTCTATCAGGGTGGTCTTGATAGACCTGAACATCTTTGGAATCTCAGCGCGGATGGCAGCAGCCACCTCATCATGAATCATCTGGCGGAGCTCCTCGTCGCTCACACCCCCTCCACTCGTCCCTGGTCTGTGGCGCATCCCCACCATGATGCCTCTCTGAAAGATAACACAAGATATCAGAGACTCGCTCGGGTGTACACACACTCGATACTCCCAATCCTACTTGGTCTCTAGTACCCTAAGGATTCTTACGGGCCCAATACTACCGTCCACACCGCATCAACATTCATCCCAAGTCCTCCTCCTAGAGTCCCAAATCCCAAGTACTCTACTCTCTCTACTCATATGCTACTCGCTAGCTGATCTCTCATAAGCTCCTCGCTGCTATCTAAACACTCTCAAGCATCCCTAGCAGCAAGACTCGTAGACGAAGGCATCATATATATATATATATATATATATATATATATATATATATATATATATATATATATATATCAGGTCACTCTAGTCCTAATAAGGATACCTAGTCTACTCCAGCATGCATAGTATAGCTCATCATATAAGATAACATAATATATCTCGTAACACTTATTACAAGGGTATTTTGGGAAATCACCGTTCGGGGGCTGGCTGATCGTACACACGGCTCTGCTCTATTTCTCTCAAAACTCTTTTTACTCGTTTTAAAGAAAAGTTTACTTTTATTATCAAAAATTTTCCTCAAATCCCCAGTTTGAGTTCAGATACGCCCGAAGATGCATCCGAATCCCTCAAACCAAGGCTCTGATACCAACTTGTAACACCGTAAAAATTCAACCAATTTTTCACTATTCAAAAACATAATAATTCATTCATAATTACTTTCATAACCAATGTATCAATATTATCTTAATACAAAATCCCAAGATCGCATCATAATAAACTCCGATGTGTGTGTACGAATCATGCCGACGCCTTCCCGCACTCCTCACTATTACCTGCAACACATAACACAAAACACTGTAAGCACGAAGCTTAGTGAGTTCCCCAAAATACCATGTATAACACATACTAGCCACTCGAGGCTATAACTCTGTGGGCCCTTGGGCCTCGAACTCTGTGGACCCTCTGGTCCTAGCTCTGTGAGCCTTCCGGTTCTAACTCTAATATACTCTGATATACTGTGACAACCCGAAATTTCCATTTTGTACAAACAATATCACCTCAATAGAAGTTATAGCAGTCATAGTTAATTTTCAGACTTTTTCGTGTAAGTTTGAGTAATTCAGGGTTTACACTTCAGGAGATATCAGGAGAGTGGATGCACTAGGGTTTAGTGCAACACTGTTATTCCAACACTCTGTTATATGAAAAAACATTCCAGGAATAAAAATATTTTCTGCCAAAAATATTTTAGGACTATAAATAGAATTCTGAACCAAATTCATTCATTATTCGCATTTCCAACTAGAGAAAAGCCATTTTCTCTCTCACGGATCTTCGGGTTTTTATACCAAAATGTGAGTAACTCTTTCTAGTAGTGTTAGAAAGCTTATTATGTGTTTATAACATGATTTAGATGGCTAAATCACTAGATTTAGGAGTTTACTCCCCAAGGTGTTCTTGGGCGGTAAACTCCCGAAACAATGCCTAGACCTTCCCTTGTGATATAATACTACTTTGGACTTGTATAGAAGTGTATTAGGGACAAGAAAACAACCAAGAAACACATATGTTTGGGTGTTCACGGCCCAAGATGATCTTGGACCGTGAACTCCAAAAACTTGGATCAAAGGGTGCTTTTAAGGCACCTGAAGCCTTAGACAATTACTAGGAATTGTTTACACTGAAATCCAGGACCAAGACACATCAAAAACACCCCTCAAAGTGAGTTCACGGCCCTAATAAGGTTCTTGGGCCGTGAACATCAAACAAAGGCACCACAGTGTGCCTAAGGCCTTCAAATGCTTGGGATAAAAGTCTAAGACCTATACCACATGTGTATGAGACTTTAAAGCATCAAAAACATCATTCCAAGGGAGCTTACGGCCGTAAACTCCAAAGGAATTGGCCTTGGGGCTGTAAACTCCTCAAAGGAGTGTTTCTATGCCTTAAACCCTTCCAAGAGTTTAACCACCAAGTTGGGATAATTCTAGGGATCAGTTAGAACTTTAAAACACAAAATACCACCAAGCTTGGGAGTTTACGGCCGTAAAATCATGAGTTTACAACCGTAAACTCCATGTGTGAGGATATATGGAGAGTAAACTCATATATGGGGTCCTTTGGAACCCTAAACCCAAGTGCCTTGTCCCACAATAGCTTATATGCAATCGTTAGGGCTTAAAACACTTATATAAAGTGTTATTTATGTTCTAGGATGTCTTAACATTATCAATTAGTAATTTAAGACGAATTGAGTGCATATATGTGTGATTATATGTTCATTAGGGTCGTAGTGTGTGTACAAGTCCTCACTTGACACCTAACAATCCTACACCGTCCAGTTCATCCAACCCACCATCTATAGGTGAGTTCATACGTGTTTAAATGATTTTAAATGCTTTAATGGTGGGGGGGGGTACAAGTAGAAAACAACATGTTATTAAATCATCTATATGTATTTTATAACTGTGTTTTCATTCATCAGATTTCACATACTACAAAATGTGATGCATGAAATGGTTTTCTATCTTTAAAATACTTTGTTATCAAATGTATCACTTTTGAAATGTTTATCAAAATGACATCAAGTCACTTTTATATTTGTTCAAAACCCTTAGATGTCTTACAAAACCATTTTACATTCTTGAACTAAACTATGCATATACACTTATATTCTTATATATGTATTGATGTTATAGTTTACATCTTTCATTTAGTTTCCCACACCCTTGAGTAGTAAGAGTGTATAAACCTACTTGAACAACCAATTACCTTTCAGTAAATTATCATAGGGATAATTTGAAGATATTAAACATTATTCCTATTACAAGGAATCACACAAGAGTCAGTTCATTCATGAGTCTATACCAGTACATTACATGATACATGAGTACATTTATCTAGGATTACATGATACATGAGTACATTTATCTAGGATTACATGATACATAAGTACGTTTTCATAGATACATTTATCTGAATACGCTTACATGAATACCATACATGAGTACTGTTACATAGATACATTATCATGTATTCACTTACCTGGATACTTGTACCTAGAGTTATGAGGAAGATTTATTCGTACCTTCTATGTAAATTTTCCTGCCTATCCCAATTCGACGGGATGTCTAGACGGGACTAACCATTCTGGAACCCAGCTGTTAGCACCACTGGGTGATGAACATCTACGGATGTCTAAGGTTAACACTTATCATAGATAGATTGATATCGGAACTAACCATTCCTCCATCCTGCTGTTGCAACAGAGGATGAGATGAAAATCTTCGGATGATCATTAGGTTACCACTTATATTAGGAGTCAGCTACGGGACTAACCCTTCCTCCAACCTACTGTTGCTACAGAGGACAATTGGACCATCTTCGGAGGTTCATTAGGTTATACATATCGCTTACTGCGATGGCGTGTTAGTCCTGGTATCCAGGGATAACACTTACATGGTTATATTTTTCCTATTTACTTTATCTTGTGATATATTCACATAAACGATGAGTTAGACTAATTACTGTTTGTAGTAGTCAAAAAGAAGGAAAAACTATCATTTTACTTACAAAACATTCGGGTCATGGTAGAAGACTACATTATCATAACAAAACATTCGGGTCTTGGTAGAAGACTACATTATCATTTTACTTACAAAACATTCGGGTCATGGTAGAAGACTACATTATCATAACAAAACATTCGGGTCTTGGTAGAAGACTACATTGTCATAACAAAACATTCGGGTCTTGGTAGAAGACTACATTGTCATAACAAATCATTCAGGTCTTGGTAGAAGACTACGTTGTCATAACAAAACATTCGGGTCTTGGTAGAAGACTACGTCTCAAACTAATAGAAAATAAGGGATTTTCTAGGGCTTTTCATACTTACATCAACATTTTAATTTAAAGGTTTACATGACTTTTAAAACAACTTTTAGTAAGCAAGACAATGACACTTAAATACTTATGAATTCACCAGCTTTAAAGCTGATACTCTCTTTCAAAATAACTTGTATTCTCAGGTCATCAGTAGACAGGTACGGTGGCCAGGTTTTGAGAAGACGGAGCAGACAAGTCTCGTCTTTTATTTTGATTGTATATTTTTGGTGTCTTATTACAATGAGAGAACACACATGTATTAAAACATTACTTATAATGCAATGGATGATGTTGTTGCTTGTTTACTATTTTACACTGTTGTGATACTGTACATGACATCCTCCACCCCTGAACGTTTCCGCCGTTCGTGGTTTTGGGGTGTGACATATACACATGGCATAAATCACATAGAAATAATGCAGTGCAACACATCACATAAATAGCATACAATAGATCTGTCACATAACTCTAATTACCACTCAAGGTAAAGTATAGTGAGAAGACTCACCTTAGATGTCTCGGTAAATCCCTGACTCGGTAGCAGTATAGTCTAGCCTCCGCCTAATGATATAAAGTAAGATACGCTCATAAATATAACTCTCGAGACTAGAACCCACCCTCTCTTAGCATCCTTAGACGGGTAAAAGACCATTTTACCCCTCTCTTGACTCAAAAACCCCATTGTTGACCAATCCCTAAAAGTCAACAAAGTCAACGGTCAAACTTTGACCTGACTCGTCGAGTGCACTTGGGCGACTCGGTGAGTCTACACGTGAACTCTACTTCTATGACTCTCTTTTGACTCACCGAGTCACTCACTCAACTCGGCGGGTCACTCTCTAGATTCATAGTCTCGGGACAACTCGACTCGACTCGTCGAGTCTGTTCATGGACTCGGTGAGTCCAAACCATGCTCACTGCCTATGGCTTCCTGAGGTTAGATCTGATGCTCTACTCAAGAGATTTATCCTTTCTCCCAATAATCATGTAATGTTCGAAGCTTGATGCCCATGCAAAGGCTACAAGGTTCTGTTTGAAGAAATGACCTCTGATATTGCATCCTAAGCTCATATTCACCATCAATCCACATAAAGCTCAAAGGAGTAAGGTCTCTGGACCTCTATGGATCCAGATTCAGACCATAATATGAAAAGGAACCATATAATCAATCAAAACCATCTACCAAAGGGTCTAGAAAACCCTAACTCTATGGACAACCACCAAAAAAGAAGATGGATCGAGATTATACCTCAAATAAGCACTCCTGAGCTCATAATTCCTCCAAATAGCACTTCCTTCAGCCTCCTCTTGATCTTGCTCACCTTCTTCTTGCTAAACCAATGATAGAAAGATCAAATATGGCCTCTTCTCCTCACAAACGATTTAGCTCACTTAGGCGTTCTCTCAAGGGACTGGTAGCCACAATGGGAGGCTATGAGTGCTCTTAAATAGGCTCCAAAACCCGGGAATTAGGGCTTCATTAAACAACGTGGACTCACCGAGTCCACTCATGAATTCGCCGAGTCCAACCATGAACCCGGATAAGAATACGCAACCCTATTTGGCGAGTCTAAGCACCAACTCGCCGAGTCCCCTCACATCCTCCAACAAAATAAAAGAATAGAATAATATACCTGGGAGTCCAGATGTTATAGCTTGGGGTTAAATTGAGTTCATGCACAAGGACTTTCCCTTTAGAGGACTTAATGGAATTAAGGTTTAAGATATTTCTTTATGCCTTGAATCGTCACGTGCTCTTTATCTTACAATCACAATCACCCTTGTTTCTCTCATAAGCTTTTGCGTTCTCCTTCTCCTTCTCAGTTCTCCCTCTCAATACTTTCAGTTGATTTTATATACTTGCTACTTGCGTGATATTATAAAAAAAAATGTATGAGATTTCCTTCTGATTTTTATTTCTGAAAGCTTATAGGTTTGTGTATCACTTTTTCTGATTTTTGTTTATGATTTTTTTTCTCATAATCTCATTCAACGTTATATATGATTCTTGTTTTTTCAAATCTTATATTTTGTTTGTATATTTGATTTTTAAAGTTCCTTTATTCAAAAAAAGTAAAATCATTGCTCTAAGTTTTATATTTTTGACTCAATTAGGTATTATGTTTGTAGTATTTTGTATTTAATTGTATAATGAGAAGTCCTATGTTCCAAACTTTCTAATGTTTTTCTTTTGACATCATTTTTTTAGCGTTTGGGCTTCAAAATATTAGATATCCAACTTGACAATGTAATATATTAATGTGAATTATTGTTTATTAGAATTTTATTTTATTTTAGTTATCATTTTTATGTTGACATCAGGCCTCCACAAGATACTAATTTAAATGATAATTTTAATTTTATGGATTGTAAGCCAAATGTTGTTATTGAATATAGTATATTATCAACCATTCATCTTGATGTTGCATTTGTATTTACAGAACGAAGTTTTTCAAAACTGAAGTTATTGAAGAATTACCTAAGGTAATAAAGAAAACAAGAAATCTTATGTATAGAGACAAATATGTTAGATAAAACTGATCTTGATAGAATTATCAATGATTTTGCATCTAAAAATGCTAGAAGAAGTATTTTTCCTTTAAAGTTTTTTTTTTGTAGATATTGTGGATACATTTGATGATATTATCAATAATTTTTATAAATGGTATTTTTTCGAATCTTTATTATATTCAACTTTAAGGGGCCCTTTTTTTCGAATCTTTATTATAGTCAAAATCATATTCATTTTAACGTATCAAACCCAAAAACGTATTCATTTTAACAAGTTCTAATGTATCAAACCCAACAAGATATTCGCTTTAACGAGTTGTATCAAACACAAAAACATGTTTTAACGTGTTATACCGTATGCATCTAAATGTGTATTGATCCGAGCTGTCCAACAACCAGAAAACCTGACCCTGGATCGGGACTGTGACTGGGACCTAGACCTTGACCTTGATCCAGTAAGCCTCGTCCGGTCCGATCAACGGTCTAATATATTCTTCGAAACCGGTCTGGTCCTCATGGGAATTGGGACGTTACAATTTGGTATCAGAGCCCTTGTTTTTTGAATGTTCATTCATGTGAATCCAAACTCAAACTAGTATTTAAAAGTTTTTAAAATTGAGTTCAAAATAATTTTAAGAAAGTTGTTAATGGTTCTCTGAATCGAATCTAGTTTTAAAAGGGAAGATGTGATGTGTATAGTCAACCGGAGCTTGAACAGGAAAGCGGATCCCAAAAATACCCACATCTATTTTATATGGCTGATGATATATGGATTGTTAAAAATGCCTGCTAGTGGAGAGGCCAAGGATCTCTTCAGGAATTGCATGTTAGAATTGCCTAATATCTGTGATGCCTTGTGGCCTAGGAGGTTGCTTGGAGTTTAGAATGATCATGGTAATTACTATATGTAAGCGCTATATGTAACACCTAGTTCTAGCCTAGAAGAAGTAGAAAAGGAATGTCGGTGCCCCATCTCAACTAGCAAGCTTCCCCTTCATCATCTTGAGCCACATGAGGACCCTTGTAAGTCCTTAAGTTCCTGACTTTTTAGTTCAAGCATGTTAGATCTTGAGTTTTGTCCACTTTTTTTAAAGTTTAAGGAAGTTTGAATGTTGGAAACTCAAAAAGTTGGCAACTTTATGATATCTTGAGGCTCTATTATGATTCCTTGTTCCAGATCTGGAGAGTTAGTGAGTTATGAGTCTATACATGAGATTATATATCATTTTTCCTTCATTTTGGCATAACTTGTATCAAAGACATGTATGTCTGAAAAGAAATGATTTTTATGGTGCTTTGTGATGGAGAAAACATTTTGGAAAGTTTGAGTGATTAGCTTAAAGGGTTAAGAGCTTAAAGCATTAAGCTATACATAGTGATCCTCATGATGTGACGAGTTGATTGTCATAACGTGACGATGGTTAGCTTCGTGATTATTTTGGCCTTATGGTGTTAAGACATGACCAAAGGATGGTCACGAAGTGGCGATTGACTGAGTGACCTTTGACTGTTGAGTGTTGACATTGACCATTGATTTTTTGACCTAGTTTAAATTTAGGTCAATTTGAGGGTTTTGGACGTAGTTTGAGATTTGGTCCATGTTTGTTGTATAGGTGACCTATAGTGCCCATTATTAGATCTATGATCAGTACTGTTATCTGCTAGACTAAAAGGTGAGTTTTATCACTATACTTTGTACTGCAGTATTTGTCCTTGTGTTTAGGATGTTGTTATGATGTAATGTTCTGTTAACTGGTAGACCTTCTATGATTACCTGTGTTTTCTTTTTATTTTCTTGTGCATATGTTGACATAGTATGGTTGGGTTGACACGATACTACTTTGTGTTGTAAGCCAACTTACCTGGGTGCAATCCAGTTGTAAGCTGTGGGTCAGGAGGGCAATCCAGTCTTATGTTGTGGGCTTATGATAAAGCCAATCATAAGCTGATGGCCAAGGAGGGGGCAATCTTTTCTTATTTTTTGGGCTCGGGGGTAATCCAGTCTTTTGTTGTGGGCCTTGTGTGCATGTATTGTGTATGTATTATTGTGTGGGGTATTTTGGGGGAAGTAACTAAGATTTGGCTTATAGTTATTGATTTCAGTGTTTCCAGGTACTTCAATTGATCGAGGCAAGGCGAAGGCGTGGTGGTACACATCCTCATGTTGTTTTATGTGTGTGAGATTATCTTGATACTTTGATTTTTTTGGATTTCATTTGAAAACAATATTTTCTTATTGAATGGCTTTATTAAAATATCTTTTAAAAATGAAAATTTGTCATGGTTTTTGGGATGTTACAAGTTGGTATCAAAGCCTTGGTTTGAGAGAATTGGATGAACACTAGTATTATTCTAGACTTAAACTATTGATTTGCAAAATATTTTTCATAAATAAATTTTTAATAATCAAAGGAAAGGATGCATTGTGTATAATCAGCTGTAGCTCAAGAAAAAAAATTATTCCCCAAAATACCCACACTTGTTATATGTGTATTGGTGTTTTGATTTAATTGCATGCTAGATTATAGGCCATATATCTTTGTCACACCCCCGAACCAGGCGGCGGAAACGTTCGGGAGCTGTCGTGACTCAATTGAATACCGTAACATTGAATATATATGAAACGTAACAACATTCGTCACCATGCATTAATATAATACAACCAATAAAGTTTACATGAAGTACATTGTTTAAACATTACATTCCCAAAATAAATTGTTCAGTTCGTTAATAAGTAAACTTCAAGCCATCACTAAGTACATTTTCCTGGAATTCACTGGTTACCTGAGAATACAAGTATTTTGAAAAAAAAACGTCAACATGTGAAATGTTGGTGAGTTCATAAGCGGTATTTGAAAAACCATGTTTCGTATTGTTTGAAAACCACCAGAAAATCCGATATTTTCTGAAAAGAAATGCTTTTGAAAAAGTTTGTGAAGATCCATAGGTATGCTTGTTTGTTTCTATAATTGTAAAAATTGTTCATTTAAAATTGTATGCATTTCGAATCCGTATGTATTGAAAACCCTAGGAAAACCCGATGTTTTCCTAATTCCTTGAATTCCTTGAATTTACATTGAAACCATGGCAACGCGCGTAGAGTCAATCCCAGGCGACGTTGGATTATTTTTGAGCATGATTAATTACTACAAACACGCGTTACGCAAACAACCAGTTTATAGCTATACTAACGATCCCGTAGGCGTCGTCCGTACTAATCATGTTATCCAACCGCCCTGACTACGTGTAGTCCCACATCCGAGGAGAAAGAGGACACGAAGACCCCGGTGACTCCATTAACCGGTTGAGGATAAAAAAATGTACGAGGGGTCCCTGACCCACCTCGCATGAAATGTCGACTTTACTAGCAATACCAAAGGACCCTTGGGGACCAGTAGTATACAAGCCATTGAAAGTCCTTTTACGTTGTGTTAGATCGGTAAAACCCAACACTTCGTAAGGTAGAGGTCTTCGGGCCTTAAGATCAGGTCATTGGGCTAGCTAGGCCCAACAAACAAGATTTTACACTTTTGGGGCCCAAAGATGGTGCGTAGACGTCTGTGCACACTCGCATGTATATTGAATTCTCAAACGTTACTTGTATGAATCGTAGTATCATCGTGTTAGTAGTTTCGGATTTTTATTGGTTCGAGACCGAACCAATTCGTTTAACAACGACTTTTGGTATTGTTGTGTATTGTATTTCATCGATAGTCGCGGTGCCATTATTTGATCAATTTGCGTGTATTGAATTAGCCTTGAAAGTTTTCTATTTTCAACCCCTCATTGTTTGTAAAATTCACCTTTTCAACCCTTTTATTAAATACTTTCCGGTTTGGTCCTTAAATCAATTTTCTTGACATTTTAACACCAAAAATTATTGAAATTAATATTTTTCAGCATATTTTTCATAGAAAACAGTTTAAATCCCTGAAAATGCAGTTTTCTCGGTTATAACCCCTCTTTTTCGCAATTTTGACAATTTTGTCCCAAATGGTAAATTTTTTGCAACTTTGGTCCTTTTTAAATTTAAAAAGCATTTTAAACCTTTGAAAAGGACTTGGAACACTAATAGTCCACTGTTTTACAGAAAAACACAGTTTTGGCCCTCCAAAACAGAAAATCTCGCATAATGGGCCTCATTGGGCCGAAAATGTCATTTTTAGCCCATTAAGCTTGAAATTTATGTTTTTAATCCTCCAAATGAGTATATTTCCAGAAATTGTTTTATTGAAACTGTTTTGACACACCTCATCCATCAGAATTCGTGATATGTCAATTTGGGCCCTTAACTTTGTATTTTTCACATTTTAGGTCCAAAATTTGTGTTTTTAGCCCAAAGAAAATGTTACTAAGCCATTTAGCTATTTTTCTAGGAACACTTTGTATGTGGAGATATACTTGATGCTAGTATCATTTAACACAAGGCATATCTCGGTTTTGAGGGGTTTTATGGCTAGATCCAACATTATAACACACAAAAACACACATATAAGCATGTAAATCATACAAAGCATACAAAACCCATATAGATCTACACTTTCACTTGTATTCCCCCCCCCCCATAAAACTCATAAAAACAGAAAATAGGGGGTATAAAGCTCACCTTGGGTGTGGTTTCGGTTTTGGAGAGAAGATGGAAGAAAAATGAAGTGATTTTCGGCCCTAGCACCTTTCCTTGGTAGATCTCGAGTTTGGTGACTTCTAAGGTGCATGATCACAAGTTGGAATAGATTTAGAAGAAGTTTTTGATGGAATGAAGTAGCTATATCATGGATACAAGTAAAAACTTACCTAAGATGATGATTAACTTGGAAGATCCTCTTGAAAGCTTCCTAAATTTCGAGATTTTTGAGTGGAGAGGGAGGAGTGTTCTTGAGGGAGTTTGAGAGATTTTTATGAATGTGTGTGTGTTTGCATATGGACGAGAGCAAGAGAGAG
The DNA here is from genome assembly GCF_051521515.1 of Lactuca serriola. Lineage (NCBI taxonomy): Eukaryota > Viridiplantae > Streptophyta > Magnoliopsida > Asterales > Asteraceae > Lactuca > Lactuca serriola. The sequence continues at coordinate 293,499,481 of NC_136410.1, read as the reverse complement.
AGGAAGAAGAAGTGATCTTTGAGGTGATGTTTGCATGGAAGTATGAGTCTCTTGCATGGAAGTCCTTTGGTTAATAGTGAGGTGGCAAGCAAATAGTCAACTCTTCCATCTTTCCTTGGGTTTGGGCCTTGGGCCGGGAGTTTGGAAGGGAAAAGCAAAAATTTGGGCTTTTTCCCTTAAGCCCAAAATTAGAGTTAGTTAGGGTGTGTTTTATACCTAAAAGAATGTGGTAGGATTTTTACATTTTTGTTAGACTAGTTTAGGTTATTCATGGATCAAAGCTTTTTAATTCATTTCATTCTAGGCCCAACATGGCCCAAAATGTTGAAATAAATTAATGTGGGTCCAATTAGAGCCCAATTAGGGTTCTAAGCCCATGATAGTCAAATTGAAAGCTTATTGGTCCATTTGGATCCAATGAGGAAGTTCTAGTCCAAGGTGGACCTAAATAAGAACTTCTAGAGTTTCCAATTGTTTGATGACTATTTGTAGCACTTGTATGATGTATTTGATTGAAGCTTTTGATGTCATAATCATAGGTGTCACACATGTTCTTAAGTTTTTGATTCACATTAACTTGAGTGTATAGATTACATGACACAAAATTTCCAGTTGTGACAATCTTCAAGAATTGTGTGATAGAATTGTCTGATTTATGATGCCTGATATCCTAGGGGATTTCTTGATATGATATACGAAATTGACATTATTAATGTAGTTGTTTAGTGTATGCACCATGGTTATACATAACAAAGATTTTATAGCACGAGAATGTTTAATTCAGCCTTCCCGTTCCTTGTTTGGTTGTGGGCGTAGGGAAGAATAAGTTATTTGACTATCTATCGAATCTAACGTTATGTATGATTAACATACACAAGGTGACTGCAGGGTTAGTGGAAGTTTCATGAGTGTGTATGGTGGATAGAAAGCCAGCTTAAGGAATTGTTAGCTACTCTTGCGAGAGTAGATATAGGATGTATAGGCATCCTAGTTGTTTGGGCCTAGTGGTGTAACACCCGAATCCTAAGGTACTCTATATTTTAGATTTTTAGCATTTTAAGGTCTGCTATGACGTGGTGGGGAGGTGTCATGAAGTGGCAAGTCTAGCTTTGTCCACGTGTTTCATTTAAGCCACCACAGAGTGCTAGAGTGCTAGTATAAGCCATGACGTAGCAACTTGCAAGTGACAAACCCTATTTTTCGGGTTTTGCTCCCTATTTAAATAAATAATGAGGCTAGGGTTTACTCACTCTCAACCTCCACCAGCCTCTTTAAGATCTGAGAAAACCTAAATTCCTTTCTTGCTCATTTTAAGATTTTTTGGCGTTCTTTGAAGCTTTTGAAGGAAGAAAGAAGAAGAAGTGAAGACATGAACACACTACTTTTATGTTATTATTCTACCATGAATCTTATGTATATTGACATATAATTTACTACAAATGAATATATGAATAATCATACGTCTAATATTCACATTAAAATTAAAGTAATCCTACACATATATGAAATTCATAGCGGAAGAATATCATAAAACTAGTGTTTTCACATCTTCACTTTATTTATTGTTTTCATTTGAACAGTCACACACACACACACATACACACACAAATATATATATATATATATATATATATATATATATATATATATATCATTCTCAACCACACATTTATTTTGCCGCAAAACACTTAGGTGTACTGGCGGAAATGGGTAACGGATACACATCTGTTTCCAACCAAACGTGTTTTCTTAAACTATGCTAATCATTATCTTAATATACGCAAAAATATTTTTTTTTTGTTTTTTTAGAAAGCTATGTTTATCGAAAAATGATTTTAAATATATCGAAATTCATAATTTTTTATTCTCTATAAATAGACATCCATATTGATATAGTTTTAAGATAAAATATTTTTTTTAGAGTTTCAGCGCTCGTTATTCATAAGTGAATAAAAATGCAACATATTTTTATTACAGTATATTCGTCATTCAATTATGAATAAAACATATTCTTAACTTTTTATAGTTGGAGTATCGTTTATATATGAATATAAAACATAATAAAGTTTTCTTACATAAAATATATGTTTTTACATCATCTTTCATCATATGTTATATTTATATATAAATGAAACGTGTATTAGTTGTCGTCATATGTTATATTCATATATGAACAAAACAGTTATCATATTTTTGTTACAGTTCATTTGTTATTCTTAAATTTTATTTTTGGAGTTTTATTTGAATTATTATCAATAATCTAATTACTTAGGTTAGTGCAAGTTACTATTTAAGCATTAGATAAATCTCTATACTAATAAAAGAGTAGTCATTTTGCCAAGTGTCATAATATTAGAACTCCTAATTAATATGATGTCACTTGTCATTCTATTAATTCTCTATTTTAAATTCATTAAACCTCCAAATTAATGTGATGTTATTTGTCAATCTATTTATTCTTTATTTTAAATTTTAAATTTTATATTATTGTTTTCATTAGTTCACAAATAAAAAGAGTCTAATATATATGATAAATTAATTCCACATATTTATTTGAATCAATAATTATAATTTTACATAACTAATAAAAAAATCTCTTAATTAATAATGTATTTAAAATTTTATATAAAATAATTGATTAATAATTTTGAATTTTTTACTATGAATATTTAATTAATTTTGTAACTGTGGTTTCCACGGGTTATAAACTAGTCCCTATTCTAATAAAAAAATAGTTTTAATCTCCTTTTGACATGTGTCATCATATTAGGCTCCTAATTAATACATATTTTATTCTTTTTTGCCATGTGTCACCCTATTAAACCTATTAATTAATGCATGACACTTGTCAATCTATTAATTATTTATTTCAAATTTAAAATTTTCACTTTAATTACAATAAATTAATAACAATGCAATAAAAATTAAAATAAAATTAATACAAATTATAAGGTGATATAATTTCACATATTTATTTAAATTAATGATTATAATTGATTAATAATTTTGTGTTCTAACTATTAAAGTTTAATTAATTTTGTAGCCGTGGTTTCACAGGTTATAAACTAGTATTATATTAAATTTAAATACATTTAAGACGAATAACGATATGGAAATATTGGATGTATAATCACATGTATTTCAATGCATACATAAATATTTAAAAGGCTTATATTTTATGCCAATAACAAAATGTTGTTTGTAAACAGATGGTCCAAAAAGTTGTTTGTTGTAGAATAACTAGATATTTATGTCAAAAACAAATTGTTGTTTGGTAATAGATGGTCCAAAAAATTGTTAGTTGTAGAATACATTACTATTTCTTTAATTGTACAATTTATTTTTCCTGTGGTCGTGTCTGCTAGCTGGAATAAATATAGTAATGTCATATTCGCTCGTTTATTTCATTCAAATTTGTACGATAAAGAATATTTTATTCATTTATTTGAGATATGCTATATTAAAAAAAAATTATAAATTGGTCCTCATTTATCATTAAAATTTGGGAGTTTATGTAAAGTTTGTATTTTATAAGGGAAGTGATTCGTACATAAGAATATTTTTTTGTACACAATATTTTATGTTTAATAGAGTTGAAAAATACAATATTTCAAAACACAAATTATTATGCATGAGGAAATCTTCCAATCAGAGAGTATTTTATATACGGTAGTTTGTTTTTTTTTTTGTTTTTTGTTTTTTGTTTTGTTTTGTATGTGTGTGTAACGCTAATTATAATTACTGAAATGTTAACATTTTCTAAATCACCTAATGTACTATTAATTTGTAACATACACGTTCGGTTATCGTGTTTTATAATGAATAATATTATGAAATATTATATGAATTTGAGTATTGAGTTCTAACAGATAGTTTTTACTAAAAATGAAGTAAACTATGTTTAGAATCACTCAGAAAATATTGGAAGTCTTATGAGATTCCAATCAAATATCAAATATTGAAATTTAATGAAAACTATAAAATTTGAAATAAGTATAATTTTATTATTGAAAGTTGTAAAGAATCTCGTTAGAAACATTTAGGCGAAAACCTCATCAAAATCCGAGTTATAACGAAGAAGTTATGACCAATCGAAGATCCGCGACAAAATCGGCAAACACTGTTTAGCATAAAAACTGAGTTTTCGATAAACGACTTTTTAGCATTAGTGATCTAAACGAAGGTTGTAAAAACGCCCAAATCTGACTTCGTTTGAGGAAGTTATAATTTTTCTAAGTTTCGGTATAGCAGTAGACAACTAAAAACTCGAAATAAAGATCGAGTGATTTTTAACCGACACAACCTAAACGAGAATCGAAGGTCTCGTCAATAGTACTACAACGGATGAAGAAGTTATGAATTTTTAACGGATTTTCCTGTCCCGGTTTGTTAAAAATAATAATATTAAAAATAAATCAAAATTAGCCGACGGAGTCTAAACGAAAGTTGTAGAGCATAATTTTACCTACACGTGCATATAAAGAAAGTCAAAAACGGAGCTCGTATGCGAATGTTATGAATTTTTGAAGATAGAGGCACAAAAACCAAGAAATCTCGCATGGATAAGGTCAGATTTCGGACACGTCACTCAGATTCTCGCAACTTGCCCCGTGTCCGACCCGCGTGTCGCAACCCCTCACATCCGATGGCACGGCCCAATCCAAGACCGACGCATTTCTTTACGGTGGAGGCTTCCGAACTGAGCCACCTGTCCTCGCCTCGCATCCGACGCCTGGCACCCTCGAATGCGAGCCACGTGCCCGCTCGGTCCGAAGTTCACCTTATAAAAGGGAGGTGCGAACCTTCCTGGGTAAGTTTGGAAAATTCTCACTTTCTACACCTTAAGCCATATTTTAAGCCACTTTTAATCCCCCGAAGCCCCGAGATCACACCAAACATCTGAAATACGTTTTGAAAGTGCCCAAAGACCCCGAAAAATTTATCTTTTTTGGTTTTGAAGCTCAACCTTCGCAAGGCCAGATTTTCAATAAAGCTCCCGGTTTTCATCGAAGAAAGCTATTTATTAGAACGAAGTGCTGCCCAGATTACTATTTTAACCCCCAATTATTTCATGGTGAATTCAATATATAGGAACAATTGTATGTTATGTGTTATGTGTTATATATGCTATGTGCTTTTCCGTGTTATTATCTCATGTTATTATTTCATGCTATTATGGTAGCAAAAGTTGTACCTTTAACCATGTGATCAGTGAAAGGACTTAGATTCACAGTAGTATTGGTATGTAGCTTTTGGCCGTGTAGAGCATGTCTCATAAGAGAATGACTTCTACTCCTATGAAATTGGTAGAAGATTAGATAGAGCAGAAAGCCTAAAATCTACCAAAATGTTTAATCAGAAATTGTATGTCTTCTGTGCCACTTGTGCTGAAGTCTTATTAATGTATACCAAGTTGAAATTGTTGTATCTCATTGATTGTATATCATTGAATCAAATCATTGATTGATGTGGAAAGTTTGTCACATGACTCGCATATGCCTTTTGTTGTTCCTTGTTCCTCTTTGCTTCTGCCATATTGATGTATATATATGGCATAATTTTATATTGTATCTATTATTGAACTCACTAAGTGTCACCGCTTACCCCTCTCAGTGTTTTGCAATTGCAGGTGATAAGCATCAGTATAGTCATATACTGTTAGAAGATTTTGAATAGTTAAAAGCTATTACTTTTGTATTTAGTACTCATGTATGTATAAATTATACTATCCTGGGAAGTTGTGTAATATATAACACTTTTTAATAGTCAGTTTGTATCTAGTCTTATGTAACCAAATTATCAATGTAAAATATTATTTATGAATATGCAAGTAGCATGTTTTGGAGTAACAATGTTTTTAGTATGAAAGTTTGGGGTCTCACAATCATGGTATCAGAGCAATAGTTTAAGTGAACTAAATTTCATGGATTGGTATTTAGACTTAAACCGCCAGAAGTTCAATATATGAACGTATTCATTGTAATTATATGGATACAAACCTTAGGAAAGACTTAAGTAGAGTATTAGGTAATGATAAACCCTAATATTCTAAAATACAATGTTACTCCATATTACAGAGCAATGACCGAATAGGTGAGTATCACTACAAACTAAATGACATTTAGTGGCATAGAAAAAGTGCCACTAAAAACCAAAAATGTGCCAGTAAAGGCCCCCTGGGGAATTAGCGGCACAAAAAAAGTGCCACTAAAAGCGCTGCCACTAAAGGTCTTTAGTGACACTTTTTTGTTGTGTCGCTGCAGCCTTATTGAATTTTAGTGGCTCTTTTTTATTATGCCACTAAAGAACTTTTGAGTTTTAGTGGCACTATTTTTATGCCACTATATAATTTCTAAAATAAATAATATTTCATGCTTTCAGTGTCATTTGTTTTTACCACAAAACATTAATTATTTAATTTAAAGATTTGGTCCAATTTTTTTTTAACTTAAATAGAATATAATATAATAAAAAGACAATTAAGATAATAAATGAAAAACTTGATATCACTATTTTAACTTAACTTTAACGTGTATAACAACAATATAATATATATTTAAAACACATGTCTTCAAAAAAAAAGTTTAAATGTTGTGGAAGTATTCAAAACATAAAACCATCAAGCTAACTAAAACTTGATTGATCTTGAACTTTGTATAATGCTCTTCTTGTTTATCCAAATTACGAACTGTCAGAAAAACCTATTTAACCAAAATATATTATTAATTAACTCCATTTATGAAATAATCTAAAGAACAACAAATTCATTTATAAAGACATAAATTAAGAAATCAACATATTACCATGGATAATTTGAAAGTCATTGGTGGAAGACTTGGAAGTCATTAGTGGAAGACTCGGTGGGTTTCAATGGTGTATTTTCTAGACCTCCAGATCAAGCAAGCAAAAAAAGGTCATGTATGAAGTTGGTGGGTCTAATGGGTAATTACTAACAAAAGATAAAGAAAAACATACATATATTATAAATCTCTTGACATATTTATAAACCATATATGATTTATAAAAACAATGGATATACTGTTCCAAATCATTTTCCAAAAAAGAAAAAACATTCCAAATCATACCCACTAAACACATGACGAATTCCAAATATACTTACATAATAAAATAACTACTTTGCTTTAAAGTTTAACTCCAAATGAGACCCAAATACAAGAACAAACAAAACTAAATTTTAATCAATTTTCAAAGAAAACAGAAGAACAAGAACCCTTTTTCCCTGGTCCTATACTCTTGTTACCTATTACAACTTTAGACCCAACATTAAACAATCATAATATATGCAAGAAAACTCATCAAGAACAATTTAATCTCATTAAGGATTTTTATCGAACACCTTGTGTGTAATATTTCAAACTCCACCTCAGTACAAAAATTATTGGTAGAAGGACCCCAAATTTAAATTATAAACCTCAAAGAACGACAACTCAACCAAAATAGAAAATAGTTTTAACATCTTGTTACCTAAATTCAAAATTGTAAAATTTTCAAGAAAACCTCCAAAAAGAAACGTACTTAAATGCTGTGAAATTTGAATTCTGAAGTTTTGCCTTGTTCTTGATTGGTCACCTTTTTATTTCACTCTTGATTGATCCCTACTGAAATCAGCAACCAAGAGCTTTGAAAAACATCATCATCGATTGAAGTTACTAATTTAACATCTCACTATTATCATACATTAAAAAGCTACACAAGTTACGTTAATAACTATCTGGAAGTGAAACTTCAAAGAAGATTTAATCTTTTAGAGAAACTTAAGTACTTGACATCAAAATCCAAATTGTCTAGTATGAATTACCTTGACATAAAATATTAAAATCATATAAGTGTGTATATAGTTAAGAAATCATACAAGCTCTAAATTCATTACAAATTTCATTTTAGTTCAAAATATACCTAGACACTACAAAGTTGGAAAATGTAGTTTAATCCCACTGTAAAATGATTTTTTTTTTTCATTTGAGCATTTCAACAAACACCTTATCTTCATCTTTTTTTCAATAATCTCAACAACATTATACTTAACACTATGATAACCTATAGCCATAATTCTTCAACATTAACATAGCTATATAATAACTGAGCATAAAAACTTGCGACAGAAAAGAAGAAACCAGAACAAGAAGAAGAATGAGAAATTGGTGCCTGATATTGACGAAATCGTAGGATTCAATAGAAAGACCCAATTTCGTCAAACCTCCTCTAACAATTGCATCTACTCGACCTAATCAAGGAATCAATAAAAAGACCCAATTTAATCATACCTTTGAATAGGCAGTTGGAGGAAAATTGAGAGGAGATATGAAGCTAAATCCACATTAGACAACAAAACACATGTAACATCCCAAAATTCAAGGCCAAAAATTTCATTTTTAAATAAGTTATTATAAAACCAACAGTATAAGATAATATCCATAATATCATGTCATGTCAAAACCAAAGGAGAAATAGTCAAAACATGTTATTATAAAACAATATCAGAGTGTAATCCCAAATATCTCATGTGTAGAAAACCATAGTATGATGCGCTGCGATCAAGCCGACTCCTTTCCTTTGAAAATGAAGTACCTGAAACCAGAAATGAAAACCGTAAACACGAAGCTTAGTGAGTTCCCCCATCATACCACATACCATACGATCATATAACATACCTATACTGTCAGACATATCTGGGTGCCCGATCTACCCCTTCGGTCCTCTCGACCGGATACTGCCTAGCATATCTGGGTGCTAACCTCCCCTTCGGTCCTCTCGACCGGATACTGTCTAGCATACCTGGGTGCTGGGCTCCCCTGCGGTCCTCTCGACCAGATACTGCCTAGCATATCTGGGTACTGGCCTCCCCTTCGGTATCTTTCAACCGATAACCGGGGACTATTTCACCCCCTAACACTACCACATAAAAGCATAGCATAAACACATAAGTCATATACTGCCTAGCATATCTGGTTGCTGGCCTACCCCTTCAGTCCTTTCGACCGGTAAGTGGGGACTATTTCACCCCCTACTACCACCACATAATATCATATCACATATATCATAATCTATCAAGCATAGTTGGGTACTAATCTACCCTTTCGGCTCTATCGATCGGTAACCGGGGACTATTTGACCTCCTACTACCACTATCACATAACATCATATCATGCTAGCACATAAACATAACAGGTAGTAGCAAACATACACAATTATCACAAAGACAATCATCTAACAACTCTTACTGGTGGGCCGACATTGTGGCCGTAGACCCACTGCTACTGGAAGGTAACTCACCTCACACTACTGAAGTCCCAAAGAGACAATCCCACACTTGCTGAAGTCCCGCAGACTCGACCCTAGTTGCTGGCTGACAAATTCCCAAAATGTCAACACCAAAATAACACCTAATTAATAATTAGGTCCCAATACATAACCATAAGTACATTCTTTGGGTAATTACCACATTACCCCTAGCTTGGCTTATTTAAGCCCAAGGCCCAAACCATAGGTCCAAAGTCAATTAGGAATCAAAGCCCAACACATGGCCCAATTTTCCAAATTGGGCCTAGGCCTATACATGGTCTCATTCTAAGGCACAACATCATATAATTATTAAGGCCCAAACTATGGCCCACCCATGGCCCAATTTTCCAAACTATGGCCCATCCATGGCCCAATTTTCCAAATTGGGCCCAAGCCCCTTACATGAGCCTTACCCTAGGCCCATTAAATTACTCTAGACCATTTGCTTGATCTTGAATAGCCCATTTAATAACCCAATCATCAAGGCCCAATAAAAGGTCCAACAATACACCTAAGTGAAATTAGGGTTTTCACATAAAATAATGATTAGGGTTAAGTATTCTCACTTAACCCATTAAGGACTTAATCCATTAAGGACTTAATCCATTAAGTTCAATATTACTTAGATTAATTTCTTGACAATGATTATTATTTAATATCTCCAGTTATTAACTAATTCCCATGTGTCCCGATAAATTCCCTAAATTAGGGTTTTATTGGCATTGCGGTTCTTCCGTCCCAAATGTTAGCCCATTTATCAATTTATTGGGCTTTTAGGTCCATTAGGGATTTATTGGGCCTACTAGGCCCACTAGAATGTCATTAAGCCCACTAAGGTTTTATTGGGTCAATTAGAGTCCATTAGACTCATTAGGGTTTTCATTAAGCCCATTTGGTTACATTGGGCCCATTAGCCTAACAAGGCCCATTAGGGTTTCAAGCACCCCAAACGAATCACACTTGACGAGGTAAGACACACCGCCACTCGACACGACGTACGGTGGTGGCAGGAGGCGGCAGCCACCACCTTAGGGTGGTGGTTTCTAATTTCATTCCATTATTTTGCTTTTGAGTTACAATTTACAATGAAAATACCAAATCAACATACACACACACACACACACACTAGCTAAGCTAAACATACACACACATCACCACCTTATGGTGGCCGGCGGTGGCGCATGGCGGCAGTGGCGGTTCCCGATGGCAACCTCCACTTCTCGGTGGTGGAAGTGGTTTCTTTGGATTCCTTCATGTAGCAACATAACATACATCCACGAATACACCTACAGCCACTTCCCATGGTGGCTGGTGGCGGCGGAATAAGACAGAAGCACTCGACGGAGGCAGCAGTGGTGAACAACGGCTCTATGGCGGCGGTAGCAGCCATCTAGGGCAGCAACAATGACCGTTATCTCGGTTTTCACTCTTGTCGTCCGATTCGCACAACCGACGGTCTACCATAGCGTCACGGAGGTGGCAGCTAGAGGCAATATGAGAAGAAGAAGTTGCGAAGGGATGGTGGCGTCTGGTGTTGACGTTAGTACCGTCGCAACAACATCGTGAAGGTGGTTACCAGTCCCAATCGTGGTGTTGCAATGCTGGAAGTGAAGTAGGAAGTGGCGGTCAGCGACGGCAGCGACTCAGCAACACAGTGACGACTTGGTGGTCGGAGGAACAAGGGTGGGCGATGGGAGCATAAGGGGTGACGGCTGGAAGGATTTTTGTTAGGGTTAGGGTTAGTATGGGTTATATACCCATGCCCTAGGAATTTTAATGCCATAATGGCAGAAATAGTCCCTCCTTTCCAAAATGGTTTTCAAACTAACCCAAATTTTAGCATATAAACCCTCAGCATTAAATCCTTTAGAATTCAGGTTCGATTTTTACTAAGACAACCTCTCTTCTACCAATTCTTTTCAAATGAAGTCCCAAAAATTACCAAGTAATCCCTGCCCTCATAATTCTTTACGGAACCCATCCAAAACTTACACTTTTAACCCCTGACTTCTAAAATTGTGACAATTAGCTCCTCGAGACCATCCTTTGATATAATTATTTATTTTAGGGCTACCATTTGCTCATTAATTAATTTTTTATCTAATAAATAAACAGGGTGTTACAACTCTCCCCCACTTAAGTTAGATCTCGTCCTCGAAATCACCCCTTACCTTTCCTTACACGCTAACCACTCTAATAATATGGCCACAACTTCGAGCATTGCCCTAGCCTTCCCAAGGCATTCTAAATTATCTCTCGCAAGGTTCTAAAACCCGGAAACGAACGAACTCCTTGCAACAAGATCACATCTACTCCGTCTGGAATCTGTTGTCTCGGGATGGTCTGAATCTTTAAAAGAACACTCATACTGAATCATTATCGTTGAATCCAATCTGTTTATCTCACAACTGACCACTCAACTTCTGATCACTCATGGTTCCAACTATAAAATAGGGTCACAAACCTAATTATCCTTCAATAACACTTAGACTCGGCCAAAGCTCAACTAATTTCGCTGCGAGTGACATGGCATACCCCAAACGATCAGTTATTCCGTCCGAACTTGCAACCCAAAGCACAAATACTAACACTGCCCAAAAGTTGAGACTGTCGGAACACTGAACTGCCTGAAGCAATATGCTACTACCTAGTCGCTTCGCAAAATCTATCGAGACCTGCCTGGTCTCGATTCATTCACCAATGATCTGAAATTTCGGGTTCATGCCCGACTGCAGAGCCAAAGGACTCCCCACTTAGTTGCCTCACACGACTTCTGAATGAAATACTTCCCTGGAACTAGTTGCCACTAGTTATCATGCCACAATGGCTCAAACAACTTTCGGATCTAACCGATCGGTTCCGTGTGTTGAATCCCGACGTCACCCAATCCAAAACTAAAAGTGATTGCTACCTAACCAATGGTAGTCTTCATCACCAGCGTCCTTAAGCAGTCCATTGCTTCCCTGATCTCATATCTGTAGTGACGTACCTACCATCGCATTACTGGCTTAACCAGATCTAATCCATTTGGGTAAGTCCGAAATCCAATCTGTGGATTTCCATATCCTCACTGCTGCACCCAAACTGGTGTGTACTATTGCTCCTTTTGCGTCCTAACAACGCACTCATGCTACCTACTAACCTAGTGAATGCTATGGCTACACCCACAGACTTACAACACTATATTACTATCTGAATGCTTGTGAACGCTACGGCTACACACGCAGACTTACAACACTTCCCATGCTAACTGACCACTAGTGAATGCTATGACTACCCCCGTAGTCTTACAACACTTTCCAAACTATCTGACTGCTAGTGAATGCTACCGCTACCCCCGTAGTCTTACAACACCTTCCAAACTATTTGACTGCTAGTAAATGCTACGGCTACCCCTGTAGTCTTACAACACTTTCCAAACTACCTGACTGCTAGTGAATGCTACGACTACTCCCGTAGTCTTACAACACTTTCCATACTATCTAACTACTAGTGAATGCTACGGATACCCCCGTAGTCTTACAACACTTTCCATATTGGGTCGAACATGCACTCGACCTAGCCCTCAACTGAACTCGAGTCCTAACCAGAACAGTAACCTGGTTCTCGAAACCTGCTATCACATGAACCCATTGTATCAGTACCGTACCCATGCATGTGATCAAAGCGTCACCATAAACCACAAAATCATATACACCCTCAGGCAGGGTGAGAATCGGTGCCTCGTACAACCGCTGTCTAAGAACCTCGAAGGCTGTCTGCTGCCCAGGCCCCCAACGAAAGGCCACTGATTTCTTGGTCAGTTGGTTTAAAGGAACCTCAATCTTGGAGAAGTCCCATATAAATCTACGGTAATAACCCGCTCTACCCAGGGAATTCCGAATCTCAGATGGAGACCACAGAATCTCCCACTGCATCACGGCCTCTATCTTGACCAAATCAACTAGAATACCCTTCTGGTTGACAAGGTGGCCAAGAGATTGCACCTTGCGCAACCAGAACTCATAGTTGGAGAACTTTATAAAAATTCTCTCCCCCACTTAGATTCGACTAAGTCTTCACATTACTTGGGAATTGAAGGGTACCCAATCCTTCTTGCTTTCTAATATCCTACTGATGACAACCTATGCCTGCCAATGCTAGCGTTAATCGCCGATTAAACCTTGAGATCTCCCATCCTCGGAAATCTCGATGAGTACTCTTGAAATCTGATCCAGTCTGACACCTCATTCCATCTAACATGTTGTTAATTGAAGACCTTAATCTTCACTCTAGCTGACGAATCCTTGTTCCCACTCCCAATCTTGCAGTACCACTGAACTCTAACTGAACACAGCCCATGCGAAAACACAATTCTCTTGAACATCCGGTGACTAACCACTTATGCATCTAACCTCCACGACTGACACTACCCTCTTCCTCTCACCAGTTCTGTCCTAGCAACGGTAGTGCCTTGAACTCCAATGTTCATCCATAGACAATTACCGATCATAGTTGAACAATGATAGAACCCTTGAATGCTGACTTCACTGGAGAACTATCACTCTAACCCTGACCGAGGATCTTCCAAACAACACTTCTGCACAGATCTCGACAAAGATCCGTAATGATAACGGTACATGCGGAACCCGTTCCGCAAGATGCATCCCTCTGTAGGTTCATCAAGGACTTTTCGGCATGCAGGATGGCATATATGATCCTTGATAACCCAAACACTAGCAGGAAACATACCCGAGATCTAACTTATCCAAACTTACTCACAATTCCAAAGCGGTACGTATTCCAAACATCCACCTAATATCATAGAAGATGACATACCCGCAACATCTGGATGAATACTGACCCCCTTCTGCTGACATGACCAATCCTGCTACCCTGGAGTAGCCTAAACCCTTGGAGTGACAAACTCCCTCGTGTACTTTCTCGTATGCGCTGCACTGACTCAGGCCCTGCTGGCCTTTCACCCGATGATCAGAAGTCATGGGTCTCTTCCCGGAACGCTCTACTATACGCACCTGGCACACACCTCTCTTTCCAGGGTGCTACCAAATCGAACCCGCATTTGCAACTCTTGGAAATCATATACTTTAGGGTCTGACACCCTATCACGCTCACTAGCTCGCTTGCCAATGACTAAGCTACAACAACTGGAACATGCTTTGTCCCCAAACTGGGTCACACACTCGTCCCCGAATCTTCTCAGATTCTCCAAGACTCTCACCGATTCGAGTATGAATCCCGTGTTTTCAGTAGTACGGGCCCAATACCACCTTCCACACCTATCGATACTTTCCTCAACAATCCTCCCGGATCCTCCGAGTCACTTCCTCAACGGGTACACCCGAGTCTAACTGAGCCTCACTACTAACTCACTGAAATATATCCTAGGATTCCCTAGGTTTCCGAACTCACCCAGTCCTCAGCTGCTGAAAGATTCCCAGTAATGGCAACTAGCTACCTCATGAATATAGCCACATGCAACAGAGACCAAATAATCCTTCGAGTAAAAGACCCATCCCTAGAACGGTTAGAGTCAGAAAAGAGCTGTGCAATAGGGTCAAGTCTCTCACTCTGAGATTATCCAATCTATGTCCATGTGACCTAGCATATTCACTTAATAGTTAGCCCACATTACTAAGAGTCCCACAAAGCACAAAGCAAGTAGCATTCAGACAATGGAAAATCTAACCATCATATTCCAATCAAATCGTTTTATCCTCTAATTAGGAATGTGTACAAGAAATTCAAAGGCTCATACAATCAGGCATAACCTAAACAGGCTATCCTATCACTAACTGATCAGTACTAGCATGCAAGTCTAGATGCACATATAATAGGCATATAAGGCATCCTCCTAGATCCTTAGCCCTAATCTAGCATGCAGTTCTCATAAGCATATCATATCATAACATCTCATAACATGTATGGATATCTTGGGGAAAACTTACTTGAGCTTGGCTGATTGCACGCATCACACACTTTGTTCTTCTTAAAGTTCTTTTCTCTTTTTTCAGATTCTTTTCAACTCCTTTTTATAAAATGGTTTTACTTTTGAAAATTTTCATACCAAGCCCTTAGTTTGAGTTCAGACACACCCGAGAGTATGTCCGAATCCCTCAAACTAAGGCTCTGATACCAACTTGTAACATCCCAAAAGTCAAGGCCAAAAATTTCATTTTTAAATAAGTTATTATAAAACCAACAATATAAGATAGTATCCATAATATCATGTCATGTCAAAACCAAAGGAGAAATAATCAAAACATAATATTATAAAACAATATCAGAGTGTAATCCCAAAGATCTCATGTGTGGAAAACCATAGTGTGATGCGCTGTGATCAAGCCGGCTCCTTTCCTTTGAAAATGAAGTACCTGAAACCAAAACTGAAAACCGTAAGCACGAAGCTTAGTGAGTTCCACCATCATACCACATACCATACGATCATATAACATGCATATACTGTCAGACATATCTGGGTGCCTGACCTACCCCTTCGGTCCTCTCGACCGGATACTGCCTAGCATATCTGGGTGCTAGCCTCCCCTTCGGTCCTCTCGACCGGATATTGCCTAGCATACCTAGGTGCTGGGCTCCCCTGCGGCCCTCTCGACCAGATACTGCCTAGCATATCTGGGTGCTGGCCTCCCCTTCGGTATCTTTCAACCGGTAACCGGGGACTATTTCACCCCTAACACTACCACATAAAAGCATAGCATAAACACATAAGTCATATACTGCCTAGCATATCTGGGTGCTGGGCTACCCCTTCAGTCCTGTTGACCGGTATGTGGGGACTATTTCACCCCTACTAGTACCACATAATATCATATCACCTATATCATAATCTGTCTAGCATAGTTGGGTACTAATCTACCCCTTCGGCCCTATCGACCAGTAACCGGTGACTATTTCACCCCTACTACCACTATCACATAACATCATATCATGCTAGCACATAAACATAACAGGTAGTAGCAAACATAGATAATTATCACAAAGACAATCATCTAACAAGTCCTACTGGTGGGCCGGCATTGTGGCCGTAGACCCACCGCTATTGGAAGGTAACTCACCTCACACTGCTGAAGTCTCGAAGACACAATCCTACACTTGTTGAAGTCCTGCAGACTCGACCCCAGCTGCTGGCTGACAGATTCCCGAACTGTCAACACCAAAATAACACCCAATTAATAATTGGGTCCCAATACATAACCATAAGTACATTCTTTGGGTAATTACTACATTACCCCTAGCTTGGCTTATTTAAGCCCAAGGCGCAAACCATAGGTCCAAAGTCAATTAGAAATCAAAGCCCAACACATGGCCCAATTTTCCAAATTGGGCCTAGGCCTATACATGGTCTCATTCTAAGGCCCAACATCATATAATCATTAAGGCCCAAACTATAGCCCATCCATGGCCCAATTTTCCATATTGGGCCCAAGCCCCTTGCTTGAGCCTTACCCTAGGCCCATTAAATTACTCTAGACCATTGCTTGATCTTTTATAGCCCATTTAATAACCCAATCATCAAGGCCCAATAAAAGGTGCAACAATACATCCAAGTGAAATTAGGGTTTTCACATAAAATGATGATTAGGGTTCATCTTCTCACTTAACCCATTAAGGACTTAATCCATTAAGTCCAATATTACTTAGATTAATTGTTGGATAAGGTGTCTAAGTCCATAACTATTTCGGGCGTGTACTTGACCCGACCCGGCATGGTCCATTTGGGTTGCATGGCACCATGCAATTGGATAGACTAAATGAGAGAAATAAAACTTGGAGATTATTAATATATTATAAGTTCTAATATATTAATAATATTATTTGATTAGTTTGATCAATAATTAATTTAGAATTAATTAAGTGGTCAAAAGAGAACTAATTAAATATATGGGTTGATTATGTAAATCATCCATATCTTGGATAGTGGGCTAAGAGGCTCCATGGATTATCAAGTTGGGTTCTACCCATAGGATGCTCCATGGATGCTCCATGGGAGTTACAAACCCATGGGTCATGGAAATGAAGAGTCATGACACATTAGGGTTTACATGGTGTAACCCTAGATGTGTCAACACTATATAAGAAGCATATTCTCCACCAAAATCGGCTACACACTAAGAAACTAGAGGGCTTGGCCGATTTTTAGAAGTGTGTATTATCTCAAGAGTCTTTCCAAGAGCATTTGGTGTTGTGTGAAGCATTTGAGGCATCACACTTGGGGTGCTAGGCTCACAAGGTTTCAAGGAACACAAGCAACAACAAGGTAAGTTATTCTATCTATTATTCAAGTTAAAATTGTTCCCCATGTATGCTAGATAGGAATATAGCCTTGGAATTCAACTTTGCATGATAATTAGACAAACATAGATCCAAGGTTATTAGGGTTGCATGTACACTTAGGAAGTGTTAGAATGCTCAAAACCCATCAGTGGTATCAGAGCCTAGGCTTGTTTGTTTGTTATTTGTGCTTAAAAGTTGAAGTAAGTTGAAAATCTTGCTGTCTGACTGATGGACTCGGCGAGTCCATGGGGAGGACTCGTCGAGTTCACTTGTATCTTCAACCTACTCGGCGAGTAGGTTTATGCACTCGGCGAGTAGGGTCGACAGAGTGCAGAATTTCGACCTCAGTTGCTGGAAATGGATTAGAAACATTACCCTAAATTGTTTTGGTACTTGAAAACTTGTTTTAGAAGGTGTAATGCCTTTTCTAACTCATTTACAACAACTAGTTATCAAAATTACAAAGATTAAATGTGATTTTGATTCTTGAAAGTGTTCATATTCATATTCTTGTTCTTATGATGTTTAGATGATCATAGGAATTATTTGTAACCTATGTGGTAGATTAATTCATGATCATAATGTGTTTTAATGGAGTCCATAACTTGTCCTCAAGTTATGGAAAACCAAAAGTCTCTTGGATTAAAAAACCATTAAAAGAACACAAGAGTTAGAAAAATGAAAAGTCCTCATTTTATTACTCTATTAAACTCATAAGTTACAAGAAATGAAAAGTTTTGAAAGTTTACAAAACTTGCCCTCAAGTTTTGGGACAAGTAAAGTTAAGTTAAAACTTTAGTTCCAATCCCTAGAATTTTAAAAATTAAAATTCAACCCTTATACTTGTATTATTATGATTTAATAATTATATATATATGTATAAGAACAAAGTCGTCTTACCGCTAGTACGCCTCATTCACGAAGCCGGTCTATAAGGTGGGTATAAGGTTGTTGCCTATAAAATGGTGACTTAATGGGTGTCCACTCTCACCCACCGCTTGCTTGATCGGTGGAGCGTCGTTAGCCGAACGGGTAAGACAAGGACTTATTAATTCTCATTCAAAGTATGATGAATATTATAAAGTAACTAAATGTTTTATTAAATTCCCAATCTTAGTTACTTTAGGAAAAATGTGAATAAGGTGCTATTCCATGAAATTACACTTTACACTTTGATTAAGTCGTTGGTGGAGCGTGTGTGGTTAACCGGCACACTAACTTGGACTTAACAAGGTAGGTAAAGGGTGACTTAGGGTTTATTATAGTATCGATGGAGCGTGTGTGGTTTACCGGCACATCGATTGAGTGATAAACTTTAAGGGTACCAAGTGATTTGCATGGTTACTTCACACCTCGTTTTGTGATCCTCGGTATCCCAGTCACAAAACTTGGAGGGCACACTCGAGATTGAAACATGCCTTTGAAAAGTTCATTGAATCTCAAAGAATCTAGGAATTTCTAAGAACCATTCAAAAACCTAATACTAAAATATTGCGGTTTTCGTGGTGGAAATTGGTGAATCGTCATTCAACTACCTTTCATAAATGATATAGCTTAGATTACGGCATACCTCTTCTAAGTTATATTATATTGTGATTGGATCCTAGCCTTAATATTACATTTGGGTGTTTTATTAAGGACTCTCTTATATCTAAACTAATCTTGTTCTCTTTTCTTCAGATGTCTTTCAACAATGCTTCTGGCTCTAATCCTAATGGCTCCTTTACCCTTATGAACTTGTGTGGGAAAGTCACCTTTGATGGATCCAACTTCAATGAGTGGATCAGAAACATCAGGATGATTACCCGCTACGAGGACAAAGAATATGTCCTTGACAAGGAGCTTAAGGAGATTGATGAGACCACTGCAACTCCTCAGGAGATCGCTGACTTTCGGGCACATGAAAGGGATGCTACGAAAGTGGCTTGCATCATGATGGCCACGATGACAGCGGAACTCCAAAAGTCTTATGAGGATTTCTACCCTTATGAAATGCACCAAGATTTGATGGAAAGATACCATCAAAGTGCAAGACAAGAGAGGTATGAAATCATCTGCTCCATGATAACAACCATGATGAAGGACGGGGAATCCGTCACGAGCCACATGCAGAAAATGCAAAGGTATGTGGATCGTTTGCTGAAGCTTAATGTGAACTTCCCGGAGGATCTTGCAATAGATATCATTTTGCATTCCTTACCATCGTGCTATGATCAATTCCGCATGACATATCACATGAACAAGGAAGAAGTCACCCTCAGCAAACTTCAGGGACTTCTCAAGACCGCAGAATCAGGTCTTAAGGGGAAGTCGGTTGCTATCACTCCTACTCAAAACTCTACTCCGGTTTTGGCAATCGGGAAAAGTCGAGGGAGGAAGAGAAAGAGATCTTCGAAGGGTA
This sequence comes from Lactuca serriola, assembly GCF_051521515.1. Lineage (NCBI taxonomy): Eukaryota > Viridiplantae > Streptophyta > Magnoliopsida > Asterales > Asteraceae > Lactuca > Lactuca serriola. The sequence goes on along the minus strand of NC_136410.1, from coordinate 293,479,482 downwards.
CCAAGGCTCGGACCCTTGATGGCTCTTCTTCAAGTGGAACCAAGAAAGGTTTCATTACTCCTTCTTCTAACCCAAAAAAGGCTGAATGCTTCTATTGCCATGAAAAGGCTCATTGGAAGCGGAACTGCCCAAAGTACCAGCAGGATGTGAAGGATGGGAAAGTCAAACCCAACCATGCAGGTATTTACACTATCATTTCTAATAACTCACCCCATTCTAATTCTTGGGTCCTTGATACCGGTTGTGGTATTCATATTTGTTGTGACTTGCAGGGACTAAGAAGAAGTGAGGATGTGGAGCAAGGAAGAATAAACTTGATCATGGGGAATAGGAAAGCTTTACCTGTTTCCAAGATTGGAGTTTATACTTTATCGCTAAGTAGTGGGTTTAGTTTAGATTTGAATAAGTGTTGTTATTCGCCAGGAATGGCAAGAAATATTATTTCCTTTCATGCTTTGTACAAACAAGGGTTTACCTTTTCATTTAATAATGAAGTTGGTTCTATTGATGCTTTCTTTAATAATGTTCTTTATTTTAAAGCATTACCTTGTGATGGTGTGTATGAAGTTGTGTCTGTTGTAGATAACTTAGGAAATAATGTTTTGTGTATTGATTCTACTACTAATAATAACTTGGATAAAGCATCATTATGGCATTGTCGCCTTGGACATATAAGCAAGAAACGCATAGGCCAACTCCAAAAGGATGGAGTCTTGGAGTCATTTGACCTAAAGTCAGATGATAGTTGCGAATCATGCTTACTTGGAAAAATGACAAAGTCACCCTTCACAGGTTCGTGTGAGAGGGGTGAAGGTTTGTTGGACCTTATACACACAGATGTGTGTGGACCATTCAAACATGCCGCAAGGGATGCTAATCGTTATTATTTGACTTTTACTGATGATTATAGTAGATATGGATATGTCTACTTGATCAAGCATAAGTCAGAGACTTTCAAAAGGTTTAAGGAATTTAAACAGGAAGTCGAGAATCAATTGGGCAGGAACATTAAGATGCTTCGATCCGATCGAGGAGGTGAGTATCTTAGTTCAGAGTTCCTCGACTATCTTAGGGAATGTGGGATTGTCTCACAATTGACACCTCCCAGGACACCACAGTTGAATGGTGTGGCTGAGAGGCGTAATCGAACCTTGTTAGATATGGTTCGTTCCATGATGAGTCGAGCTACGCTACCAATCTCATTCTGGGGGTATGCCTTAGAGACTGCCGCCCATATCCTTAATCTAGTCCCTACAAAGAAAGTTGCCAAAACTCCTCACGAGATGTGGACTGGTAAAGTACCTAAACTAGACCACATCAAGATTTGGGGTTGCGAGGCTTTCGTGAGACGCGAGACTCATGATAAGCTCGAACCTCGAAGCGAGAGGTGTATTTTCATCGGTTATCCACAACAATCCTTTGGTTACCTCTTCTACAGACCCAATGACAATGTGGTCTTTGTAGCAAGAAGAGGAGTCTTTCGAGAAAGAGAGTTTATAAGCCAAGGAGACAGTGGGAGGCAAATTGATTTTGAAGAAATTCAAGAATCAAGCGGTGAAGGAACTTCAAACTCTAGCCCTCAACTTGAGGAGGAAACTCCTGTTGAGCCAATTGACAAACCTGTACCTCTGAGACGTTCCACGAGAATTAGGAGTGCACCTAAGCATTACTATGGATTCCATATTACTGCAGAAGGTGAGACACTTATTAGTGATGGGATACTAGTAAGTCAAGATGACCCTAACAGCTACGAGGAAGCCATGGCAGGCCCCGAGTCTGCCAAATGGAAAGAGGCTATGGATAGCGAGATACAATCCATGTATGACAATCAAGTTTGGAACTTGGTTGAAAATGTACCAGGTCGTAAGACAGTAGGGTGCAAATGGGTCTTCAAGAAGAAGACCGACATGGATGGTAAAGTACACACTTATAAGGCTAGACTGGTTGCAAAGGGCTTCTCTCAAATTCCTGGAGTGGATTATGATGAGACATTTTCTCCAGTAGCCAAGATTAAGTCTATTCAGGTTCTGTTGGCCATAGCTGCATTTCATGATTATGAAATATGGCAAAGGGATGTCAAAACCGCTTTCCTTAATGGAAAGTTGGCTGAAGATGTTTACATGAGTCAGCCAGAAGGTTTTGTCAGCATTAAGTACCCTAATAGAGGGTGTAAGCTTGAGAAATCCATTTATGGATTGAAGCAAGCACCTCGCAGATGGAATCTTTGCTTTGATGAGAAGGTCAAGGAATTTGGCTTTACTAGAAGTGAAGATGAATCTTGTGTGTATGTCAAGACTAGTGGGAGTATAGTTAGCTTTTTGGTATTGTATGTGGATGACATACTACTCATAGGAAACGACATTCCAACCCTGCAGGAAGTAAAGTCCTGGCTTGGGAAGTGTTTCGCTATGAAGGACCTTGGTGAAGCTGCCTATATTTTAGGGATAAGGATCTTGAGAGATCGGAGTAAAAGACTAATTGGACTTAGTCAGAGTACCTACTTGGATAAGGTGCTGAAGAGATTCCGCATGCAGGATTCCAAGAAAGGAGAGTTACCCATCCAGAGTAACACCAGATTGAGTAAGACACAAAGCCCTAGCACTGAGGCTGAGATAGCAGAAATGAGTCGAACACCTTATGCTTCGGCTGTAGGATCGATCATGTATGCTATGACGTGTACTCGACCCGATGTAGCCTTTGCCCTGAGCATGGTTAGCAGGTATCAGGCGAACCCTGGCAAGGCACACTGGACTGCGGTAAAGAATATCCTCAAGTACCTACGAAGGACTAAGGACTGGGTCCTTACCCTCGGTGGGAGTGATGACTTGAGAGTTGTAGGGTATAGTGATGCTAGCTTCCAGACTGATAGGGATAATTTCCGCTCTCAGTCGGGTTGGGTCTTTACCCTAAACGGAGGAGCAATTTCTTTGAAGAGTTCCAAGCAAGAGACAGTGGCAGATTCCACTTGTGAATCAGAGTACATTGCAGCTAGCGAGGCAGCAAAGGAGGCGATATGGCTGAAGAACTTCATTGGAGACCTTGGAGTTGTACCAGCTATTAAAGAGCCAATGGAAATTTTCTGTGATAGTGAAAGTGTTGTTGCCTTAGCCAAGGAACCAAGGGATCACGGGAGATCTAGACACATCGACAGAAAATACCATTTCATCAGACATCGGATCGAAGAAGGACTCCTCGTGGCAAGGAGGGTATCATCAGATGAGAATCCGGCAGATCCCCTCACAAAGGGACTGACTCGGGTTAAGCATCTTCAGCATACTCGGAGCATAGGGCTGAAGGATGATATTAGATTTAGTAGTTAGATAACCTCGAAATTTGTAAAGTGTAATTGACATTTGATGATGAATAAAAATGTTTTATTTATGAGTAAGGTGTTGCTATCCCTTGTCGATCGTTTACTATATTTCTTTTGCATGTTTTGACTTCCAGAATAATTTTTGTTTGGTATAACATATTATTCAAACCTCCACAGTCAGTCATATGTCGGAAGTAGGTATAAATCAAGACTGTCATGTTTGGTTGTAGAGGTCTTGGATAAGGCTACAACAATCATGAGTGCTCATAAGTTCTGAGCATTGGACTCAACCCACGCTCACTGGAATCACTTCATGGAATTCTATCTCGAGTGATCGTGAGACGGTAATATCATATAAGTCTTCAAACCTAGAGATATGATTTGTTACTTACAAGTTGGTTATGCATTGACTGTACGAAAAACGCATTGGTAACTCGATGTTATAAAACATGCTTTTGTGTGTAATTCAATGAGTGGTAGAACAAACATATGAGTCGAAGTTTATCTGTTCCTTCTTGGATTAGAAGCTGATATCTGGGCCCCTCGATGATTTTGTTTTGACCTATGTACCGGGCCCGGTCAGAACTAAGTTGATGTGTTCAATTAAGTTCTTTGTCAAACAAATCGGAAATCGGGAAACAAATGCTGGACAATAAGCAAGACAATGTTCCATGTATTTGTCCGGCTGATATCTAGAATGGAGGATTATATGATCACTTATATTAAATGGCGTACCATCATCTTCTCAGTTCCGAGAGACCTTGAAAGAGCTACGATTGCCGGTCGGTTCTTGAAATACTAGAGATATAGTTATTAGACTTATCCAAGTGGGAGACTGTTGGATAAGGTGTCTAAGTCCATAACTATTTCGGGCGTGTACTTGACCCGACCCAGCATGGTCCATTTGGGTTGCATGGCACCATGCAATTGGATAGACTAAATGAGAGAAATAACACTTGGAGATTATTAATATATTATAAGTTCTAATATATTAATAATATTATTTGATTAGTTTGATCAATAATTAATTTAGAATTAATTAAGTGGTCAAAAGAGAACTAATTAAATATATGGGTTGATTATGTAAATCATCCATATCTTGTATAGTGGGCTAAGAGGCTCCATGGATTATCAAGTTGGGTTCTACCCATAGGATGCTCCATGGGAGTTACAAACCCATGGGTCATGGAAATGAAGAGTCATGACACATTAGGGTTTACATGGTGTAACCCTAGATGTGTCAACACTAAATAAGAAGCATATTCTCCACCAAAATCGGCTACACACTAAGAAACTAGAGGGCTTGGCCGATTTTTAGAAGTGTGTATTATCTCAAGAGTCTTTCCAAGAGCATTTGGTGTTGTGTGAAGCATTTGAGGCATCACACTTGGGGTGCTAGGCTCACAAGGTTTCAAGGAACACAAGCAACAACAAGGTAAGTTATTCTATCTATTATTCAAGTTAAAATTGTTCCCCATGTATGCTAGATAGGAATATAGCCTTGGAATTCAACTTTGCATGATAATTAGACAAACATAGATCCAAGGTTATTAGGGTTGCATGTACACTTAGGAAGTGTTAGAATGCTCAAAACCCATCATTAATTTCTTGACAACGATTATTATTTAATATCTCCAGTTATTAAATAATTCCCATGTGTCCCGATTAATTCCCCAAATTAGGGTTTTATTGGCATTGTGGTTCTTCTATCCCAAATGTTAGCCCATTTATCAATTTATTGGGCTTTTAGGGCCATTAGGGCTTTATTGGGCCTACTAGGCCCACTAGAATGTCATTAAGCCCACTAAGGTTTAATTGGGTCAATTAGAGTCCATTAGACTCATTAGGGTTTTCACTAAGCCCATTTGGCTACATTGGGCCCATTAGCCTAACAAGGCTCATTAGTGTTTCAAGCACCCCAAACGAATCACACTTGACGAGGCAAGACACACCGCCACTCGACATGGCGGCTGGTGGCGGCAGCCACCACCCTAGGGTGGTGGTTTGTAATTTCATTCCATTATTTTTCTTTTGAGTTACAATTTACAATGAAAATACCAAATCAACACACACACACTAACTAAGCTAAACATACACACATATAACCACCTTATGGTGGCCGGCGGTGGTGCATGGCGGCTGTAACATCCGGAGTTCAGGAGTGCAAGTTCAGGGTTCAAAGTGAAAATGTGAATGGGCAACTCGGCGTGTCCATGGGTGAACTCGACGAGTAGGGTCGTGATTCTGGTCGCGTGTTAAGTGGCCAACTCGGCGAGTCGGCGGCTGGACTCGGTGAGTTGGTTCTGTGTGGAGAAAACCCTAATTTCGGGGGATGAGCCCTATATAAAGGACATTATACCCTCTCCCCAACCTCTTTACCCTCTCTTGAAGTCCAGAAAACCCTAATGCGCGTTTGTGAGTGTTTTGAGAGCATTTGAACCTTAGAGAAGAGATTTTGGAAGAGATCTTGGAGAGTTAAGAGGCTTGGAGCAAGGGGCTTTGCTAGGACTCAGATTTCTCTTCTGTTGGAGCTTCCTTTTGAGGTATTATTTCGTTGCTTGGGCTGTTATTCATCTAGATTCATCATTTTGGCGTATTTGGAAAGAATAGTTTGTGATATTTCGAGTTTGGAGGTTAGATCTGGGGTTGCTACCTCAGATCTGGAATGGAGAAGGTCTAGAGTGCATTAAAGTCCCTGTTCTTGAGTGATTGGTGAAGCCATCTTGTCCCAAACCCTAACCCTAGAGTGTTATATGCTTAGATCTCTTTGGATTCACGTAAAGTTTGCCACTTTACGTGATGGAGGGGTTGTAGAAGGGTAGATCTATGGTTTGGATCATCTGCATGGCCTGGGAAGCTTATGTATGGATTAAGATCTAGGGGTACTCGGCGAGTCACAAGGGTGTACTCGGCGAGTTGCTTGAAGATGAGCAGGAACTCGATGAGTTGGTTGAAGATAGCCTAGGACTCGGCGAGTCTAGTCGTAAGGTCCTAACCTTCTTCTGGTTGAGCCGTGATTCGATCAGTCAATGGAGGACTTGGTGAGTTGAGTGCGAGGGGACTCAGAGTTGTTGGACTCGGTGAGTTGAGTCACGGATTGGGAAGTTCTGAGCATGGGGACTCGACGAGTAAGCGGGTTGACTCGGCGAGATGAGTCAGTCAGGTGGTTGATTTGACTTTGACTTTGACCAAGGGTTGACCAGTTGACTTTCAGGGGCATTTTGGTAATTATTGGCAATTGTTTGTTAGTTTAGTGTTTTGGTGTTGGCTAGTGGTGGAGATCGTGTCAGTGGTCGGAGCAGCTTGGTCTTATCTCTTCACTCAACAGTTGCAGGTGAGTTATCCTCACTATATCGACAGGGTCTACGACACCAAGGCCGGCCCTTTATCGGATTATGATCCGGGTATCGTTGTTATGTTATTGCGTTGCTATGTTGCATCCTGGTAGTTAGGATGGTTTATGCTAGTGACCGGTTAGGTCGGTATCTTGGTTAGGATGATGTTATGCTATATGATCTGCTAGATCGGTTTGATTGGATGTGAATTGTTATATGATTGAATGTTTATGTGCACATGGTTGTTGGACTGGGGTTGGGTTAAGGAGGGTCCTACTTTGTGTTGTAGGTCAACATACCCAGGGCGGACCGGTTATCCTGAAGGCCTAGCGAGCGGTCCGGATAGGCTGTAGGCCCCAAGAGGGCGGACCAGACGTGCCGAGGCTCGGAGAGTGGACCAGGCCGATTGAAGGCCTAGTGCGGGCGGACCAATCATATTGTAGACTCAGATACTGGACCAGGTGTATTGAAGCCCCGATGCGGGCGGACCAATCATACTGTAGACTCGATGTATATGGCTAGACTCGGAGGGTGGACCAGGTGGACTGAAGGCTGGTGCGGCGGACCAGTCACACAGTAGACCCGAAGTGCATGGCTGTTCTGCGTTCTGTTATGATATGACATGTTGTGCGTGTATGGTATATGTGGTTGGTATTTTGGGGGTATCTCACTAAGCTTTCGGGCTTACTGTTGTGGTTTAATTGTTTTTCAGGTTCTTCAGGAGACCGTGGCAAGGCAAAGGCGTGATCATACCGCTCCTCATGATTATGTTTTATGATGTGGTTCTGGGAAGACAATGATAATAATTGTATTGAAAACCTTTTTGTAATAACTTAATGAAATGGGGTTGTTTTTGAAAAGTTTAAATTGGTTGAAAATTTTAGAACGTTACAAGTTGGTATCAGTGCCTTGGTTTGAGTGAATTGGAGGAACATTCGTGTGAATGCAGTCTCAAATCAAGGGTGTTTTCAAAAAGAGAATTTAAAATGGTTTTCAAAATGAGTAAAGGAGGATGCGGAGGTACGATCAGCCGGAGCCAGTAAGTAACCCCAAAATACTATACATGATATTTGTTTTTTTTATAGTTATGATAGAACAGCATGCTAGTACTAGGCTAGGGATCTTCTGGATTTCATGATAATGTTGCCTGATTTATGATGCCTGCTAGCCTAGGGTTTCTTCTGAGGGAGATTTCCCGTGTTCCTCTAGGAGTGAGGGTTGAGTGCTTGTTAAGGATGTTCTTCACTAGGGTGTTGTGGTGATAATTGATATAAATATGTGTAGGTGTGGAAGGTACTATGGGCCCGTACTACGGAAAGTACAGGACCCATACGCGTATCAAAGAAGCCACAACCTCTAGGGTTGGGTTGGGGGTTGGTTCCTGGGTTAGTGGGAAGTATCTGAGATCTTGCGATGTTTTTCAGTATGGTGGTAACGAGGCATGCTGGGAGTGGATCAGGGTCAGGATCGGGAGCAGGAGAGGGCGGTCAGGGTAGGTCAGTACCGCCCGAGGTTATTGGTCAGATGAGCACATGCGAGTTGGATGCTAGGATTCGTGAGATCCTGCATGATGAGGTTGCTGCATTGTTCCGGGCCGAGTTGCCGGAACTGTTTGGGTCGATCAAGGCCACCATGGTTGAGTATTTTCATGAGCGCTATGCAGCTCTCGTAGAGACGGCTGCCGCGTCAGCTACAACGGCTACAACAGCGGCAAGAGGAGGAACTGGTCGTGGTTTTCAGTATCGGGACTTCGATAATACGAAGCCCCCTACCTTTGATGGGGTTCAGGATGCGATTGTTGCTATGAGATGGTTGTCGGACGTGGAGGGGTGTTTCTTCACGTGTTCATGCCCTGCTAATCAGAGAGTGAGGTGTGCTATGAACCTGTTGAGACTCGGGGCGAAGGATTGGTGGAGATTGACGACAGGGTCATATTCGGATGCGCAGAGGGCTGCGGTTTCTTGGGATCAGTTTCGAGAGATGTTTAGCAGTCGTTATGTTCCGCGGGTTGAGACGGAGAGATTGGCTCAGGAGTTCCTGGAGCTGAAGCAAGACTCAGAGTCGGTGACGGAGATCACCAGGATGTTCACTGAGAGGGCGATGTTTTGCCCTGAGTTTACTCCGGAGCAGGCTCAGATGTCTCGATATCTGAGTATGCTCAAGAGGGATATCAGGCAGTTTGTTTCTACACAGAGGTGCGAGACGTTGTTAGAGTTGCAGGAGGCCTCTAGGCGGCATGAGTTGGAGATTGAGTTGCAGTTGAGAGAGCAGAGGCAGGCCTCGGCATAGTTGCAGCTGGCGCCGAAACGGTCCAAGACCGTTGATTCTAGATTGGGAGATCAGAGCAGCCGTACTTGTGGGAAGTGTGGGAAGGGTCACACCGGAGTTTGTAGGTCCGGTGGTGCATGCCGCAACTGTGCGAGAGAGGGGCACTATGCACGGAATTGTCGGCAGACAGCCCCGGTTCAGGATTTGAGGATTTGTTATCACTACCATCAGGTTGGACACTTGAGGGTCAACTATCCACAGCTTGCTGCAGGACCGGTGCAGGCTCCATCACCAGCCACTTTGAGGATTACGGGTGGAGGTCAGGGTGGAGCGGAGCCCCCAAGGGCTCAGGGTCGTGCTTTTTAGCTTACAACAGAGGAGGTCAGGGCAGTGCCGGATGCAGCTGCGGGTATGTTTCTTTCTGGATGTCTTGTTATTTGGTGATTATTATGGAGTATTGTTTATCTGCTAGTCTCGTTGTATGATTGTTGGTATTGTTTTCGTTGTTCCTTGAGGGTTGTGGTATGGTTATGGGTTTTGGTATTGGGAATTTCGTTGGTTATTATTCATGAGGATTATTAGTGGGAAATCCGTCTTTTGGTCTGAATGTCTGGTAACATCTGCAGTTTGAGGAGTGGTTTGCTGAATGTTGGGTTTCTTTTGATGTCCGAGACGATCTGTGTTGATATGTAATTTTGTGAAGGTTGCTCGTTCTAGTGGGAATCAGTTCGCGTGTAAGGAATTGTGTTGTGTAGGGCTGCTAAGGGAGGTCGGTGATGGCGACCGGTGGTTGATAGTTAGTGCTCTAAGTGGGGAGAATTAGAAATTCTCCGGAAGATCGATAAGCATGAGAGGTTGTTAGCTGTCGGGATTTAACAGTGGTTTTGTTAGCAAAGAGCGTAGGCTGGTATAAGTAAGTGACAGGCAGACGGAGCGGGAGATAGACCAAGGGTTTTGTGAGAAAGGGTGATTGATTGTGGAAGGCTGGGGATCGGGCCGGGATTGAGTATGAAGGTTGGAGATAGAGTTCAGAACCCCTAGAGGGCTAGAACAGTATGCATGGGAGAGTTTTCCTGGAGGGATAACTCAGAATGATGAATGCTAGTTGGGCGATCCGGATAGACTGAAGGCCGGTGGGCGTACCAGTCAGGCCGAAGGCTCGGAGGACGGTCCAGACAGACTGAAGGCACTGGAGGGCGGTCCATACCTGCTGAAGGTTCTGAGAGTGGTCTAGATTGGATGAAGGCATGATAAGGCGGTCCAGTCATGCTGAAGACTCTGCATGTGTTGATAGGTCTGTATGAGGATTTGGAATGAGTATGTCGCGATGTGAAAGCATCAGAAGGTCTGGCCCCGGGTATTGATCGTGATTAGTGGAAGGTAGTGCATGGACTCGAGAGTCCTTGCGAGCGGATTCAGAGCATGTGTGGTGCATGAGATAACGGTTATACTATAAGGGAATGGTGTAGTATTGGGTGAGCACCGTGGCACTTATGGTAGTGTCAAGGCAGCCAAGTGGATTTCCTTGGTAAGGAAAAGGAAAGGAATATAGCTCCGAGAGGGAGTGTAAGTTCTCGGAAGTGAAAGCAGTAGTGCGGAGGTATGATTGGAGTGTTCCAATTATGGTTATTGAGCAGTGTGTTACGGCGGTGGTGTGGAATCACATCCGGGTTGGATGTCTGCTGAGGTCACGGAAGGGATTCCGAGGGTGTAGAGGCAAGAGGCTCGGAAGGGATGCAGGGATGGAGTCTTGGATTCCCAGTTTGATTTGGCCAAGGAATTATGTATGTGGTGGAAATTCATTCTGGGGGATGTTTGGAGGTGTCTTCAATGTATCAGGTTTTCCCAACCCGAGGATGCTAGAGCCAGTTCAACATGGGTATGAGATTGCGGAGGAGAACTCATGGGAGTTGCTCTGAGGCTGAAGGATGTGTCATCCTATCAGCATGGAGTGGAAGAAGTTGGACTCAGATCAGGATCCTGGTGGTTCAGGGTTATTTCTAGCTCATATGAGTCAAGTGATTGTTGTGATTTGGAGTGAGTGAAGTATCATGGAGTGGTACTTGGTTGATAAGTGTGGTTATCAGAGGATGAGGCCGGTGGCCGGCTTGAAGCGATGGTCAGGACATCGCAAGAGGGAAAGTTGGGTTTTGGGTTTCGATGGTTGTGTTTTAAGGAACCTGGTCTGGTTAATGCCAGGAGGTGCATTGCGAGAGTTGTTCTGGAGTTGTGTGGCCGCAGGCTTCGAGGACGAAGCCTAATTTAAGTGGGGGAGAATTGTAACATCCCGAGTTCAGGAGTGCAAGTTCAGGGTTCAAAGTGAAAATGTGAATGGGAAACTCGGCGAGTACATGGGTGAACTCGGCGAGTAGGGTCGCGATTCTGGTCGCATGTTAAGTGGCCAACTCGGCGAGTCGGTGGCTGGACTCGGCGAGTTGGTGCTGTGTGGAGAAAACCCTAATTTCGAGGGATGAGCCCTATATAAAGGACATTATACCCTCTCCCCAGCCTCTTTACCCTCTCTTGAAGTCCAGAAAACCCTAATGCTTGGAGCAAGGGGCTTTTGAACCTTGGAGAAGAGATTTTGGAAGAGATCTTGGAGAGTTAAGAGGCTTGGAGCAAGGGGCTTTGCTAGGATTCAGATTTCTCTTCTGTTGGAGCTTCCTTTTGAGGTATTATTTCGTTGCTTGGGCTGTTATTCATCTAGATTCATCATTTTGGAGTATTTGGAAAGAATAGTTTGTGATATTTCGAGTTTGGAGGTTAGATCTGGGGTTGCTACCTCAAATATGGAATGGAGAAGGTCTAGAGTGCATTAAAGTCCATGTTCTTGAGTGATTGGTGAAGCCATCTTGTCCTAAACTCTAACCCTAGAGTGTTATACGCTTAGATCTCTTTGGATTCACGTAAAGTTTGCCACTTTACGTGATGGATGGGTTGTAGAAGGGTAGATCTATGGTTTGGATCATCTGCATGGCCTGGGAAGCTTACGTATGGATTAAGATCTAGGGGTACTCGGCGAGTCACAAGGGTGGACTCGGCGAGTTGCTTGAAGATGGGCAGGAACTCGACGAGTTGGAAGAACAACTCCACGAGTTGGTTGAAGATAGCTTAGGACTCGGCGAGTCTGGTCGTGAGGTCCTAACCTTCTTCTAGTTGAGCCGTGATTCGATGAGTCAAGGGAGGACTCGGTGAGTTGAGTGCGAGGGGACTCAGAGTTGTTGGACTCGGCGAGTCTCGGGGTGACTCAGCGAGTTGAGTCACGGATTAGGAAGTTCTGAGCATGGGGACTCGACGAGTCAGCGGGTTGACTCGGGGAGTAGAGTCAGTCAGGAGTTTGACTTTGACTTTGACTTTGACCAAGGGTTGACCAGTTGGCTTTCAGGGGCATTTTGGTAATTATTGGCAACTGTTTTTGAGTTCAGTGTTTTGGTGTTGGCTAGTGGTGGAGATCGTGTCAGTGGTCGGAGCATCTTGGTCTTATCTCTTCACTCAATAGTTGCAGGTGAGTTATCCTCACTATATCGATAGGGTCTACGGCACCAAGGCCGACCCTTTATCGGATTGTGATCCGGGTATCGTTGTTATGTGATTACTATGCGATGTTGCATCCTGGTAGTTAGGATGGTTTATGCTAGTGACCGGTTAGGTCGGTATCCTGGTTAGGATGATGTTATGCTATATGATCTGCTAGATCGGTTTGCTTGGATGTGAATTTTTATATGATTGAATGTTTATGTGCACATGGTTGTTGGACTGGGGTTGCGTTGAGGCAGGTCCTGCTCTGTGCTGTAGGCCAACATACCCAGGGTGGACCGGTTATCCCGAAGGCCCAGCGAGCGGTCCGGATAGGCTGTAGGCCCCAAGGGGGCAGACCAGACGTACCGAGGCTCGGAGAGTAGACCAGGCCAACTGAAGGCCCAATGCGGGAGGACCAATCATACTGTAGACTCAGAGAGTGGACCAGGTGGATTGAAGGCCTGGTGCGGGCGGACCAATCACACTGTAGACTCGATGTATATGGCTAGACTCGGAGGGTGGACCAGGTGAACTGAAGGCCAGTGCGGCGGACTAGTCACACTATGGCTGTTCTGTGTTCTGTTATGATATGACATGTTGTGCATGTATGGTATATGTGGTTGGTATTTTGGAGGTATCTCGCGAAGCTTTCGGGCTTACAGTTGTGGTTTAATGTTTTTCAGGTTCTTCAGGAGACTATGGCAAGGCAAAGGCATGATCGTACAACTCCTCATGATTATGTTTTATGATGTCGTTCTGGGAAGACTCTGATAATAATTGTATTGAAAACCTTTTTGTAATAACTTAATGAAATGGGGTTGTTTTTGAAAAGTTTAAATTGGTTGAAATTTTTAGAACGTTACAGCGACAATGGCGGTTCTCGATGGCAGCCACCACTTCTCGGTGGTGGTAGTGGTTTCTTTGGCTTCCTTCGTGTAGCAACACAACATACATCCACGAATACACCCACAGGCACCTCCCATGGTGGCTAGTGGCGGCAGAATAAGACAGAAGCACTCGACAGCGGCAACAGTGGTGAACAATGGCTCTATGGCGGCGGTAGCAGTGATCTAGGGCAGCAACAATGACCGTTATCTCGGTTTTCACTCTTGTCGTCGGATTCGCACAACCGACGGTCTACAATGGCATCACGGATGCGGAGGCTAGAGGCAACATGAGAAGAAGAAGTTGCGAAGGGACGATGGCGGCTGGTGTTGACGTCAGTACCGTCATAGCAGCTTCGTGAATTTGGTTACCGGTCCCAATCCTGGTGGTGCAGTGCTGGAAGTGAACTAGGAAGTGGCGGTCAGCGACGGCAGCGGCTCAGCAACACAACGACTACTTGGTGGTCGGAGGAACAAGGGTGGCCGATGGGAGCATAAGGGGTGACGGCTGGAAGGATATTTGTTAGGGTCAGGGTTAGTATGGCTTATATCCCGGTACCCTAGGAAGTTTAATGCCATAATGGCAGAAATAGTCCCTGCCTTCCAAAACAGTTTTTAAACTAACCCAAATTTTACCATATAAAGCCTCAGCATTAAATCCTTCACAATTCAGGTCTGATGTTTACTAAAACAGCCTCTCTTCTACCAATTCTTTTCAAATGAAGTCCCAAAAATTACAAAGAAATCCCTGCCCTCTTCTACCAATTCTTTTAACCCCCGACTTCTAAAATTGTGACAATTAGCTCCTGGAGACCATCCTTTGATATAATTATTTATTTTAGGGCTACCATTTTCTCATTAATTAATCTTTTATCTAATAAATAAATAGGGTGTTACAACACATGTCTTCATAAAATATGGTCACCGGTGTATCCTAGCTCCAGTTGTGGCTTCGTGGAAGGTGGTCACCAGCTTTGGAGGCGACAACCATGATGTGGGCCCGATAGTGAGTCGGCAACGACGAGGACTACCGATGAGTGGATGACGGGGACTACCGATGAGTGGAGGATGGCAACCAGGGGGTGAGCAACATGGGAGAACGGAATAGGGAATAATGGTTGTACTTTAACTTTAGATGGTCATACTTTCAAGATAGACCTCATGCCGGTCCCAATTAAATGTTTCGACGTTATCATCGGCATGGATTGGTTGAGTCTTCTTCGCGCCGACATCATGTGCTTTGAAAAAGCAGTTAATCTTAACCTTCCTAACAACGAAACTTTAGTTATCTATGGCGACAAACCGAGTATGAGCCTTCGCATCATTTCGTGCATTCAAGCCCATAAGTGCTTGCGAAAGCAATATCATCCATTCCTCGCACACGTCGTCGATACAAGTCAAGAAATGAAAGACATTCAGAACATCCCAGAAGTACGCGACTTTCCCGACATCTTCCCAGAAGAACTTCCCGGTTTACCACCATAACGCCAAGTCGAGTTCAGAATCGACTTAGTGCCAGGAGCTACCCCCGTAGCCAAATCTCCTTATCGTCTGGCACCGGCCGAGATGCAGGAACTTTCCAGTCAGCTTAACGAACTTCTCAAGAAGGGATTCATTAGACCAAGCTTCTCACCTTGGGGAGCACCGGTCTTGTTTGTCAAGAAGAAAGATGGATCGTTTCGCATGTGCATCAACTATAGAGAACTCAACAAACTCACCATTAAAAATCGTTATCCTTTGCCTCGCATTGACGATTTATTTGATCAACTTCAACGAGCCAACTACTTCTCGAAGATCGATCTACGATCCAGATATCACTAACTGCGAGTGCTAGAGGAGGATGTTCCCAAGACAGCCTTCCGAACTCGTTATGGACACTACGAGTTTGTGGTGATGCCGTTCGGATTAACTAACGCGCCCGCAATATTCATGGATCTGATGAATAGGGTGTGTCGTCCTTACTTGGATCAGTTCGTCATTGTTTTCATCGATGACATACTTATCTACTCTCGAAGTAAGGAGGAACATAGCCAACACCTCCGTAGAGTCTTAGAGACATTACGAGCGGAGAAGCTCTATGCGAAGTTCTCCAAGTGCGAATTTTGGATCCGACGAGTCAAATTTTTGGGCCATGTTGTTAGCGAAGAAGGAATACACGTGGACCCTTCCAAAATCAAGGCCATTGAGAACTGGTCAGCACCGAAGACACCTACATAAATTCGTCAATTTCTAGGTCTAGCTGGCTATTATCGCAGGTTCATTCATAACTTCTCCCACATAGCGAAACCTCTTACAACCCTGACCCAGAAAGGCGTGGCCTTTGACTGGGAAGAGAAACATGAAAGAGCATTCCAAACGCTCAAATGAGCATTGTGCACCGCACCAATACTATCCCTCCCCGAAGGGATAGAAGACATCATTGTCTATTGCGATGCATCCAATCAAGGAATCGGATGTGTTCTGATGCAACAAGGTAAAGTCATAGCCTATGCCTCGAGACAGCTGAAGACACATGAGGTTAACTACACCACCCATGATCTTGAGCTAGGAGCAGTCGTGTTTTCTCTAAAGATCTAGAGACACTACCTATATGGTACAAAAAGCACGATCTTTACAGACCACAAGAGTCTACAACACATCTTCGACCAGAAAGAGCTTAACATGAGACAACGACGGTGGGTCAAACTACTCAGTGATTACGAGTGCGAAATTCGTTATCATCCGGGTAAAGCCAATGTAGTAGCCGACACCCTAAGTCGGAAAGAATATACTGGTCATAGAGTCAAATCTTTGAATCTAACTATCCATTCGCACTTGTCCACGAAAATTAAGGAAGCTCAGCTCGACGCTTTGAAACCTGAAAATGTGGCAGGTGAATCCCTGAGAGGAATGGATATGAACTTGGAAGTCAAGGGTGGCGGAGCCTTATACCTCATGGAACGGATCTGGACATCGAAACACGGTGGCTTCAGAGACTTGGTCATGACCGAAGCTCACAAAACTCGTTATTCCATCCACCCGGGTTCAGATAAGATGTATCTGGACCTTAAAAAGTTATACTAGTGGCCTAACATAAAAGCAGATATTGCTACCTTCGTAAGTAAGTGCTTTACGTGCGCGAAGGTGAAGATCCTCCGGTCTTCTATAACAACCGGAGATACCAGAATGGAAGTGGGAACGGATCACTATGGACTTCATAACCAAGTTGCCCAAGACAACGGGTGGACTTGATTCCATATGGGTCATCGTCGATAGACTGACCAAGTCTGCACACTTCTTTCCAATCAAAGAAACAGACAAGATGGAGAAACTTACACGAACATACATTAGGGATATTGTAAGATTGCACGGTATTCTGATATCCATTATCTCAGACAGAGATAGTAGATTCACTTCGAGGTTCTGGCAGTCGTTACAAAGTTCTCTAGGAACTAGGTTGGACATGAGTACAGCCTACCATCCACAGACCGACGGACAAAGTGAGGGAACTATCCAAACCTTAGAAGATATGTTGCGTGCCTGTGTGATTGACTTTGGGAAAGCTTGGGATATCCATTTACCCCTTGTCGAATTTTCCTACAACAACAGTTATCACACGAGCATAAAGGCAGCGCCATTCGAGGCCCTCTATGGGTGAAAGTGTAGATCCCCTATGTACTGGGCTGAGGTGGGTGATACCCAGTTAGCTAAGGGACGAGTTCCCGAAAGCACTCTCACGGGTCCAGAGATCATTCGGGAAACGACAGAGAAGATCGTTCAAATTCGTGAACGATTGAAAGCCTCTAGAGACCGACAGAAAAGCAACGCTCACAAGCGAAGAAAACCGTTGGAATTCCAGGTGGGCGACTGATTTCTACTGAAGGTCTCACCCTGGAAGGGCTTGATACGCTTCGGAAAGCGTGGAAAGCTAAATCCAAGATACATAGGGCCTTTCGAGATTCTCGCAAGAATCGGCCCTGTAGCTTACAAACTCAATCTACCGCGTGAACTCAGTAACGTACATTCTCCCTTCCACGTATCGAACTTGAAAAAGTGTCTGTCCGATGAGACTCTTGTCATCATTTCTTATTTTAACAAATTTAGAGTTCGTTTGATTATTTTAATATTATTCTTTAAACGAACGGGTGTGAGAAAGTGCCGTCTCGGGTTTTGAATTTTAAAAACCGCAAACACCTCGAGTCTTAGAAGTTCCCGGCCAAACTATTTCGTTTGGGTCGAAAAATCATACCAAAATCCGAAAATTCATGCTTATCCATGAGTTTACTCCCTAAGTCTAGTTAATATGAGTTTACTCCCCATTTATCCAAAAGAGTAAACTCCCAAAAGAGTAAACTCAAGAAACACTCTCAAGTAGCAAACTAGAAACAATTCAAGATCTCCTAAGTTGTAAGTGTTCTATCCATTTCAAGTTGATTAAACATGTAACATCCAAAATTTCAAAACAAATAAAATTTTTCAAAATCACCCATTTTATTAACATGGTTGCAAAAAGGTTTTCAATACATTATTAAACAGAGTAATTTCCCAGGTTCATATCATAAAACACCAACGCGTGGAACGGTACGATCACGCCTTTGCCTTGCCACAGACTCTTGAGAACCTGAAACATAAAACCACAACTGTAAGCCCGAAAGCTTAGTGAGATACCCCCAGAATACCAACCACATATACACCTTTCGAGGCCCTGACCTTCCGGTCCATGTGTCTCAGGGGACTTCCGTCCCTGCTGGGTAAACCTTCCGGTCCTACCCACGCCGACCTTCCGGTCCATCACACAACATAATCGCCTTCCGGCCCATAACATATTGCCTTCCGGCCCATAAGCATAAAATGCACATATAACATAACAAGCAATCATATAGCAGTTCATAGACAACAATCGATCAACAGATCACATATCATAGCATTACTCTAACAAGATACCGGTCTAGCCGGTCACTATCATAACATTACCCTATGAACCAGTCAACATACTAAATGCATACATACGCCTTTCCAGGCCATGACCTTCCGGTCCACATAGTAATGGCTTCCGGCCTGTAACATATAATGCCTTCCGGCCTGTAACATATAATGACAACTACCCGGATTTCCATCCGGTAAAAAGGGTCGGCCTTGGTGCCATAAACCCTAGCGATATAGTGAGGATAACTCACCTCGAACTGCCGACTGAACAGATAGCTCAAGCTGCTCCAATCACTGATACGATCTCTACCTCTGGACAGTCACCAATGCACTGAACTCAAACAATAACAACAATTACCAAAATACCCCTGGAACCACTGGTAAATCCTTGGTCAAAGACAAGGTCAAAGTCAACCCCTGACTGACCCTACTCGCCGAGTCAACCCTATGACTCGCCGAGTCCCCATACTCAAAACTTCACTCAACCCGCGATCTAACTCGCCGAGTCACCCCAAGACTCGACAAGTTCAACGACTCTGGGTCCACTCGCCCTTAACTCACCGATTCCTTAAGACACCCTTTCTACACGTCGAGTATCCCCTTTTTACTCGACGAGTTCCTCCTGGAAGAATCGCGGGACCACCCCGACTCAACTCGCCGAGTCTGAAGAACAACTCGACGAGTCCCAGTAAATCTTCAAGCTACTCACCGAGTCTGTTCATCGGACTCGGCGAGTCCATGCCATGCAAGCGCTCAAACTGCTTTCTAATGGCAGAACTGCTCCGACCATTCATATGCCTGGCCTTCCTAGACTGGTCCATCACGTATGGTCCTCATTTTGGTGCTCATGATACACCCCAAGACTTATAATTTACATATTGACCTAAGGCATAAGGATTCCAATCCAAAACCTTCATCAATTCCCGAAATGCACAGGCATGGGACATTCTGGACCTCCAAAGGTCCCAGTACAGGGTTACAATCGTTTGGGGGACTAGGGTAGCATTCAATCTAATCACAAAAAGGGTTCCACAAACCCTAATTCCATAAACACATCAACATAGCAGAGCATAACTCGAAGTCTTACCTGAATAATGTGCCCTCTGTGTCCCCAAATCCTCAGAACGTGACTCCCTTGCTGTTCCTTTAGCCAAGCCCTTCTCTTCCTTGCACAACAACACTTCCAAGATCAACAATGGCCCTTGAACTTTGCTCCAGATGCACCCAATCGATTTAGGGTTCTTCTCAGAAGGCTAAAATGAACAATGACGGCCAATAAGTGCCTCTTATACGTCCCAAACCTGAACGGTTAGGGTTTTCGCTAAACAGCGCAGACTCGCCGAGTCCACATCTGGACTCGTCGAGTCCAGTCACGAACCCGCGACCCGGTCTGCGATCCTACTCGGCGAGTCTAGGCTCCAACTCGCCGGGTCCCCTCTTAAAACACCCCAAAATCATAATTATATCAATATTTGGAATTCCGGGCTGTTACAAAACACTTAATCTAGTGTTTGTGCATCTATTCATCCATTCACTTTTGTGCTTTGATTAGATTTCCAAAAACACCAAGAACACCAAGAACACACACTAAGTGTTCTTGGACTTTTTGCATACTTCAAGCTTCCTTATAGTAAGTACTTCACTCCTTGAGTCTTATTGAGTTAGTATTACAAGTTAGCATCAAGAAAATATGCCAAGAAAACATGGAACAAGGTGTTCACGGTCCAAGAAGGTTCTTGGGCCGTAAACACCATATAAGGCACCAAAGTGTGCCTAAGTCACAAATCTAAGCCCTAGTTTGATGTTTAAACCATCCTTGACATGTTTAAACCTTTCCTTATTGTTTTTAAGCCTTGAAAAACATCATAAACCAACATTTATAGGTGTTTACAGTTTGGGGATCTCCCAAAACCGTAAACACCCTAAAGTGTGTTTAAGTTGGTCATTTTCCTTCCTTAGGCTTAGAAACTAGATTATACACTTACCTAATCGTGTCAAAGACTTGAAAACATGGAAATACCCTTCTCCATGAGGGTTTATGGTAGTAAACCCAAAGGGAAAAGTCCATGAGGCCGTAAACTCCTCCAAGGAGTGTTTTTGATGCCCTAGTCCTTTCCAAAGGCCAAATCACTTAGTAGAAATGCTTCAATAGGCTTGTTAAACCACAAAACAACACATGATCAATAGGAGTAGAGTTTACGACCATAAACTCTAGAGTTTACTGCCGTAAACTCCCTAGGTTATGACCATCAAAACCGTAAACTCCAAGGGAGTTTACCCTTGAGCCCCAAACACAATGGCAAGGTCCTTTAGCACTAAGATGCAATCCTTATGGCTTCTAGCACTTATATAAGGTGTTTTACATGCCTTGGGATGTCTTAACTTTGTCAATTAGTGGTTTAAAGTCTAATTGGGTACATATATGTGTGATTATATGTTAACTAGGATCATTGAGTGTGAACAAGTCTTCACTTGTCACCTAGCCATCCTACATCATTCAGTACATCCAAACCACCATCTACAGGTGAGTTCATACCCCTTAATCAATGTTTTAAATGATTTTAAATTCTTTAATGGGGGGGGGATACAGGTAGAAAACAACATGTTATTAAATCAATCATATGTATTTATAATTGTGTTTTCATTCAGCAGATTTTACATACTACAAAATTTGATGCATGAAATGGTTTTATATCTTAAAAATACATTGATAGCAAAAGTATTACGTTTGAAATGTTTATTAAAATGACATCAAGTGATTGTTAATTATTGTTCAAAACTCATAGATGTTTTACAAAACCATTTTTATCCTCTTGAACAAAACTATATGTATACACTTATGTTCTTTTATATGTATTGATATTATAGTTTTCATCCTTCATTCAGTTTCCCACACTCTTGTGTAGCAAGGGTGTATAAACCTGTTTGGAAAATCAATTATCTTCCAGTTAACTATTATAGGGATAGTTAGGAGATACATAACATTATTCCTATTACAAGGAATTACATCAGAGTCAGTTCATTCATGAGTCTACACTATACATTACATGAGAACCTTACATGAATACATTACATGAGTACCTTACATGAATACATTACATGAGAACCTTACATGAATACATTACTTGAGTACCTTACGTGAATACATTACATGAGAACCTTACATGGATACATTAGATGAGTACCTTACATGAATACATTACATGAGAACCTTTACGTAGATACATCTTCCTGTATACATTTACATGGATACTTGTACCTTGATTCATTAGGATGATTTATTAGTACCTTCTGTGTAAATTGTCCTACCTATCCCAGTTCAACAGGATATCTAGACGGGACTAACCATTCCGAAGCCTAGCTGATTAGCACTAGTGGTTGATGAACATCTACGTATGCCTACGAGTATTACTTATATTAGAATATAGTTATGGGACTAACCATTCCTCGAGCCTACTGTTCGCTATAGAGGTTGATGAACATCTATGGATGCCTACGGTTAATACTTATATTAAGGAATCGATTACGGGACTAACCCTTCCTCCCCCTTCTGTATGCTGCAGATGACAATTGAACAATCTTCGGATGTTCATTAGGTTATACATTTCGCTAACCGCGATGTCATGTTAGTCCTGGTACCAAAGGATAACAATTATATTAGTACATTTTCCTATTTACTTTATTTTGTGATACATTCATATAAACGAGGAGTTAGACTAAGTACTTTTAGTACTAGTCAATAGAAAGGAAAAACTATCACTTACAAAACATTCGGGTCTTGGTAGAAGACTACATCTCATACTAGTAGGAAATAAGGGATTTTATAGGGTTTTTCATTACTTACATAAACTGTTTCATTTAAAGATTTACAGCGCATTGATAACAGTTTTCCCAAAACAAGACAATGACACTAAATTACTTATGAATTCACCAGCTTTAGGCTGATACTCGCTTTCAAAATGACTTGTATTCTCAGGTCACTAGTAGACAGGTACGATGGCCAGGTTTTGAGAAGACAGAGCACAGACAAGACTCGTCTTTTATTTTGATTGTATTTTTGGTGTCTTATTACATTGAAAGAACACACATGTATTAAAACTTTACTTTTAATGCAATGGATGGTGTTGTTGCTTGTATACTACTTTACATTGTTTGTGATACTGTACATGACGTCCTCCACCCCGGAACGTTTCCGCCATTCACGGTTTCGGGGTGTGACAATTTTTACGCTGGTGCTTTGTTTTTTTTATGATTTGCTACTTTTAAAACTATGAACATAAGTTGCTACACTTTTAATTTATTTTTTGGTTTGTTTTCATTAAAAAAGTTCTTTTATTCTTTAACAAAGAAGTATACATTGTGAATACACTTTCTTTTCTACTAACATTTCCTATATGATCTTTTCTATCAATAGTGACTTCCTCTGACTGATCTACCTTGTAGGGATCATCATGTCATTCCTTTAATGCATTACTCTCCTTGTGAAGCTAGTTGACGCTAACTCTGCATCATTTCTTCAGCAACGACTGCCCTCTCACTAATGTTGATGCACACATCGATTGTTGTGTTCTTTTATGTTAATGAGACTAGATGGGGGATAACTATACCACTAAGTGTTCTTCTGGGCACATATCTCCTCTTCCTTGAACAACCTATTTCGGTTACAATGTGATAATAGGATGTTAGCCGACATATCACATATAACTTATATTGATGTTATTACAAGCACTCCATCACCTCAAGGATCCAAAGGCATCTTCAATAAGATAGTGATCCCACCTTCTCCTCCTTCATGGATCTCAATGTATGGAACCTTCGAGTTTTGTATTAGTGACTCTTATAACTCGAAGGTTACAAATATCAGATCCCTCTAACTCATTGTTTACAAAGACTAGTTCATGCTCTTCATTTGTTCTTTGTGAACATGAAGGTTGGAATCAATCGACATAACCTCAACGATTAAAGGCATTCTCTCTCCTTGTTTTCTATGAAAAGTGTTATTGTGTGATATGCCTGATCTTGTTCGTTCTCTTTTGATAGCTGAAATTTCAAGTGGTAGATATCTTGGAAAATGGAGTTGCATTAATGTCCATTCCATTCCAAAGATTTGATGGATCAAGTCTTAATCACCTTTCTAAAAAGGTTGCACATATTTTTCTGTTTAAACTATTTCCTTATTTGACTAATTATTTTGTTTGTTTTATTATATTGTTTATTCTTTTGTAGCATTTTGTAAAGGAACCTGGAGGTGGCAATTTTGAGCCTAGTATGAAACTTTTGACATATCATCGTCCATAGAAGCATGCAGATGTATGTGACAAAATCTCTTTAAGTTCCTCATCAGTGAGACCATCTGCTAAGAACATTGAGTCACCCTCTCACGTTGATATTTTAACATTGACTAAACTCTCAATGTGATATAGCCTGTTCCAAATAAAAAATACTGATGAAAGCCTAGGGTGTTTATTTTTAATTTAATCATCTTTACCTTACCCTATCCTTGGAGGCATGCTTGCCGTATGCATCAAGTCTCATGTTCTGCTGATACATTGATCATAACCAAATGGCCTACCCTGATTGCGTAGTTATCCGCATAATAGATACTTCCCAGGTCCTTAAAGGACTAAGGGTTGTTTATGTCCCTAACCTCCTAGTTTAGCGTATGACATGATACCATTATGAATTAACCGTGGATCTTTGATTCTAGATTGCAACATACTCTATCGTACGAAAGTTTAAACCACTTTTTGTTAATGAGTTAAACTGTTAATGATTCACGCTGATTTCACCTCAGTTTGACTAAAACAATCCATTCTCTCCATTATCTTTTTAACAGAGCTTGATGATTCATTTTGTAAAACCACACAATGATAAAAGTTCAAAAGTCTATGTCGTTGGTTAGTCTATATACCGTACACTGTCACACGCACCAATCCATTCTTACCCTTACAATCTTCTTAAAAGTTTTATGATTCAACGTAATGTACCATATGATGACGAGAGCTTGACAAATCTGTGCTGATGCGTATATCATTGTTTGGCATATATTACATGCACCTATCCACTCTTGGCATTTTCTTCTAATAAATGATATTTATGATTCAGTGTATGAAACCACACGTTGATGAGATCTCGCAATACTATGTCAGTGAATGGTAGTTTAAGCCCACACTATCAAGATGCATCACACACTTACTAAGTGACCATCTCTAGGCACTAATTGATCGACGACGCTGATGGTGATGACATGTCTAATGTATCTATCTTATCCAAACGGTAACTTCTTGAATGCAGATTAAAAGGTCCATAATTATCTTGGGATATGAGATTTTTACAGCCGAGATCTCTTCAGTCATGAAAACATAAAAAATAAGAAAACTTTTTGGGTATAAGATGGGGATTCTTCATCTTAGGTCACTTTTACAAGAAATTCAAGAATTAAGCTCTCTCTAAAAAACACTCCAAATTGTCATCTTTCTCAAAGATTTCACCGTGTCAAAGCCCTTGTACGAGTTTGCTCCTAACACTAACATTATCGAAGGTCTTCATGCTCCTGAATCTACCATCATCACTCAATCCACCAATGTGTTGTTCTCAGATGAAATCTCAAAGTAGTTCACAAACTCACTAATCGAAGACTTTGTCGACTTTATCAAAAGCAATCCTCTTCAATATGCATTTTGTGATTTCCCAGAATCTTTCTACCCTAAACAAGTATGTGAGTTTTACTATACATGCTTTATTAATACTGTTGCTCGACAAATCACTGAAACCATTTTGTGGAATCCTTTTGAACTGATCTCTGTCTTCCTCGATTCAAAAGTTATCCGAAACACCCTATAAAGAAAGCTACAAATCTATTCTTGAAAAATTTGGGTATAACATCAAACTTCCAGTCGTCACTCGTGATCCATAAAAGAACACTCTTCGCCAATGTTTTAATGTAGGGTGGAAATACTTAACAGGTGTGATTAGAAAATGTGTTGGTCACAAGACTTGTAAATCAACTAAATCACTTTGAGCAAAGAATTTTATATTCAATTGTTTACAAGAAGAAACTAGATTTTTCTCAACTATCTATTGATCAAATGGTTAATTGCATTACTGGAAACAAGAAGCCATCGAATGTTCCTTATCCTCGTTGGCTTGGTCATTTCTTGTATCAAGAAGAATGTTATATTGAAAGTCATTGAATTATTATTCCAATTCTTGCCCTTGCCTTGAAAATTATCAATGATGCTTCATCTAAGGATGAGTTGCCTATTACTGCAAGGATGGAAAAGTGGATTGATAAACCCTATGCAGTTGAATCGTCAGACCGGTGATGAAGAGGATAATGATGATACCGGTGATGAAGAAGATAATAACGCTGAGAATGATGATGATTCAAAAGCTGAGAATAAAGCAAGGTATGATGATGAATAAGACATTTATAAAGATGAAGAAGACTCGACAGCTAACATGGGAGATGACGTCACTCAGAAAATGAAATCTCCTCCATGGTTGAACATGAACATCCTTTTTTCAACTACTTCTTCATCTTCTTCTTTTACTAATGACATTATAGATCATGGATGAACCCCTCCCATTGGAGATACTACTAAGCCAATGATCTAGGATGAACCTTCTTCGAAACCTTCTCCTCTTACGTAAGTTGATACTATTTATGAAGCTGAAACGATTCCCCATTCACCATCACCCATTATTACTATTATTATCCATCATGGTGATCACGGAGAATCCAACTCCCACTTTGCAACCATTGTGCTTTCCCAACTCTTCTTAATTGTGTAGTTAACTCAACCAATGGATAAAAGGTTGACTAAAGTTTAAAAGGATGTGGCTATAATGAAGAGACATATGGCTTTAGATAATGATGATCTTGATGATGATATGGTTGTTGATTACACTCCATCTAATTCCCCAGGTGATAACCCTCCTCTACCTCTACCTTAATCACTAAATCTTCGTCAACCACCTCCTCCACCATCTCATCCACCTCTAAGAACTCCTTCTCCTCCTCCTAACTCACCTCCCCATTCTGATGTTGGCGAAAAAGGGAGAGTTATCAAGAGGGTCCTCAGCCAACACAAATACAGGTGGTGGTTGCATCTCAACCTAAGATGACTAGAAGGGTTTAAGTTGAAACTGAAACTAAAAAACTAATTTGTTGCTTATGTTGAGGCTACAACTGATCAGCCTATTCCAGATACTAGTGAAGAATTAGAAACTGATGACAATGAAGGGTTCCGGGATCTGGGTTTCATACAAGTTTTGGATAAGGTGTCTAAGTCCATAACTATATTTGGTATGTAGTTGACTCGATTTAGCATGGTCCTTAGGGGTTGCATGGAATCGGAACAATTTGGATAGACTTTTGTGAGAAGAGGATATTTATGATTTATTAATATATTATAAGTTCTACTATATTAATATGAAATCATATTATTTAATTAGTATTGATCAAGAATTAATTTTGTGATCAAAAGAGACTAATTAAATATATGGGGATTGATTGTGTAAATCATTCATTCTTATATAGTGGGCTTATTATCCATGATTCTACATGTTGGGCTAAACCCAATGGGTGACCCATGGATGCTCCATGGAGGTTAAAACCCATGAAGCATAAGGAATATGGAAAGACATGCACATTAGGGTTTGCATGGTGTAACCCTAATTACATTACACTATATAAAGGAACCCATAAACTTGGAAATCGGCACTTAAGATACAAAAGTGAGGGCTAGCCGATTTTGGTGCAATATAATCTTCTCCCAAGTTATTCTAATTGTTGGTGGTGTTGTGTGAAGCATTTGAGGCATCATATTTGGATGCTAGGCTCACAAAGTCTTAATGAATCAAAGCTACAAGAAAGGTATGTCATTCTGCTAGAATTTTGAATTACATACACCCCATGATATGCTAGTTAGGATGAAACCTTGGAAAATGAGAAAGTTTGCATGTATAATTGAGAAAACATAGATCCAAGGTTTCTAAGGTTGCATGCACACCATAGGAGTGTTAGAATGTTGAAAACCAACAGTGGTATCAAAGCTTAGGCTTGCTTTCAATTATACTTGACGTTATTTACTAAAAAAATCGATTTTCTGATCACTCTTCAGTGAACTCGCCGAGTCCAATGGGGGGAATCGACGAGTCTATGTTGAAATTCATCCAACTCGTCGAGTTGGTTCTTGCACTTGATGAGTTGGTGGCCCTGAGTGCAGAATTTGAAGTTTCAATGCTGGAATTGGACTAGAATCATTACCCTAAACTGTGTTTAGACTCTTAAACCTGTTTTTCATGTGGTAATGATTATGCTTATCTAATTTCAAAGATAATTGTCAAAGTTTCAAGTTTTATATTAAGTTTATATGATTCTTGAAAATTGTTGAGATGAATTATGCATGCTTATGAGTTTTGTTAAGATCATAGAAATTATTTGACATGCTTGTTAGCTTAATTGTTTTTCTAAATCCTTTTTAATGGGCTCCATAACTTGTCCTCAAGTTATGAAATTCCAAGATTCTTTTCCATTAAAATCATTAAAACTCATAAGTTATAGAAATAAAAGGTTTTGAATTGTTCCAAAACTTGTCCTCAAGTTTTGGAATTTGTAAAGTCACTTTAAAATACTTTAATTCCAAACCCTAGAATTTTAAAAGTTTAGAATTCAACCCTTATACTATTATATTATTAATATTCTATTATATATATATATATATATATATATATATATATATATATATATATATATAAGAATAAGTCAGTCTTACAGTTAGTAGGCCTCACTCACGAAGCCGGTCTATAAGGGGGTATAAGGTTGCTTCCTATAAAATGGCGACTTATTGGGTGTCCACTTTCACCCACCGCTTCCTTGACTGGAGGAGGGTCGTTAACCGAACAGGTAGGATAGGACACTAATTCTTATTAAGTATAATGATAATTATAAAGTAACTAAACCTTTTATAAATTGCCAATCATAGTTTCTTTAGGAAAATGTGAAATTGATG
Source organism: Lactuca serriola (assembly GCF_051521515.1). Lineage (NCBI taxonomy): Eukaryota > Viridiplantae > Streptophyta > Magnoliopsida > Asterales > Asteraceae > Lactuca > Lactuca serriola. The sequence goes on along the minus strand of NC_136410.1, from coordinate 293,451,242 downwards.
CAAACCCATGAAATTACACTTTGCACCTTGCTAAGTTGTTAGTGGAGTGTGTGTGGTTAACCGGCACACTAACTTGGACTAACAAGGGTGGCAAAGGGTGGCTTAAGGTTTGTCATAGATCGGTGGAGAGTGTGTGGTTGACCGACACATCGATTAGGTGATAAAATTAAAAGTACCAAGTTAATTTTCATGGTTATTCACACCTTGTTTGTGATCCTCGGTATCACATTCACAAACTTGAAGGGCATAATTGAGATTTACACATGCCATTGAATTGTTCAATGAATCTCAAAATATCTAGGAGTTTTAATCCAATTAAAACCTAATAATCTATTTCGTTTTTCATGATGGAAATTGGTAAATCGTCATTTACCTACCTTGAAGTATTTTGTAGCTTGGATTACGGCATCCCTCTTCCAAGTTATTAAATATTGTGTTGGGTCCTAGCCTTAATATTTCGTTTGGGTGTCTTATTAATGACTCTTTATGAAATCTAATCTTGTCTTTCTTCCTTTTCAGATGTCTTTCAACAACGCTTCTGACTCAAATGCTACTGGCTCCTTCTCTCTCATGAATCTTTGTAGGACAGTCATCTTTGATGGAACGAATTTCAATGATTGGATTAGGAACATAAGGATGGTCACTCGTTATGAGGACAAGCAATATGTACTCGACAAGGAGCTTAAGGTCATCAATGAGTCACCTGCTACTCCCAAGGAGACTGCTTAGTACACTACTCATGAGAAGGATGCCACTAAGGTATCTTGTATCATGTTGGCTACCATGACAGCAGAACTCCAGAAATCCTATGAAGATTTCTACTCTTATGAGATGCACCAGGACCTGATGGAAAGATACCATCAGAGTGCTTGTCACAAAAAGTATGAAATCATCACCTCTATGATAACAAAAAAATGAAGGATAAAGAGTCCATCACGGGCCACCTGTAGAAAATGCAAAGATTCGTGGACCGTTTGCTAAAGTTAAAAGTTAACTTTGATGAGGAGTTAGAAATAGATATCATTCTACACTCCTTACCCTCTTCTTATGATCAATTTCACTTGACCTATGATATAAACAAGGAGGAGGTCACATTTAGAAAACTTCAAGGACTTTTGACGACTGCTGAATGTAGTCTCAAACGTAAGAATGTTGTTACCACTCCTACTACAACCCCTATTCTGGCTATCGGGCAAGGTAAAGGGAAAAAGAGGAAGACCCATTCGAAGGGTACCACGGGAAAGTATCTTGATGGCTCCTCTTCGAGTGGAACCAAAGGAGGTTCTACCACTCCCTTTTCTAACCCGAAGGACGCACAATGCTTCTACTGTAGGAAAAAGGGCACTGGAAGCGAAGCTGCCCCAAGTACTTGCAGGATGTTAAGGATGGGAAAGTGAAACCCACCCATGCAAGTATTTACAATATATTGTCTAATAACTCACCACATACTAAATCTTGGGTCCTCGATACACGGTGTGGAATTCACATTTCTTCTGATTTGCAGGGCCTAAGAAGACGTGAGGATGTGGAGCACGGGAAGATAAACTTGATCATGGGGAATAGGAAAGCTTCACTTGTCACCAAGATTGGAGTTTATTCTTTATTGCTTAGTAGTGGGTTAATATTAGATTTGAATAAATGTTGTTACTTGTCTGAAATGGCAAGACATATTATTTCCTTTCATGGTTTGTACAAAAAAGGATTTACTTTTTCAGTTGATAATGAATGTGGTGGTATTAACGCTTTTTATAATGGTGTTTTTTATTTTAAAGCATTACCTTGTGATGGTGTATATGAAACTGTGTCGGTTGTAGACAACTTAGGAAATAATGTATTGAATATTGATTCTTCCACTAGTTTGGATGAGGCATCCTTGTGGCATTGTCGTCTTGGACATGTCAAAAAGAAGCGCATACGCCGACTCCAAAAGGTTGGAGTCTTGGAGTCACTTTACTTAAAGTCATATGATAGTTGCGAATCTTGTTTACCTGGAAAAATGACTAAGTCACCCTTCATTGGTACTTGTGATAAGGGTGAAGCTTTGTTGTACCTCATACAAACAGATGTGTGTGGACCCTTCAGAACTACCACATGGGATGCTAACCACTTCTATGTGACTTTTACTGATTATTACAGTAGATATGGTTATGTCTACTTAATCAAGAATAAGTTAGAAACCTTTGAAAGATTCAAACAGTTTAAACAAGAAGTGGAGAATCGGTTGGGCAGGAAGATAAAGATGCTCCGATCTGATCGGGGTGGTGAGTATCTTAGTATCGAGTTCCTTGACTATCTTAAGGAATGTTGAATTTTTTCACAATTGACACCTCCTAGGACACCACAGCTGAATGGTGTGGCTGAGAGGCGCAATCGAACCTTGTTAGACATGGTTCATTCCATGATGAGTCCAACTTCGTTACCAATCTCATACTGTGAGTATTCCTTAGAGAATTCCACCCATATCCTTAATATTGTCCCTAGCAAAAAGGTTGCCAAAACACATCACGATATGTGGACTTGGAAAGTTCCCACTTTAGAGCACATCAAGATTTGGGGTTACGTGGCTTTCGTGAGGCGTGAGACTCCCGACAAGCTCGAACCTCGAAGAGAGCAGTGTATTTTTATCAGCTACCCATAGAAACCTTTTGGTTATCTCTTCTACAGACCGAGTGACAATCGTGTCTTTGTGGCGAGAAGAGGAGTCTTTCATGAGAGAGAATTCATAAGCCAAGGAAACAGTCGTGATGAGTTCAAAACTCTTAGATCGTTTAAATCTTTCACAAGTACGATAAAAGAAAACTTAACAGTTTAAGAATAAAATAAGAACGAACACAGAACAGAATCAAATATGAGCTTATGATTCAAAACTAAGTCACTCCTCAGCAGAGCACGATGAAGAACTTCCGCTGTAGAGGCGAGCTAGGGTTTACAATCTACAAAAACGAAAACAATGAAAGCTATTTCTTCTAAGTCTGCATGCATGCAGCTTATATACTAAACCCTAATAAAATAATGCATGGCTGGACAGGGCCAATACCGGCGTTTAAACTAGGCTATGGACAGAGCCTATGACGCAATCCACTAGACTCAACAATCTCCCCCTTTGCGTCAAATGAGGCGAGAGATTATTTCTTCTGAGCAGGTCTTCCCGTCTTTATAACTTTAAACAGTTTAGGAATAATGGCGAGAAGAGTCTGTCGGAATAGAATGTACCACCTCAACATGTCGACGAACAGCTTTTTATCAGCAGCACTGTTCTGGTCGCACCTTTGTATGATCTCCAAGATATGCTCGAGACAAGTCGTCGAGAAAAGGTGTTTGACAACAAGAGAGAACATACATTTTTGACCTTCACCCCTGAGAAACATTACTGTGTGATACTTGGAATCTATCTTCCCCTTGATCATGGAATTAACATTGCTAGCTCTGCCCATGGGTTTGATCGTTGGTTGCTTGTGTATGGCAGATGCAATTTCCTGGTCCACCTTTGCTACCTCATGTATGTGGCAAACAAGCATACGCTTGACATGATCGATAATTGGCTCATACTCCTGATGATTTGACAAAAGAATGTTGTTGAGAAGTATCCAGTCATGGGGGTTGTGGTTCGGTAGATCAGCAAGGGAAAAATGGTGAACTGAGCCTTCGGTTCCTCTAGTCACTCTGAATTTGACGTTGATAAATTTCACTGCTGAATAGGGCTTCATCACCTAGACGGTGGTTATCTTCTTTGAGCTCCAAGTCTAGTATTGAGGTTGAGCAAACTCCAAGTAAAACTCTATCAAATCCCTATCTACCTTCGGGTCTGGAGACGGAATGGAAGCAGTCGAGTTGAAACAGTGGAAGATGAATGCCTTTCGAGTGATTGGCATATCGAACTACGCATCCTTGGAGTTGTCATGGCTAAATGACATTATCGGCTCGAGCCATAGAACAACTGGCTCTTCAATTGCACACCTCTGAAGCGAATCTTTTGTCCATTCAGGGAACATGGCCTTTTTCTTTTCTAGGAGCTCCGCCTCCTTTCGCTTCTGTTCTAGCTCAACTCTCTGCTTCATGAAAATTTCTTCAGTTTATTTTTCAGAAGAGTTAACCTTTGGGACAGGCTTCCTGGGAATTTCAACATAGACATCCTCTTCGTTGTCTGTATCGTCTTCACCAATCTTCTTCTTTTTCTTATCCTTGTTACTGACCGAAGCTTCATTACCCTTCGGTTCAGCAGCTGGCTTGGATCTAGATGGAGGAGGTTGATTCTTCTCTTGCTTCAACTTTTTCTCTCCCCCTTGTTGCGGTTGGACACCAGTCACCGTAACACCCTCGATTAGGCTGAAAACATCCAGTGCCGGTCGGAGCTTGTCTGCCAAGTGCCTTCGGATGGTGATAGTGAACAGTGGATCATCACCTTCAATAAGATGAAGAAGGATGGAGTGAACATCTGCAGCAGAACTCCGTATAACCTCCCTTTCTGACTTGAGGTCATGAATCTCAGCATGAGCAGTTTGCAGCTTTTGTGTTTTCAATTTAAGCTGATTTGTGCGTCTGGCAAGCTCATCCATAATTCCATTTTCCATAGCTAAGTCTGCTTGCAGTTGAGTTAAGCGTTCGTTGACATTAGCATGGAATGTTTCATTTGCCTGTTTAATAGCAAGGCGTGCCGCTTCAACGTTCGAGCACTCAGACTGAAGAGTCTGTTGAAGAGTCTCTACAGAAGAATTAACAGTGGCGGCATTCTTGGCAGCAACAGCCTGCAAAGAATCTAAAAACAGATGAGCTTGGGAAACTAGTTTATTGACTTCTGTGGTCGCTTCCTTGCACTCTTATGTAGAGGCATCAACAGCACGAGAGTCCTGTTGACATTGGGAAGGGGAGGCTTCAATAGCCTTGGCTGCAGCAGATAATGAGGCTGAATGCTCAGCAACAACGGAATAGAACAGGGCCTTCATTGCGGCATTTGAATAAGCTCCTGAGGAAGAGGAGGAAAGTAGTTGATCCAGCTTGTCGTTTACCACCTTGAGATGACGTTTGGTGATAGGCTCATCGTCATCATCCTCACTTTGTACTCGGTAAGGACTGAAGTATGTGGAGTCGAACTCCAAGTCCTCACCACCCAAAATCGGGGTTTTTTCTGTAGAAGGTTTTAGAGATAAGGGTTTGGAAGAAGTTGGAGGTTCGGTTGTTACTGGAGGTTTGGTTGTTAGAGGAGGTTCGGTTGTAAAAGTAGGTTCGGTTACAGGTGGTTTGGGAATAGTGAATGAAGGTTTTATGGTGGTGTTTGAGGTTATATCTGTGAAAATGGGAGTGGGAATGGGTATTGAAGTGGAGGGTTGAGAGGTGGTTGTTTGAGAGATAGGAGGCATAAAAGCAGGAATTGTAACAGGTGGAGGTGAAGGAGGCAAAGAATGAACCAAAATTTCTGGAGTAGGGGAGTGAGGTGGAGTGCCCCCTCGGCCCGAAGCCTCTTCATCAGAGCTTTCGTTCTCAGAGTCTGAAGATGGAGCATTCATCTGCTTAGGAGGAACGTATTCTGAATCCGAATCGCTTGAGGATTGAAGAATAAGTCTCCTAGCAGGCTTCTTCTGCTTCTTGGGTTGAGGTTGAGAAGGAGTAGCTTTATCTGTTTTCCTCTTCCTGGGGGTTTGCCGCTTGGATGGTTTTGTTATCGGTCCCTCCTTCTACGATTCAGGTTTCTTGCCCCTTTTGGCTGGTTTGTCATCCTCTTCAATGGAGCGAAGCATTGTAGGAGTAAGCTCACGTGGACCAACGGACTTACGTTTCCTATACTGCTGAAGAAGATTGCTTGATGCTGAGATACAACCGAGCATGGTTTCAGGAATATAGCCGATGTAAGAGAATTTGGTGGGATCAGTGACGATAATCTTCGTCGTATGAAAGGTGGCGATTGAAGAAAGCAAGGAATCCGCCATAATTGGGACATGATTGTGATCCATTGTCCACTTAGTGATCATAGTCAAGAAACGCCCACATGAAATTTCTGAGTGCTTGGACGAAGAGAGTAGGCTTTGAACCAGCTGCTGCCAAATAATGGACCCATAGTCAAGGTTGAGCCCACTGTACAACCCATACAACACCGTCATGAAAGCCTTGCTAGCACCGTCAGAACCAGCACTCCACTCAAGCATACCCTTGAATAAGAGTGTGAAAAGAACATTCCATTGAGGAGGAAGGCAGGACTTCATGAATTTGGTGACGTTTGTTAGGATTTCAGTATACTCCATCTGATAAAACATTGTAAACAATTGGCCAGTTGTAATGGAATCAGGGTTTACCAGAGACGGATCTTGAGAAAGACCGATTAGGGCATATAGACCTTCTCATCATGAAGCTCGAAGTGGATACGTTCATTCGCCTTGTCGTAGAATGTCGTAGAGTAGACATGTGACAAGAACGACATTAGCACAATTTCAACCTCTGTCAGTGCATCGACGAGTGGTGAGTATTTGAAACACTCAACCACAGACAGCATGTACGACTCATAAACGAAGGGAGTGAGATCGATGATTAGGTTTTGTTGGGGTTTTATAGTGAGTAGTGGTTGACGAACTGAGGTATCATGAACAGATGAAGATTCTGCCATTGTAGGAGCTTGAGAATGACGATGAACAGTTGCAGAAAATAGTCGGGTTTCTTTGAGAGCTTTTTGGAAGTGATAAAGGTTGAGAGAGTACCGTTCCAATTCCTTTTATACGTACAAGGAAGAGAGAGAAGAATCTGGATGAAATCTTGGATGATCTCTAAAATCGCGCCTGAGTTGATGTGGGAACAGTTGGCGTGTCGAAGATGAAGCAGGAGAGAGAATACGTTTCCCCTTTTTCATGCCTTTTCATAAAATCACCTTTTTCAAATCGCCAAAACTTTTGGATTTCTGCTGAGTCAGCGACCTTTTTATCCCAATCATTTCACCTGATGACGCTTGAGTGTTTGTGCCTTGAGAATCTGTGTAAAACTTAGAATTTTGGAAAATTTAAAATTTTCATGCAATGGGTGTAAAGGATAAAGAAATAAAGCGAGCTTTTTAGGAGTTTCTGTGATGTCGTATTTAGACATAAAACAAATGATTCTGGGCAAAAATCACTTCCTTCACAGTCAAGAGAGACATTGAAGTGCTTGTTTGGTTTCCCTTGAAATAACGATCAATAACTTGTTGAGAAGTTTTGAAAGGCATCTTTTAAAGGTTAAAGTGGGTGGCTTTCGCTTCAATTCATAATTCCGATACTTAACATAAGACCAAAAGAGAATGAACTACTTGTGAGATCATTGTGATCTGTTGAACAAGTAGGTGAGAAATATTTTATAGTGACAAGAGAATTTAAGAAATCTAAAAAAAATTAAACTGAATCTTTTAGGGTTAGAGAAACCTTGGTGAAAGGCAATCTCATAAAGATTACTCAAAAAGAAAAAAAGATTTCATTGGGTAACAAGTAATTTATTGAATTTTTGAATTCACCGTCAATTCATTAGTGGTGTTGAATTTTGGTTTCACTTAGTACATAGTGACATGAAACTAAGATCATGAACACAGATTTTGTATAACCATAAACCTCAGTGGTTAAAAGTGAGAGTCTTAGGGGTTATATTGATGAAATGAAATAGATGGAGAAAGATGATGGAGATGGTATAAGAAGCGAATGTACCTCTGCTTATTAAAGAAAAGAGGGTCCAAGAAGACAACTCTAAACTCCGTTTGAGTAGAGTATGGTAGCTCATGATTAGAGTGAACTTGATAGCCTGGATTGGGAAAACATGATTGGTGTTGATCATGTTATTAGGGCTTCACTCAGAATCAGTTGAGGCTTGAGGCTACATATAGCAGCATGCTTCTAGGGATGCCTAACTAGCAAAAAAACTTTTACCTGCCTTAGATGTGCCATCGAGAAACACACTTAGAGAAACATAAAAACGTTAGAAATATGAAATAAGTAAAAGAAAATATTTTTGGATTTTTTGTGAGAATTGACCAATTGAAAAAAAATATTTTTGGGATTTTATTAGTAGAAAAGAAGTAATGAAAAAATATACAAAAGAATATATTTGAAATGCCTTAAAAAACAATAGGCTCAGAAGGACCGAACCCGAAATAGATCGAACGCTCGGTTCATTTTGGTTCATGGACCAACTTCACCCGAGATCGACCGAACCTGAAATAGACCAAACGCTCGGTTCATTTCGGTTCATATAGGTTCGCTCTATTTCGCTTGTTACCTTTATGGGAGCGAAGGCGATTTCGGTACTGACTCGGCTTGCATCATTCCTAGGCCTTGTAAAATCTTATTAAAGCTTGCTTCAGTTAACGCCTTTGTGAATATGTCTGCCAGTTGATTAGTCATTCCGAAAAAGTGAATTTCGACGTTGCCATCTTCGACGTGATCCTTGATGAATTGGTACCTTAGTGCGATGTGCTTAGTCTTTGAGTGTTGCACTGGGTTGTGACAAATTCTGATTGCGCTTTCAGAGTCACAGTATAATGGGATTTTCTTCATGTTTAAGCCATAATCCCGGAGTTAACTCTGTATCCATACGACTTGAGATGTACAGGATGCTGCCTCAATGTATTCGGCTTCTGCAGTGGATAACGAAAGACAAGTTTGTTTCTTTGATAGCCAACTGACTAATTTTCCATCCAGAAATTGACATCCTCCTTTGGTGCTTTTATGATCCAATCCACAGCTACCCAGATCGGCATCTGAAAATGCTTGCACAAAGAATCCGGAGTTGGCTGGATACCATAGACCGAGAGAGGAAGTTCGATTTAGATAGCGAAAGATGTTCTTCACTGCTTGAAGATGAGGTTCTCGTGGGTTGGCTTGAAATCGAGCACAATAACAAACATAGAACATGATATCAGGTCTACTGGCTGTAAGATACATCAGAGACCCGATCATCTGTCGATAAAGCGTTGTATCAGCATCTGGTTTCTCCAATGATGGTGTGAGTTTCGTTCCAAAAGTCATTGGTACTTTTACTTTGGAGTCTCCCGTCATTCCAAACTTGGTGAGCAAATTCTTGGTATATGCTTCCTGATTAATAAAAATGCCTTCAGGTCCCTGTCTAATGTTCAATCTAAGAAAGAAATTAATTGGACCCATTGAGCTCATTTCAAATTTAGTTTCCATCAACTTTCGGAATTCATCTATTAAGCTATGATTCGTGGAGCTAAAGATGATGTCATCAACGTAAATTTGGACTATCATAAGGTGGTTACCTTCTTTCTTACGAAAGAAGGTTGGGTCAACCGAACCTTGTTTGAATTTAGAGATTTTTAAGAAAGGAGTGAGTGTTTCATACCATGCTTTGGAAGCTTGTTTCAGGCCATAGACAACTTTGTCGAGGATATAGCAATGATCAGGATACTTCTCGTTCACAAATCCTGGCGGTTGCTCAACATATACGATTTCTTCAAGTTCACTATTGAGGAAGGCACATTTGACGTCCATCTGATAGACTTCAAAGTTCTTGTGAGCAGCGTACGCAAGAAAGATATGAACAAATTCCAATCTAGCCACTGGAGCGAAGGTTTCTTCATAATCAATTCCCTCTTCCTGACAATACCCTTTTACCACTAGCCTTGCTTTATTACGAATGACATTTCCTTCTTTGTCCATCTTGTTTCTGAACACCCATTTGAGACCGAAAACCGAAGCATCCTTTGGTGTTGGAATAAGACACCATACCTTGTTTCATTCAAACTCATTTAGCTCATCCTGCATGGCTTGAACCCAGTCTGAATGATCAAGAGCCGAATTAACAGTCTTTGGCTCAATTTTGGACACGAATGAATTGAACATACAAAACTTGACTTTTGAAAATAGAGCAGTCTGTTTCGATTTGATTTGAGAGCGAGTTAACACCTTTTCAGAGGATTCACCAATGATTTGAGTATGGGGATGATCTTTGGTCCATTTCACAAGTGGAGGAAACTTTGGATCATAGATGGGATCCAATTCAGCATTGATATCTTCTTCGAGTTCAGATAAATTGTCATCTTCACTAACTGTTTTCTCCCCCTCGAAAATTGATTCACGTTCAAGACCAGCATTTGTACCTCCTTCATTGGTTGGAATTTCAGTGGAGGTTGTTGTGTTTGACGATGAGTTCTCCCCCTGGAAAGAAGAACCTTGATCATGATGAGGAGAAGAACCCTCCCCCTCGACAGTAGGATGGTCACCAGAAGGTTGCTCTTAACTTCTTAACATAACTATCGTCAAAAGTGACATAATATGTTTCTTCAATTTTCTTCGAGTGTTTATTGAGAACTCTATATGCCTTGGAGTTCAAGGAGTAGCCTAAGAAGATTCCTTCGTCTGCCTTAGCATCGAACTTGTTTCAATTCTCTTTGGAGTTGAAAATGAAGCATCTAGAACCGAACATATGAAAGAATTTCACGTTTGATTTTCGATTGTTCTAGATCTCATAAGGAGTAATTGAGAACCGTTTATTCAAGTAAGATCGATTCTTAGTGTAACATGTAGCCGCAATTGCATCAGCCTAGAAGTATAATGGCAAGGATGCGAAGCATAACATGGTGCGAGCAGCTTCACACAGGGATCCATTTCTCCTTTCAACAATGCAGTTTTGTTGTGGAGTATAGCGGGCTGAGAAATTGTGAGTCGTCCCCTTTTCAGCAAGAAAACTTTCAAAATATTTGTTTTTGAATTCCAGGCCATTATCGCTCCTTATATTACGAACAACCTTTCTGAGTTGCGTTTCAGTCTGTTTAATGAAGAGCTTGAGCTTTGGTGAAGCTTCAGACTTTTGCTTGAGAAAGAAGGTCCATGTGAACCTTGAGAAACCGTCTACTATAACCCGAATATATTTGTTTCCTCCAATGCTTTCGATGGACGATGGACCACATAGATCAATATGCAGTAACTCCAATGGTTCTATTACCTTAGAGTTGATTATTGAAGGATGGCTTTGACGACTCTGCTTTCCTATTTCACACGTTGCACAGAGATGTTCTTTATCGAATTTCAGAACTGGCAGCCCTCAAACATGATCACCTAAAACTAATTTGTTGATGTCCTTGAAATTTAGGTGAGAGAGTCTTCTGTGGCATAACCAGCTTTCATCAGAGTCAGCCTTTGTGAGTAAACAGATTGCTGGTTTACCTCTTATCGGAATGAGGTTCAGTGGATACATTTCTCCTTTTTGCTTGGATTTTAATAGAACGTTGCTTGACTTCTTCTCGACAATTTCTTAGCCTTCATCGTCGAAAGATACTTTTAACCCGGTACCAACCACTAGCTGTGATACACTGATGAGATTGTGTTAGAGCCCTTCAACGTATGCTACCTTCCTTATGGAGAATTCGCCATTAGTGACCATTTCGTAGCCTTTAACAGTTCCAAAAGAGTTGTTCCCATACTTTACAATACCGCCATCTTTGAGAGAGCGAAACTCCCCTTAGTTCCTCCTTCCTTCCTGTCATGTGACGCGAGCAGCCACTATCAATGTACCATTCTTCGTCAAACTGCTCGTCACGTATAACCTGCAAAAGATTAAGCAGATTTAGGAACCCAAAGTTTCTTAGGTCCTTGTGAGCCTTTTACAGGACATGGTATAGTAAGAGAAATATCAACCATATATGTGCTTTTAATTAAAGTTGTTTCATCTTTTCTTTTAATGGTGAAAACTTTAATTTTTGTTGACTTGGGAGGACTTCGGTTTTTGAAGGAAGGACTGGTATTTAGAGATTTGGAATTAGGAGAGACGTTAGGTTCTTGGTTTTTTTTTATCAGACTTGTAGGCTTGAGGACCGGAACTTTTTTTTCGATTGGAATTAGATGACGGACCGAAACTTCCTTTTCGGTTGGAGTTGGATGAGGGACCGAAACTCCCCTTTTGGTTGTTCAAGAATGAGGGACTGAAACTCTCCTTTCGGTTGGAGTTGGATGAGGGACCGAAACTCTCCTTTCGGTTGTTGATGGGTGATGGACCGAAACTGCTCTCTTGGTTGTTGATGGGTGATGGACCGAAACTGCTCTTTCGGTTCCAATCTGTTGAAGGACCGAAACTTTCTTTTCGGTTCCTATCGTAAATGTGCTTCTGGTTCCTTGAGTTTTCTTCCAATTTAGACTTCCTTTCAATCCTTACAAAATCAGGATTCTAAGAGTTCCAAAATCGCTTTCTTTCGGAGAGATTCTTCTTGTATCTTACGTTTCGTTGATGTTTTCGATCAGCCACCTGTTTTGGATTTCTATGAATGTTGGCCTTTCTTTTAAAAGCATGATCGTAGCATTCACTCTTTGTTGAAGAAGTATCACTCGTGGTTTGCATCAGTTCATCCACATATGTTTTAAGTTCCACTTGTGCTTGGTACGTCGTACTTTGTAGGCTCATTTAGTGGTTCAGGTATATATCTACCTTTCACTCTGCATGAGGTGTTCTGAGAAAGACCCTTCGCCTCGTCAGCGTTGTCGATTGGGGCTGACCAAAAGAATTCATCACATCCACCATCATTGTCTTCTTCAACCATCGCGGTTAACTCTGTAGTTTGTTGTGGAGTGACTCCTGGCACAGTGTAGACTTGGTTTGGGGTAGTCTGAACCTTTGCATACACAACAACTTTAGCTTTGAGAACTTTGGACTTGTCGGTAGAAGAACGAGCAAACTCAACAAAGTTTTCAGAAATATGGTTCTTATTGGACTTTGGTTCATTATTGGCTAATTCAGAACAGTCTACCAAATCTTCTACAGAAATTTCACTCATATCATCATCCTCATTAAGTTCAGATGTATTTTCAACATCAATTTTGTTTTTTGAACTTAAGTTGGCATTCAATGAGTCAAATTTTTGTATTGTTTTGGCTCTCAGTTTCAATCTATCATTTTCATCTAGTAGATTTTTGAGCATGTCCTTGTGGTCCTTGGACTTTATGTAAGATTCAATTTTGTCCAGACCTATCTTATATGTTGGAGACACTTCATCTGAAGATACAACCCTTTCACAGTTGTATGCTTCTGCATCGATTTCATCCTCCTTTAATTTAAGGAAAGGTAAAATCATACGATGAATTTTCTTCCCTATTTCACAATCAAGATGCAACTGGGTGATGTTAAAATAAAGTCTCTTAGCAATTAAACAAAAAACATTTCTCTGCTTGTGAAGTTTAAGATTGTCTCTTTGTAAATAAATGGAATCATCTTTAGATCTAATTAATTCCTTTTCCATTTGCTTGATCCACATTCTTCGTTCCTCACTCTTTGATGAAATCCTGTTGATTTGATCAGTTAGGTTAGAATTCGTGACACGGTTTTGGGTGAGACTGCTACTTATGCTAGAGAATTTTGACTTCCTTTTCATAATTATTATCAGGTATTTTTAGAGAAGCAAGAATATCTTGTACTTTTTTGATCAACTCATCACATTCGTTGATCTGAGCACTGATAGGCTTGGCAGCAAAACATCTGTCCTCTCGCTCTCTTTCTTCTTCAACTCCCCCATTAGTTGTGTATCCTCTCATTTGGGACACACCCTCGGTCACTGAAAAGCATCTTCCCATTGAGTGCTCTGCTTTTGCCATCATAGCTTTTCTGTGAGTAGGTTCCTAACTTCATCATCCTCAGAATCTGTGGACCAAACTTCCACACCTCCAAACTCATCATTGTTGGTTGAACCCTACACAATTAAAGCATTCATAGTAGAGTTATTAACATCGGAATTTCTTTTCTTTATCTCCTCCAATCTTCTCAGGAGGCTCGCTTCCTCATCATCTTCGTCTGTCTTCTCTTCTTTCTTTCTCAGCATGCAGTCTTTGGCAAAATGATTTTTGCCTCCACAGTAATGACAGTCAAATCCTGAGTTGCCTCCAGTTTTAGCTTCCTTCTTTGACTCTTCGGATTTTGATCCCAACTTTGGTTGCTCTTTGATCCGTTCGGCGCTATAACTTCCCTGCTGGTTTTGGTTCTTGTTGGCTGGGAATTTCTTCTTTATGAATTTTCTGGGGTTTGACACCATCATTGCATATTCTTCGCCGGTTAGATCAAAATCAGCAAGATCAAATTCCTCTTCTTCTTCAATCGAACTCTTTCCTTTGGAGACAAGAGCTAAGGAACCCAGACCCGAAATTACATTCGTTTCCTTCGATAAGGCATTTTCATGAGATTTTAAAATACCCACAAGTTTTGCCAGAGAGTATGACTTGACTGTTCATGAGCTTTGACAGTTGACACAACGGCCATCCATTCAGGTCTGAGACCATTCATGAAAGTGACCTTTTGTTCAATCACCTTTCTTTCAATTCCATGCTTTATCATCTTACTCAAAAGATGATTGAAACGATCGAAAGTTTGGATAAGTTTTTCTTCAGGCTTTTGCTTAAAATCACCAAACTTTGATAACAGGAGGGTTTGAATAGAGTGTTCCAGATCTTCATCTGTGGAATATAATTCCTTCAATCTATCCCATACCTCCTTAGCTGTAGCACAGGAACTTACCAAACGAAACGTATCCGATTGCAGCGCAAACCTTATCATCCTTAGAGCTTTGATGTTGCACTGAAACTTCTCTTTTTCACCCTGAGGAATGTGTTTGATGTCATTAAAAAGCTGATTGTATTCTTTCTGCGTTTTAACAATCTTTGACGTGCTAGAATGAGCGAATGGGCCTGAAGTGATTGCTTCCCAGATTAGATAACCATTTTCCTCCGATCCAATAACGTAATCTTCAAAGTGATGCGTCCAGACTTCATAGTCTTACGTATACAAGATCGGTATTCTTGTTGTAGACCCTATGTTGTTGGGGATATTTATCAGATTGGTTTGAGAATCGTCCATAGACATTGTGAATATTTTTGATCGAAAACCTGTAAAAGATCAGACTTGTAATTTTTCGATTAGGGTTATATTAACAATTAATGAGATACGGCAATGAAGAATGATGGCTCAATAAATATCAATCAATGTGGAATAAAAACCTATGAACTTCTTCGACAGAAGAGGTGTGTATAGATTACACAGTCTCCTGCTCTGATACCAATTGATGAGTTCAAAACTCTTAGATCATTTAGATCTTTCACAAGTATGATAAAAGAAAACTTAAAAGTTTAAGAACAAAATAAGAATGAACACAGAACATAATCAAATATGAGCTTATGATTCAAAACTGAGTCACGCCTCAGCAGAGCTCGATGAAGAACTTCTGCTGTAGAGGCGAGGTAGGGTTTACAAGCTATGAAAACAAAAACAATGAAAGCTATTTCTTCTAAGTATGCATGCATGCAACTTATATACTAACCCTAATAAAATAATGCACGCCTGGATAGGCCCAATACCGGCGTTTAAACTAGGCTATGGACCGAGCCTATGACGAAATCCACTAGACTCAACAAGTTGGAGGCAAATTGACCTTGAAGAACTTCATGAGTCAAGAAGTGAAGGAACCTCAAACACTAGCAATCAACCTGAGGAGGAAACTCTTGTTGAGTCGATTCATGAGTTCATACCTTTGAGGCGTTCCACAAGAGTTAGAAGCACACCTAATTTTTATTAGGGTTTCCATATTACTATAGAAGGTGATGTGTTTATTAATGATAGTACACTGATAAATTTGGTTGAACCTAACAAGTTCAAGGAAGCCATGGCTGTCCCTGAGTCTGCCAAATGGAAAGATGCTACGGACAACAAGATTCAGTCCATGTATGGCAATCAAGTTTGAAACTTGGTTAACAATGTACCGAGTCGTAAGACAGTCGGATGCAAATGGATCTTCAATAAAAAGACCGACATGGATGGGAAGGTACACACTTATAAGTCATGATTGGTTAAGAAGGGCTTTACTCAAACTCCAGGAGTTGACTATGATAAGACCTTCTCACCAGTAGCGAAGATTAAGTCTATTAGGGTTATGCTAGCCATAGCTGCATTTCATGATTATGAAATATGGCAAATAGATTTCAAAACCACTTTCCTTACTGGAAAGTTGGCTAAGGATGTTTACAAGAGTCAACCAAAGGGTTTTGGTGATTTTAAATACCTTAATAGAGTGTGTAAGCTTGAGAAATCCATCTATGGATTAAAACAAGCATCTCGCAGATGAAATCTTTGTTTCGATGAGAAAGTCAACGAGTTTGGTTTTTCGAGGAGCGAGGATGAGTCATGTGTATATGTTAAGGCTAGTGGGAGTATAGTTAGCTTTTTGGTATTGTATGTGGATGACATACTACTCATAGGAAATGATATCCCAAACTTGCAGGAGGTTAAGTCCTGGCTTGGGAAGTTTTTTCTGTGAAGGACCTTGGAGAAGCTTCCTATATCCTAGGGGTAAGTATATTGAGAGACAGGAGTAAGAGACTAATTGGACTTAGTCAAAGAACCTACTTGGATAAGGTGTTGAAAAGATTCAGCATGCATGATTGCAAGAAAGGTGACTTACCGATCCACAGTAACGTAAAACTGAGTAAGACTTAGAGCCCGAGTACAGAGGCTGAGATAGATAAGATGAGTCGAGTACCATATGCTTCCGCTGTAGGCTCGATCATGTATGCTATGATTTGTACTCGCACTAATGTGGCCTTTGCTTTGAGCTTGGTTAGCAGATATCAAGGGAATCCTGGCAAGGCTCATTGGACTGCAGTAAAGCGATTTCTAGGGCCCCTCGATGATTTTGTTTTGACCTATGTCAAGGGCCCGATCAGAACTGAATTGATGTGTTCGATTAAGTTCTATGTCAAACAAATTGGAAATTGGGAAACAAACTGCTCGATAATAAGTACGACGTTGTTCCATGTATTTTTCTGGCTGATATCTTGAACAGAGGACTATATGATCACTTATCTAAAATGGCACAACATAGATCCACGAGACTTTTAAGAGCTACGATTGTTGGTCGGATCCTTATCTCGTACTTGTAGCTATAGTTATTAGACTTATCCAAGTGGGAGACTGTTGGATAAGGTATCTAAGTCCATAACTATATTTGGTATGTACTTGACCCGATTTAGCATGGTCCATTGTGTTGCATGGAATCGGAACAATTTGGATAGACTATTGTGAGAAGAGGATATTTATGATTTATTAATATACTATAAGTTCTAATATATTAATTTGAACTCATATTATTTAATTAGTATTGATCAAGAATTAATTTGGAATTAATTTTGTGATGAAAAGAGATGAATTGAATATATGGGGATTCATTATGAAAATCATTCATTCTTATATAGTGCGCTTATGATCCATGATTCTACCATGGAGGTTAAAATCCATGGAGCATAAGGAATATGGAAAGACATGCACATTAGGGTTTCCATGGTATAACCCTAATCGCATTACACAATATAATCTTCTCTCAAGTTATTCCAATTGTTGGTGGTGTTTTGTGAAGCATTTGTGGCATCACATTTGGGGTTCCAGGCTCACAAAGTCTAAAGGAATCAAAGATACAAAAAAGGTATGTCATTCTACTAGAATTTTATATTACATTTACCCCATGATATTCTAGTTAGGAAGAAACCTTGGAAAATGAGAAAGTTTGCATGTATAATTGAGAAAACACAGATCCGAGGTTTTAGGGTTGCATGCCCACCATAGGAGTATTAGAAAGTTGAAAACCCAACAGCAACAACATGGTCTTTCTACTTTTCCACTAAATATTTTCTACCATGGTTCTTGTTTTGAGGGGGAGATTTCTCAAGAGGTACCTCAAGGAACAAATAGTGACATTGATTATGATGTTGGTGTCCACGACCATCCTCGAAAAGGAAGGCTTCCTTCTCATGGGGGAGCTCTTAACACTGAAGTGAGAAGCTCCTCTACAGCTAGTGATACTTCAGCTCCTCTTCAAAAGAAAAGAAAGCTCATCTTTGATCTAAATGAGTTAGCATAAACACAGAGCATACCCTTTGAGGAAGTTAAATAGATCATGCTGGAATACATTGTTGTTGTTCGATAGAAGAAAGACGCTAGAAAACAAGAATGTTTGTCTGAAAAACTTATTCAAGAACTTGTTTTAACTGATAAGATTGATGGTGTTCAAAACACTAATAATCAGGTAAATAAAATCTTTAATAACAATGTGGAAAAACAACACATTGTTTCTTACCTAAATGACCGGATCAACAGAAAAAAGTTTGGTAATGTTCTGACTCGAAGAGCAAAGCCTGATCCCATCTAAAAAGTAAGATGCACCAAGCCAAAGAACGGGTCACTAACGCTTTATTTGGTATGAAAGAAAACAGAGTATGAATATACTGAGGTTGCATTTGCTCGTTAGCTAGTTAAATTTGGCTACAGCGAACGGATGCATATTCAAGGAATTCTAGACAAACACAAGGATGTTCATGCTCAAGAAGTGAAGTTGGCAATTCAACACTTTCTTAACAAGGTAAACTAACTGAATATTGTGCCATCCGCTGGTCCATCAGCTAGTTCATGTAGATCATCCTCATTAGGAAGAACACGTAGTCCTAGACAGTCAAAAAATACCAAGTTTCTTCTTCATTATGGCACCAGATACATTAACAATGAATTGACAACTGGCGTTGAACCTGTTCACTACATTTTTATTCTAGAACTAGAAAATGAGATCTTCTATCTCAAAAGTCAAAATCAAGTGTGCTTTCAACGCATTGATGACCTTCATTTTTCTTCCACTAACAACTTGTTTCATCTTCGCTTGGAAGCACTAGGTCACTATAAACTGGAAAGAGGATATCATGTGCTGATATCACTAGAGCTGAGTCGAAGACTGTGTGAGCTTAAGCTTGATTAATTCAAATGGGTAAACCCTGAAGTCTTGAAAGAACATGACAATTTCTACAATGTCTCTTTCGATGACTCTAAAAAAGAAGTTTAGTTTTGACATCATCAAACAGGGGAGATTGTAAGGTCACTCCTTATGATCGAATGAGTTAAACACATGGCACGCTGATCTATCAACGTCAGCTTCTACACGTCAACAGCGCCAGCGTATCAAGTTTACCAGCATCAACACTTAGTATAGTTATTATGTGTAATCTTTGTATATTGGTTAATATATAGATAAATATAGAATAGATCAAATATCCGGTATCTTTATGATAAGATCAGTTCTTAGTATAGATTATATACAATCCCTTCAATCATGGGATATACATGTGTGTTTGTGTGTATATATATATATATATATATATATATATATATATATATATATATATATACACACACACACACACACTCACAACATTAGGGAAAGCCCTAATGTTGTGTGACACGGTTTTTTTTAATTGTATTTGTGAAGACAAAACTTCATTTCCTTGTGAAAGGAAAAATTTGGAGAACTTCTATGTTATTTACATTCTATTAATTTTTTTCCTTAGATTAGTTTTATATTTCTTATTCATACTTGAAGTGTATCCGATCAACACAAACCTTATTATCTCCAGCATGGTTTTTATCTAGTTTAGTATCTCCAACTTCTGTCCACCATATCAAAAGATGACATCTTCATCCGTATAAGGCCTCGAATGGAGCATCCTTTATGCTACTATGATATTTATTATTATATGAAAATTCGACTAATGGAAAGTGAGTATACCATGCATTAATGAAGTCTATCACACAAGCGCAGAGCATGTTTTCTAGGGTTTGTATCATCCTTTCACTTTGTTTATCTGTTTGAGGGTGATATAAAGTGCGTATGTCTATTTTGGTTCCTAGGCTGGTGTAGTTTGTCCTATTTGGCTTAGGTTTTCTGGATGCATATACAATGATTTTATTTTGTTGTATCAATACGTATCCTAACTCTTGATGAGAGGTTTCGCAAAATACTACAAAGTCTGTTCCCTCTAGAAGAGACACAATTAGTTCACTGCATAATAATTTTTTCAATTTCAGGAAGGAAAACTCTTGGCTGTCTCCCCAATCGAACTTTGGTCTTTCAGGGTTAGTGTAGTAAGAGGATTGGGTATTTTGTAGATGTTCTCGATGAATCTACAATAATAGACATCAAGTCCTAGGAATTGGCTTATTTCGGTTGGCGTCGTTGGTGCTTCCTAATCCTTAACTGCTTCGATCTTTGTGGGATCGACATGAATCCCTTTACTACTAACCACATGGCCGAGTAAATGCATTTCGTTAATCTAGAAGTCACATTTAGACAACTTTGAATAGAGTTTCTCTTTTATTAAAAGTTCTAGAATTAAATGCAAGTGTTGACCATGTTCTTCCTTGGTTCGTGAATATATCACTATGTCGTTGATGAAGATGATTGCGACTTTATCGAAGTAGGGTTTACACACCCGATTCATAAGGTCCATGAATATGCCTAGTGTGTTGGTCATTACAAAAATCATAACTAGAAACTCGTAGTGACCATACCGAGTCTGGAATAACATCTTTGGAGTATCTGCTTCTTGAACACTAAGTTTATGGTAGTTGGATCTTTGAATGATCTTCAAGTAATAGGATGATCCTTATGGCTGTTCAAACAAGTCATCGATCCTCCGAAGTGGATATTGGTTCTTAATGGTGAGTATATTCAACTCTCGATAGTCGATGCACGTTCTGAAGGATCCATCCTTCATTTTGACAAACAATACTAGAGCTCCCCATGGAGAGAAGCTTGGTCGGATAAAGCCTTTGTCAAGAAGTTCTTGAAGTTGACTGTATAGATCTTGTATTTTGAATAGAGCCAGACCATAAGTTAATCATGTCACTCGAGCGATACCTAGGATTAGGTTGATTCAGAATTCGACCGGTTTGATTGGAGTAATCCAGGTAGATCTTCTGGGAATACGTCTCGCACACTTGTTGTATGTATTTGATTTGCTTACCATTGTGTTGTATATCCACCACGTGGGACAAGAAAATTAAAGCAAGTTTTCTGCCAAAACCTTTCTCTCCTTCATGCAAGAGATGATTATTACATTCTTTCCTGATTTATCTCCGCATATCATGATAACTTTGCTATTGGGTAGAGGTAGTCGAACGAATTTTTCATATCATTGAACCTCTGTTCACTGAGGTGATGACCAATCCATTTTGATGATCACATTGAACTTCCCATGGTCATAGGCATTGGGTCGACGTGAAAGACATGGTTATTCAGGGTGAGAAGGCAATTGGTGAGCATTTTTAAACTGTTTTCTATTTGGCTGATTACCATTTCTATTGTGTAAGTTTTATTAAGTTTGCAGATTTTAGTTTTTATCGCGTTTCTAAAACTATGGTCAATAAAGCTTATGTCGTTATTAGTATCAAATCACGCGGAAACATAAATATTGTTGATATGAAATGTACCAATAAACACACTTGGGTTCTAGCGAGCATCTCCTGCATCAATCACTATATTCTTCTTTTTCCACCCCGATTCTCCAGCTTAGGGAAATCCTTCTTGTAGTGTCCCAGCTGGTTGTATTTGAAGTAATTACGCATTTTTACTGCATCAATGTTTGAGGTTTTAGTGGTTGGGGTTGGGGTTGGGGTTTTTCTACAAAACATAAAGGTGTGACCTTTTAATTTACAGTTGTTGCAAACCATGCAATTTCCAACATGGTGGAAATTGCACTTGGTACAATAGTCAAAGTCGGACTTGGAAAGAATAGGAGTGTTTGTATTTGCACCATAGACATTCATAGGTTCTAATTTGGACTTGAGGAGTTTGAAGTTCCCTTTGGACTCTTCATGGTACTTTCGTTGTGTACCTTCCTTCCAAATTTGTTCCTTCTGTTGGGTTGTGGTACTTGGACGAAGATATTGCTCAGTAAAATGATAGGCCAATTGTTTAGAACTATCAATGGTAGTGGGTTTGAATGCAATAACCAGATCTTGAACTAGGGGAGTTAGCCCCCAAATATACCTTCGATATTTTTTGTATTCCGATTTTACTATACCCGAGCAGAGGTTGGAAAAGTAGTTAAATCAGGTGGTGCAAGCAGTCACCTCTAACTTCTTGTCGAGAACAATACTCCTCGATCAACATATGTTTTAGGGCTTCTTATAGACTTGGTATGGTTATTCCACCAAGTTAAGGTGGAACCTATTAGTGTACAAGTATTATACTTAACTCAGTAGTAATTAGTACATGAACTGATGCAAAACACTGCCTCCATCAAATCTATCCAGTAGGATAGACCAAGGGATCCTTCCATACCGAAGAAGGATTGGGGTTGGTAGGCTAAGATATCATTGTATGAATAGGATATGGGGTTGTTTTTGGTAAAGACTGGAATACCGCCACCATTTCCACTATTCACAGAAGATTCATTCTGGATAGCCTCAAACGTAGCTAAGGCTGTGGAAACCCCTTGTTCAATCAGGGTTTGCATTAGTGTTGACTCCATTCAAAATGATGGTTGTAGGTGAACTCGTGGATTCCTTCGAGGGGCCTTTATCCTAAACATTTATAAAACACACACTTAAGTAGTTCATACTACTTAATCCTAAACAAGTTTTTTGGATTTGTATTGTATGATAGTGTATTAGTATAATTTGTTCCTATAATCCCATAGATTTCCAAATTACAAAGTGAGATTGATTCCTAAAATCCTAGCGATTTCCAAACAATAGGGGAAAGGTGATTGACTCATAAATCCTCCATATTTCCAAATGGTAAGGATGGAATTGAAATCCTTCCGATTTCAAATAATAGAGAGAATTGAAGTCTTTGTCATCTTTGGAAGAGGGAAGTTTGGAGACTATTAAATGATTAACTGCGAACTTATGGGTTTCTCCGCTACGAAGGTAGCAGAGCTATCAGTTCTTCAGGTTTAGGCGAACTATGAAAATTTGAACGTTATCCCATATTTTTATGTATTTTTATGATTTAAAATGTATACGTTGTTTTGGGATTGATATATGGATTATAAGATACTAGGTATTTGCAGCGAATCTTGAGAACATTCTTCAATCTTTAAAACTGTCAACCGTTATAGTCTATTAAACTCCATGCTTAAGGTTAGTTGTGTACTGGCTCGACCATAAATAACATAGGAACGTGTTCCACGTTTCTTTGTGATATGGATTATGTACGACACTAACCTTAGTTGAGGCATTTGACCTAAACGGTTGAGTAGGTATTTTATATTGAAGTGATGTTTTAAATCTTAGTAATTGTTCTCATCGCTGGTCAGAGTATATATATAAGTCTTACATATTAGTGTTGGTGAGGTTTGTAGGTTTATTAAATTTTATTTTCTACTCCAAAACTAATATTTATGGACGAGGGTCAGACAGGAAACACCGGAGGTTATGATCATTTTAGCAATTAACTTGCTCTAAATCCAACAACCCTACACGACCCGTCATACCAGATTCCCCGTACCACATTAGGGACTGTAACATCCCAAAAATCATGAAAAAAAAATTATTTTTCAAAACCTATTTTCATGAACTATAAGTCATACAAAACACTGTTTCCCAAAAACTAGTCATAAACTAGAGTATCAAAATCTATCAAAAATATATATTAGTAAGAGGATATGTACGACCATGCATACACATTGCCTCGATCGTCTGATGTACCAAAAACCATGAAACCGAAAAATTTAAGTCAAAGCTTACTGATTTCCCCTAAAATACCCCACACAACAATACATATACAAACAGGCACACTTGGTCCACTGTCAACGGACTGGATTACCCTTGGGCCGACAGTCATCGGATTGGATTACCCCCGACCCACATTCATCATAATGGATTTTCCTGGCTCGTAGTCATCACACTAGATTGCCACGGGTTTGTTGGCTTACAACATAGAGTAGTAAAACCTCAACCTAACTACACTATGTCAGCACATGCAACAGATAAACCATAACAAATAAGTATAGGTAATCATATAGATATACCAATCTAACAGATTACTTCCCGTATAACAACATCCTATCCACAAGGATAGATAACACAATATAATGGGTCAACATTGGTGCCTTTGACCCATAAGTACAATGGAGAAAACTCACCTTATAATCTAGCAGAGAGTTCAATAGTTCCCTCTCGGGATAAAAGCCGATACCAAGAGTCATCTATAATACAACAAGGAACTGAATTCTCAATCTAAATTCCAACCCATAAGTTGACCAAAAGAAAACTAAGTTAAAAGTCAACTCCCATGGTTAATGTTCAATTCAACAGTCAAAAATTCCTAATCAACGAATCGCCATGTTATGGCCATCCATCGGCCATGTCGTGGCAGCGTAATGACAAAACGGAGGTGTGATTATGTAGTCGACACGTCGTGGAAACCTAAGTTCATGTCATGGGGACTAGTCTGAACAACTTGACGTATTAATCTGTTTTTCAATGATTCCAAGAGCTCCAAAGCTCATATGTATCACACCCCCGGCTAGGGTGACGGAACATGTCGGGCTGTGCGACTAAGTTCACGGATCACAGGTAAACTGAATATAAAGCACAAGTACAACAGTAAAAAAACAACATTTGTATTCCATCTTGATGTTTAAATACATGGTTCTTATAAACAATGATAGTACATAATATATGAATTTCCTTAAACAGGTAGGCATACATAACGAAAAGTAGTAAACTAGATTGCCTGAAATCCATAACTATCTGTCGCCTAAATTTGCATAATTATTGATTTCCTGAGAGTACATGTAATTTTGAGGGTCAACACAAGGTTGGTGACGGTTACAGGTTTTCTACTAGCAGCAGTACTAGTACTTTTAAAATTTTTCAAAAAGTATTTTCTTTATACATAAACCATATTTAAATAAACTTTGAAAAACCCAAAGGTGTCTTGGTATAAGTAAATCCATGCTTTAAAACGGTTTTGAAAGAATCAAGCTTATGAGTTGTCGTGAGAGAGAAAGAGAGAGATTTATGTTACTGTTTATAGTAAGTTCTATAACCGAGCTATGTGACTGAATCTACCCTACTACAATGTTTCATTGGATGTCGTAGTAATAATTGTAGACACCTATCACTCGCTTCGATTGATCGGTCGAGGTTGTAGGTAGCAACTGCACGTGAGGATGAAAACCCTGTATAGACCTATACACATGTATCTCGCTTCGATGATTAACAGTTATAGTAGTGTGGGTATGCTAAGTGTTTAGAATTTAGATAATGAATAATGTCACACTATAAAGCCCTTACCTAAGGTACGAATAACCCTTATTCCTAATTTAAAAGTCTATAAGTTCTACGGATAATGAAACATATAGATATATAAAAGTCGAGCGTAATTGGTATACATGTATAGGATAAGGAACTAGATTTTATAAGCTAAGTATGCTTCTTCTATAAACATTGTACATATACATGTATAATTCAAATCCTTAGGAATCCTACAAAGTTTTATGATATGCATTTTATGACACACAATGTCATGTAAAAATCATAGGGTTTTATAGTAAGAATACATATTTTATTTTTAAGCATTGTATTATTTTAACAACATAACATATGAGAATATTGAAATTGAAAACTATTTTACGTGTTCGTAACATATAAAAGTTAAACCAATAATTTATAAAGTAGTTATAGTTATTACGTAAAATAATACATTATGTGTATTTTTGTATTATCTAGCATAAATAGTACATATATTCTCCCCTGAAAATATATAAAAGATGGATGTAGTACTCATCTTAACGAGTGGTTATCGATTTGTGTTGATTATTTGATGCAAGAAACGAGATGTGTTGCTTCGGAACGAACAATGGGGATTAATTTAGTTTCTAGGAAATTTTGATATAAATTAATAAGTGGGGGTTGTTTTGTAATTTACCTAAATTCTACGAAACATTTACTAATCTAAATAAATTAAACGGTACTAAATTAGTTAATAATTTCCAATAAGGGGACAAAAATGGTTTATTTAAATTCCAAGTTTTGGTTTTGGATTTATTTTGCAAATATATCTCAAGGAGGGGGCTCAAATAAATAAAATAATATGAAGTTTGGGTCATTAGTGTTGGATAAGTTGTCTAAGTCCATGACTATATTTAGTATGTACTTGACCCGATTTGGCATGGTCCATTTGGGTTGCATGGCATTACAACAATTGGATAGACAAAATGAGAAAAGTACACTTATGGTTTGTTAATATATTATAACTTCTAATATATTAGTAATATTATTTAATTAGTATTGATCAAGAATTAATTTGGAATTAATTTTGTGATCAAAAGGAGACTAATTAAATATATGGCGACTGATTTGTAAATCATTTATTCTTATATAGTAGGCTTATGGTTGATGATTCACTAGATTGGGCTAGGACCCATTGGGTGCTCCATGGAGGTTATAACCCATGGATCATGGGGGGAATGAAAAGCCATGCACATTATGGTTTACATGGTGTAACCGCACATGTGGCACACTATATAAAGAGCCCTATAGCTAGCAAAATCGGCGACTAATACAAGACAAGGAGGGCTAGCCGATTTTAGTGTGAAAGTATTCTCTTCTCAAGTTATTCCAAGAGTTGTGGTGTTGTGTGAAACATTTGAGGCATCACATTTAGGGTGCTAGGCTTACAAGTGTCACACCCCCAAACCGAATTAGCGGAAACATTCGGGGACAGAGGACATCATGTATAGTATCACAACAATGCATAATAGTAAAAAAGCAAAAACATCATCCATTGCATGAATAATATAGTTGTAATACAAGTGTGTTCTGTATAGTTTATAAGACACCAAAAATAGGAATAAAAATTAGAGATGCATCTTGAACGTGCTCCATCTTCTCAAAACCTGGTCATCAGTATCTGTCTACTGGTGACCTGAGAATACAAGTTAATTTGAAAGAGTAGATCAAAATTAAAGCTAGTGAGTTCATAAGTATTTTAGTTTCGTTGCTTGTATGAAAGTGTTTGTAAATGTTTGTAAGTGTTTGTAAATGTTTCTATCTCCTATAAAATCCTATATTTTCTACTATAAGTAGCCTTCTACCAAGGCCCGAATGTCTTGTATGTTGTTTGTTTGTAAAAGTGTGTAATTTGCCCCCAAAGATAGACTATCATTTACTAGAAATATAGTTACATTAATGTTTATGTGTGAAGCTCACAATTTGAATGTAATCGGAAAATAATAATGATGTACTCGTAGTAGTAGTATATAGCTACTACCATTGTACTAACTACCTTAACACTATTGTTTTAATTAAGGAAAAATGTGATATATTTGTAACCATGCTTGATCGACTAGTTAATGACGATGCTCTAAGGCATCGAAATGGTATGACATTAGTCACCTGTAGACATGCAGGTCCCACTGTAGCTAGCAGTAATGTGTAGGATAGTCAATCTCGTATAGATCTATAAACCAACTCATGCTCTCCCTCCAGAAGACTCTGGTTGCAAAACGTGACACAACAAGTGATTGCCATGTCGTGAAGTAGTGGCTCACATTAAGGCTATAGTGTTCTAGTGTTTGTAGAGTATGTTCTAATGTATTGTATGTTCTCTTTGTACTAGTGTAGTGTATGTTCTCTTTGTTTCTCATCATAGTATGTTCTTTTGTATAGTGTAGTATATTGTAGGTTCTCTTAGCTTCTCATTATAGTATTTTCTCTTTGTTTCTCAAAAGAGTAAGTTTCTATTGACTAATGAATGAACTGACTCTTGTATGTTTCATTGTACTAGAAATAGTGAGTAGTGACTTCCTAAACTATACCTATTATACTTTACTAGTAATGTTGTTTGTATGAATGAACATGTTTGTGCACCTTTGCTACCCAAAGGTATTGACCTGAATGTAGAACTCTAATATTTATATACATACGTATAATATATAACCAAGATTCAAACGACCTTCGGACAAACAACCTATACCCTAAGTCCACAACCAAACAAGGAACAGGAAATCAGGCGAGTCATCAGTCCTAAGTTCTTTCAATCCTACTGATATAATTATATCTATATAGACACGATTTTGAAAATATCTATGTTTGAAAGAGTTTGTAAAACGATTTGAAGGAGTTTGTTTGATAACACAGTTTGAAGTATAGTAAATCCGTCTGTTTGATAGTTATTAATCACATGTGATTGATATAATAACTATTATGTTTCTACTTGTATTCCCCCCGCCCTATAAAAGCATTTAAAATCATTTAAAAGAGAAAAAGGGGTATGAACTCACATGCAGTGAGTAATACGGATGAAAGATCGGTTTGTAGGATGCTAAGTGTCAAGTGAAGACTTGAGCGCAATGGATCCTAATAAGCATATAATGACACATAGATGTATATAATTAGTGTTTAAACAACTAATTGTGAGGGGAAAAACACCCTAGGACATAGAAAATACTTAAACTCAAGTTCTAGAAGTACCAAGGGTTGCATATAATGGGTGTATGGCCACACCTTGGAACGTACGGCCAGAATGATGTGTGTCATGTCTATGTACAGTCAGAGTATACGACCCAAGTGGGTGTGCGGCCGCACACTCATGGTGAAACATGCCATTGAGTGATTCAAAGTCTTATTAAGCATCCAGGAAGTGTGTTTTGACCAATACTTATCCTTAATGGAAGTTTGTTACCATTTTGGACCTTAAAAAGAGTGTGTACAGCCACACAAGGAGTGTACGGACCTTCACCCTTGATGATCATGTAAAAATGGTCAAAAGTGTATTCCAAGTCTCTATCTTGCATCCCTTAAGTGTTCTTGATCATGTGCTAGAATAGAACATGAGTTTGAGGCCAAATAGCACTAAACAAAGGGGTGTACGGCCACATGGGGTGTGTACAGCCATACACTCCTTAATGATCATGGTTTTGACGAGTTCTAAGGAGTATAACTAGTAAGTAACAAGAATAATGGGTGGTACTTACGATATAGAAGCCTTTAGGGTTGTTTAAGGTCCAAAAACTTAGTAGGTGTTCTTGGTATTCTTAGAGAAGACTTGAAGATCTAAACAAAAAGAGTAATTTCATGTATGAAATCATAGATCCTTACTAGATAGTGTAATGAAACAACAAATCAAAGGAAGAAACACTTACTACTTGAAGATCTAGAAGAAAAATCGGATGATACTTGAGAGGGAAGTTGATTTCTTGTCTTAGGAGTGTGAAAAGAGGTAAGTGGAGGCTAAGACTCTCATTTACAAATGAGAGTGTACGGATAGGATGGGTGTACAGATATACACCCATGTGTGTGACACACACACCTTATAATGGGGTGTTTGGCTTAATTAAAATGTGTTGAACTCAATTACACTCATCCCTAGCCCCATACCTTGATTATACTAGGCTTTGAACACTCAAATTGACTCTAAACAATGCTTGAAGATAGCAAAAACGAGCCTGACCTTGATTGATTTGAATAATTGTACAAAATAGAAATTTGGGGTTGTCACATCACCCCCCACCCCCCCCCCCCCCCCCCCCCGTTAGAGAGAATTTAGTCGAGTGGGATTACAATAGTTAAGGCTCTCATTGATCTCGATCTCGTCGAGTGGGATTGCAATAGTCTCATCGTACAGACACTTTTTCAAGTTCGATACGTGGAAGGTAGAATGTACGTTACTGAGTTCACGAGGTAGGTTGACTTTGTAAGCTACTAGGCTGATTCTAGCGAGAATCTCGAAAGGCCCTACGTATCTTAGATTTAGCTTTCTACGCTTTCCGAAGTGTATCAAGCCCTTCCAGGGTGAGACCTTCAATAGAACACGGTCGCCAACTTGGAATTCCAAAGGTTTCCTTTTCATGTCTACGTAGCTTTTCTGTCGGTCTCTAGAGGCTTTCAATCTTTCAGGGATTTGAACGATCTTCTCTTTCGTTTCCCGAATGATTTCCGGACATGTGAGAGTGCTATCAGGAACGCGTCCTTTAGCTAACCAAGTGTCGCCCACCTCAGCCCAACACAGAGGGGATCTGCACTTACGGCGATAGAGAGCTTCAAATGGAGCAGCCTTTATGCTCGTGTGATAACTATTATTGTAGGAAAACTCAACAAGGGTTAGATGAATGTCCCATGCCTATCCAAAGTCAATCACATAGGCTCGCAACATATCTTCCAAAGTTTGAATAGTCCTCTCACTTTGTCCGTCGGTTTGTGGATGGTAGGCTATACTCATGTCCAGCCTAGTCCCTATGGAACTTTGTAAAGACTACCAGAACCTCGAAGTGAATCTACTATCTCTATCAGAGATAACGGATATGGGAACACCGTGCAGTCATAGAATCTCCCTAATGTATGTTCTATTGAGTTTCTCCATCTTCTCAGTTTCTATGATAGGCAAGCAGTGTGCGGACTTGGTTAACCTATCTATGATCACCCAAATGGTATCGAGACCACCCGTTGTCTTGGGCAACTTGGTTATGGTATTCGACCTTAACCTTGGCGCAAGTACGACATTTACTCATGAAGTTAGCAATCTCTGCTTTCATGTTAGGCCACCATTATAACTTTTTAAGATCCAGATACGTCTTATCTGAACCTGGGTGGACGGAATATCGAGTGTTGTACAATTCAGTCATGACCAAGTCTCTGAAACCACCATGTTTCGGTGTCCAGATCCGGTCGATGAGATATAAGGCTCTGTCACCCTTGACTTCCAAGTTCTTATCCATCCCTCTCACGGATTCACCTGCCATATTTTCAGGTTTCAAAGCTTCTAACTGTGCGTCCTTAATTTGTGTGGACAAGTGTGAATGGATAGTCATAGTCAATATTTTGACTCTACGACCAAAGTATTCTTTCCGACTCAGGGCGTCAGCTACTATGTTGGCTTTGCCAGGATGATAACGAATTTCGCATTCATAATCATTGAGTAGCTCGACCGACCGTCGTTGTCTCATGTTGAGCTCTTTCTAGTTAAATATGTGTTGTATGCTTTTGTGATCTGTAAAGATAGTGCTTTTTGTACCGTACAGGTAGTGGCTTTAAATCTTCAGAGCAAACACTACTGCTCCTAACTCGAGATCATGAGTGGTGTAGTTTACCTCGTGCGTCTTCAGCTGTCCTGAGGCATAGGCGATGACCTTACCTCATTGCATCAGAACACAGCCGAGCCCTTGATTGTATTCATCACAATAAACCATGAAGTCTTCTATTCCTTCTGGGAGGGATAGTATCGGTGTGGTGCATAAGGCTCGTTTTATCGTTTGGAATGCTTTCTCTTGCTTCTCTTCCCAGTCAAAGGCCACACTCTTCTGGGTCAATGTTGTAAGAGGTTTCGCAATCCGAGAGAAGTTCTGAATAAACCTACGATAGTAGCAAGAAAGGCCTATCAATGGCTTTGATTTTCGAAGGGTCCACATGAATTCCTTCTTCACTAATAACGTGACCCTAGAATTCGACTCTTTGAATCCAAAACTCGCATTTAGAGAACTTTGTGTTTTGCTTCTCTGATTGTAATGTTTCCAAGATCTGACTTAGATGCTTACTATGATCTTCCTTGCTATGAGAGTAGATAAGTATGTCATCAATGAATACAATGACAAACTGAGCCAAGTAAGGACGACATACCCTATTCATTAGGTCCATGAATACTGTGGGCCCATTAGTCAAGCCGAATGGCATCACTACGAACTCGTAGTATCCATAACGAGTTCGGAAGGCTGTCTTGGGAACATCCTCCTCTAGCACTCGTAACTGGTGATACCCGGATCTCAGATCTATCTTTGAAAAGTAATTCGCCCCTTGTAGTTGGTCGAACAAATCGTCTATGCGAGGAAGAGGGTAACGATTCTTAACGGTGAGCTTGTTTAGTTCTTTGAAGTCGATTCACATATAGTTCTCTGTACTCGATGCACATACGAAACAATCCGTCTTTCTTCTTCATGAACAAGACCGGTGCTCCGCAAGGTGAGAAGCTTGGCCTAATGAAGCCCTTGCTGAGCAGTTCGTTAAGTTGACCGGATAGTTCCTGCATCTCAGCTGGTGCTAGACGATATGGCGATTTGGCTACTAGGGTAGCCCCTGGAACTAAGTCGATTCTGAACTCAACTAGACATTGCAGAGGTAATCTTGGGAGTTCTTCTGGAAAGATATCGGAAAAATCACATACCACTGGGATGTTCTTTATGTCTTTCGTCTCTTGGCTCACATCGACAACATGATCAAGGAATGCATGACATTCCTTTCGCAAGTACTTCTGGGCTTGAATACTCAAGATGATACGAAGGTTCGTGTCGGTTTTGTCGACATAGATAAGTAGAATTTCGCTAGACGACTGATTAAGGCGAACAACCTTTTCATAACACATGGTGTCGGCACGATGTAGACTCAACCAATCCGTGCCGATAATGACGTCGAAATTTTTAATCGAGACCGGCATGAGGTCGATTGAAAATGAATGGCTATCTAGAGTTAGTGTACATCCTATGTATATACTGTTAGTGCTCTCGGTCTTTCTGTTAGCCATTTCTACAGTGAACGATTCTTTAAGTGCTCGTGATTTTTGCTTAAGTAAGTGAGCAAATTTTTGGTTCACGAAACTCCTCTCCGCTCCACTATCAAACAGAATGCATGCATAAGAGTTATCGAGGAGAAACGTACTAGTGACCATTGTGGGGTCGGCAACTGCTTCCACGTGGCCTATAGCCAAAACCCTTCCCACTCCACTGGCATTCCCTGCCTTAGGGCAGTTCCTTTTATAGTGTCCCACCTCGCCACAACCGTAGCAAGCCTGGCCCACACCAACGTCGGGGACTTGGTTGATTGGTCTTGCCGGAGCTTTGCAGAAATGGGCAGTGTGCCCCTTCCTGTTGCAGTTAGAGCACTACATTTCCCGGCAGTGTCTGTTGCGGTGGAAGTTGCATTGGTTGCACTTCGGAAAACTTCTAGTTGTACTGCTTTACCGGTGTAACAACGGCAGGTGCTATCGCAGCATGAACCGCTATGACCTGCTGCTTTTTGGAAAGTTTCTATGCCGCGTTGTTCTGCCTGTCATCCAAGAAGTTCTACTTTTTGTCAGTGGCTTTGGAGGGTTCTAAGATGGCTAGGGTTGTTGTTGTTGACGGGGTAAGGGCCCCATCGTCAATGAGCCATTGTGCCTATCGTTTGGCACTATCGAAGGTAGCATGTTTTGAAGGTAGTACATTCCCCTGAAATGGAGGCACTAGCCCCCAGATATAGCTTTCCACCTTCTTTGCTTAAGAAGGGACCAAATCCGGACATAGCGCTACCAAATCGTTGAATCTGGCAGTGTAGGAGACTATGTCGGAGCCCTTCATGGTTAGGCTCCAGAGCTCCTGCTCCAACTTCTGAACTTCGCCCCTCAGGCAGTACTCTTCAATCATGAGCTCCTTCAGAGCTTCCTAACCAATAGCATTTGCCACTATAAGAGATAGTGACTTGACATGGCTATTCCACCATTTTAGGGCTTGGTCCGCGAAGGTGCAGGCGGAAAATTTTACCTTGCTCCCTTCCGGAGAGGAACATATCTCAAAGATCGACTCCGTCTTCTCGAACCATTGTGATAGGGGAATGATTCTGCCAGTTCCATTAAAGGCCCTAGGTTTGCAGCTGGTGAAGTCTTTATACGAGCAGTCCCTAGCACGTACTGGAGCATCGCCCTAAGCAGACTGGGCAGCTGCACCACCACCACTAGTGTCTCTACTGTTGAATTGCACTAAGGTTTCCGCAACAGCCGCAGATAATGCAACTTGGAGGGTTGCATAATCGTATTGTGGAGGAGCTAGTGGTTGAGTTGGAGTTATCGGAGTAGTGCACCTCGCTGATCGACAAGGAGGCATCTTGTAGCTATAAGATCACAAAGATGAAGATATTGGTAAGAATTCAATAGAAAGAATGATGAGAGTGACTCATGGACTAACTCTCCATAGCCCAACAACACAATGTAAGTATGATTGAATGTAGATCTAGTACTAGAAAGATGAAAGCACTTGGATAATAATTTCCATGAGATTAGATATTTGTCAATAATATTGGTATTACAGATGTAGCACGTTCGGGAAAAGTGACCTAGGAGTAGGTCCTACATCACACCAAGATAGGAAAATTTTGACAGAACTAAGACCTAACAAGACTTAACAAGTTCAAAGTCTTATCATAGATAGGAAAATAAAAGTAGAGTTTTTTTTTTACATAGACTTAAGTTATATCCAAAAGAGAAAGTTGAGTAGGCTCTATCTACGACGAGAACCACTGGAATGAGTCCTTGATTATGACAGATGGCGCTCCATGTCTCTCATGCGGCTTTCATACGGTGCTTGACGAGCTCGAAGTTCCCTGACATCAGTTTGGGTTGCAGTAAGATCTCTCTGCAGGGCCGCATTTTGATTCTAAGTCCTTTCATAAGCAGACTCTAGATGGCGAACGCGTACGGTATTAAATCCGGCATCGGCATCAACTTTCCTGTTCGTTTGATGACCACTCTATCCTGCTCATCATTACGAGCAATCCTACCAACCAGATGTGACAACCCGAAGTTATTCCATTGACGTAATCGTTCCATCCGTAAAACCCGACTTTGGCGATTTGTTCCGATTTCGTTTTTGGGCTAAGTTGTCTAAATTAATATGTTTATTATTATGATATCATGAGTGTCTAAATCCTTTAGAAACTCATATAAACGGCCCAATTTATTAATTTGAGAAATTTTAGATTCGACCCCGCTGGGTTACGACAACTTAATCGGGTGCAACCAAAAGCCCCGTTTAACGTTGGTATCGGGTAAAATTCTACCGTGTCTCAAATCCAAACCATATATAAATTTGATTAAGTCTCATTTGAATCCTTTTCACTTTTTCTCCCTCTAACGTCTCTCCTCAAGTCCAAATTCTTGATCCAAAATCACTCATTTCAAGCTTCAAATCATCAAGGTAACAATCCTAGCTCCTAGTATAACATCTTTAGCCTTCAAATTCGTGATTAATATGTGGAATAGGACCATAAACATGTGTTTACGGCCCTGGAACAGCCTTAGGCCGTGAACACATGAAAATTGGGGTTTTTGAGCCTTAAAACCCTTCCAAACCACATTTGCAGCTTATATATGACTTACGGGCTTACCAAACTGGACTTAGAACACCTTGAACTCTTCATTTAGGGTGTAAACATGAGTTTATGGCCCAAGCACATGCTTGGACCGTAAACACCATTTCTTGGGTAGTAAACTCATTTTAAGGTGTTAGAATGCCACTTAAACACCTTATAAGCCTTAGAATAAAGTCTAGAAGCAACCACAAACGAGTTAGAGGCCTTAAACTTGATGAAAACCACCCTTATAGGAGCTTATGGCCGTAAATCCCTCAAGGATAGGTTCATGAGCCATAAACTCCTATATCTTAGTCAAATGATGCCCTAAATTCATCCCAAGGCTTGTATAATGACTTAGAATCACTTGTAAATGACCTTGGACCACCAAAACATCAAAGGAAGGTGTGTGTGGGAGCTTACGGCCGTAAAATCTTAGTTTACTGCCGTGAACTCAATTAGATGGTCCATATGTTGGTTTAATTCATTCTTATACCCTAGATTTGACCCTAGCTAATTTTCCTAAGTGATATAAGACCATTTAGCACCATAGAACACCCCACCAGAAGTTTACGGTCGTAAACTCATGGGGAGTGGGTCATTAGGGCCGTGAACTCTCTTATGAGTTCACTCTTGAAGAGTAAACTCCATATCCAAGCCATATACGTCCATAGATGTCACCCGGGTCACTCCAAACACTTGAAATGAAGTGTTTTCGCAACTAGAAGTGTATATCCTCAACTAATTAGTAGTTCAAATCCTACTTAGATACAAATGTATATCTTTTTATATTAAATAGGAACCTCACACGCGTTCAAGCCTCGAACTGACGTCTAGCACCCAAACCGACATGCTTCTCGACCGGTGAGTTCATACCCCTACTCTTTTTCCGTGTTTTTCAATTGTTTTCAGGGGGAATACAAGCAAAAGTACAAGGAAATCTTGTACTCAAACTTATTATTTTAGTTCAAATGTTTATATTCTGTATGTTTTTAATATCGAAAAACCGTATTAACCAATAATTCGAATTGCAGAGTTAGCTTTCAGACTAATCATAGATTTCTTGATAAAGTGTTATAATCTATGTTATATTTCACAATTTACGAAGAATCCATACTAATCATTAATTAGGATTAATACTAATAAGATACGCCCTCGGATAGTAACAGAGCGAATACGAAAGTACAGTTAGAAACAGAGCGAATACGAAAGTACACTTAGAAACAGAGCGAATACGAAAGTACAGTTAGAAACAGAGCGAATACGAAAGTACACTTAGAAACAGAGCGAATGTGAAAGTATAGTTAGATGCAGAGCGAATACGAAAGTACCTTTAGAAATAGAGCGAATACGAATACGAATACGAATACGAATACGAATATGAATACGAAAACGAATACGAATACGAATATGAATACGAATACAAAAGCACGCCTTTGGATACGTTCGAGTGTAGGACAACTAGGATATCAGAATACCTAACTAATACGAAAAGTATGATAGATACTAGGGCATAACATTCCAAACGAATAACTAACTCACATATAGGAAAATAAGGGTTTTTCGAGGGATAACGAAATGTTCCAAATCAAACTGTAGGATAAACGAATAACTAAACTTTACTTATAAGAAAATATGAGATTTTCTTGGATAACGAATTTTTCAGAAAACCAAAGGAAATAAGTTCTTTTACAAAAACTAAACCACTTATGAACTCACCAGCTTTATGTTTATTTTCAAACTGCTTGTATTCTCAGGTCCACATTAGATAGGTACACCGCGATCTTTTGGAGAAGATGGAGCGTATAGAAGACTCGTCTTTACTTTTGTTCATATTATATATGTATATATATATATATATATATATATATATATATATATATACATATATATATATATATGTAAAACTCTTGTAACACTTTACTTTCAAACAAATGTAATAATTCTATGTAATGTAATGTTTTGTGTTTACTACGCTTACTATGTACATTGGTTGCGATATTCATGACGTCCTCCGCCCCGGAACGTTTCTACCTTTGGTTTCGGGGTGTGACAGATTGGTATCAGAACCCTTGTTTATAGTTAACTAGTATACCAAACTTTACATGGTATAAGTCTATAAACACCAAGGGGACTAAGTGCTCTGAACTAAAAAGTATACCTTCAAATATAAGTATTTTCCAAAGTATACAAGTATACCTAACCGTCGAAATCCGTAACTACAAGTAGAATAAAACATAAGTAAATGGGTGTTGTACGCTGCAGTTAAACCTGGGCATTTATGTAGTCGTGTCTAGGATCAATATAGCCTGGCCAACTATATTCATTCGAGACACGACCAACATGTGCTTGAGAGTGACTGTGGTATGCGGCATGCCTAAAACTTTCCCAATACCCACACAACGAGCCATTGTCACAGCAAATCATGAAATACTATGGGAGTATTTCTCGAGCCAAACTCGTTATATAAATTCTCATCCCAGCGTTGTTCCTCAATCATTCTTTAGCGATAGTTTATCTGCTTTGATAACTCTTTCCTGATTTATCACTTATAGAATCCAATCTCTGTCATATTGTGATATCCTCTGTTCCATATCTCTTGATTCAATTCAGAGGACTTACCATCCTCTCTTTCCTGATCTTTTTAGATCAAGATGCCTCCAAGAAAGAGACCCAGCTCAAAGAACAACAACAACCCTACGTCACCACCTCCTCCTGAATTCGATCCCGTCATATTTCAAGCAGTTGTTAATGCTGTTGTGGCTGCTACCCTATCGCAAATGAACCTTTGTGGCTTAAGTGGGAAAGGAGGTGGTCCCCAGCCCGAAAACCAGGAAGGTAGCCAGGGACACCGGAAGGAGTGTTACTATAAGGACTTTATGAACACGAAACCCACATTCTTCAATGGCACTGGAGGTGTCATTGCCCTAACTCGGTGGTTAGAGAAAAACGAATCTATCTTCGAGATTTTTGCCTGTTCTGAATCCGACAAGGTGAAATTCGCCGCCTACACGTTCACCGATAAAGCTCTGACTTGGTGGAACGGCCGAGTGAAATCTCTAACCCTACCTGTAGCCAATGCTATGGGTTGGGAAGTCATGAAGGAACTTCTGTTCGCGGAGTACTGCCCTCGGGACGAAATACATGAGCTGGAGCATGAGCTCTGGAATCTGAAGATGAAAGGTTCCGATATCGCCGTTTACACTTCAAGGTTTGACGACTTGGCG
Source organism: Lactuca serriola (assembly GCF_051521515.1). Classification (NCBI taxonomy): domain Eukaryota; kingdom Viridiplantae; phylum Streptophyta; class Magnoliopsida; order Asterales; family Asteraceae; genus Lactuca; species Lactuca serriola. The sequence continues at coordinate 293,413,170 of NC_136410.1, read as the reverse complement.
CTTCTTTTTCCGGGGATGGTTACCCCGGAGAGTAAGAAGATTGACAGGTTCATCTGGGGGTTGACCCAGCCAACCAAAGTGAATGTTTAAGCTGCAAAGCCGGACACATACGACAGCGCCAAATGCTTAGCGCAAATCCTGATCGACCATAGTGAGGACATAGAGGAAACAGCCACCACTCCTGAGTCGACAGAGCAAAGTGGTGAGAAAAGAAAGTTTTGGAACACGAAGAAGAAAACTCAACCCTCGCAGGATTCCTCGAAGAAATAGCAGATAGTGGTAGTCCACGCTGCCACTACCCCTGCCGCTGTTTCTGTCGTCGATTCCTCAGCCCAAGCCCTTATCACCGGATATGCTGGGATTCTCCCGTGGTGTAACCGATGCAGTTACCACCACCGCATCCCCGATCCCTGTCATGTGAAATTTTTCAAAAACTATGGCCAAGAGGATCACCTTGCACGAAGCTGCAAAACACCAACCAGCCAAGCTTCCGGAGCAGGTATCGGTCAGGCCTGCTACGTGTAACACCGTGAAATTCAAAATAATTTTTCGCATAATATAAAAACATATTCATTTAATTTTTCATAAAACATCAGTGTTTGAAACTCCAATCAATGTCATACAACAAATCCCAAGATCACATATCATAAATGTCCCAAGTGTGTCTACTGATCAAGCCGGCGCCTTCCCACGGTCATCACTAGTACTTGAAACAATAAGCACCAACACTGTAACCACAAAGCTTAGTGAGTTCCCCAAAATACCACACATAACACATATTAGCCACTCGAGGCTATAACTCTGTGGGTCCGTAGACCCTACTCTGTGAACCCTCTGGTTCTAACTCTGGGAACCTTCCGGTTCCAGCTCTATAAACATGCACATCATAAATCACATAGAAATAATGCAGTACAACACATAACATACATATAACATACAAATACTCTGTCACATAACTCTGGTTACCTACTCAAGGTAAAGTATAGTGAGAAGACTCACCTCGTGTATCTCGATAACTCGCGAATCCCGGAAATCACTCGCGCTCGATCCTCCGAGCTACAATCCTCCTATAACATCATATACCTCTAATTAACACTTTCACAACTAAAGTTGACTACCCCTATCAAGTCAACACTGGTCAAGAGTCAACGGGCAATGGTCAACTTTGACCGGACTCGGCGAGTGCACTAGAGCGACTCGGTGAGTCTATACGTGTTCACTGACTCCCTAGGATCCTCTCTTGGCACGTCGAGTACATCCCTGACTCGACGAGTTCCACCTGGCACGAATCACGGGGCCACAACGACTCAACTCGTCGAGTCTCAAGAACAACTTGGCGAGTTCCAGCTTGACTCGGTCCACCTGTCAACCCTCTCTGACTCTCCCTGACTCACTGAGTCAACCCATAACTCGGTAGAACCACTCGCTGAGTGCTTAAAGGCAATCTTCATGCTACTCGCCGAGTCTGTTCTTCGGACTCAGCGAGTCGAAGCCATGCATGAACTCAAACTCACTCCTGAGGTCAGATCCGTTCCAGTAACTCATAGATCCAATCCTTCCAAGCACATGTATCACGTAATGTTCCAGTCTTGGCTACCATGCAATGCTTACAAGGCTTCTTTTGGTGAAATGACATCTAAAATGGTAACCTAAGTCCCCAACTCAAAAGGATAGGCATAAAGCAGGGCATTTGGGACTCTCTGGACCTACTAAGATCCAGATCTAGGTACCAATTCCCAATGGGACCTCTCACACTCCAATTACAAGGCATATAAGGCATGAAGAAACCCTAGATTTGACCATATACATAAAAACACAAGAATAAGCTCTGAATAATACCTTAAATAGCTTCCTCTGCCAAAATGGAAGTAGATCCAAGCTCCGCAACTCTCCTAGTTTGGCATTCCTCTTCCCTTCTTGCTAACACACACAAAGATGATGACTAATGGCCTCCTTTCTCACTCACAAGGACTCACAGATGCTCTGGTGCTCTCAAGGTTGAAGGTAGCCGCAATGAAGGGTTATAAGGCCCTTTAAATAGGGCTCAGGGCCGGGAAATTAGGGTTTCATTAAACAGCATGGACTCGCCGAGTCCGGAAACGAACCCGCGTCCAAATATGCAATCATACTTGGCGAGTCTAGGCTCCAACTCGCCGAGTCTCCTCACAAATTACCAAAAATAAATAAATGAATAATACCTGGGAATCCGGGCTGTTACACTATGGTTGCGGTGAAGTCAGACATTACAAGCGAAACTGCACCAAGGCAACAACAGCTAGCAACACCGGGAGAGTCCTAGCTATTGGACAAGTTGAGGCAGCCGCCGACCCCACCGTTGCCACAGGTATATTCCTCTTCGATAAATCTTATGCCTGTAATCCTTTTTTTTTCAATTCTAGTGCTGAAAGGAAATTTGTTAGTATTCATTCAAACACCTTCCTAAACTTAATTCTTCGTTAGTAACTAAAATGTTTACCGTCGAGATAGCTAACAGTGAGAAAGAGAACGTTAACGACATATCCATAGGTTGTATCCTTACTCAGGGCGACTATTCCTTTCCATTCGAATTAATGCCAATTTTTTATGAAGAGCTTTGATATTATCATTGTCATGGATTGACTGAGTCCAACCATAATGATATTCTTGGTTTCAAAAAGGTCATCTGTCTCAGTCTCCCCTCTAATCCGACTCTCATGATCTACGGCGACAAACCTAATTCCAATTTTCATATCAATCAAATTCCTAGAGCCAACCCTGTATCTAAATCTTAGTACCAATTAACGCCATCAGAAATATAGGGGAATTCCAGTCAGCTTAATGAGCTACTCAGCAAAGGGTTCATCAGGACAAGTTCGTCACCCCGAGGTGCCCCGGTATTGCTATTCCTTTCGAATGTGTATCGACTACCGTTAGCTGAATAAGTTAATCGTCAAAAACCGATATCCTTTTCTCTGAATAGATGACCTCTTTGACCAACTTCAGAGAGACAACTACTTCTCATAGATAGACCTTAGGTCAAGGGACCACCAGCTACAGGTTCACAGGAATGATGTTTCCAAAACAACATTCAGGACTTGATATGGTCATTACGAAGATGTAGTGATGTCCTTCGGTCCAACCATTTTCTTTAGTCACGTAATAAGTGAAGAAGGCATGATACATTTTGAAACGCGTAAAACTTAACCCGGGGAACGTAGTACCTTTCGAAATCCTCATTAGGATCGATCTCGTAGCCTACAAACTCTGACTACCCTCAGAACATAGCAGCATTCATCCTGTATTCCACATCTCTATCCTTAAGAAGTGCCTACCCGATGAAACCCTAGTAATCCCTTTGATGAGACCGAAATCAATGAAATTCTGAACCTCATGGTAGAACCAATCGAAATCATAGATCGAGAGATTTAAATGTACGAAATAAAGCCGTATCCCAATAAGTGAAGGATCCGAATTCACTTAGGAGCATGAAGATCCGATGAAACTGAAGTATCTGTATCTCTTTCCAAATCCTTGAGTCGTATTTAAAGTTTGAATTTCGGGATGAAATTCCCTTTAACGGGGGGATAATGTCACAACCCGAAGTTATTCCATCGCCGTAATCGTTCCATCCGTAAAACCCGTCTTTAGCGATTTGTTCTGATTTCGTTTTTGGGCTAAGTTGTCTAAATTAATATGTTTATTATTAAGATATCATGAGTGTCTAAATCCTTTAGAAACTCATATAAACGGCCCAATTTATTAATTTGATAAATTTTAGATTCGACCCCGCCAGGTTATGACAACTTAATCGGGTGCGACCAAAAGCCCCGTTTAACGTCGGTATCGGGTAAAATTCCACCGTGTCTCAAATCCAAACCATATATAAAGTTGATTAAGTCTCATTTGAAGCCTTTTCAGTCTCTCTCTCTAACCTCTCTCCTCAAGTCCAAATTCTTGATCCAAAATCACTCATTTCAAGCTTCAAATCATCAAGGTAACAATCCTAGCTCCTAGTATAACATCTTTAGCCTTCAAATTTGTGATTAATATGTGGAATTGGACCATAAACATGTGTTTACGGCCCTGGAACAGCCTTAGGCCGTGAACACATGAAAATTAGGGTTTTTGAGCCTTAAAACCCTTCCAAACCATATTTGGAGCTTAGATATGACTTAGGGGCTTACCAAACTGGACTTAGAACACCTTGAACTCTTCATTGAGGGTGTAAACATGAGTTTACGGCCCAAGCACATGCTTGGACCGTAAACACCATTTCTTGGGTAGTAAACTCATTTTAAGGTGTTAGAATGCCACTTAAACAACTCATAAGCCTTAGAATAAAGTCTAGAAGCAACCACAAACGAGTTAGAGGCCTTAAAATTGATGAAAACCACCCTTATAGGAGCTTATGGCCGTAAATCCCCCAAGGATAGGTTCATGGGCCGTAAACTCCTATATCTTAGTCAAATGATGCCCTAAATTCATCCCAAGGCTTGTATAATGACTTAGAATCACTTGTAAATGACCTTGGACCACCAAAACATCAAAGGAAGGTGTGTGTGGGATCTTACGGCCGTAAAATCTTAGTTTAATGCCGTTAACTCCATTAGATGGTCCATATGTTGGTTTAATTCATTCTTATACCCTAGATTTGACTCTAGCTAATTTTCCCAAGTGATATAAGACCATTTAGCACCATAGAACACCCCACCATGAGTTTACGGCCGTAAACTCATGGGGAGTGAGTCATTAGGGCCGTGAACTCTCTTTTGAGTTCACTCTTGAAGAGTAAACTCCATATCCAAGCCATATGCGTCCATAGATGTCACCCGGGTCACTCCAAACACTTGAAATAAAGTGTTTTCGCAACTAGAGGTGTATATCCTCAACTAATTAGTAGTTCAAATCCTAATTAGATACAAATTTATATCTCTTTATATTACATAGGAACCTCACACGCATTCAAGCCTCGAACTTACGTTTAGCACCCAAACCGTGACGCTTCTCGACCGATGAGTTCATACCCCTTCTCCTTTTCCATGTTTTTCAAATGTTTTCAGGGGGAATACAAACAAAAGTACAAGGAAATCTTCTACTCAAACTTATTATTTTAGTTCAAATGTTTATATTTTGTATTTTTTTAATATCGAAAAACCGTATTAATCAATAATTCGAATTCAGAGTTAGCTTTCAGACTAATTGTAAATTTCTTGATCAAGTGTTATAATTTAGGTTATATTTCATAATTTACGAAGAATTCATACTAATCATTAATTAGGATTAATACTCATAAGATACGCCCTCGGATAGTAACAAAGTGAATACGAAAGTACAATTAGAAACAGAGCGAATACGAAAGTACAGTTAGAAACAGAGCAAATACGAAAGTACGGTTAGAAACAGAGCGCATACGAAAGTATAGTTAGAAACAGAGCGAATACAAATACGTATACGAATACGAATACGAATACGAATACGAATACGAATACGAATATGAATATGAATACGAATACGAATACGAATACGAATACGAATACGAATATGATTACAAATTCGAATACTAATACGAATACGAATAGGAATACGAATACGAAATCACGCTTTTGGATACATTCGAGTGTAGGACAACTAGGATATCAGAATACCTAACTAATACGACAAGTATGATAGATACTAGCGCATTGCATTCCAAACGAATAACTAACTCACATATAGGAAAATAAGGTTTTTTCCTGGGATAACGAAATGTTCCAAATCAAACTGTAGGATAAACGAATAACTAAACTTTACTTATAATAAAATACGAGATTTTCTTGGATAACGACTTTTTCAGAAAACCAAAGGAAATCTGTTCTTTTACAAAAACTAAACCGCTTATGAACTCACCAGCTTTATGCTGATTTTTAAACTGCTTGTATTCTCAGGTCCACATTAGACAGGTACACCGCAATCTTTCAGAGAAGATGGAGCGTATAGAAGACTCGTCTATACTTTTATTCATATGATATATATATGTAAAACTCTTGTAACACTTTACTTCAAACAAATGTAATAATTCTATGTAATGTAATGTTTTGTGTTTACTACGCTTACTATGTACATTGGTTGCGACATTCATGACGTCCTCCGCCCCGGAACGTTTCCGCCTTCGGTTTCGGGGTTTGACACCAGAATAGGCAAGACTCTATCCGCTGAGCCTCCCTCGCTCACGTTATAGAAGCTTCGATCTCCGTTCTAAGGTAAGGGTTGACCTTGTTCGTGGCAAAATCTGTTCAAGTTTTTTGCCCACAGAGGTGTGGGGCCTTGAAATGTTGGACGAGGGTTAGGGTTCGGGATTTGAGCCACTGAGGGTACGTTATTGACTTCAGGTTCGTAGTCAGAATCCTCCGAAAAGTTCTCTGCGAAGTCGCCATCCAGAGGGATTGGGTGATTCTCTTCTGGCTATGCATCGATCCATTCTCTGTTACCTTGGTTAAGGAAGTACGGGTCGCCGTGCGGATGGAATCCAACAATGTTATCTACGCGAGAATAGAATAAAAGAAATAATTAATAGACGTACTAATTTAGATAATTATAGGATGATCTTTATCGGTTACTTCAATACTTGAATAGTGCATACCAGTTACATGTAATCAAAACAGGATATACCTTCGAATAAGTGACCGTAATCTCCAAATCCACAACCAGACAAGGAACATGAAATAAAGAAAAGATCATAGATTCTAAGTCTATGACACCTTAGTCACATATAACATTAGCGTATCCACCAAGAAACTATTCACCTATTAATAAAGACCTTTAGTTCTCATATAAGTGAATATAGTAACACAAAATACTCCTATATTATTTTAAGTTTATGTTCTGTTTCATTGTTTTCATCGTAGTAGTGCTGGTAAGTTTTTAGACTTACTGCAACACCACAACCATTCCTAGGCACATGCTAATCACTTCTCGGAAAGATATAGTTGATCAGCCTATATCACTCCCAGATCTGATTATATGTCCCAAAGCCTACTTGTGCTATCCAACAACCGCAATACTTTTGTTCTTTCCTAGTGACACTGATTTTTTTATGAATCCAGGTATGTATACTTACTTAAATATTTTATTATTTAGAAGTATAAACTCCTTGTCAAAGTATTTAATCCCGTTTGTTTTTATAGTTTGTATATCTTTCATGGGTTGATATACTCGATTCACTATAAACAATGCTCAGATACCAATCTATCACACCCCCAAACCGAATTGGCGGAAACATTTGGGGGCGGAGGACGTCGTGTACAGTATCACAATAATGCATAATAGTAAACAAGCAACAACATCATCAATTGCATTAATAATATAATTTTAATACAAGTGTGTTCTGTATAGTTTATATGACACCAAAAATATGAATCAAAATAAGAGATGAGTCGTGAATGTGCTCCATCTTCTCAAAACCTGGTCATCGGTACCTGTCTACTGATCACCTGAGAATACAAGTTATTTTGAAAGCGTAGATCAGCATTAAAGCTGGTGAGTTCATAAGTATTTTAGTGTCGTTGCTTGTATGAAAGTGTTTTTGTAAATGTTCGATTTAAATGTTTGTAAGTGTTTGTAAATGTTTGTATCTCCTAGAAAATCCTATATTTTCTACTATAAGTAGCCTTCTACCAAGTCTCGAATGTCATATATGTTGTTTGTTTGTAAAAGTGTGTAATTTCCCTCCAAAGATAGACTATCATTTACCAGAAATATAGTTTACATTACCGTTTATGTGTGAAGCTCACAGTTTGAATGTAATGGGAAAATAATAATGATGTACATGTAGTATTAGTATACATCTACTACCATTGTACTAACTACCTTAACACCATTGTTTTTAATTAAGGAAAAATGTTATATACTTGTAACCATGCTTGATCGACTAGTTAATCACGATGCTCCAAGGCATTGAAATGGTATGACATTAGTCCCCCGTAGACCTGCATGTCCCACTGTAGCTAGTAGCAATATGTAGGATAGTCAATCTCGTATAGATCTATACACCAACTCACGCTCTCCCTCCAGAAGACTCTGGTTGCAAAACATGACACAGCAAGTGATTGCCATGTCATGAAGTAGTGGCTCACATTAAGGCTATAGTGTTCTAGTGTTTCTAGAGTATGTTCAAAGTATTGTATGTTCTCTCTATACTATTGTAGTGTATGTTCTCTTTGTTTCTAATCATAGTATGTTCTCTTGTATAGTGTAGTGTATTGTAGGTTCTCTTAGTTTCTCATCATAGTATGTTCTCTTTGTTTCTCATAATAGTAAGTTTGCATTGACTCATGAATGAAGTGACTCTTGTATGTTTCATTGTACTAGAAATAGTGAGTAGTGACTTCCTAAACTCTAACTATTATACTTTACTAGTAATGTTGTTTGCATGAATGAACATGTTTGTACACCTTTTGCTACCCAAAGGTATTGAACTGAATGTATAACTTTAATATCTATATACATACACATAATATATAACCAAGATTCAAACGACCTTCGGACAAACAACCTATACCCTAAGTCTACAACGAAACAAGGAACATGAAATAAGGCGAGTCATCAGTCCTAATTATAGAACTATATCTATATCGACATGATTTCGACAATATCTATGTTCGAAAGAGTTTGTAAAACGATTTGAAGCAGTTTGTTTGATAACACAGTTTGAAGTATAGTAAATCCGTCTGTTTGATAGTTTTTAATTACATGTGATTGATATAATAACTATTATGTTTCTACTTGTATTCCCCCCATAAAAGCATTTAAAATCATTTAAAAGATAAGTTAAGGGGTATGAACTCACCTGCAGTGAGTAATACGAATGAAAGATCGGTTTATAGGATGCTAAGTGTCAAGTGAAGACTTGAGGACAACAAATCCTAATAAGCATATAATGACACATAGATGTATATAATTAGTGTTTAAACAACTAATTGTGCAAGGAAAGACACCCTAGGACATAGAAAACATTTAGATTCAAGTGCTATAAGTACCAAGGTTTGCATATAATGGGTGTATGGCCATACCTTGGAGTGTACGACCAGAGTGATGTGTGTCATGTGTGTGTACAGCCAAAGTGTACGGCCCAAGTGGGTGTGCGTGTCACACCCTAAAAGCAAAACAGCGGAAATGTTCACGGGTGGAGGACGTCATGTTTAGTATCACAAGACATGTATCATAGTAAGCAAGTAATGAAAAACCATTTCATTAGAAAGAAAATGTATACAAAGTATGCGTTCATAAAACATAGAGTACACAAGCAAATAACAAAACAAGACTTGAAACTAAACTGCTCCATCTTCTGAATTCCCAACGCGAGTACCTTTCTACTAGTTCCTGAGAATACAAGTTATTTGAAAGAGTTTATCAGCAATTAAGCTGGTGAGTTCATAAGATTTTAGTGATGTAATTAAGTTGTAGAAAGTTGTTGAAAAATGTGGTTGAAATGTAGTAAATGATACGTTTTGTTTTTAGAAAAGTTCGTCTGTTCCTCTAGAAAATCCTATATTTCCTAATTTAATAAAAGATACATAAAAATGATTCTACAATCCTTTCTATGAGTACTAAATGGATACAAGTTATATAAAACTCAGAGTAAACAAACAAGTTATTGTGCGCATCTGCCCTAAGTCCATAACCAAAAGAGGAACAGGAGGTAAGGCGGATAGCACACATCCCATTGTTTGTTAGGTCCTCATTGTATATAACCCTGGTGTATTCACTTGTTACTCATGGAGTTAATTTTAATAGTTCCTTTATATTTAATGAAAAGATCCTTTAAGAAAACCCTTATTTCTTATAATAAAATCGTGACCATAGTGACTACTTCTATAATCACTTAGTTTATACAAGCTATATATAATCTAATATCGAATAGATAGTTAATTAGGTGAATCTGCCCTAAGCCCACAACCAAACAAGGAACAGGAAATAAGGCGGAAAGCACACATCCAACTACCTGTTGGGTATTAATGATATATAACCATGATGTATAAACTAAGGTATTATTGAGTCAATCACCTAAAGTCCTTTAAGTCTACACTGGTTTAATAAAATGAATTAAACCCTTTACTGGTAAGTTTCTAGCTTTGAGCACTAAAAGTTCTATTTGAAAAGTATGATTAGTAGTAGAAAACTATGCATTGAATTAGTGTCCTATGACTTGACCCATACCTGGTACCCCTTATGATGACTTAATGTATACGGAACACACACATACACACACACACACACACACACACATATATATATATATATATATATATATATATATATATATATATATATATATACCTAAAATTGAATAGATAATAGGTTGGGTGAATCTGCTCTAAGCCCACAACCAAACAAGGAACAGGAAATGAAGCGGAAAGCACACATCTTATTACCTGTCGGGTCCTATTTATATATATCTCTTGATGTATACATTAAGGAATCATAAGGTTAGCATTATGGTCCTTTTCTACTGAATGTACTAGACCCGACTATTCTGTTTGTCGTTTGTAAAATGTAATTACTGTAGTATTTTATATAGTAACTACTATTGTACCAATTGCCTTAAATTGTTTATTAACGTATAATGTGATGGCTATATCCCATACTAAACGCTCTCCCTGTCAAAAGATTCTGGGAACCAAACGCGACCTCTGCAATCAATTACAAGCCGTGAACATCCACATTAAAATTATGTGATCATGTATACCCAATATAACTATCACCTTTTGTTTAGAACAATGCGTTAGTGATTCATTGGTATAGTTAGATCATGAAAGTGTTCCATGCTATAGCATCTTAGTATGTTCGTTCTGTTTTAGTATCTTAGTATCTTCTCTCGTTATAGTATCTTAGTACTCTCTCTTGTTATAGTATCTTAGTATGTTCTTTCTGTTATCGTGTATTGTATCTAGTATGAACTGAACCTCTCAACTATACCTATTATAGTTTACTAGTATTCTACTTGAACTGTTATTGAAATTACTCATTTTACTACTAGGTTATGCTTGTACATTAAAAACGGAGTTTTGTTAAACTATAAAGCAACATAACTATAAAATAGCTTTTGAAATGTTTTGACCACTTATAGAAGACATAAGAAACATTTTGAAAGATGTTTAAAACAAATATTTACACAATTATCATTGTGTTCAACTTGTACACCCCCCCTAAAAGCATTTAAAACAGTTAAAAGATTCGTTACTGGGTATGAACTCACCTGATGTGGGTGATTCAAACGGGTATGCGTGTAAGGATGAGAAGTTCCACGAATGAAGTCCCGAGACACAATAGGTCCTAAATGACATATAGTGCAACATATGGGCATGAATATAGTGTTTATAAGCAACTATATGAAACGAAACACCTTCGGGGACTAGGAAATACTTTGACCAAGTGCTGGAATCACATGTGATTCAACAAAGGAAGGTAAAATGGCACTCACATGAGTTAACTACCATGGGTTTATGGCCCAAGGGAGTTTATGGCCGCAAACTCATGGTCACTCATGTATAATTTCAAGTCTGAAGGCTAGGGAAGCTTTAGGGACTTTTGCTCTACACTAGGATGAGAAAGACCAACTTCAATGAGGCTTTTGATGAGTTTACGGACCAAACGAGTTTACAGACATAAAATCATGACCATTTATCGATTTGAGTGTAGTTTAAGATCCTACAATCCTCAAGGAAGGGTTCTGGGTCACTAGCTTTGCATCTTATAGGGTTTAGGGCTCAAACATGCCCTAACATTGAGTTTACGGCCAATGATGATCTTGGGCCGTAAACTCATGATGTTCTTGGGAAAATGTGTGTTTCCAAGTCTCTACGCATGAGTCCTAACTGGATATAGGGAAGAGCACTTACGATCTAGAAGCTTGAAATGGTTGTTATTGGCCAAGAACACTAGTATGTGTTCTTGGTGTTCTTGGTGAAACTTGAAGATCTATGTATAACATCCAAAATTTCAAAACAATTAAAACTTTTCAAAATCATCCATTTTATTAACATTATTACAAAAGGTTTTCAATACATTATTTAACAGAGTAATTTCCCAGATTCATATCATAAAACACCAACGCGAGGAACGGTACGATCACGCCTTTGCCTTGCCACAGACTCCTGAGAACCTGAAACATAAAACCACGACTGTAAGCCCGAAAGCTTAGTGAGATACCCCCAGAATACCAACCACATATACACCTTTCCAGGCCCTGACCTTCCGGTCCTCAACACAACATAATCGCCTTCCGGCCAGTAATATATTGCCTTCCGGCCCATAACATATTGCCTTCCGGCCCATAAGCATACAATGCATACATAACATAACAAATAATCATATAGCAGTTCATAGACAACAATCGATCAACAGATCACATACCATAGCATTACTCTAAACAAGATACCGGTCTGGCCGGTCACTAGCATAACATTACCCTATGAATCAGTCCACATACTAAATGCATACATACGCCTTTCCAGGCCATGACCTTCCGGTCCACATAGCAATGCCTTCCGGCCCATAACATGTAATGACAACTACCCGAATTTCCATCCGATACAAGGGTCGGCCTTGGTGCCATAAACCCTAACGATATAGTGAGGATAACTCACCTCGAAACTGCCGACTGAACAGATAGCTCAAGCTGCTCCGATCACTGATACGATCTCCACCTCAGGACAGCCACCAATGCACTGAACTCAAACAATAAACAACAATTACCAAAATACCCCTGGAACCACTGGTAAATCCTTGGTCAAAGACAAGGTCAAAGTCAACCCCTGACTGACCCTACTCGCCGAGTCAACCCTATGACTCGCCGAGTCCCCATACTCAGAACTTCACTTAACCCGCGACCTAACTCGCCGAGTCACCCCAAGACTCGCCGAGTTCAACGACTCTGAGTCCACTCGCCCTTGACTCACCGATTCCTTAAGATTCCCTTTCTACACGTCGAGTATCCCCTTTTTACTCGACGAGTTCCTCCTGGAAGAATCGCGGGGCCACCCCGACTCAACTCGCCGAGTCTGAAGAACAACTCGACGAGTCCCAGTTAATCTTCAAGCTACTCGTCGAGTCTGAAGAACAACTCGGCGAGTCCATGTCATGCAGACGAGCAACTGCTTCCTGAATTACGTATGGTCCCGAGATATACAATCATGGGACTTTCTGGACTTCTAAACATCTTATTACTGGGGTATAAACGTCTGGGTAATAGCATAATAACCCATCTATTCACTAAGTGGGTTTCATAAACCCTAGATTCGTATACACATCAAAATAACATAAATGGTCCGAGTGTTACCTGAAAACGCACTCTCTGTGTCCCCCAAACCTCAGGACTCGATCCTCCTTGATATTCCTTTGGCCAAATTCTTCTTCTGCTTGCCTAACAAGTTCTTCCAAGTTCCAATAGCTTCCTCCCTTGCTCTAGACGTCCACAACGATTAGGGTTCTTCTCAATCGACCAAAAGACGGACAATGACGGCCTAAGGGGCGTTATATACGATCCAAAACCGAACGGTTAGGGTTTCTGCTGAACAGCGTCGACTCGCCGAGTCCATATCTGGACTCGTCGAGTCCAGTCGCGAACCCGCGACCAAGTCTGCGATTCTACTCGGCGAGTCTAGGCTCCAACTCGCCGAGTCCCCTCTTAAATCACCCCCAAAAACATAATTATATCAATATCTGAAATTCCGGGCTGTTACACTATGAAAAGAGTGGTTTCCATGGATGAAATCATGTAAGGATACTAGATTAAGAGATGTATCAACAAATCTAGGAAGAATACTTACATCTTTTCAAGAACTAGGAAGAATGTTGGATGATAGTTCAGAGGGAATGAAGAAAATCGGTCAAGGAATGAGATTAATGGCTAGAGATGACTAATTGCCTTATATATGCTCTTGAGTTTACGGCCACATGAGTTTACTGCCGTAAACTCATAGTCTTGTGGCCGTGAACTCATTTAGATAAGGTTAAGGCTCGATTTGCTACACTGTGGTTCTAGCAGGTACTTTCTAACACTTTTTATTTATGTGTATTAGGCTCAAAACTCCTTAGAATGACCTTTAACCGGGCTAGAACTTCGTACTAATGAGTTTGACACTCGGTTGAGTTGATTGACTGTGTCTTCATAGCAAAAAAATTCCGAGTTGTCACAGTGCGGCCGCACACTCATGGTGAAACATGTCATTGAGTGATTCAAAGTCTTATTAAGCATCTAGGAAATGTGTTTTGACCAATGCTTAGCCTTAATGGAAGTTTGTTACCATTTTGGACCTTAAAAAGGGTGTGTACGGCCACACAAGGAGTGTATGGTCGTACACCCTTGATGATCATGTAAAAATGGTCAAAAGTGTATTCCATGTCTCTATCTTGCATCCCTAAGTGTTCTTGATCATGTGATAGCATAAAACATGAGTTTGGGGGCAAATAGCACTAAACAAAGGGGTGTTCGGCCACATGGGGTTTGTACAGCCGTACACTCCTTAATGATCATAGTTAGGACGATTTTTAAGGAGTATAACTAGTAAGTAACAAGCATAAGGAGTGGTACTTACGATATAGAAGCCTTTAGGGGTGTTTGAGGTCCAAAAACTTAGTAGGTGTTCTTGGTGTTCTTGGTGTTCTTGGAGAACACTTGGAGATCTAAACAAAAGGAGTAAATTCATGGATGAAATCATAGATCCTTACTAGATAGTGTAATGAATCAACAAATCAAAGGAAGAAACACTTACAACTTAAAGATCTAGAAGAAAATTTGGATGATACTTGAGAGAGAAGTTGATTTCTAGGCATAGGAGTGTGAAAAGGGGTAAGTGGAGCTTAAGAGTCTCATTTATACATGAGAGTGTACAGCTAGGATAGGTGTACGACCGTACACCCATGTATGCAGCCGCACACACCTCATAAAGGGGTGTTTAGCTCAATTGAAAGGTGTCGAACTCAAATACACTCATCCCTAGCCCCATACCTTGATTATAATAGGCTTTGAACACTCAAATTGACTCTAAAAAGTGCTAGAAGATAGCAAAAATGAGCCTGATCTTGATGGATTTGAATAATTGTACAAGATAGAAATTTTGAGTTGTCACAACAAGGTCTTAAGGAATTTAAGCTACAAGAAAGGTATGTCATTCTACTAGTTTTTGTATTACAAGTTCCCCATGCCATGCTAGTTAGGATGAAAACCTTGGAAAATGCTTATTTGCATGAATATTAGAGAAAATATAGATCCAAGGTATCTAGGGTTGCATGTACACCATAGGAGTGTTAGAATGCTCAAAACACATCAATTAGGACTTCTTTTGTAAGAATTTTTCAAGTAGGGGTTTATGAATTTATTTGGAATGAAGATTTGGGTGTTTAGGACTTGTTTTGTAAAAAAATAAGGAGAGTAGCTTTTGATTTAACTAACAGGAAAATTAAACAGGAGGGACTTTTTCACCCTCCTGTATTCGATGTTTATGCACCACATACAAAACAAAAAAAAACAAACGAGTTCTAGGGTTTTTACCATCAAAAAAATTTAACAATAACAAAATAACAGAAGGGTTGGAGCTCTTACGAGCAACAACCGGAGGTGGCGGAAGGTGGTGTCGACTGGTGATCTACATGGTGGAAGTGAGGCGGCAGTGGGGGTGGTGGGTGGCAACCTTGCTGTCCGGTGTCTTTTTCTTTGGAAAACGATCGACAAGGAGGGAAATAAGAGGGGGGGGAGAGGAAGGGAGGGTTGTGATGGAGTGATGTTTTGGGTGATTCACGGTGGCAAAATCCACCGGTGGAAGTTGTTTTATTGTGGTGCAATGGAACCGAGCGGGAGAGCTTTAGAGAGATTGACAGAGTGTGAGATACAGAGAATGAAGGTTGGGGTTTGAGTGATAAATGAAGGAGAAGAGGGTCCTTTCCATAGCAAATAGAGACACACACAAGCCTTATACACTATGCAATTAAAACCAAGTCAACACACTTTCGTGCCATACATTGTACTTAGATGGTGAACTCTACTCCAAGAAGAATGGACATCAAAGAAGAAAACATGGGAAAGGGAATTGGTTGGCCATTTTGTTTTTGAAAATTTCTTATGACGAAGCTAAATTCAAGGAATTGACTGGCCATTTCGGTTACCAATTTACACATTTGGAGGTAAGATATCATCTGGTATCATATAATAATTGAAATGAATTCAATTATTTTACACTAGACGCACTAAAATTAAATGAGTTAAATTACAAACAGATTTATTGTGAATTAACCGTTTATAGTTTTTGACCTAAATTTTGGGATGTCATAATATCTGGTTCTCCCTAAAGTCTTGATGGATAAAGTTTCCAACTTTATCCATTATGACATCTCAATAAGTCAAGATCTCAAACCCTAAGTCCTTAAAGGAAACTCAAGGTATGCAAACACCCACTAAGAACTTAATCAATTAGAGTTACTCATCTAAGGCTTCCAGAAGGATTTCCTACACCTAGTGGACTATAAAAATCGTAGCATTATATACATGCGTGTCCAATTCATGTCCCTTCCATTTCAGGTCGAAACATGACAATTATCAAGTGTAAGATTGTGTATGGGACCAAAACTCTAAGGATCCTTAGATCTGGAACATATAACACTAACATGACCATAATGATCCATAAATTTGCCAACTTTATGGAATCCTACCTACAAAAATCCCATACCATGAAGATTAAGGAACAAACGGGCTTCTAGAAGCTAGTAACATAAAATTAGATCTTAAGGACTTATAAGAGTCTAGAAAACGTGTGTAAGTAGGATGAGGAGAGTGGCTTGCTAAAACAAAGCTTAAGGGGCACCTTCTTCTTCTTCTTCTTCAAAACACAACCAAACACAACAAAACCACAACAATTTGCAATAAAGGTTAGGTTTTGCTTATGGAGGCTGAGGGTGAGCAACTCTAGCCATCACATCCCTTAGATAAGGGCACAAACCCTAAAATTAGGTTTTGTCTTTAAATAGAAGCCATGTTGTGGCGAATAGATTGCCATGCCATGGCACTTAGCCTCCATGAATTCAAAACTTGAATTATTAATACTTTTTAATCATTTGCATTTTTTACAAAAAATGTCTATTTTCCAAAATCCACATCTAGTATTGTTCCATTTGTTTTGGCTGGTCAAAACCCTCCCCCTCCAACTATTTCTATCCCTTAGAGAAGGATGTGAAGTTCCAAGAAAATCCACCTTCACATATTCGCCAAACCAACATCCAGGAGGGATAACTAAAGAAATGCCACACATGATATTCAACTTTGAAACCGGTGTATCTTAAGAACGTCAAACCAAGGACACCACCCGAAGGTAGGCCCCAATCTTCACATATTGTGGAACTCTCACCACAGGAGGTCCTACTTCCCAAGATCTTTGAGGAATATTCAAAATTCCTCCATATGAAAAAGATGTTGGGATGAGCCCCGGCATAGCGAAAGAATTAATGCATTTGACTGAAATGATCTCAAGTCTTGGGTGTGATTCAACCCTTTCTAGAGGTGTCCCCTATCAGCCATCAAGTTTCAGTATTTTCACATCCTATATGTGATATCAAAGTTTCAAAGATGTTTAGATGCCCAACATGAAGACGTATGATGGGACCACATATCCTCAAGAGTATGTCACCCAATATAGAGAACACATTGAGATTGTTCTAATTCATTAACATACTAACAAGTCCTTTCTAAGAAAGGGTTTTGGTTCAACCCTTACAGGATCTACATTAAAATGGATCCTAAACATTCCTCCTTACTCTATCACTTCTTTCTCACATCTCATTAAAATGTTTAATTGCCAATTTTCTTGTAGTATAACTTTTGAGAAACTAATAAGTGACCTTTATAGAGTAACTCAAGGAAATGATGAATCATTGAGGTCTGAGAAGAAAAAAAACAAGGTGATAATGAATATGTCTTACGATCATCTAAACATGAAGAATGAATATTTCTTCCAAAAATCTTACAAAGCTAAACCTTACTCAAGACCTGAGAATCGTAGGGTTAATGCTCTATAAGATAAAGAGACAGATGAAGATTATCCCAAAATATATGACTGTTGTTTAATAGTTAATAATTCAGATTTGCTCTATGCAATAAAGGATCTTGGGGACAAAGCAAGATGACCCAAGAAACGACAAAACATACGGATGGAAAGATAAATCTAAGTGATATTCTTACCACGAAGACTTTGGACATCTTACCGAAGATTGCTTCGCCCTCAGAAAGGAAATTAGTTATTTGTTGAGCAAAAGGAAACTAAAAGAAAGTCTTACAAAGAAGGAAAGATAAGATCAACCAGAAAGACTAAGATCAAGAAATTCTTCCCCAAAGAATAGCATCTTCATACTCAGATGTCAAGGTAATTAACTTTATCTCTGATGGTTCTGACATTTATGGATTGTCCATGGAGATATTTTTATGATGGTAAGATTACTAACTATTGACATTAAACCCATCTCAAAGGAATTTTTATAGGTGAGAGCTATTAAGACATATATTGGTGCAAAGAGGAGAGACTCTAAGTTCACCAACCGACATCACATAATACCACCAACATTATAGTGTTTCTAGGGTAAAAATGCCGGTGTTCTATACCTCATAATTAGTAAGTACACTACTTATAAGATTTAAAACATTTTTTATGTTTTTATTTAGATGACACATGTGTTAAATAGTTACGTAATGTTTTGAGTTTGGTCGTGTTCTATTTCTGATGAAGTGTTGTACGTATATATAATGCTTAAAGAAATTTAAGGAAATTATCAAATACTTGTGAAAATGAAAATATAAGGATAAATTTCTATAAGTCAATACTGAATGGAGAATATGTCTTGATTTATTGGCTATTAGAGAAAAAAAAAATGAAAATCTTGTTTGGTTAACAAAAAACACCACGTTTTGAAATATCTACAATACTAATAAGAGAACTATAAAATCAATAAACATAATTAATACGAATTTAAAACACTATGAACTATAATCTGTTGATATTAACAATTAAGACTCACATCAACAAGAAAATACATCACACATACTTTTATTACAATCATAGGTTTATTGGAAGCATATTTCAATCTTACGAATAAAAACGTTCACGGAAAAGTAAATACATACATATACCATAACAATAAGTTGAAAGGTTATCTTATTGAACTCTATTGGAAACACGAACATGCAGTCCACCATTGATATGAAGATTTAATGTCTTTTTAAATTTTGCTTGTTTATTTTCATCGTCTAACTTGAAAACGAAGCAACCTAAAATCATGGATGCAAATATCTTCATCTCCCTATATGCAAATTCTTTCCCCAAACAAATTCTTTGCCCAGCCTGTTGTTAATTCAAAATAAAAGTATGTTAGAATCACACTTCAATTGTATATAGAATTGGTTATTTTGAAATTTTATTACTTTAAATAAAATAATAACAGTGTACTAACCTGAAAAGCGGTAAATTTAAAGGGGCTTTCGGGTCGGAAGCATCCATTTTCATCGATCCATCTCTCTGGCTTGAATTCATTTGCATCATCACCCCATAAGAACTTCATCCTTCCCATTGCATAAGGTTGGTAAGTCATCATATCCCCTTTGTTCACGTGGCAACCATCAGGTAGAACATCATCTTCCGCACATATCTTCACGCCCTATATAATTTTAAGAATAAGTATGCATATTATTATCTCCATATAAACATGTAATCATAATAAAGAAGATCATGCATAGAACACTACACAATGAAACCTTGATTTTGTAATATTTGACAAAGGAGGCAATAAATGAAGATCGCTTACTATTTTCTGAATAAGTAATCGTACTTTCATTTCTTCCCATTGTAGTATTCTACTTTGGAAAAAATTAGCAATCTTACTTAAAATTCTGATGTGATTTTCATTGGTAGGATTGGATAATATTTTCAAAGTATAATGACAAGATCGAAAGTATAACATAATAAATAGAAAGAGTTGTTAAAGTCGATCGTCTTAAAAGAAATATTTTAGCGAAAGTACAATGTTGTAATAGACATAAATGAAAGTAGGATAATATGTCAAATAAGTAAATGAAAGTAGGTTATTATTTTGCATTTAACCTTTATTCTTCGTTTCCATTCCCCAAGATTTCTCAAATGTTTAATTAAACATAATTTATCCAAAAAATAAGTTAATAAAAAATAAAGAAATCCTTATAAAATTTACCAATGGAACTGCTGGATAGAGTCTGAGAGTTTCTGTCAAAGTTGCATGAAGATAATGCATCTTTTCTAAAACATCTTCGGTCATAACATTTACAAACCCCGTAAAATCCATTACATCCTTAAACTTGATTACTTCTTTGATTTCTTTTGCAACCTTATCTTGGATCTCTGGATGTTTGCAAAGCAAGTAAATAAACCAAGTCATACCAGAAGAAGTCGTGTCTTTTCCAGCAATTATAAAGTTGAGAATTATATCTCGCAAATACTGTGGACTCATGTCCTTGAATTGAAGAAACCTTGTTAGAACGTCTCCTTTGTATCGCTGCAATATTTATAATCAATGGTCAAATGAGATGATATATGCTTTGAAGTTGAATATAGTTTGTATGACTTCGAGATTCAAAGTACACTTTTTTTTATTATTGGAAAACATTAAGGTAAAGTCCACCCTTGTGCATTTCCACCAATTGTTCCCTAAACTCATTTTTCCTAGGGCGCTTTCATGGTTAAAAAAAGAAAAATTAAATATGGTTCTATCTTTTATTTTTACAAATCTTATCCATTTAAATATTGACATGTGTAATATTATTATCCTAAAATATTTTTAAATTGCATTAAATAAAAATTAAATCTTATACATATTAGCATTTAATTGGGTAAATGATATGTTGGAACAAAAGATAGAAGGATATTTAATTTCTCAAAAAAAAAATTACAAAAGCTTACCGAATCTTCATTGTTATCAATTTGTTCGGTCTTGATCTTGATCAACTTGTAAACGAATTCATCAACCACTTTGACATTTTCCTTTAACTTTGCTTCGGTTCCGATGTTGAAATATTTCTTGATTTTCCATGTTACATCTACATACCTTTTAAGTGTCATTGCACTTGCGTCATCGAAAAAATCATTAAATCTTACACTTTCTTCAGATGAACCAAACATGCTCTCTGGATCCATTCCAAATGCAACTTTAAAAACCGCGTCCAATGAAGCTCTCATAAAGATAACCTGTTTATACATTATATACCATGAATTTCAATAATCAAAACATAATAATCAAATGTCGCTTTTGTTTTCACGAACTATATATCACACATTTTTGGGTTGGACATATATAATAAGTCATATGTATCTAATGTATCTAATTGACTTACACTCATATCGAGAATTTGATTGTTAGTTGCTGCTTCGGATAATGTGTGAGCGAGTTCTACCGCATTTTCTCTAAATATTAAAGTGTTGACCTCTCTTAAGGCTTTCGTGGAGAAATTGTGGCTTTTGACCTTCCTTTGCTCTCGCCACTTGTCCCCATCGACGGTAAATATTCCATTACCAAGAAGATCCTTTAGAATGGTGTGGTTATAAGTTCCCTGCAAATACATTTTTATTTTGTAAGATGTCTCTTTGTCCCTCAATTTAACTTTTTCGATAATTGTTAAACATCAAAGATGTTTTCAATAAAGAGAATATTAAAACTTTTGGATCATATATTGCAATAATAAAAGGTATTATGATTTCATGAGGTTGAAAGACACGATTTTTTATCTGATTAGGACGGGAGCGACTGAAGCAAATATATCTCATAACTTGAAGTCCCTAAATGGAATCTTACGTCTTCAAAATACGTAAAGAACTGGATCTTTGTTCAAATGAACTGAATCTTTGTTCCAAATACGATCTGATTGGAAAACTACATTTGATGGACCTCGTCAGATTAATCCGATCCACCAGAGTTGGATCGGATCCAAATCCCAAGCTTCAAATATTAAATTAGTAACGGCCATATAGTCTTTTAATATTGTTTTAAATATTCGTATTTATATACTGTATGTAATAATTTTAACGTCTTTCATGTTCTCGTATAAAAATTACTCGACATATTTCACTTTCTAAATTTATAAGTATATTATAATATATATTGGTTTCATGTTAGTTGTCGAAT
This sequence comes from Lactuca serriola, assembly GCF_051521515.1. Lineage (NCBI taxonomy): Eukaryota > Viridiplantae > Streptophyta > Magnoliopsida > Asterales > Asteraceae > Lactuca > Lactuca serriola. The sequence continues at coordinate 293,391,027 of NC_136410.1, read as the reverse complement.
AATCTTTCTCTTAAAATATGACTGGAATGCCTTTTACCAAACATTTCACAGCAATGAGTTAAATTAAAGGTAAACAAACAATTTTCGATATGCGTCACTAATAAAGAATGTTTATTGTAATATATTTTTTTTTACATAAAGTTATTTGAAATCTAATACTAAAAAACAAAAAGCTTGAAAAGTAATCAATGATTACTCTTCCTGACAATATAGTTATTTTAACGTAAAAATTAATATAATTTTGTTTTGATTTTAATTAGGAGATAAAGTTTAGTGCATGCTACATTATTATGTTAAACTCATTTAAAATATCCATAAGGATGAGTTCAATGAAAGAGTTGAATAATATGCTAGATCCATATGTTATTGAATCAATGAAACTTTATTATTATGAGATCTCATATTGGTATTCAATGGATTTCGAGTTTAATGGTCATTGAACTTTTTAATGGAAAAATAAAAGTTTATAATTCTTAAATATTCATTATAAATTACATTTTGTAACATTCAATTAAAATTTATAGAGTTCAATGTATTGTAGAGAAAAAAAATAACATAATTTTTTGAATTGTATATAAATCCATTGAACTTTATAAAAATTAATTTTTGAATTGTAGAAAAATTATATAACAAATCCATTGAACTTTATAAAAATTAATGTATTTAATGTATTGTAGATGCTTTAGGATGAACCCAATTCTAAATAAGTAAACATGTCAAACACATTAAATCATGGAACAATCTCCAATCAATTAGGGAACAGTTTATAAGGTTTAAAAACTAAAACCAAATTCTTTATTGCATAAAACCTCGTGAAATGAAATGTTTCAAAAATCAAATCACTGAGAAACTATAATAAGTATGATTTTTACGTAAAACGTTTCAAAAATCAAATCACTGAGAAAGTAAAATCAATATCAATAATCAATAAATAAGTAATAAACTGGTTTAAGAAGTTGATATGCAATTGGAATGATTATGGCATTAAACCTCGTGAAAACGTACAACATTAAATGAAGAAGCTTGTAAAGTCAAATCAGTGAACATGAGGTCACATACCTTGATATAATTTTCGGGATTGGTCGTGAGAATGTACTCAACATTAACGGGATCAGATGTATAAACCTCATAGCGAAAAGGGGTAATCAATCTATAAGTTCCGTGTTTTGAAGCAAGATCAACCATGTAATCATGAAATCTATGGAAATTAAAAAGCTGATTCAACATGGTTCCAGCAATTGGATGATATTTCTTCGTCAACTTGCCTTTTCTTTGTTGACTGTAGACATACAGACAAAGAAGAAGAAGAAGATATGTGGTTGTGATTATGGGGATGGAAAATGGATTTGAGAGAAAATCCATGGAAATAGCCATTCCAGAGGAGGAAGTACTTTTGTAAATGTGTTCTTCTGGATGACTGAAGGAAGGAAACTCAGTGGTAACTCATGATCAAAGTTGATGCATATATAGCAAAAAAAACTATCATTAAAAAACAAAACAAAAATGAAGCCGGTTGTTACAACTTAAGATGACCAGATAATTTTCGTTATTGGCGTTCTAACAAACTAGTTTTTAAATTCTACCTATATATATATATATATATATATATATATATATATATATATATATATATATATATATATATATATATATATATATACACCAAACGTGGTTTTAAAAAATTATTACAAAAACATGTTAGTTCCTTTTGTCTATAATTTTCAATTATTTAGAACACGTCATATGTATTGTAAATAATACACGCTAATTTACTTTGTAAAAAATCGTTAACAAATTAAATAGTTAAGCAAATACATATTTTTAATTACAAGATAATCTTATATTACATTAATTTTAGTTTTGAAAATGTGAATGTTTCATCTTTTACGTATATATGTTATTCAAAGCGAGGGATGGAAATGGCAAGGGATTAACCATCCATATCCCCATCATCAAGTGTCTAACATCGTTCCCCTTCTCACCTCCATCTCCGATGGATACGAAGAATTGAATCCCCTACCCTTCAGATTTTGGGTTTTGCTCGGACAATTCTCCAACCCATCATCAGCCCATCCCCCATCTATCAACTTAATGAAATCATCTTAAGAAAAAAAAAAGAGGTTAAACAAATGATTAAAAGCAAATGACATAATCAGATTGTGTTTACATCAATCGTAAATTTTCACAATCATTTAAAAGAGATTTAATGATTTGGTATACTAACTGTAGAACAAAATGATGATTGATGAACTCTTAGGAAACACAATTTGGTATACATACTTTGTCTCTATGGTCTAATACAAATCAATTAATGCATAGCGGACTTAATTCAAATTCAATATATATATATATATATATATATATATATATATATATATATATATATATATATATATATACTAGCGGTGTATCCGCGTAAAGCGACGACGACGAATAGTTTTCTTTCGGTAATTACTTCCATCTATAAACAAGTTATATTTTTAAGAACACTCATGTTGTTATTTGATGGTTTTGCAACAAAGTTGCTATGAATCAATTTTGTAACAACGAATAGTAGGAAAGCCATGTGACAACAATAACTAACTTATTTCGAATATTTGTTCCCATTCGTGGGTTGGTGAATAGTATTCCGCTGAATAATATCTTTTCGAAAAATAATCTATTTTAGTATATCATTTTCTTATTTGTAATTATTCTCGTTTCGAAAATTGTCAAATAATTTATTTTAGTGAATCGTAAATTTTTGAGGGGTATTGCAACAAACATAACATCTTTTTAGTGAATCGTAATTTATTTCGTGGGCTGGTGAATAGTATTCCATTGAATAATGCTTAGGAGGGGTATTGCAACAAACATAACATTTTTTTATTTTCTATTAGGAGTGGTATTTTGGATTTTGTGTATGTTTTCATGGGCTGTTGCAACTGAGATGAGAATGTAATTTTTTGGGACGATAGTAGGAACATATAAAGAATTTGTAAGATGATGGTTTAGGGGTGGAGTATATTATCAAAAATAATGGTTTTAGAGTCGAATATATTAACAACCGAGAGCGAAAGAAGTAAAAAATAATGAATACATGACTTTGTTTTTTTTTTCCAATCGGAAGGGGTGTGGCAAACCATATGTTTAAGATTCAATTTTGATTAGTAAAAAAAAAAGTGAATTTCAAAGCTGCCAGCAAAGAGAATTAATGAGCATGATTCAGTTTTTGATAAAAATCAAATTCTTGCGAAGACCGAACCAAATCGAAGTCAAATTCGTCTAGACCTAACCGAAAACTAAATTCTAATCCGGGCAAGTTCTGTTTGGAAACCGACGAAACCAAATATTATCTTAAAAATTTAGTGTTACAATTTTCCAAACATAAATTACAATGTTCCAGTTTTCATTAATGTGGTGAGCTTAGACTATCTGAGGTACCGTCGTTTGTAGCTTTGCAACATTCTTGGAGTACACCAATTGCATGACAACATGAGTGGTGAAACTTGAACAGGAACGACAAATGAGGTAACGACGACGATCAAAATTTATTGAGGGATTAACGGAATAAGGGTCATGAGTCGTTATAAGTGAACCCTAAATTGCTAAAACTATAGAAAAGCTAAAATGTTTTACTTTATTATTATAATTTTAAAAAATAAATTAGTATAATATATATATATATATATATATATATATATATATATATATATATATATATATATATATATATGTTAATTAATTATTAATGATAGTCGGTTTTCTGTTCGTTCTAATCTAAATTTTATGTGATCAAAAATCAAACCAAAAACAAAGTTATAATTCTGTTTGGTCACGGACCAAACCTAAAAGTGAATTTGAATATGGTTTGATCTGAAATCGATTTTAGTTTGATATGGTTTTCGGTTTATTCTGTTCCGAACCAAATAATTCTCACCCCTAGAAAAAGAACACACCACATACAAACATTGTTTTGGTCGGTTTTGCATTTGTTGGATGAGTACATAAATGATGTCATTTTTCTCAATGAAAAACTGTTATATAATTAGTTGTTTTATATATTACAAAATTCATTTCTAAACAAAACATTATATTTTTAAAATATATCTGATTATTGAATTGTAGTTTGAGTCAAGTGTAGTTGAATGATTAATAAACGCTTAATGTTACTTTGTTTTGAACAATCAAAATACATCTCTGTTATACATGTAAAAAATCTACTAAAACTACACATGTTACTAATGAAATTTGTTAGAATAAAGAAGAGTAGGTCGACAGATTTCAAATAGATAATTGAATCATAAACAAAAAACATGATGATCAAAGTTCTGCCGAATGATTAATAATCTCTGTCTTAGAAGAACTCGACGGAGAATTGTTACTGTAAAGGCAGAATAGGGTTACAAGAGGATTGACACGAGATATGGTGCATGCATGCACTATTTATAGCTAAACCCTAATCATTAAAGACACCAGGTGGACAGGCTCAACCTGTTACATAAAATGGACTATATAAAATAATTACAATTGGCGCAATCTAATGACCCAACAATCGCCCTCTTTGTGTCAATTGAGGAAGGAGACTCTTCATGGTTGTGTTCGTTTTTGTGTCTTGAAGAGCTTGGGCATGATACTGAACAATGAACTACTAACTGCAATGTACCATCGTATCATATCAGAATAGCACTTCTTCGTAGCTGCATCATTTTCCTTGCATTGCTTTGGGATTTCCAAAAACATAGTTCAAGCAGGAAATGAAGAACAGGTGTTTATCAGGCAAAGCAAATAGACATTTCTGGACATCACCTCTTTCTTTTGAACCCCATTGAAACATCACACTCCAGTTTTCCTTTTCAATTTTCCCCATCTTCATCTTCTCGATGTCTTTCGCAGAAGCTTCGGGAAGGTCTGTTAGTTTCTTTCGCAAAACAGAGGTAATTTCAACATCCATCTTTGCTACTTCATGGATGTACGAAACCAGCATCCTCTTAATAACAGCGATAATTGGTTTATACTTCTTTTCGTCCTTCATCAATAGGTGTAACAGCATAATCCAATCATAGGGATTTAAACAAGGTAGATCAGCGAGCGAGAACTCAAACACTGAATTCTCCAAACCTCGAGCAGTCTTAAACTTGGCATTGACAAAGCTGTCAGATTGAATAGGTCCAATCACCTTTACATCTATTATTTTCATTATGCTCAAAGTAAGGTGTTAGGGCTTCCCATGCTTCAGATAAAATTCAATGAGTGACTTGGTAACAGTTACATCAAAGCTACGAAACAAAAAAGCTTTTGGGGTAATTTGAAAATCAAGTTGTGAATCCAATGTGTTCTCTAGATCGAACGAGGTAACCGACTCTAACCACTGAATGCTTGGGTTGTCAACTGCTTCAGTTAGAATTCTCTACATAGACCAACGAGGAAAAAATGTCTTCTTAGCTTCTAGAGTGCTGTGAGCATCACAAAGCGCTTTCTATTTTTTTTTAGCTTCTCTACCAATGCGATTGTGTTCATCAATCTCAGCTTCACGAGCCTTCCTTCGTTTCAGCTCATTTTGCAGCAGGTTCATCCTCTTCACTATCATCGAAAATCTCTTCTTTACCTATAGAACACGAAGCTACATTATCCTTCGGTTCAACATTTGACTTTGGCTTTTGAACATCAGAATCTTTAGTAGTATCGGTTGGTTTCTGGGTTTCTTTCGTAGATTGCTTCAAAGTGTCTCCCCCTTGTTTCATAAGTGTGCCAGACTCTGAAACACCCTCAACCCTATTTAGCATTGTGAACACAAGCCTAAGTTTATCAACCAGATGCTTCCTTATAGAGATCTTTATTAGTGAATCATGAGTTTCAATGAAATTGTTCAAGTAAGCATTCAAATCAACTATGAAACTATTCATCGTAGATTTTTTAGACAAAAGATCGTCAATTTGCTTATTATCATGAGTGAGCTTGACATATAAAACTTTCACCTTCTCTGTTTTGACGGCGATCTCATCCATTATTTTGTTCTCAAGAGCAAAATCTTCATGAAGATTGTCTATTTTGGAAGAGATGGAGGTGTGAAACTCTATATTTTCAGATTGAATGCTAGCGTGAAATTTCTCAAGAGAATCCTTCTCAGTCTAAAGGGTTGTTCCATGACTGATTCGCCTTTGTAGTGTTCATTTCAAAGTATGTCTTGAAAGTACTCATAAAAGATTGAGCATCAGATATTAATTTACTGACTTTTCTGGCTGTATCCTTGCAAACAGATGTATAGTTAGCAACTGCCTTGTTTGTCTTGTCAAGGTTCACAGTGTGCTCTTTGGTTAAGGTTCCAAGGAATGCTTTAACCGTTGCCTGAGAGAATTCACTAAATGGTGAAAATTTCGATGACTGGAGCAGAGCATCCATCTTTTCAGTAGGGGCGTTGAACTGCCCTTTGGTGACAAGAGCATCATCATCACTTTTAGCTTGGACGGTTAAAGGACTAAACGAAAAGCTTCAAAATATTCATTATCATGCCCAAAAAAAAATGTCAGGGTCATCTCATCAGAGAGGGGGATAGGAGTAGATTCATGAACAAAAGTGAAACTTGAAGCACCTTCCCCCACATCAGATGCATTGACAGAAACTGGAGGTGCACTAGTGGTTGTGGGTGTTGTTGCTGTAGAATTAGTGAACAATAGAGTAGACTATGCGAGAGTAGTTTAGGGTTGCAAAACACCCATAGTTGGACATAGTGAAATAGTGATGGGAGTGGTAGTAGTAACTGGAGAGTGAGGAGGTGTGAAACCCAAAAAGAAATCATTTGTAATTAGAACAGGTGTAGTCATGTGAAAAATAACTTCAGGGTTCGTAGGTATTGGCTCCGAAAGTTAGGGTTGCAAAGTCGCAGCAGTGTCATCTTGTTCGTGCTGGACTTGCTCTTCGATGCGAATCTCAAACATAGTTTTGGATTGTGAATCCTGTTGGATAAGGTGTCTAAGTCCATAACTATTTCTGGTATGTACTTGACCCGACCCGGCATGGTCCATTTAGGTTGCATGGCACCATGCATTGGATAAACTAAATGAGAGAAATAACACTTATGGTTTATTAATATATTATAAGTTCTAAAATATTAATAATATTATTTAATTAGTTTGATCAAGAATTAATTAAGTGATCAAAAGATAACTAATTAAATATAGTAGGCTAACAGGCTCCATGGATTATCAAGTTCGGTTCCACCCATAGGATGCTCCATGGAGTTAATCCATGGATCATGGAAATGAAGAGTCATGTTACATTAGGGTTTAACTAACGCAACACACTATATAAACCATGTGACATCTCCCAAAATCGGTTACACTAAGGAGAACAAGAGGGCTAGGCTCACAAGGTTTCAAGGAATCAAAATCAACAACAAGGTATGTTATTTTATCTTACATTTAAGTTAAACTGTTCCCCATATATGCTAGATAGGATCATGAACCTTGGAAATCAACTTGCATGAATTTTAGACAAACATAGATCCAAGGTTATTAGGGTTGCATGTACACTTAGGAAGTGTTCGAATGCTCAAAACCCTTCAGTGGTATCAAAGCCTAGGCTTGTTTGTTTGTTATTTGTGCAAAAAATGTGTTAAAAATCGAAACTGCTTGCTGTCTTACGGCTGGACTCGTCGAGTCCATGGGGGGATTCGACGAGTCCAAGTGAAAATTCATCCTACTCGTCGAGTATGTTCATGCACTCGACAAGTAAGAGGCCCTGACAACAGATTTTCGACTTTTGTTGCTGGAAATGGACTAGAAACATTACCCTAAACTGTTTTGGTGCTTTAAAACTTATTTTAGATGGTGTAATGTTTATGCTAATTCATTTACAATGGAAATTATCAAAAATTACAAGTCTTAAGAGTAATTTATGATTCTTGAAATGTTCATATTCATGTTCTTGAACTTATGAAGATTAGATGATCATAGGAATTGTTTGTAACCTACTTAGTAGTTTAATTCATGATTATTATGTGTTTTAATGGAGTCCATAACTTGTCCTCAAGTTATGGCAAAACCAAAGGTCACACTTTAATAAAAGCCATTAAAAGAACACAAGGGTTATAAAAATGAAGAGTCTTCATTTTTAATACTCAATTAATTCATATGTTATAAGAAATGAAAAGTTTTGAAAGTTTACAAAACTTGCTCTCTCAAGTTTTGGAACAAGTAAAGTAATGATTAAAAATTTAGTTCCAACCCTTAGAATTTTAAAAGTTAAAATTCAACCCTTATACTTTATAATATTATAAGTTAATAAGATATATCTATAAGATTAAGTCGTCTTACCGCTAATACGCCTCATTCACGAAGCCGGTCTATAAGGGGGTATAAGGTTGTTTCCTATAAAATGACAACTTAATGGGTGTCCACTCTCACCCACCGCTTCCTTGATCGGTGGAGGGTCGTTAGCCGAACGGGTAGGACAAGGACTTATAAATTATCTTTAAAAGTATAATGAATATTATAAAGTAACTAAATGTTTTATTAAATTCCCAATCTTAGTTACTTTACGAAAATGTGAATAAGGTGCTAATCCATGAAATTACACTTTACACTTTGTCTAAGTCATTAGTGGAGCGTGTGTGGTTAACTGGCACACTAACTTGGACTTAATAAGGTAGGTAAAGGGTGAATTAAAGTTTATTATAGGTCGGTGGAGTGCGTGTGGTTAATTATCACATCGATTAAGTAATAAACTTTGAGGGTACCAAGTGATTTGCATGGTTACTTTACACCTCGTTTTGTGATCCTCGGTATCCCAGTCACAAAACTTGGAGAGCACACTTGAGATTGAAACATGCCTTTGAAAAGTTCATTAAATCTCAAAAGAATCTAGGAATTTCTAAGAACCAAAATTAAAAACTTAATATATTAATATTTCATTTTTGGTGGAAATTGGGGAATCGTTATTCACCTACCTTTCAAATGTGTTATTACTTAGATTACGGCATACCTCTTCTAAGTATAGTATATTGTGATTGGGTCCTAGCCTTCATATTACATTTGGGTGTTTTATTAAGGACTATATTTATATCTAAACTAATCTTGTCTTTCTTTTTGCTTAGATGTCTTCAAACAATGCTGCTTCTGGCTCTAATCCTAATGGCTCCTTTACCCATATGAACTTGTGTGGGAAAGTCACTTTTGATGGATCTAACTTCAATGAATGGATCAGAAACATCAGGATGATTACCCGCTACGAGGGCAAGGAGTATGTCCTCGATAAGGCGCTTAAAGAGATTGATGAGACCACTGTGTCACACCCCCGAACCAGACGGCGGAAACGTCCGGGGGCTGTCGTGACTCAATTGCATACCATAACAATGAATATATATGAAACATAACAACATTCGCCACCATTCATTTCATATTACAACCAGTCGTGTTTACATGTCATACATTGTTTAAACATTACATTCCCCAAAAATTAATTTGTTCAATTCATACAAAAATAAACTGCAACCGTCACTGAGTATGATTTCCCTTGATTCACTGGTTCCCTGAGAATACAAGTATTTTGAAAAACGTCAACATATGAAATGTTGGTGAGTTCATAAGTAGTGTTTGAAATCGAATGTTTGTATTTCTTGAAAAACTACCAGAAAATCCGATATTTTCTGAAAAGAAAAGCTTTTAAAAACGTTTGTGAAGATCCATAGGTATGCTTGTTTGTTTCTATACTTGTAAAAAAAATGTTCATTGAAGATGTATGCATTTCAAATTTGTATGTAATAAAAACCCTAGGGAAACCCGATGTTCCCCTAGTTCTTTTGGAATCCATTAAGTTGCGTTGAAACCATTACGAAATAGTAGTGTCTGTCCCAGGCGACGTTGGAAGGTTCTCGAGCATTGATTATTTACTACAAACCCGCATTACACAAACGCCCAGTTTATAGTTATACTAACGAACCCGAAGGCGTCGTCCGTACTAATCACGTTATCCAATCGCCCGGACTAAGTGTAGTCCCACATCCGTAGAGAAAGAGGTCACGAAGACCCCGGTGACTCCATTAACCGGTTGGGGAAAATATGCGTGCGAGGGGTCCCCGACCCGCCTCGTAAAATAAGCAGACTCTTCTAGCAATACCATGGACCCTTGGGGACCAGTGGTACAAGCCATTGAAAGTCACTCTACGTTGTGCCGAGTCGGTAAAACTCAACACTCCGTAGAAAATAAGTGTCTTCGGGCCTTAAGATCAGGTCATTGGGCTAGCTAGGCCCAACAAGCAAGATTTTACACTTTTGGGGCCCGAAGATGGTGCGTAGACGTCTGTGCACACTCGTATGTATATGTATTACCAATCGTTATTTGTATGTATCGAAGAGTTAGTAGTTGTAGATTTCCATTAGCTCGAGACCGAGCCAATTCGTTTCACAACGACTTTTGGTATTGTAATGAGTTGTATTTCGTTGATAGTCGAGGTGTCATTATTTGATCAAATTGTTCATAATGAATCAGCCTTGAGATATTTCTGTTTTCAGCCCCTCATTATTTGTAAAATTTACATTTTCAACCCTTTTATTTCAATATTTCCCGGTTTGGTCCTTAAACTATTTTTCTTGACATTTTAACACCAAAAAGTATTGAAATTAACATTTTCCAGCATATTTTTCATAGAAAACAGTTTAAGCCCCTGAAAATGCAGTTTTTCTCGGTTTTAGCCCTTCTTTTCGCAATTTTGACAATTTTGGCCCAAATTGGAATATTTTTGCAACTTTGGTCCTTTTTAAATTTGAAAAGCATTTTAAACCTTTGAAAAGGGTTTGGGACACTTATAGTCCACTGTTTTACAGAATTTCACAGTTTTGGCCCTTCAAAACAGAAAAATTCGCATAATGGGCCTCCTTGGGCCGAAATTTTCACTTTTAGCCCAATAAGCTTGAAATTTATGTTTTTAATCCTCTAATTGAATAAAATTCCAGAAATAGTTTTATGGAAACTGTTTTGGCACTTTTCAACCATCAGAATCTGTAAAATGTCAATTTGGGCCCTTAATTTTGTATTTTTCACATTTTTGGCCCAAAATATGTGTTTTTAGCTTAAAGAAAATTGTTGCTAACCACTTAGCTATTTTTCTTGTATCACTTATTATGTAGGGACATATTTGAAGCTAAAATCATAAAACATAAGTTATATCTCGGTTTTGAGGGGTTTAATGGCTAGATCCAACATTAAAACACATATAAGCATACATATAAGCATGGAAATCATACAAGGCATACAAACACATATAGATCTACACTATCACTTGTATTCCCCCCCCACAAAACTCATAAAAACAGAAAATAGGGGTATGAATCTCACCTTGGGGTGTTGACTCGGTTTTTGGAAGAAAAGATGGAAGAAAAATGAAGTGTTTTTGGCCTTGGCTCCCTTTGATGAAGATCTTGAGTTTTGAGATGATTCTAGGGTGTAAGATCACGATTTTTATATAGATTAGGAAAGGATTTTGATAACAAAAGAATTTAAACCATAGATCTATGCATAATCTTACCTTAGATGATGATTTACTTGCAAAATCCTCTTGGAAAGTCCCTAAATTTCGAGATTTTTGGAGAGGGGAGGAAGGAGAGTTCTTGAGTGTTCTAGAGAGAAAGTTGAGATATTTTTGGTGTGTGTGGTGTTGCTTGGCCGAGAGCAAGAAGAGAAGAGAGAAAAGAAGTGACTCTTGAAGTGATACATGCATGGAGGTATGTGATATGTGCCTAGAAATCCATTAGATAATAGTGAGGTGGCAACCCAAGTCAACTTCCCTTGGATTTGGGCCTTGGGCCGAGAATATGAAGGGAAAGAGGAAAAATTTGGGCTTTTGCCCCCAAGCCCAACATTAGAGGTAGTTTAGGGTATTTATTGGACTTATAAAATAAAATTGTGATTTTTATGCTTTATTAAGCTAGGTTAGGTTAAATTATGGATCAAATCTTGTGTTTTATTTTCTTCTAGGTTCTACCTAGCCCAAAATATTGAAGTAAACGAATGTGGGTCCAATTAGAGCCCAATTAGGGTCCTAAACCCATGATAGTCCAATTGGAAGCTTATTGGTCCATTTGGATCCAATAAGGAAGTCTTAGTCCAAAATGGACTTAACCAAGGCTTCTAGGGTCTCCAATTGTTTGATGACTATTTATAGTACTTGTATCTTGTATTTGATTGAAGTTTTTGATTCACATTCGGTTGAGTGCATAGATTACATGGCTCAAAATTTACAGTTGTGACATCATCCCCCCGTTAGAGGGAATTTCGTCCCGAAATTCTGTTTGAAAGCTAGATTTGAGAAAACTACAATAGGTGAGGGTACTTCTGCTTCATTTGATCCTCGCGTTCCCACGTGAATTCTGGCCCACGCTTTGCGTTCCACCGTACTTTCACGATCGGGATGCGACTTTGTTTAGTACGCTTCACCTCCCTATCCATGATTTCGATTGGTTCTTCGACGAACAGGAGATTCTCATTGATTTCGATTTCGTCAAGAGGAATGACAAGGGTTTCATCTGATAGGCACTTTTTCAGATTAGAGACATGAAACACGGGGTGTACACCGTTTAGCTCCGCGGGTAGTTGTAGTCTGTAGGCTACCGGACCTATTCTGGCGACGATTTCGAAAGGTCCAATGTACCGTGGGTTTAGCTTTCCCCGTTTTCCGAAACGTATAACTCCTTTCCAGGGTGAGACTTTCAGCAATACTCGATCACCGACCTGGAATTCTAAGGGCTTTCGTCGTTTGTCTGCGTAGCTCTTTTGCCGGTCACGCGATGCTTGTAATCGAGCTTTGATCTGGACAATCTTTTCTGTGGTCTCGCGAATGATTTCCGGTCCTGTCATTGCCCTATCCGACGTATGTGTTCTTGCTAGCTGGGTGTCACCTACTTCAGCCCAACATAACGGTGATCTACATTTACGCCCGTACAGTGCTTCGAAAGGGGCCACCTTAATGCTTGAATGATAACTATTGTTATATGAAAACTCGATCAGCGGTAGGTGGGTATCCCAAGACTTTCCGAAGTCTATCACACATGCACGAAGCATGTCTTCAAGCGTCTGAATGGTCCGTTCGCTCTGACCGTCCGTTTGTGGGTGATACGCGGTGCTCATATCGAGATGAGTTCCCATGGCCTTGTGGAGCAACTGCCAAAAGCGTGACGTGAACCTACTGTCCCTATCCGAGATGATAGATTTTGGCACTCCATGAAGTCTTACAATCTCTCGTAGGTACAAACGCGTCAGCCTCTCCATCTTGTAGGACTCTTTGATTGGCAGGAAATGGGCAGATTTCGTCAGTCGGTCGATTATTACCCATATGGTGTCCAATCCTTCCGACGTCTTGGGTAGCTTGGTCACGAAGTCCATAGAAATCCCCTCCCATTTCCACTCAGGAATTGCCGGTTGCTGTAACAATCCAGAAGGTTTCTGGTATTCCACTTTTACTTTGGCACACGTAAGGCACTTACTAACATAAGTTGCGATTTCCGCCTTCATGTTAGGCCACCAATAGTGCTGCTTAATGTCCAAATACATCTTGTCCGAACCAGGATGAATGGAGTATCGTGTCTTGTGGGCTTCCTGCATAACGGTCTCTCTGAATCCTCCGATTTTTGGAACCCAGATACGGTTCATGAAGTAGTATACCCCATTCTCTTTGACTTCCAGGTTCTTCTCCATTCCGCGCAATGCCTCGCTAGTTCTATTTTCCGCTTTCATAGCCTCTGCCTGGACTGATGCTATCTGAGTGGTCAGATGAGACTGAATGGTTATTAAGTGCGTTTTCGTACGGCGATTTGTGTACTCCTTCCGACTTAATGCGTCAGCTACCACGTTGGCCTTGCCTGGATGGTACTTGATCTCGCATTCGTAGTCGTTTAACAATTCCACCCATCTTCGTTGTCTCATGTTCAGCTCCTTCTGAGTCAAAATGTGCTGGAGGCTCTTGTGGTCTGTGAAGATGGTGCACTTAGTACCGTACAGGTAGTGCCTCCAAATCTTTAGGGCAAAGACCACGGCTCCCAGTTCTAGGTCATGGGTCGTGTAATTTACTTCGTGCGTCTTTAGTTGACGGGACGCATATGCTATCACCCTTCCACGTTGCATGAGAACGCAACCTAAGCCTTGATTTGACGCGTCACAGTAAACTACAAAATCTTCCGTTCCTTCAGGTAGAGATAGTACAGGAGCGCTACAAAGAGCTTGCTTCAAGGTTCGAAACGCAATCTCTTGTCGGTCTGTCCACTCGAATGGCACGCCCTTTTGCGTAAGCAAGGTAAGCGGCTTGGCGATCTTAGAGAAGTTTTGGATGAATCTCCTATAGTACCCTGCTAGGCCTAAGAACTGACGAATTTCTGTAGGCGTAGTCGGAGTTGCCCATCCTTCCACAGCTTTGACCTTAGAGGGATCCACATGAATTCCATCTTGGCTAACTACGTGGCCTAAGAAATTCACACTCCGAAGCCAGAACTCGCACTTGGAGAGTTTGGCGTAAAGCTTTTCCGTGCGCAGAGTCTCTAAAATTTGTCGGAGATGTCGGCCATGCTCCTCTTTGCTTCGAGAATAGACGAGGATGTCATCGATAAACACAATGACGAAGTTGTCCAGGAACGGTCGACAGATTCGATTCATTAGGTCCATAAATGCGGCAGGTGCATTTGTTAGACCGAAGGGCATTACAACGAATTCATAATGTCCATAGCGGGTTCGAAAAGCGGTTTTTGGAATATCCTCTTCTCGGACTTTGAGTTGGTGGTATCCGGATCGTAAGTCTATTTTAGAAAGATAGCTAGCTCCTTGGAGCTGGTCGAATAGATCATCGATTCGCGGGAGTGGGTAGCGGTTTTTGACAGTGAGTTTGTTTAACTCTCTGTAATCGATGCACATTCTGAAAGATCCATCTTTCTTTTTGACAAAGAGCACCGGAGCTCCCCATGGCGAGTAGCTAGGTCGGATAAATCCCTTGTCCAGAAGCTCACTGAGTTGGCTGGATAATTCCTGCATTTCAGCAGGTGCCAACCGATATGGTGATTTAGCGAGGGGAGTTGCTCCTGGAACGAGGTCGATTCGGAATTCAACCTGTCTCTCTGGGGGTACTCCTGGAAGATCTTCGGGAAACACGTCCGGAAATTCACACGCTACCGGAATGTCTTGGATGTTAGTTTCTTCTTTGGTCTTGTCCACTATGTGAGCCAAGAACGCCAAATTGTTCTTTCGCAAGTGTTTTCGCGCTTTGATGCACGAAATGAGGCGGAGATTCGTACTGGGTTTGTCTCCGTAAATTACTAGGGTTTCGTGATTCGGGAGACGAAGGCGAACGGCCTTCTCGTGGCACATAATCTCAGCATGGTGGGGGCTTAACCAATCCATGCCGATAATCACATCGAAACTCCTAATTGATACTGGCATTAGGTCTATTCGAAAGACGTGCTGGTTAAGGGTTAGAGTACATCCGATGTAGATCTCCCTAGTGGATTCGGTTTTCCCATTGGCCATTTCCACCGTATAGGTTTCATTTAGCTTCTGGGATTGTTGTTTTAGTAAATGTTTAAACTTCTCGCTTACGAAACTTCGCTCCGCTCCGGTATCAAATAAGATGCATGCATAAGTGTGGTTTAGGAGAAACGTACCGGTCACAACTGCGGGATCTTGAACTGCATCACTCTGACCCATAGTCAGCATTCTTCCTGTTCCTCTATTTCCGGAGTTGTTGTTGTTGTTAGGGCAATCTCGACGGAAATGTCCCGTCCTTCCACACCCGAAACAGGTGTGGCTAGGCCCTGCGTTGTTGCCGCCGGCATTGGTGTTGTTGATGTTGCGGTGGTTGTTGTTGTTCTGGTTGTTTCCCTGACTCTGGTTCTGAGAAGGATAAGTCCTGCAGAACTTTGCAGTGTGTCCCCTTCGGTTGCAACTGGTGCAATGGAACTCCTTACATTCTCCATGATGATGGAAACTGCACTTATTGCACTTGGGAGCGCTACCAGAATAGGGTCTTGAAGCATTTGAAGCAGCTGAGGCTGGAGCATGTGAGGTGACTGGAACCGGCGCAGTAACAGCGTTAACTGCCACTGTTTGTTGCCTTTTTGAGGTTTCGGGGCCCTGACGCCCCTTTCTTTTCTGGTTCCATCCCTTCTTACCATCCCCTTCCTTCTTCTTCTCGGTCTCCACTGGCTTTTCGCCCTTTTTGTGGTTATGATCATATAGCCTCTTTGCCAATCTCTTCGCGCTGTCAAACGTTTCAGCGTTAGCAGCTATCACATTCCCTTGAATGGGGGATGTCAGTCCCCAGATGAATCGTTCAATCTTCTTTCCCTCTGATGTGATCATACCCGGGCACAGCAGGGATAGCTCGCTGAATCTCGATATGTAAGCATCGATGTTCCCATTCTGCACCGTGAGATTCCAAAGCTCCTGCTCCATCTTCTGTATTTCACCTCGGGGGCAGTACTCAGCCGTCAACATCTCTTTCATTTCCGTCCAGGGTATAGAGTTGGCAACAGGGAGGGTCATAGCTTCTATGTGGCCATTCCACCAAGTGAGTGCTTGGTCCACGAAAGTGCAGGCCGCGAACTTCACCTTCATCTGCTCGGGGCACTCGCATATCTCGAACACCGACTCTACCTTCTCGATCCATCGCTTTAGGGCGATCACTCCCCCAGTGCCGTTGAGAGTTCGGGGTTTGGCGTTCGCAAAATCCTTGTAGGTGCACGTTTTAGTGAGTCCTTGGTTCGTCCCGTTGTTCGAACTTCCGGAGCCTTGACCATTGCCTCCTCCGTTGTTTCCTCGGTGAAGTTGTGCCATAGCTGCCGTGACCGCAGCAGACACGGCTGCCTGGAAAGCAGTGGAGTCAACTTCCGGCGGGGTTGGTTCGGGATTTCCGCGAGTAGCTGGGCGAGGCATCTTTCTGTCATGAAACGGAAAGATGTTGAGTGTACGTGGTTTCGGTGAGGTTATGATCCTACTAACTAGGTGTAGGGTACGAACCTAAGCATTACTATCATCGAGCATACAATCATAACACCTCAACACATAACAAGTTATCAACTGAGAATATCATAGCAAAACACACAAAAGTTTATTAATATTATCCGCGTTTAGTACAAGAAAATTTGCTCGTAGGAGCATACATAAGTAACACTAATCCGACAGCATAACGGCTCCATGAGTAGTGTAGTCACTTAAACATAGAGCCGGAGTACATAACATAGTTACTAATATCCTACTACAATAGGTCTATCCCTAACCGCGATGAGCTGCGTCAGGAGGTGGTGCCGAAGATGTGGACGCTCCCTGAAGACGAGCCACCAGGCGTTCTGCATCCTGGAGTCGAGATTCCCACCTTACCTGCCTCATGTAAAACTCCCGGAGGACGTCACGCGTCTCCTGTTCCGCACGCTCGACCCTAGTCCACAGCTGGCGTACCTGATCAGCAGTGTCCTAAGCAAGGTCGCCGGTGTACCGTAACCGTCTCACCATGACCGGTAGGGCTCGGTCGGCCGGTCCTCCGTCCCTCAAGTCAAAGAACTCACGTGACATGCCAAACGGGGGTCGCTGTCCCTGATGTCTGCTCCATCTCCAAAGATCCATGCCCCAAGGAGGGGTAGGTCCAGTGGGTCCCACACGATAAGCAGGCACCCTGATCGGGTAAGGGGGATCGATGACCTCGGACTCTGCGTCCGAATCACCCCCTTCGCTGTCATCAAGCTCCTCTCCGAAAGGTTCTTCGTCTTCTTCGGGTTCGACAGGCTCGCCCTCGACTTCTGCCTCCGGTTCCCCATCTGATTCCTCTTCGGGGTCCTCCTCAGGTTCTTCTTCAGGCTCTTCCTCAGGCTCCTCCTCCTCTAGCCATCCGTTGTTTCCCTGATTAGGGAAGTAGGGGTCTCCAGGGTGATGAAAACCAGCCATGCTGTCTGCGCGAGTACGTAATTATGCTACATTATTCCTAGGGTACTATGACTATTACACCGACTAAGCAAACATTCTCTTTTTGGGTGATAAGGGTATAGTTTTAGGTTCCCTGGCTACTCCGATCTCATCAAGACGTGTGTTAGTTTTACCTTGGAGAGAATGTAGTTGATCAGGCTACATTCGCTCCTTGGTATCACTAAGAACAGTCTCGAATGAACCGAGATACCAGCTTTATTGTGTTTGATTCAGCGTTGGATCCTTATTCCTAATGCAAGCAAGTGTATTTTATTTATTTGTTTTGTTCAGAGTTATGTTAGTCCCTCTTTTTGGTTTATTGTTGCATATCAATGTATGGCTCGACATGCTAGTTCACTATAAACAAAGCTCTGATACCAACCTGTCACACCCCCGAACCAGACGGCGGAAACGTCCGGGGGCTGTCGTGACTCAATTGCATACCATAACAATGAATATATATGAAACATAACAACATTCGCCACCATTCATTTCATATTACAACCAGTCGTGTTTACATGTCATACATTGTTTAAACATTACATTCCCCAAAAATTAATTTGTTCAATTCATACAAAAATAAACTGCAACCGTCACTGAGTATGATTTCCCTTGATTCACTGGTTCCCTGAGAATACAAGTATTTTGAAAAACGTCAACATATGAAATGTTGGTGAGTTCATAAGTAGTGTTTGAAATCGAATGTTTGTATTTCTTGAAAAACTACCAGAAAATCCGATATTTTCTGAAAAGAAAAGCTTTTAAAAACGTTTGTGAAGATCCATAGGTATGCTTGTTTGTTTCTATACTTGTAAAAAAAAATGTTCATTGAAGATGTATGCATTTCAAATTTGTATGTAATAAAAACCCTAGGGAAACCCGATGTTCCCCTAGTTCTTTTGGAATCCATTAAGTTGCGTTGAAACCATTACGAAATAGTAGTGTCTGTCCCAGGCGACGTTGGAAGGTTCTCGAGCATTGATTATTTACTACAAACCCGCATTACACAAACGCCCAGTTTATAGTTATACTAACGAACCCGAAGGCGTCGTCCGTACTAATCACGTTATCCAATCACCCGGACTAAGTGTAGTCCCACATCCGTAGAGAAAGAGGTCACGAAGACCCCGGTGACTCCATTAACCGGTTGGGGAAAATATGCGTGCGAGGGGTCCCCGACCCGCCTTGTAAAATAAGCAGACTCTTCTAGCAATACCATGGACCCTTGGGGACCAGTGGTACAAGCCATTGAAAGTCACTCTACGTTGTGCCGAGTCGGTAAAACTCAACACTCCGTAGAAAATAAGTGTCTTCGGGCCTTAAGATCAGGTCATTGGGCTAGCTAGGCCCAACAAGCAAGATTTTACACTTTTGGGGCCCGAAGATGGTGCGTAGACGTCTGTGCACACTCGTATGTATATGTATTACCAATCGTTATTTGTATGTATCGAAGAGTTAGTAGTTGTAGATTTCCATTAGCTCGAGACCGAGCCAATTCGTTTCACAACGACTTTTGGTATTGTAATGAGTTGTATTTCGTTGATAGTCGAGGTGTCATTATTTGATCAAATTGTTCATAATGAATCAGCCTTGAGATATTTCTGTTTTCAGCCCCTCATTATTTGTAAAATTTACATTTTCAACCCTTTTATTTCAATATTTCCCGGTTTGGTCCTTAAACTATTTTTCTTGACATTTTAACACCAAAAAGTATTGAAATTAACATTTTCCAGCATATTTTTCATAGAAAACAGTTTAAGCCCCTGAAAATGCAGTTTTTCTCGGTTTTAGCCCTTCTTTTCGCAATTTTGACAATTTTGGCCCAAATTGGAATATTTTTGCAACTTTGGTCCTTTTTAAATTTGAAAAGCATTTTAAACCTTTGAAAAGGGTTTGGGACACTTATAGTCCACTGTTTTACAGAATTTCACAGTTTTGGCCCTTCAAAACAGAAAAATTCGCATAATGGGCCTCCTTGGGCCGAAATTTTCACTTTTAGCCCAATAAGCTTGAAATTTATGTTTTTAATCCTCTAATTGAATAAAATTCCAGAAATAGTTTTATGGAAACTGTTTTGGCACTTTTCAACCATCAGAATCTGTAAAATGTCAATTTGGGCCCTTAATTTTGTATTTTTCACATTTTTGGCCCAAAATATGTGTTTTTAGCTTAAAGAAAATTGTTGCTAACCACTTAGCTATTTTTCTTGTATCACTTATTATGTAGGGACATATTTGAAGCTAAAATCATAAAACATAAGTTATATCTCGGTTTTGAGGGGTTTAATGGCTAGATCCAACATTAAAACACATATAAGCATACATATAAGCATGGAAATCATACAAGGCATACAAACACATATAGATCTACACTATCACTTGTATTCCCCCCCCACAAAACTCATAAAAACAGAAAATAGGGGTATGAATCTCACCTTGGGGTGTTGACTCGGTTTTTGGAAGAAAAGATGGAAGAAAAATGAAGTGTTTTTGGCCTTGGCTCCCTTTGATGAAGATCTTGAGTTTTGAGATGATTCTAGGGTGTAAGATCACGATTTTTATATAGATTAGGAAAGGATTTTGATAACAAAAGAATTTAAACCATAGATCTATGCATAATCTTACCTTAGATGATGATTTACTTGCAAAATCCTCTTGGAAAGTCCCTAAATTTCGAGATTTTTGGAGAGGGGAGGAAGGAGAGTTCTTGAGTGTTCTAGAGAGAAAGTTGAGATATTTTTGGTGTGTGTGGTGTTGCTTGGCCGAGAGCAAGAAGAGAAGAGAGAAAAGAAGTGACTCTTGAAGTGATACATGCATGGAGGTATGTGATATGTGCCTAGAAATCCATTAGATAATAGTGAGGTGGCAACCCAAGTCAACTTCCCTTGGATTTGGGCCTTGGGCCGAGAATATGAAGGGAAAGAGGAAAAATTTGGGCTTTTGCCCCCAAGCCCAACATTAGAGGTAGTTTAGGGTATTTATTGGACTTATAAAATAAAATTGTGATTTTTATGCTTTATTAAGCTAGGTTAGGTTAAATTATGGATCAAATCTTGTGTTTTATTTTCTTCTAGGTTCTACCTAGCCCAAAATATTGAAGTAAACGAATGTGGGTCCAATTAGAGCCCAATTAGGGTCCTAAACCCATGATAGTCCAATTGGAAGCTTATTGGTCCATTTGGATCCAATAAGGAAGTCTTAGTCCAAAATGGACTTAACCAAGGCTTCTAGGGTCTCCAATTGTTTGATGACTATTTATAGTACTTGTATCTTGTATTTGATTGAAGTTTTTGATTCACATTAGGTTGAGTGCATAGATTACTGCAACTCCCCAGGAGATCGTTGACTTCCGGGCACATGAAAGGGATGCCACCAAAGTGGCATGCATCACGATGGCCACCATGACATCAGAACTCCAAAAGTCCTATGAGGACTTTTACCCTTTTGAAATGTACCAAGACTTGATGGAAAGATACCATCAAAGTGCCCGACAAGAGAGGTATGAAATCATCTCCTCCATGATAACAACCCGAATGAAGGATGGTGAACCCATCACGGGCCACATGCAGAAAATGCAAAGATTTGTGGACCGTCTGCTGAAGCTTAATGTGAACTTCCCCGAGGAGCTTGCAATAGATATCATTTTGCACTCCTTACCCTCGTGCTATGATCAATTCCTCATGACATATCACATAAATAAGGAAGAGGTCACACTCAGCAAACTTCAAGGACTCCTACAGACCGCGGAAAGTGGTCTTAAGGGTAAGTCGGTTGTTACTCCTACTCCTACCAACTCCACCCCTGTGTTGGCAATCGGGAAAGGGGAGGGTAAGAAGAGGAAGAGCCCCTCGAAGGGTACCAAGGGTAAGACCCCTTGAAGGCTCCTCTTCAAATGGAACCAAGAAAGGTTTCGTCACTCCTTCTGCTGACCCATAAGAGTCTGAATGCTTTTATTGCCATGAAAAGGCACATTGGAAGCGGAACTGCCGAATGTACCAGCAAGATGTGAAGGATGGGAAAGTTAAACCCAACCATGCAGGTATTTACACTATCTTATCAAATAACTCACCCTATTCTAACTCTTGGGTCCTTGATACCGGTTGAGGTATTCATATCTGTTCTGATTTGCAGGGACTAAGAAGAAGTGAGAATGTGGAGCATGGAAGAATAAACTTGATCATGGGGAAAAGGAAAGCTTCACCTATCACAAAGATTGGAGTTTATACTTTATCACTAAGTAGTGGATTTAGTTTAGATTTGGATAAATGTTGTTACTCGCCAGAAATGGCAGGAAATATTATTTCCTTTCATGTGTTGTATAAACAAGGTTTTACCTTTTCATTTGATAATGAAGTTGGTTCGATTAATGCTTTCTTTAATAATGTTCTTTATTTTAAAGCATTACCTTGTGATAGTGTGTATGAAAATGTATCTGTTGTAGATAACTTAGGAAATAATGTATTATGTATTGATTTTGTTAATGATAATAACTTGGATAAAGCATCATTATGGCATTGTCGTCTTGGACATATAAGTAAAAAACGCATAGGCCAGCTCCAAAAGGATGGAGTCATGGAATCATTTGACCTAAAGTCAGATGATAGTTGCGAATCATGCTTACTTGGAAAAATGACATAGTCTCCCTTCACTGGTTCTTGTGAGAGGGGTAAAGGTTTGTTGGATCTTGTACACACAGATGTGTGTGGACCCTTCAAACATGCCACAAGGGATGCTAATCGTTATTATTTGAATTTTACTGATGATTATAGTAGATATAGATATGTCTACTTCATCAAGCATAAGCCAGAGACTTTTGAAAGGTTTAAAAAGTTTAAACAGGAAGTCGAGAATCAATTGCGTAGGAACATTAAGATGCTTCGATCCAATCGAGGTGGTGAGTATCTTAGTTCAGAGTTCCTCGACTATCTTATGGAATGTAGGATTGTCTCACAATTGACACCTCCCAGGACACCGCAGTTGAATGGTGTGGTTGAGAGGCGTAATCAAACCTTGTTGTATATGGTTCGTTCCATGATGAGTCGAGCTTCGCTACCAATCTCATTTTGGGGGTATGCCTTAGAGACTGCCGCCCATATCCTTAGTCTAGTCCGTACAAAGAAAGTTGCCAAAACATCTCATGAGATGTGGACTGGTAAAGTACCCAAACTAGACTACATCAAGATTTGGGGTTGCGAGGCTTTCGTGAGACGCCAGACTCATGATAAGCTCGAACCTTGAAGTGAGAAGTGTATTTTCATCGGCTACCCACAGAAATCCTTTAGTTACCTCTTCTAAAGACCTAGTGAGAATGTAGTGTTTGTAGCTAGGAGGGTTGTCTTTCGAGAAAGAGAGTTCATAAGCCAAGGAAACAGTGGGAGGAAAGTTGACCTTGAAGAATTTCAAGAGTCAAGTGGTGAAGGAACTTCAAACCCTAGCACTCAATTTGAGTAAGAAACTCCTGTTGATCCAATTGACGAATCTGTACCTCTGAGGTGTTCCACGAGAGTTAGGAATGCACCTAGGCATTACTATGGATTCCATATTACTACGGAAGGTGATACACTTATTAGTGATGAGACATTAGTAAGGCTGGATGAACCTAATAGTTATGCGGAAGCCATGACATGCCCTGAGTTAGACAAGTGGAAAGGGGCAATGGAGAGCGAGATACAGACCATGTGTGACAATCAAGTTTGGAACTTGGTTGAGAATGTACCAGGTTGTAAGAATCTAGGGTGCAAATGGATCTTCAAAAAGAAGACCGACATGGATGGTAATGTACACACTTATAAGGCACAACTGGTTGCAAAGGGATTCTCTTAAAGTCCTGGAGTTGATTATGATGAGACCTTTTCTCCAGTAGCCAGGATTAAGTCTATTAGGGTTATGTTAGCCATAGCTACATTTCATGACTAGAAATATGGCAAATGGATGTCAAAACTGCTTTTCTTAGTGGAAAGTTGGCTGATGATGTTTACATGAGTCAACCAGAGGGTTTTGTCAATACAGAGTACCCTAATAGAGTGTGTAAGCTTGAGAAATCCATTTATGGATTAAAGCAAGCACCTCGCAGATGGAATGTTTGCTTTGATGAGAAAGTCAAAGAGTTTGGCTTTTCTAGGAGTGAAGATGAACCTTGTGTATATGTAAAGGCTAGTGGGAGTATAGTTAGCTTTTTGGTATTGTATGTGGATGACATACTACTTATAGGAAATGACATCCCAACTCTGTAGGAAGTTAAGTCTTGGCTTGGGAAATGTTTCTCTATGAAGGACCTTGGAGAAGCTGCCTATATTCTAGGGATAAGGATCTTGAGAGACCGATGTAAAAGACTAATTGGACTTAGTCAGAATACCTACTTGGATAAGGTGCTGAAGAGATTCAGCATGCAGGACTCCAAGAAAAGAGAGTTACCTATTCAGTGTAACGCCAGATTGAGTAAGACTCAAAGCCCGAGTACTGAGGCTGAGATAGCATAAATGAGTCGAGTACCTTATGCTTTTGCTATAGGATCGATCATGTATGCTATGACTTGTACTCGACCTGATGTAGCCTTTGCTTTGAGCATGGTTAGCAAGTATCAGGGGAACGCTGGCAAGGCACACTGGACTACAGTAAAGAATATCCTAAAGTACCTACGGAGGACTAAGGACTAGGTCCTTACCCTCGGTGGGAGTAATGACTTGAGAGTTGTAGGGTATAGTGATGTTGGCTTCCAGACTAATAGGGATAATCACTGCTCTCAGTTGGCTGGGTCTCTACGCTAAACAGAGGAGCAATCACTTGGAAGAGTTCCAAGCAGGAGACAATAGTTGATTCCACTTGTGAATCAGAGTATATAGCAGCGAGCGAGGAAACAAAGGATGCAATATTGATGAAGAACTTCATTGGAGACCTTGGAGTTGTACCAACTATAAAGGAGCCTATGGAAATTTTCTGTGTTAGTGAAAGTGTTGTTGCCTTAGCCAAGGAACCAAGCGATCACGAGAGATCCAGACACATCGACAGAAAATATCACTTAATCAGACATCGCATAGAAGAAGGAATCCTCGTGGCAAAGAGGGTATCATCATATGAGAACCCAGCAGATCCCCTCATGAAAGGACTGAGTCGGGTTAAGCATCTTTAGCATGCTTGGAGCATAGGGCTAAATGATGATATTACTTTTAGTAGTTAGATAATTTTGGAAATTTGTAAAGTGTAATTGACATTTGATGATGAATAAAAGTTGTGTTTATTTATGAGTAAAGTGTTTTTATCTTTTGTCAATTGTTTACTATAATTTCCTTTGCATGTTTTGACTTCCAGAATATTATGTTTTGTTTTTCATATTATTCAAATTTTCCACAGTCGGTCATATGTTGGAAGTAGATATCAATTAAGATTGTCATGAAGTTGGTTGTAGGTGTCAAGTTTTAGGACAACACTTCATGGGTACTCATAAGTTCTGAGTATTGGAATCAACCCACGCTCACTGGTATCACTTCATGGAATTTATCTCAAGTGATCATGAGACGGTAACATCATATAAGTCTTCAAACCTAGAGATATGATATGTTGCCTATGAGTTGGTTATGCATTTATTGTATGAAAACACATTGGTAACTCGATGTTATAAAAAGTGCTTTTGTGTATAATTCAACAAGTAGAAGAGCAAACATATGAGTCGAAGCTTATCTGTTCCTTCTTGGATTAGAAGCTGATATATGGGCCCCTCGATGATTTTGTTTTGACCTATGTACCGGGCCCGGTCAGAACTAAGTTGATGTGTTCAATTAAGTTCTTTTTGAAACAAATCAGAAATCGGGAAACAAACTGCCGGACAATAAGTAAGACATTGTTCCACGTATTTGTCCGGCTAATATCTAGAACAGAGGATTATATGATCACTTATCTTAAAAGGCGTATCATCATCTTCTCAGTTCCGAGAGACCTTGAATGAGCTACGATTGCCGATCGGTTCCTGAAGTCATACTTGCAGTTATAGTTATTAGACTTATCCATGTGGGAGACTATTGGATAAGGTGTCTAAGTCCACAACTATTTCTGGTATGTACTTGACCCGACCAGGCATGGTCCATTCGGGTTGCATAGCACCATGCATTGGATAAACTAAACGAGAGAAATAACACTTATGGTTTATTAATATATTATAAGTTCTAATATATTAATAATATTATTTAATTAGTTTGATCAAGAATTAATTTAGAATGAATTAAGTGATCAAAATATAACTAATTAAATATATGGGTTGATTATGTAAATCATCCATAACTTATATAGTGCGCTAAGAGACTCCATGGATTATCAAGTTGGGTTCCACCCATAGGATGCTCCATGGAGTTAATCCATGGATCATGGAAATGAAGATTCATGTTACATTAGGGTTTACTTAATGCAACACACTATATAAACCATGTGACATCTCCCAAAATCGGTTACACTAAGGAGAACAAGAGGGCTAGAGTCGATTTTTAGTGTGTTATACGTTTTCTCCAAGTTTACTCCATAGCATTTGGTGTTGTGTGAAGCATTTGAGGCATCACACTTGGGGCGCTAGGCTTACAAGGTTTCAAGGAATCAAAATCAACACCAAGGTATGTTATTCTATCTTACATTTAAGTTAAACTATTCCCAATGTATGCTAGATAGGATCATGAACCTTGTAAATCAACTTGCATGAATTTTAGACAAACATAGATCCAAGGATATTAGGGTTGCATGTACACTTAGGAAGTGTTAGAATGCTCAAAACCCTTCAAATCCTCCTTATCACTTGGGGTGGGAGTTCGTGGCTTGCAATGGACTCGCTTCACTTTATTCTTTGGATTCTAGGCAGGTTCGGACGGACCAACCTTCCCCTTGCGTTTACCTCCCTTCTTTGGCTTATCAGCCTCTTCAAGAACCTTTCTTATTGCATCAGTCATTGGACGTGGACCTGAAGCTGGCTAACTGCAATAAGTTTGAATAACTTCACTTGCAGCTGGGATGTTGTGAAGCATCGGTTACGGGATTGATCTAATGTAGTTGAATCTGGAAGTGTCTGGCATATTGATGTTTGTGGTGTGGAAAACTTGAATGTTAGCCATAACCGAACCCTCTATCACCGGAATGTTGAGGTGCTCGATAGCCCTTTGTACAACGAGTGTCCAAAAGTGTGCATATGATATCTCATTGTGCCTAGTTGTAGAAAGCATACTCTGAACGAATTGAGCCCAAAGAACCGATCCATAGTCGAGATTGACGCCTGAGTAAACATCGTACATGATGGTGATGAATAGCTTGCTAGCATAGGCTGAGCCTGTTACCTTATCAGAAAAGCTTTTGAAAATCAGGGTGAACAAAGCATTCCATACATGTGGATGTTTAGGCTTCTTGAATTTGGAGACGGTGGCCAGATACTCCCTATAGCTCATTTGATAGAACATCTCCAAGATAGCAGAGTTGGAGATGGATTCTGGATTAATTAGGCCACTACCTTGAGGAAGCCCTAACTAGGTACAAAACATGGACTTGGACTTGGTGATGTGGGTTTTCTTGTTGTCGACTTCAAAAGTGATCATCTATTCCCCTTGTTAGTAGCTAGCAGTTGAATATGCCTTAGACAGATGAACCAAGGGCACATTATCAATTTTCATCAGAGGGATAACCAAAGGAGAATAACACATACACTCGATTAGAGGTTGGAGAAAAGCGTCGTAGTTGGTTGGTTCAAGGTCCAAAATTAGATTCTGGTTAGCCTTGATGTTGAGCAGAGTTGATTGTGCCATTTGTTCAGCGACAGAAGGTGTTTCAGAAGAGGCTGCCATTGTTGCTTGGGGAAGAAGATGATGAATAATAGAGAGAGAAATCGTCAGGTGAATTTCGAATGCTTTTGAAAGTGGTAATGATCAATGAACCGTCGAAATCCTTATATATGATATGATAGGAGAGAGAAAAACCACGATTGATAATCCCAAATTTCTGGAAAAGCGCCTAAAAAGGCGTGACCGACAGCTGTGACGTTAGGTGGCGTAATTGATGACAAACGTCATTTTGATTTTCAAGTGCCTAAATTCAAATCTTTTCCACAAATACTACCATTTCAGTTGCTGACTTTCGCAGTTTCGCAATTTCATACTTTCGCAATTGATTATCGTTTACTGTACTCCGAACCTGAAAGTAACCATTAGGACAACAAAGCAGATTTTTGAAAATCATAATGCTCTTCTTGCAAGAGTGTGCCAAAGATAAATAAATGAATAGATTCTCTAATGGATTCTAGTGAAGTCATTAAAGACATAAAGTAGATGGATCCCAAACAACGATCTCTTCCTTCGCAGTCAAGAGACACTTTGAAGTGCTTATGTGGTGTGCCGTTGAATTACGATCATTTTTTAGTGGAGAAACAGTGAAATGCTTCTTTTAATAAGGCGAAAGGGGTGGCTTCTGTGACAACCGTCAAAATTCAAGTCGGTTCTAGATTTGACTAGACTTAGTTGCACATATAGGCACAACACATATTAGACTTAGTAACTAGAAGCTAAGTTATAACCTACTAGAAACTTGGAAACAATTAGAAACTGATGAGATTAAATCAATTTTTAATCTATAAAGATCGATTAGATCTTGAACAAGTATATGAATATGAAACTTCAAGAACGCAATATTAATAACAAGGCAGAACGAAACAATAAGAACAAACAGCTTGAATCAAATGTGTCGAATGATTAAATAAAATCCTTAGAAGAGCTCGATTAAGAACATCAACTATAAAGGATTAGAAGATTACAAGCAAGCAATATCGTAAACTCTGGAATGCTAAAACTGAAATCTTGAATCTTAACCTAATATGCATGCAAGCGATAACTTATATACAATACATAAAAGGCTCTCGGTTGGACAGGCCCAAACCGGAGAATAAAAGGCTAATCTAACGAGCCCAAAAGACGCAACATCAAAACTCTTTTCAGCCCAACAATCTCCCCCTTTGCGTCAATTTGGAGCGAGACTTTCACTTTCTACTTGGGCCGGCGGCTGAAGCTGGTACCTTCTTCTTCACGGTACTAAACAGACACTTGGTTATGGAAAGGATGGTCTGTCTAAACCGGATGTACCAATTGATCATATCATTGAAGTATTTGATATCATCAGCCGAATTGTCTTTACACTGCTTGATGATGAATAAGATGTGCTCCAAGCAAGTTGTAGTGTAAAGATGTTTGTCAGCTAAAGCGAAGAGACATTTCTGTCCTTCGGCTCTAGTGAACATCACAGAGTTTCGCCTCGAATCTATCTTGCCCATCAGCATTTGATTCAGATCACTGGCCGATCCCACAGGCTTGACTTTCGGTTTCTTCTTAAAAACTGTGGCAACCTCCTGATCCATTAGGGCCACCTCCATGATGTAGCATGCCAGCATCCTTTTGACATGGTCTAAGATGGGACCATATTCGGCTTCGTTTGTCAGCAGGATGTTGTACAAGACTATCCAATCATGAGGGTTCAGATTGGGCAGATCCGCCAGAGAGATCATGTGAGCAGTTCTTGCAGATCCTCGGATAAGCTTGAACTTGACATTTGTGAATCTCCCCACGGCAAAAGGCTTCATCACCCGAACATTGACAATCTTCTGGGTGCTCCATGTAAGGAATTGAGGGTGAGCGGCCTCCAGGTAAAAGTCAATGAGCTCCCTGTCAAGCTCATCGTTCGGATGCGGGACTTCGAAAATGTTGGAGAAGGCGTGGAAGATGAACGCCTTTCGAGTCAGCGGCATATCAAATTGCGAATCGACCGAGTTGATGAAGTCGAACGATATCACCGGCTCGAGCCATAGTATGCTTGGAGTCTCTATGGCCTCTTTTATCAACCGATCCCTGGTCCAGGCAGGGAAGAGCAACTTTCGGCTCTCAAGGAGATCGTTGGCTTCTTTTTGTTTACGTTCGGCTTCTTCAGCTTCACGTGCCACACGACTGACATCGTCATCAGTATTGCGACTGTTCTTTCTCTTTAACATGTCCGCAATAGTCTCCTTTTCTTCATCTTCATCTTCATCTCCATCCTCTGCTATGTGTTTGCCCTTGTTCTTCACACCCGAACCCGAGGCATGACCAGTTTGGGGTGGTTCGGTTGTGTGAGTAGCATTGGAGGACGGAGGTGGTTTCGATCCTTTCTTCTCTTCTCCCCCTTGTTTCGGAATGGACACGAAACTGGGTAGGCCTTCAATTTTACTCAATAGATCCATGGCCGGAGAGAGTTTCTCAGCGAGGGTACGCCTCACCGAGTGATTGAGGATGGGGTCGTGTGCTTCGAGGATGTTAGATAGAGCGGCGTGGACATCCGAAACACACGTCTTGATGATTTCCCTTTCGGATCGAAGAGCCTCCAATTGTTGTTCGGAGTTGGAAAGTTGGGTGCTCTTGACCTTGAGGGCAGTAGTCTTACTCGCCAGGACGTCCATCAGTTTATTTTCAGCCGCAAGATCCTCTTGTAGTTTTG
Organism: Lactuca serriola; assembly: GCF_051521515.1. Taxonomy (NCBI): domain Eukaryota; kingdom Viridiplantae; phylum Streptophyta; class Magnoliopsida; order Asterales; family Asteraceae; genus Lactuca; species Lactuca serriola. Next base: position 293,360,641 of record NC_136410.1, on the reverse strand, counting down.
CCAAGCGGGCATCGATGGAGGCACGGAGTGCCGAGTTGTCGTCGCTAAGGTTTTGTCTGAGGGTAGCGAACGAGGATAACTCCATCTTTACAAACTGGGCCAATTGATTGACAAGTGGTTCCAGAGTTGTTTTGGTGGCATCGGCGCTTTCCTGCATAGACTGCAGCAGGATTGTAGCGTCATGGAATAGTTTATCGACTTTTTCGGTCGCAGCCTCACAAGCGCGGGTGGAGGCGTCTATTGCAGCAGTAGCAGAGGCCACTGAGTCATGTTGAGCCCTAGAGAAGGCATCAACTATCCTCTGAAGGGCAGCTTCAGATAAGGATGACTGCTGATTGGAAGAGGAGGCGAGAAGTTGATCAACCTTCTCGTTCAGCTCGCGGAGATGCTTCTTGGTTACAGGAGCATCATCCTCCTCATCACTTTGAACTTGAAACGGACTATAGTAGACCGAATCAAAGTTCAGGTGATCACCACCTAGGTATTGATCATCGCCATCGGAGGCGTCTTCTGGAGATTGAGGTGGTGGTGAAGCTGGGGGTGTTATGGGTTTGGTTGGTTCAGGTTGAGTAGGTGGGGGGTTAGTTTCGGGTGGTGGTTGTGTATGGGTTTCGGTTTGTGGAGGTTCGGTTACGGGAGGGGTTTCGGTTACAGGTGGTGTTTCGGTTGAGGTGGTGAATATGGGTGGAGGTATAGGGAATGAGGTTGGCGGTATAGTAGGGGTTATGGTGGGAATGGAAATAGGTATTGTGGGTGGAGGGGAAGGAACTGGGGATTGGTGAAGTTCCATCTCCGGGGTTGGGGACCGAGGGGGTGTGTTGCCTCGTAGAGGAGAGACATCGCCTTGTGATCCCTCAGCGTCCGAACTCTCAACTTCGGATTCACTTGATGAGGAGGAAAGGATTAGCTTTCGCTTTTGTTGGGTCTTCCTCCTTTTCGGTTGTGGTGACGAGGCAGCCTTCGGTTGTTTGTGCTTCTTGGGAGTAGGTTTTGGGGCTTTGGATGGTTTCTTCCCCTTGTCTGCCTTCTTACCCCTGGCCACCGGTTTGTCGGCATCATGGATCGATCTCAACATGTCCGGTGTCAGTTCCCTCGGACCAGATGGCCCTAACTCCTTGATCGCCTTGATCATACTGCTGTCTGATGGCACACTACCATAAATCGACTCCGGGATAGAGCCAATGAAGGATAATTTCGATGCAGCGGATACGATGATGTTCGTGGTGTGGAACGTACCAATCGAAGACATCGGTGCACCGTCAGCAGTTTGGACATCGAACCTGTCCATAGCCCATCTTGTGATCAAGATCCAGAACCGGGCTAGTGACACCTCGGAGTGTCGGGAAGCGGAAGAGAGGCTCTGAATCAGTTGTTGCCAAAGGACAAATCCGTAGTCCAGATTGATCCCGTTGTACACCGCATACATAATCGACAGGAAAAGACGACTGGCCCCGTCCGATCCTGAGCTTCGTTCTGACAGTCCCTTGAAGAGAACTGTAAATAACCCATTCCATTGGGGCGGTAGGCATGACTTCTTGAATCTGGCGACGGAGGTGAGAACTTCCGTGTAGCCCATGTTGTAGAACATGCTGTAGAGCATACCAACCGGAGTTGTCTCCGGGTGAACACGCGATGGGTCAGCAGCAAACCCAAGCATAGAGCAGAAGCGGGAACGAGAAATCGACGTCTTGTGTTCCGCCACTTCGAAAAAGACTCTGTCAACGGCCTTGTCGTAATAAGCCGTTGCGTAGACCTGAGATAGGGCCACCATTGGCACCGTTTCAATCCGTGACAGTGCCGGAGCAAGCTGGGAGTATTTGAGACACTCGATGACCGGCGACATGTAGGGATCATAGGCCAGTGGGTTCAGATCAATCACGAGGCATTGCTGAGGACGGATTGGAAGAATCTGAGAAGTAGCATGGACGGAAGAGGATTCAGCCATTGTTGCAGGTTGGAGAAGAAGATAACCGGGAGAGAGTTTGGAAGTATTTTTGCTTTGGAAATTATGGGGCAGTAAAGAGGTAAAAGGTGGTCTGGATGGGTTTTTATAGTAGGTGATAGGAGAGAGAAAGATCGATTCAAATCTCTTATGGAAATATGGAAGGGTTTTTGAGTGACTGATTGGTGACAGTTGGGACGTGCGATGATCACGTAGGAGAGAGAGTGTCAGATTCCTAGGATCACGCCGCCCAATAAGCGCCGGTTCAGAGAGAGGAACCGTTTCCATTTCCACACGCGCCATTAATGCTAGATGGATGACGCTTCAATACTGCACACGCATCCAAATGTGTCAGAAAAAGCGCGACCTCTTCAAATTCACGCGCCCGCCTTTTTTTTTTACCGTCGTTTGAATTTCTATCCTTTGAACTTCCGCCGCGTCAGCATCTTTTTGTCTTTTTCCCTTTTGAATCAGCTGTATTCAATTGAGGACCCACGTGGCTAATTTTTGGCCACAACTTCATTAGTAATCCCTCAGTAATAAACCAGCCTGTAAAATAATTAGTAACGGAATTTTGAAAATCTAGGATTTTCGTGCTAAGAGTGTAAAAGATAAGGAAATAAAGCAACTCTTTTTGGAATAATCTGTGATGTCAATTATGACACGAAACTGATGATCCCGGGCACGAATCTCTTCCTTCAAGATCAAGAAAGACCTCAAAGTGTTAGTGTGGAATCCCGTTGAATTACGATCAAACATTTATTAATAAATGTTGAAAGGCTTCTTTTAATAAGACTAATTAAGGGTGGTTTCGCTTTGATTCAACAATTCAATTCTTGATATAAGAACGAAAGTGAACAAAGTACTTGTGAGACCGGTGTAGTCTGTTGAACAAGTAGGTTGGAGTTGATTTTTAAGTGACTTGGATAAGTATAAAATCTCAGATAAAAATTATAACTGGATCCCATGGGAAGAAATGTTATGGTGTGTAACAATTTCATTGGAATCGAAAAAAAAATTGAGATTTCATGAAGGTACATTCGTCAATTCATTGGTGAAAACTTGATCAAATTAATTTGTCACCGTCAATTCTTTGGTGTTGAATTTTGGGTTTCACTCAGCTCGTAGTGGCACGAAACTAAGATCATAAACACAGATGTTGTGTAACCATAAACCTCAGTGGTAGTTTCTGAGAGTCTCAAGGGTTACAGTGATGAAACGAATGTTATGGAGAAGTGTAATGGGGATGGTGAAAGAAGACATAGTACCTCTGCTGCGAAAGAAAGGACCAAGCAGGAGACTCTTAACTCATGTGAGAAGAGTGTGAGGTAGCTCACGATTAGAATAAATAAGTTAGCCTTATTGGGAAGACAAGGTTTGTGTATACCAAGTCGTGAAGGCAATTATTCAAAATCTTATGAGGCTTGGGACACATACAGCAGCATGCTTCTAGGGACACTTAAGTAATTCAGCAAATATATCCCCATAAGTAAACGAACATACAAAAAAAATAAAAACATATTTTTTGGAGTGTTTGAAATTTATATATAAAAAAAATAAAAAAATAAAAAAATAAAATTAAAAAATAGAAAAGATAAAAAAAATAAGACAAGAAGAAAAAAAACTTTTGATTCAAAAAAAATGGAAAACCGAACCCGAACGTTCGGTTGGTTTCGGTTGGAAAAAGTTGAAAAACCGAACCCGAACCTTCGGTTGGTTTCGGTTCAGGAAAATTTTGAAAAACCGAACCCGAACCTTCGGTTGGTTTCGGTTGAGGAAAATTTTGAAAAACCGAACCCGAACCTTCGGTTGGTTTCGGTTCTTGAAAATTTTGAAAAACCGAACCCGAACCTTCGGTTGGTTTCGGTTCTTGAAAATTTTGAAAAACCGAACCCGAACCTTCTTGAAGTTCCGGTCTTTGAAAATTTTTAAGAAACCAAGAAGTTTAGAGATAATAAAAAAAACTTGTTACGTAAAGAAAAATAAATTTTGCACAAGAAATATACAACACAGAAAAACTACCTTTGAAGTAATGAGCGAGTCAGATGGTGGAACCGAACCCGAACGTTCGGTTGGTTTCGCTTCTTACGGTTGAGATTGAGTGGTAGTGTGAGGAACTGATTCTGATTCCATCATACCGAGCCCTTGCAATATTTTATTGAATGATGCTTCAGGAAGAGCTTTGGTAAAGACATCAGCCAGTTGATCAGTGGTTCTTACGAAGTGAACTTCGACATTTCCATCTTCCACATGATCTTTGATGAAGTGATACCTTAGTGCTATGTGTTCGGTTTTAGAGTGTTGCACTGGGTTATGACAGATCCTAATTGCACTTTCAGAGTCACAATATAGTGGGATCTTCTTCATATTGAGTCCATAGTCTCGAAGTTGACTCTGGATCCAAATCACTTGTGATGTGCATGATGCAGCGGCAATGTATTCCGCTTCAGCAGTAGACAGCGACACACATGTTTGTTTCTTGGATTGCCAGCTAACCAACTTCCCATCAAGAAATTGACAGCCACCAGTTGTGCTTTTGCGGTCGAGTCCACATCCTCCAAGGTCAGCATCAGAATAGGCTTGAATGAAAAAGCCTGAATTGGATGGATACCATAGACCTAAGGAGGCGGTTCGCTTGAGATAGCGTAGGATGTTCTTCACTGCCAGCATGTGAGGTTCGCGTGGGTTAGCCTGAAATCGAGCACAGTAACACACAGAAAACATGATATCAGGCCTGCTAGCAGTTAGATACATCAATGAGCCTATCATTTGACGATAGAGTGTGATGTCAATAGCCGGTTTATCTAGTGAAGGGGTCAGCTTGGTGCCGAATGCCATTGGGACTTTGACTTTTGAGTCTCCCATCATTCCAAACTTCGCTAGGAGAGTCTTAGTGTAAGCTTCCTGATTGATAAAGATGCCTTCGGGTCCCTGTCTTATGTTTAAACCAAGGAAAAAGTTAATAGGACCCATTGAGCTCATTTCAAACTTAGTCTCCATCAACTTTCTGAATTCAGCTGTTAAGCTGGGATTCGTGGAGCCAAAGATGATGTCATCGACATAAATTTGAACTATCATAAGGTGGTTACCTTCCTTTTTACGAAAGAAGGTTGGGTCAACCGAACCTTGTTTGAATTTGGACATCTTCAAAAATTTTGTAAGCGTTTCATACCAGGCTCTCGGAGCTTGTTTGAGGCCGTACACAGCTTTATCCAGAATGTAGCAATGATTTGGATACTTTTCGTTCACGAACCCAGGAGGTTGCTCCACATACACAGTTTCTTCAAGTTCTCCATTGAGAAATGCACACTTGACGTCCATTTGGAAAACCTCAAAGTTTTTGTGAGCAGCATAGGCCAGAAATATTCTAACCGATTCTAGCCTAGCTACTGGAGCGAACGTTTATTCGTAATCTATCCCTTCCTCCTGACAGTATCCCTTGACAACCAGACGAGCCTTGTTCCTTATGACATTACCTTCCTTGTCCATTTTGTTTCTAAAGACCCATTTAAGACCAAAAACCGAAGCATCTGGAGGAGTTGGAATGAGGCGCCAGACTTTGTTCCTTTCAAACTCATTCAGTTCGTCTTGCATCGCTTGAACCCAATCAGAGTGATCGAGGGCAGTGTTCACTGTCTTCGGTTCAACTTTTGATACGAATGAGTTAAACATACAAAACTCAACTTTTGAGAATAAGGATGTCTGTTTTGCCTTCATTTGAGATCGGGTCAGAACCTTTTCAGATACATCACCAAATACTTGGGAGATAGGATGATCTTTGGTCCATTTTGTGAGAGGAGGGTAATTCGGATCGAAGGTTGGATCTAGTTCAGCATTGATCATCTCTTCGGGCTCAGATTGGCTATCGTCATCATTCGTCATATCATCATGCTCCCCCTCAATTGATGAGTCTTGAGAAACATGAGTTTCAGGGGTGTCTTGTGGTGCTGGAGTTTCAGGCATTGAAGCACCTTCGTTTGGAGGGGCACCTTCGGTTGGAGAAGTACCTTCGGGTGGTGTTGTAGAGCTTTGCTCCCCCTCGATATGAGAACTTGGCTCCCCCTCGACTGAAGCATTGTTGGTTGGAGAGTCATCAGTGGGCGGTTCTCCTTCATGCATTCTTCTTGCAGTATCTTCGACAATCTTATTCATATGATCTATCTTGTTGTCAGCTGCACCTGCTTCGGAGAGAGAAGCTTTTTCCGGTTCGTCAAAGAGATCCAGAAAGTTCTCGTACATATTGGCGATCGAGACTGTGACTTGACCAGTTTGAGGAAAGATTTCCCTAGCAGTGTCATCTATGGCCTGTAGCTTCTTGACAAAGCTATCGTCGAAGGTCACATAGTATGTCTCTTCAATCCTTCTTGATCGTTTGTTTAGGACCCTGTACGCCTTTGAAGTGAGTGAGTAACCCAGAAAGATTCCCTCGTCAGCCTTGACATCAAACTTGTTGCGGTGTTCTTTAGAGTTAAAGATGAAACACCTTGAGCCAAACACGTGGAAAAATTTCACGTTGGGTTTTCTGTTATTTATTATCTCATATGGTGTGAGCGTGAATCGCTTGTTGAGATAGGACCTGTTTTGTGTATAACAAGCAGCAGAAATAGCGTCAGCCCAAAAATAAAGAGGTAAGGAAGCGAAACTTAGCATAGTTCGGGCAGCTTCACACAACGATCGGTTTCGTCTTTCGACTATTCCGTTCTGCTGTGGTGTGTAGGGAGCTGAGAAATTATGACTGATTCCCTTTTCTGCAAGAAACTCTTCAAACTCTTTGTTCTTGAATTCGAGACCATTGTCGCTCCTTATGTTGCGAACGACCTTCTTGAGCTGGACCTCAATTTGTTTGATGAACGCTTTTAGCTTTTAAGTCGCTTCAGATTTGAGCTTTAGAAAGAACACCCATGTAAATCGAGAGAAGTCATCAACGATAACAAGAATATACTTGCTACCACCGATGCTTTCAATAGATGAAGGACCACACAAATCGATATGAAGCAATTCGAGTGGTTCAACAACTTTTGTGTTAATTATGGATGGGTGACTTTGACGACTCTGCTTTCCCATTTCGCATGCAGCACACAAATGCTCTCTGTCGAACTTGAGCAATGGAAGACCCCTAACATGACCTCCAGTGACAAGTCGGTTGATATCCTTGAAATTGAGATGAGAGAGTCTTCGGTGCCACAACCAGCTTTCGTCGGATTGAGCTTTTGATAGCAGACATATGGCTGGATTTCCTTTGATGGGTTTCATGTTCAGAGGAAACATTTCACCCTTTCGCTCTGACTTCAAAATCACTTTCTTTGTCTTTTTCTCTATGATTTCCGAACCTTCATCATCGAATGAAACTTTGAGACCAGTACCTCCAACAAGCTGAGATACACTGATGAGGTTGTGTTGAAGTCCTTCCACATAGGCCACCTTTCTTATGGTAAAATCACCATTCGTTATCATCCCATATCCCTTTATGGTCCCGAAAGAGTTATTTCCAAACTTAACATTGCCACCATTTGCAAGGGATCTGTATTCCCTAAGCTCCTCTTTCCTCCCTGTCATGTGACGCGAGCAGCCACTGTCGATGTACCATTCTTCGTCAAACTGCTCGTCACTTATAACCTGCAAAAAATTAAGCAGATTTAGGAACCCAAAGTTTCTTGGGTCCATGTGAGCTTTTCATGGGAACAGGAATAGTGAGAGAGATGTCAACTAGATATGTTCGTTTTATTAGAGTTGTTTCATCTTTCTTTTTAATGGTAAAGACTTTTATTTTATGAACATTAGGGATGTTCGTTTTGGACTCAGGTTTGGATTCATCGACCTTTTGCTTTCCCTTCTGTTCAGCTGAAGAATGAGGTTTTCGAGGGCAAGCGTGATTAGTTTTGGAACTAGATGGAGATGAATGAGTGGAAGTGAAAGAACGAGAAGAATTAGGAAGAGAGGATTTGGATTTGGATGGAGATGTCTTCCTTGCTGATGACTCTAGGTGACCCTTTTGCTTTTGATCGTTGGTGGGGTTAACCTTTGAGTCTTGTTCCTTTTTCATTTTGGAGCCGAACCTCTGTGTTCGGTTGGTGTTGTTCTTGGAACCGAACCTTTGGTTTCGGTCGAAGTCCTTTTCAGAACCGAACCTTGGCTTTCGGTTGGTATCTTCTTGTGAACCGAACCTTGGCTTTCGGTTAATATCTTCTTGCAAACCGAACCTTGGCTTTCGGTTAGTGGAACTTTCAGGCTTTCGTACAGGATTGTTTTCATACTTCAGATTCTTGTCCTTGTGTGTATAGTATGCGTTCTGGGAGTGCCAGAATTGTTTCCTTTCAGAAAGATTTTTCCTGTATCTTTGGTTCCTCTCTATCTTCTTATCCCTCATCTGCTTAGGTTGATGATGAACGTTCGCTCTTGTTTTTGCTGTAACTTTGACTGATTCCTTTTGAACTTCAGGAGTTTTTCTTTGTGCAGAAGGAACAGATGGAATATCTGAAGAAGATTCAGTTTGCCCTAAGGAAGTGGAAGGAGTATCTGATGAAGTTTCGCTTCGAGCTGTAGGTGTTGAAGGAATGTCTTCTTTTGCTAAACAATCATCCTCTTGAGGAATTTCTTTGGTACCACTTGTACTTGGTTCACTGAAATTATCAGGCTTGTTCAAGGGTTCAGGTATGTACCTCCCTTTCTTCATCCAGGAGGTTCTTTCAGAAAGACCAACGGTTTCGTTTCCATTATCAATAGGAGCTTCCCAGAAATACTCATCACAACCATCAGCATTGTCTTCGTTAACAATAACTGTGAGTTCAGCTGTTTGATGTTCGGTTACTCCAGTCACCTTGTATACTTGATTTGGAGTGGTCCTGACCTTTTGATACACAACAGCTTTTTCTACTAATTTCGGGGACTTTTGTTGGGACAATCTAGCGAATTCCACAGAATTTTCAGAAATAAGGTTTTTGTGGTTTTCAGTTTCGCTTTTAATAAATTCTGAGCAGTCAACCGTATCCTCCACAGAAATTTCACTCAAGTTTTCGTCCTCATTAAGCTCAGATGAATTTTCAACATCGATTTTGTTTTCTGAGCTTACGTTGGCGTTAAGAGAGTTAAATTTTTGCATGGTTTCGGTTCTCAGTTTAAGTCGGTCATTTTCGTCCAAAAGGTTTTTGAGCATGTCCTTGTGGTCTTTGGACTTAATGAAGGACTCAATTTTGTCCAATCCATACATATAGGTTGGATTGACATCATCAGACGATATCACACTTTGACAATTGTAAGCTTCGGCATCGATTTCATCCTCCTTAAATTCTAGAAAGGGCAAAATCATGCGATGGATCTTTTGACCTATCTCACAGTCCAAGTGAAGTTGAGTAATATTGGAATATAAACATTTAGCTATTAAACAAAAAACATTTCGTTGTTTTAACAATTTCAAATTGTCTCTCTGCAAATAAATGTTTTCGTCTTTAACTTTAATGAATTCCGACTCTTTTAACTCAATCCACATTCGCCGCTCCTCACTCTTCGACGCCGCCCTGCTTAATTGATCAGTCAGGTTAGAATTGGTGACTCGAGTTTGAGTTAGGCTACTATCTAAATGAGAAATTCTTGTATTGATATTTTTTAGTTCTTTCTCGTAAGAGGATGGTGGTACTTTAAATGAAATAAAAGCAGATTGTACCTTCTTTATCAGTTCATCGAGTTCATTGAACTGCTGGCTGAGTGGTTTAGCCGTAAAGCACATATCCTCCTGCACCTTCGGTCCATTGCTTCCTCCATCGGTGTTGTATCCCCTCATTTGAGACACCTCAGTCACCATGAAGCATTTTCCACCACTGCTTTCCTCCTTAGCCACATATGCCTTTCCATGAGTAGGCTTTCTCACTTCTTCGTCTTCTGAGTCAGTAGACCAAACTTCAGTGCTACCGAACTCATCGTCATTGACCGAACCCTGCACAATAAGAGCATTAATAGAAGGGTTAGCGGTAGACTTCTTCTTTATTAACTCATCCAATCTCTTCTGCAGCACAGCTTCCTCATCATTTCCATTGTCCTTTTCAGCCATCTTCTTAAGAACACAGTCCTTAGCGTAGTGGTTCTTGCCACCACAATAGAAACAGCTTACTCCGGAATCGTCATCTGCTTTCGGTTCCTTTTTGGGCTCCTCAGCTTTCGGTTCATTGTTTGCTTTTTCTGAGCTGTAACTCCCCTGCCAGTTTCGGTTTTTGTTGCTGGGGAATCTCTTCTTTATGAACCTCATAGGATTGGATACCATCATGGCATAATCCTCAGTTGAGAGGTCATATTCATCCAAGTTGAGCTCTTCATCCTCCACCACAGCTTTACTTTTAGATAGGAGGGCCAACGAACCAAGACTAGAGACAACATTCTTCTCTTGAACCACATTCTTCTCTTGGGACTTTAGAATACCTACCAGTTTTGCCAAAGAATATGATTTAAACTGTTCATGGGCTTTGACTGTGGAAACAACTGCTCTCCATTCAGATCGCAGTCCATTCAAGAAAGTAACCTTTTGTTCGATAAGCTTCCTTTCAATGTCGTGTTTGATCATCTTGCTGAGAAGATGATTGAAGCGATCAAATGTCTGGGTCACAGTTTCTTCGGCCCCTTGCCTGAATTCACCAAATTCAGATAGAAGTAAGGTTTGGATGGAATGTTCAAGATCTTCGTCTGTGGAATACAGTTCACGAAGTCTATCCCACACTTCCTTTGCCGTAGTGCATGAGCTGACCAGCCTGAATGTGTCGGACTGAAGGGCGAATCTGATCAACCTAAGTGCCTTAATATTGCACTGGAGTTTGTCTTTTTCATCTTGCGTGATATTCGTCACGTCCTTGAGCAGATCATTGTACTCTTTTTGCGTCTTAATGATTCTGGACGACGTAGAATGAGAAAACGGTCCACTGATGATGGCTTCCCATATGAGATAACCATTGTCCTCCGATCCAATCACATAATCTTCGAAATGATGCGCCCATACTTCATAGTCATGGGTGTACAAGATTGTAATCTTTGTCGTCGAACCGATGCTGTTGGAAATATTAATAGGGTTTGATTGCGTTGCGTCCATAATGATCGTAAAAACCTGTTCAAAGATCAGACTTGTAATAAAGCAGATTAGGGCAAAACAATAAATACTAAGATACGTCAATTAAGATGACGGCTCAATAAATATCGATGATTGCGGAAAACCCTAATGGAAATCTTTTTCACAGAAAAGATGTGTATCGATTACACAGCCTCCTGCTCTGATACCAATTGATGAGATTAAATCAATTTTTAATCTATAAAGATCGATTAGATCTTGAACAAGTATATGAATATGAAACTTCAAGAACGCAATATTAATAACAAGGCAGAACGAAACAATAAGAACAAACAGCTTGAATCAAATGTGTCGAATGATTAAATAAAATCCTTAGAAGAGCTCGATTAAGAACATCAACTGTAAAGGATTAGAAGATTACAAGCAAGCAATATCGTAAACTCTGGAATGCTAAAACTGAAATCTTGAATCTTAACCTAATATGCATGCAAGCGATAACTTATATACAATACATAAAAGGCTCTCGGTTGGACAGGCCCAAACCGGAGAATAAAAGGCTAATCTAACGAGCCCAAAAGACGCAACATCAAAACTCTTTTCAGCCCAACAGAAACAATGGATAATGTGCTTACATTTCACATTGATATGTGAATTCTACTACTACTTAACTTTAGTGAATATCTATATTAGGGTCACTCTTTGACTTGAACACCATTTCATGAATCATATACACACATCATGTACTTGACCTAAAAGTAAAAGTTAGGTCAGAGTCTCATAGAAACTTAAGTCAAAGTTGAAGAGTAGGACTAGTATACTTGATTCCTCAATTTCGCTTGAATCTCGGAATCACTACATAGAATGCCAATAAACCGATAAAAAAATATATTACAAACATTATTTCAAACTTGAATAAGAGTTATGAAACTCTAAAATAGTTTGAAGTCTCAAAATTTAATTAATTTTGATATCCAAAGACTTACAAACTCTCAAAAACACTAAATGCCCTAAAAACTCAAATTTATAAACTTTAACACCTAAAAATCCATAAATTTGGTATGGACTATATAATATCAATTTAAAAATAACTTAATTTAGTAAAATATAACCAAGGAAAAAAAATTTAAGTTATTAGTATTTAACCTTATTTTCTAAGCCAAAAATCAAGGTTTTGTGAGGAAAATTTAGAATAAGGTGCATGTTTTATAAAAACTTGATATTTGTATAAAATAAAGTTATATTTTATAAAATTTAAAAGAGGGAGACCCTCTCTTCATTAAAAAGTCGGATCTCTCCTCTCTCTCCTCTTCCCAACACATAATCAATTCACTCTACCACTCCATCTTCTCTCTCTCACTCTACCCCTCATTCTCTCTCACACTCCAACATTTACCACACTTAAACTCTCTCTTTTCCTCTCTAAAACCACGAAATTCTCCAACCAAGAACAACTCTTAACCTTCAAATCTTCATCTTCTAGGGTTCTTCTCCATGGTAATCACGAAAATCTTTCAATCTCCTTCACTTTTCTTTCTAGTTTTAATGGTTTTTCTTGCATTCCTTGTTCTTCTACACCATTCTCTTAGAAAATTTGTGTGAACGTTTATTCACTTCAGTTTTGATGATGATGGTTGTAGATTTTCACCAAAAGCATCTTGCATGTTACAAAATGGTGAAGATCCATGACCCAAACCTAAGTCAAAACCATGAAAATGCACTTTTCTACACATTTTGGTGGAAAATCACCACATGCATCCAAACTTTTCTATCAAAAACGATTTTGAACATTCAAACTCATGAATGGTCTTCAAAACAACATGCATGTGATGATCTTCAAGCTTAGATGCTTGACGATCAAAGTTTGTTGTTAAAAAACTTTCAAATACGTTAATGAAAGATTTATTTCCAAATAAATATCTAAAAACCATTTTCTGACCAAATCCGACTTTTCCCAGATTCTCATCAACAAAATAAGATGCTCTGTAAATTTCCGGAAGATAATTCATTTTTCTCGAATTATTGTAATTAATGCAATAAAATAGGGAATAAATCATATAAAATACTTCCAGAGGTCTATAAATCGGAACTAAATTCGTGAATGATCCCTATGGAGAATAATGATCTGTCACTAAATTTCATCGATTTATAATGCTGTTTAGTATGATTTACGATTTTCTTTTTGTTTGGGTATAATGAATCACAAAACCGCTTTAGATAGTATGAAAATTGTATCTAATAATTTTCCCAGCTCTTAACTGTGGTGGGAGGCTCAGAAAAGTAATTTCAGAATTTTTCAACATGCCTTCCTATTTTTCCTATTTTTTGGTAATTATAATGGCCTAAAATAGGAAAAATATTTCTGATTATCCAAAATTCATGAAATATTACCAGAACATCAGGTTGTACAGTAGACGGTTACATAAACGTTTTGATGATTTTTCTTTACTGTATACTATTTTTCTCCTATTTTCTAAGGTGAAATACACTTAAATACACATAATTACCCAAAACCGGATTATACAAGATGAAAACCACTTTTGGTATTTTTCCCAGATTACTTACACTGTAAATGATGTTACAAAAAATTTTTGGTAATTTATTTTAACTGTTTATTATTTATTCTTCAATTAATGATTATTTAAGGGGATAAAACAAGGAAAAATAGAAATACCCACTGAAAAATATCTTTTATAATTTTTATAGCCTAGCTATGTATAATAAAAGTTAAATAAAAAGCTTGGATAATTTTGGAAACTGTTTTCTATTTATCGCAATTTTTATTAGAAAAAATGCTCAAAAATCATAAAATTGGGTTAAACAGCTTAGAAATCGATTTTTATATTATTCCCAGCTTAATAATGTTTAGTAACAGTAATAAAAAAGTTTGGGTAATTTTGGAAACTGTTTTCTATTTATTTCAATTTTTATTATAATAAATGCACAAAAATCGTAAAAATCGGTTAAACAGTTTAGAAACCCATTTTTATATTTTTTCACAGATTAAATATGCGTAATGGCAGTGTTATAAAAAGCTTGGGGAATTTTCCTAACTCATTGGTATTTTTCATGAATTTTTATCTATTTAGAGAATTAAATATATGAAAAATGGTTATACATACCCATAATTCATGAAAATTTATCTAGAAGTCTTTTAAAACATTTAGAACCAAAATTTGAAGTTTGGTAATTTTATTAACTTTTTACTATTTTTCCATGATTTTATGATTATTCAAGGAATTAAATGGTGAAAAATAATTAGAGAAATCAAAAAGTCAAGAAAATTTATCTTAAGGTCTTTGACTTCAATTAAAACTGAAATGAAAACTTTGGGAAATTTTAGAACTAAGTTGATTTGGTTTTTGAATATTTAGTCATTGGAACACCTCTAAAATGTTAAATATTAACATTCCAATAATGGAAAATTTTCCACTTAAATTGTTATATAACAATTGATTCTTTGAAACTTAATTTCCATAGAAAAATATTTGTAACTTATCAATATTAAATTTTGACACATTATTGGCATAATTCTATTGTAGTAGTAAGTATACTAGTGTTAGATTTTGATTAGAGACTCACTAGCGAATACCATTATTGTAGGAATCGATAGTGGTACAAGTGGATCTTAGCTCAAGGCATCATTTGCATCATCTCAATGCATATTGTGAGTATTCACGCACTCCCCTATTTTCGGTTTTTAAATGTTTTGGGGTGGAAAAGCATGTCCTAAACTATTTTTATGTTCGTTGTATTTATTTTGACTTGTATGAAACTTGGTTGCTATATTTCGTATGTATGTGTATGTTACTTTAATTCATGAGGACTGTATCGCGGTTAAGTCCCTGGAATCTCTAGACACAACTCATTAACTCTTTTGAGCCTATGGTTATTATGGATAGCGCTATCAGGAGGTAGACAACTCCTCACTCGCACGATTCGCTTGAGTGCGTTTTACCATTTTCTACACTATGTTTACGATTCACATAGTAGTCAATAGGGCACGATTCAGTCATTAGGCTTGGGTTGTGAACTCATGAATGGAAACTTGATGCACATACTATTCTTTATGCACATACGAAACTTGTATTCCCATGTTAGCAACGACACTTGAATAGTTATTTTAGCAACGAAACTCGTTACTCATTATGGCAATAAACTTGTTATTTATTATGGCAATAAACTCATTTATCAATTATAGCAATCGACTCTGTATCTCATTATAACAACAAACTTTTGTTACTAAATGCTTATTTACTTGTTTTAGCAACAAACTTGGTTGATTCTTATAGTAACAAACTTGTTTGCTCCTTGTAGCAATGAAACTTGTTTACTCATTTTAGTATCAAACTTTATTTCCCATGAGGATATGAGCGTTGCATCTCTTTTGGGCAACATACTTTATTTCTCATGATGACAATGAACTGTGTTTACAAACTTATTTACTCGTTTTAACAATATACTTTTATTATTGGAAACTTTTATCAAAACTTTGATTTCAACTCATGAACCAATATTATTTTGTTAAACTTGTGAGTACTCACCAACTATTTTTATAGTTGACGCTCGTTTTACATGCTTTTTCAGGAATCATCAAGTAGGTGGCACTTAGGGACACCTCACTTTTAGGAGCATTCGCATGTGTTGCATTTGAATTTACATTGTAATTTCTTTTAAAAGTTGTTCAAACCCATTGTAAATTTGTAATGGTTTTTAATACTATGGTTGGTGTTGTCTTTAAACTTTTGCTATGAAACCCTTTGTACTGCCACGCCTCGTGTTTCTGCTTTAGCGGGGTGTGACAGCTTCTTCTTCAACTAAGTCTGAAACTCAAAATAAGTCTGAACATTCGTATGAAGTACTAGTTTGACCAGTGTAGCCATAAGAACAAGTATGCTTTGGAATTATTTTTAGTGGATGGACAAGTGTAGAAATCTCAATAAAAACAAAAATTTGATCTATTGTGAAGAAACGTCTTAGGAATAGAACATTTCATTAAGTTCGCAAAAAAATAAAAAGAGATTTCAGGGTACAGACCACAAAGGTGGACATTCGTTAATTCATTGGTCAAAAATCTAGAACATGTTTATTGTTCACCGTCAATTATTAAATATGTGTTAGATTTTGGCTTCCACTCAATTCGTGGTTGTAACGAATTTAAGATCAAAAAAACAGATGTTGTGTAAGCGTAAACCTCACTGGTGATATCTGAGAGTCTCAAGGGTTACGTTCATGAATGCGAAAGTGATGAAGAAGTAGTGGGAGTTGGTTCCAATGAAAATTGTACCTATGCTATGCGAAAGTGACCAAGCAATCAACTATTAACTCAATACCAGAAGAGTAAGGTAGCTCATGACTTATGTGAATGAACAACCTAATTGGGAAGAAACGATTGGTGTTATCGATTCATGAAGGCTTCAACGTAGAGTCTTAGAGGCTCCAGACTAAATGCAACAACATGCTTCTAGGGACACTTAACTAGTGCATAGATTCGAAAAATTCACCTGCCTCATCATTCATAATTAAGACCATCATGGTATGTGTCTTCAATTCTGCTCAGTTGTCTAATATTTTTGGTATTTTTGAATATTTTATGAAAAGAAATAAAAATTGAAGATAAAGAAAATAATTTTGTATCTTTGTTTTTCTTAAAAAGAAGTAAAAACAGAAAGAAATAAAATATTTTTTGATTTTTAATTTTCTGAAAATGAAATAAAAACAGAAAAATGAAATAAGTATCAACAAAAAAATGTAAAAAGGATACATGAAGTTCCAAACCATGAACGAATAGTAGACTGCAAGTCAGTACAAATATTCGCACAAATTCGCAGTGTGAAAGTAGACTGTGAGTCACTGCGAACGTGTGGACTGCGAGTCATTGCGAACATTCACACCAATTCGCAGTTCAACCAAAACTTTAAGACAACGAAGGTGGTTCGGAACTGGTTCGGCCTCAATCATTTCTAAGCCTTGAAGAATGCGATTAAATGTTTGTTCAGGCAAGGCTTTTGTATAGATGTCAGCCAACTGATCAGAGGATGTAACAAAGTGAATCTCGACATTTCCATCTTCCACGTGATCTTTGATAAAGTGATACCTCCGTGCAATGTCTTTGGTCTTGAAATGTTGCACTGGGTTGTGACATACGCGAATGGCGCTCTCAAAATGGTTTATAGGATGGTGTTATCCTAGTTATATGATTGATTAGAAGATCTATATGATTATCTGTATTTGTTGGATATGTGTTTATGATTATCTGTTACATATGTCGACATATTGTGGTTAGATTGAGGCGGTATTGCTTTATGCTAAAGGCCAGGTTTCCGGGGGCAATCTGGATAGGCTGTAGGCCTTGTGAGGCAGTCCAATCATGCCGAAAGCCCGGAGAGTGGTACAAATAAGTTGTAGGCCCTGCGAGGCGGTCAGTCAGGCTGAAGACTCATATTTGCAAGCTATTTTTTGTTATGTTGTATGATGGTACTTTGGGAGAACTCACTAAGCTTTGACTTACGGTTTCAGTTTATTGTTTCAAGTACTTTAGAGGATCGTGGGAAAGCGATGCAATAATCATGCACATCTTTTTGTTATTATCACATTGGACCTTGGGCTACTCTAATTCTGATTATACTTTTGAAACAATGGTTATTTTTTTAAACACTTTATGCTTAACGGGTTGTTTTAGAAAAATTTAAATTTCTTTGATTTTTGGGATGTATCAGTAGGGCTTTCTGATGCAAGATGGGGTGAAGTAGTTGTAAATGGATTGAAACGAAGCTTGAAAATTTAAATCTGAGATGAAACATCTGAAAAAGAAGATGATAATGAGATGATTGTTAATGATGAAGCCCTTTTAGCACTCCAATTTGAGAGAGATCCGTCTTCTTTCGAAAAATTCATTTCTGATTCAGAGAAAAAGAATTGGTCTTCCTGGCCATCAAACCTAGCCGAATCTTTCAAAAACAACAAGGACCGTGCTACGGTTAAAAAAATGACTATCCATTGACAAATTCTGAGAAACTCCACACGAGTCGCCTCTGATCCCTCTTCAAAATATTGTCAGAATTGATAAAGTTTCTACAATCGAGAGGGATGAAGGTTTGCCTACTCTGAACTTGGTCATGCTAATAACAGTAGGTCCTATGACTCCAGTTGTTCAACAACTGATACAAATCACTCCTAGAGATCCGATCAAAGAAAAATGCTAAGGGATCACTTTATCTCAAATCATCACAATGAGGTCGTTGAAAAAGTCTGATGGTTGGTCTCAAGATCAAGTCGATTAATCGATTGAAGAGAGTATTCGAATCTAAGTGTTAAAGGATAATCCTAATCCTTTGTCAAGCATTTTTCCATAATATATTGAAGGAAGATTGTATGAAATCCCAACATGTGATATCGAATTACTTAATCTGCGCATCTCCCCTCACAGAAAATATTATGTCAAGTTCACTCCTCCACATCAATCTGATGAATAAGAAATTCTTGTTCGTATAGAAAGAGAAGGAATGAGCTCATTCTATACCATCAACGCTCTTCTTGTGAAAAATTCATGGTCCTACCAAACAATCACACAAATAGATTGTTAATGAATGAAGGCGCTGAACAAGTTTGGATTGAATTGCTTTGTCTAACAGTAATTCATTCATCTAAACAAATCTCCAGAGAGTGCATGCGACGCCATCAAGCCAGGCCATTGCCCTTATATCTAGGGGTGTTCGTTTGGATGGATCGGTTTGATCCGCTCCAATCAGGTGAATCCAAATTGATTTTGATTTTTAAAACATGGATCCGAATAGTTAAAACTAAATTCAAATCCGATCCGATCCGATCCAATTACAATTCGGTTGGATCGGTTTTATAATTTGGTTTTCAAAAACCGAAACATTTTAAAACGACGTATAAGTATAATATTACCCAACTTTACACAACAAAAAAATTATTTAGTTGCGATTTGAAAATTATAAACAACTAATAAGAAGATATATTATAGTTAAATATTTTATAGATAGAAAACTTTTGAGTAGAAAATGCATATTAATGTTTATTTTTATCGGGTGAAACGTTTTGAACCTATTTGAAAAAATAAATTACAAAATTAATAAATAACTATAGATATATATATATATATATATATATATATATATATATATATATTATAAATACATAAATAATAAATATTTATTCGGTTTTTTTCGACTATTCGGTTATTATTTTATAAACCAAAACCAATCCGAAATCCACAATAATAATTCGGTTTTGTTGAAAACCAATCCAAAAATCCGAATATTCGAACCAAATAGTCCAATCCAAATTGTCCAATTGGATAATTCGGTTTTATCCGAATACTGCCTGAAGTACCTGAAACAACCAACAAACTGTAATCTATTGCTTAGTGAGTTCCCCGGAGCATACCCCACACAATCCACATAATCACATAAATCATATTAGTATGTATTAGCTACATATACCACATATGCCATGCATACAAACATATAAGGATGCCATGGAAACCCTCTAAGGTCTTACACCAGGTGCCACTAGAACCCCCACGTGGTCACAACCCACTCCCATGGGAACCCCCACATGGTCTTAAGTACCAGCCATGGGAACCTCCACATGGTCTTCACTAATTTCCGTGGGAACCCCCACATGGTCTTAGCTAACCAAAGAAATATCATGCGAGCTAAACATACAAATATACCAGGATGCCATGGAAAGCCTCCAAGATGTTACACCAAATGCCATGGGAACCCCTACATGGTCTTAATCTACTGCCATGGGATGCCCCCATGGGGTCTTCCATTCAAATGTCATACCAACATAACTCATAATCCACTAGCAATCCATATATGACATAATGGGTCGGCCTTGGTGCGTTCGACCCATTGGTATGGTGAGGAGACTCACCTCTCAAGAATTATTGAACCGGTTAAATCAAATTCCAACTCACAACTTCGAGCTCAACTGCCTACAACCACCCTGCAACTAACTTCAACAAAACCCCAAATTAACAATGATACCCTTGAAGTCAAACTTGGTCAACCCTGGTCCAAGTCAAAGTTAGCAGTCTAGGTCAATAGACCATGTTGACCCAACTCGTCGAGTGCATCTAGCAACTCGTCGAGTTCCTTTAGTGTTCAGACAACCTAGAAAAAGCCCTAGCCAACTCGCTGAGTTGTTTCATTAACTCGCCGATTTCACTCAGTATCTAGAAGGCAGGGAAACCCGATCCAACTTGACAAGTTACCAGGGCAACTCTTTGAGTTTTCCCAGTCTTAACCTATTCAGCCCTTTTCAGTTGAATCTGATGCCCAAACTACAGATCCAGTCCCATAGGGTTAAGATACCACATAAAGTTGCTAACTTTACATCCGTGTAAGGCATCAAAGGGACATAAACACTTAAACAAGCTTATCAAGGATCCTAGAGCATGAAGGAGAGCCAAGTCTTGATAAAGTTGGCAACTTTAAGTCCACAAAGGCCCTGAGATGTCCAGATCTAAAGCCAAATCTTCATATCATGCTCAAATCCAAGAATAGTCCTAAACTAGGCTAATAATATCCATAAACTTTCATAGAAGAAGATCTAAGCAATAAAAGGCCAAGGTTTTGACTTTATACCTCAATGTAGCTGCAACACTGGAGGAAATCCCGGATCTACTGCCTTCTACTCAATCTAATCTCTTCAAGCTTCAAGTTCCTTTCAAAAGAGCACCAAAAGTCACTCTCCAAGCTCTCTCACACACACACAGTGACAGGAAATGAGTGAACTAGGGTTTCTCTAGATGATGGGGGCGATAAATGAGGCTACTAACGAGGCTTAAGGCCTTTAAATAGGGTACAAGCCCTGAAATTTAGGGTTTTTCTTTGTAGAGTCTACTCGTTGAGTTGGGGATCCCCAACTCGTCGAGTTGATTCCTTAAACCTGCGTCCAAAAGAATACCTACACAAAGAGTTGGAGGTTGCCAACTCGTCAAGTTCCAGTCTAAAACTCAAACAAATTGAAAAGTAAACAATACATGGACCAAGCATTAAAAATCTCCCCCACTTGAAGTAGACTTCGTCCTCGAAGTATGTTGACGCGAAAAGGTCCGGGTAATGCTATCACATCTCATCATCCGACTCCTATGTCCATTCCGAGCCTTTCTTGTGCTACCATTGTACCTTCACTAGCTTCACCTTTTTGTTATGTAGTACCTTAGTTTTCCGATCCAAAACTGCAACGTCCCTCTCAATGTAGTTCAGGCTCTTATCCACTTGAATGTTGCTCAAGGAAATAACCTCAGTCTCATCAGTGGCACACTTCCAAACTGAGACACATTGAAGGTGTTGTAAAACTGGCTATGGTCGTCCGACAGGTGCAAACGGTATGTCACCTTGCCCACCGGGTAGTAATCCTAAACGGACCAATAAATCGGTCTGCTAACTTACTCCTATTCCGAAACCTAATGACACTCTTCCGTAGTGACACTTTCAGCAACAAGAAGTCCCTTATCTAAAACTCGAGATCCAAGAGAAGCCGATCAACATAAATTTTTTGGCGGCTATGCGTGACTCACAACCTGTCGCACACCTATTGAATCAAGTTAGTAATCTTGAGCACCAATTTGGTGTTTCCCATGACTCGACGCACTACCTCGTCCTAACAGATGGGATTCTTGCACCTCTGACCATACAACATCTCAAACGAGGGTCGGTCGATGCTAGCATGATAAGTATTGTTATATGAAAATTATGCTAGTGGGAGGTATGTATCCTAACTCCCTCTAAAATCCAATATGCATGCCCGCAACATATCCCCGAGCATCTGGATCATCCGCTCGCTCTGACCGTCTATTTGGGGGTAGTATGCAGTGCTGAAGTGTAACTGTGTGTCTAGTTCCTTGTGGAACTTCCTTGAAAATATGGATGTAAATCAAACATCTCGGTCAGAGACCACCAACACTAGTACCCCATTCCTGACCACTACCTCTCACACATAAATATCTTCTAATTTCTCAGTAGAAATGCTCTCAGGGATCAAAATAAAATGAGCACTCTTAGTCAACCTATCCACAATGACCCAAATGGAATCCACACCCCCTCCTATCCTCGGTAACTTCATGATGAAGTCCATGGTGATCTCTTGCCACTTCCACATAGGAGTGGGTAGCGGATAAACCTTGCTATGAGGACTTTAATTTTTGGCCTTGACCTTCCTGCATGTCAAGCACCGCTCCACGAACCATGCGATCTTCGGCTTCATGTAGGGCCACCAGTAGCTCAACCTCAGATCCATGTACATCTTTGTAGCCCTGGATATATAGAGAACTTAGACTTGTGCACCTCCTCCAATATCTTCTGTCTCACTCCCCCAGTCACCGGTACACATACCCGACCACACTGTGTCAAGAGTCCCCGACCATCACGTACACACAAGGGGAACTGACCCCAAATCCACTCTATCTTCTAATTCTCTTTCTTCAAACCCTCACTTGAGCCTTCTTAATCATATCCAACAGTGGAAAGACTACCGTCATTCTCAAACAAACATTCCCAATTAGAGAACCCGCCGCCTTGCGGTTTAAAGCATTGGCCACCACATTGGCATTCCCTAGATGCTACAAAATCTCATAATCATAGTCCTTTAGGACGTCCAACCATCTCCTCTATCGCATGTTAAGGTTCTGCTGATCCATCAAATACTTCAAACTTTTTATGATCAGTAAAGATGGTGCACCGAACTCCGTACAAGTAATGCCTCCAGATTTTGAGGGCAAACACCACCACCCCCGGTTCTACGTCATGAGTAGGGTAACTCGCCTCATGAGGCTTCAACTGCCTCGAGGCGTACACGATCACATGCTTCCTCTACATCAAAACCGCCCTTAACCCTGAGATCGACGTGATATTGTCGTATTTATACATACTTTTATGCAATATTTGAATACAATTTTATACATATTTTGGTTATTTGCATGGAATAATGGTACTTATAAGATTAGATTGTATTTTGCAGCCAAAATAAGTCAATTTGAAGAATAAGGACTCAAAGTGGCAAAGAAGAAACTTTGGAGGCTTGGAAGACTAAAGAGAAGAAAACCCATGAAAACAGTTGTATCCATGTTGTGGATATCACTTACACGATGTGGATAGGAAAATTCTGGAAGATGAATACGCACTATGTCGAAATCCTTGCCCGATAAGGATTCATCTAAGTCCACAATGTGTGGCCTTATTCCACGACGTGGAATGTAATTTTATGACAAATATATCTATATATATATATATATATATATATATATATATATATATATATATATATATAACACTTACGGGTTTAAAGGTTGGTTTTTGGGAAGAATAGAGTTTCAAAAGTCATTTCATAGTTTATTGATTGTTTGGTATATTACTATGTCTTTAACTATGAAGTTTGTTAGTGTGATTGCTTTGAGGAGTAGCTAAATCTAGCTGCTTGTGTTAGTTAGATGAAGTTGGAATTCATGGTTTGTTTATAATAACTTAGACTTTTCTAGTAGGTTAATGTCTTGTGTCTTATTGTTTATACCTAGCATGCTCAATTTGATACTAGATTGCTTTAATTCATATATTTTTTTTACTTTAATGACCACTAATCTGCATGAATTTGACTACCTAGTAATTTAGTGAGCATCAGATTATTAGAGCTAAGATCGAACCAATCTTAGATAAGCAATTGAAGTATTGAATTTGACTGTGTTGGAGAACTCATATTCGGACCACAATTGTATTTGTTAACTTCATCTTACGTAGCTCCAATCTTATTTAATAATTGGTTCTATGTTAAATTATGTGTGACCATGCATAGCTCAACATGAATTAATTGAATATTAGTATATTTGGAATTGAATTGCTAATAATATATTAATTGGTAACCAACGGGAATTGTCGTAATTAATATTTAAACAATTGAGGGAAAGTGGATTCAAACTAACAGAAGTGTTTTTATAATTTCAATAAATAGTTGTTGATAAATTAAGTTCATCTAAACTTGCAAAATTATATAAAAACCCATTTGATTTTTGTTACAATTTTAGATTAATTTAATAGTAAGTAGGTTAAATAATTTATTACGTTCCATGTGTTCGATACCCGACTTTTATGCTATACTATTTGCGAGTGGGACACTGCTCTGACTCGAATAGGTAGTAGGAGAGTTGGTTAAATTAGGTTTTAGCTATTTGTATGCATCAAGTTTTTGGCGTCGTTTTTGGGGAACGACTTATTTGATTGTTAATTGATGAGAATAAAACTCAGATCGTTTAGATCTTCCACAGGTATAAAGACGATGAACCAACAAAACAAACACAATAAGATTAAGAACACAGAATAGAATCGAAGTAAGGCTTACGATTCAAATATAGTCACGCCGCAGTAGAGCTCGATGAAGAACTTCCACTGTAGAGGGGAGATAGGGTTTACAATACTTGTGAGAGAAAACTAATAAAAGCGTTACTAATAAAGATGCATGCATGCACCTTAAATACTAAAACCCTAGAAGAAAAACATGCACGGTTGGACAGGCCCAAACCGGCAACCAAAACTGGGCTAAGGACTGAGCCCATGACGCAACACTATAAGCCCAACAATCTCCCCCTTTGCGTCAAATGAGGTGAGAGATCATTTCCTTTCAATAGGCTTCATAGTCTTCACCACCTTGAACAGCCGAGGGATGATTGCAAGAAGAGTCTGCCAAAATTGAATGTACCATCTTAGCATATCACTAAACATCTTCTTGTCGGCTGCTGAGTTCTGAATACACCTCTGAATGATTTCCAAAATGTGCTCCAAGCAAGAGGTTGAGAACAGGTGCTTATCAATAAGAGCGAACAGGTATTTTTGACCTTCGCCCCTGATAAACATCACAATGTGGTACTTTGTGTCAATCTTGCCTTTGACCATTGAGTTAATATTGCCAACTCTTCTCATTGGTTTGATCGTGGTTCGCTTGTGAATTGCTGAGGCGATTTCTTGATCCATCTTTGCTACTTCGTGAATGTAGCAGACAAGCATTCGCTTGATATGGTCAATGATAGGCTGATACTCCTGAGGATTTGACAGTAAGATGTTGTTGAGGAGTATCCAGTCGTGGGGGTTGAGGTTCGGTAGATCAGCAAGAGAGAAATTATGAACCAAGCCTTCAGAGCCTCGAGTCAATTTAAATTTCACGTTAACAAACTTCCCTGCTGTATAGGGCTTTAGTACCTTGACATTTGTGATCTTCTGTGAACTCCAGGTCAAGTACTGGGGCTGAGCAAACTCCAGATAGAACTCTTACAAATCCCGATCCACCTTCAAGTCTGGAGATGGGATGGCAACAGTTGAGTTGAAGCAGTGAAAGATGAATGCCTTTCGTGTGATTCGCATATCAAACTACTCATCCTTTGAGTTCTCAAGCCCTAACGACATAACAGGCTCGAGCTAATGTGTGCTTGGTTCGTCTATAGCGCTTCTTTGAAGCGAGTCAATAGTCAATTTTGGAAAAATATACTTCTTCTTCTCCAAGAGCTCCTTTTCTTTTCTCTACTTCCCTAGCTCATCCGTTTGGTTCTTGAAATTTTCTTGAAGATCTTTATCAGAAGATTTTGTTTTCTGAAAAGGCTTAGCAGGATTTTCTTCAAAAACACCATCTTCATCATCAGTGTCGTCTTCACCAATCTTCTTTTTCTTCTTATCTCTTTTACTGACCGAAGCTTCATTAACCTTCGGTTCAGTGGATGACTTAGGTTTAGGAGGAGGTTGAGTTTTTGCCTTTACCTTATCTCCCCCTTGTTTCGGCTGCACATCAGTCACCAGAACACTCTCAATGCGACTAAGGATGTGCAATGCAGGTCCTAGCTTTTCAGCCAAATGTCGTCTGATGGTGATGGTCAGAATGAGATCATGGGCATCGAGAAGATGAAGTAAAATTGAATGAACGTCACCAACAAAGCTTCGAATTACCTCCCTTTCAGACTTTAAGTCATTGAGCTCAGTTGTTGCAGTGCGAAACTTGAGGTTTTGCATTTTAAGCTGAGACGTTCGTTTGTCCAACTCATCCATGATGCGATTTTTGACAGCCAAATCTGCTTCCAGTTGAGTCAGACGATCATTGACATTATCGTGGAGGGTGGCATTGGCAGGTTCAATGGCCTGACGAGCGGCTTCAAGATTAGATCTCTCAGCTTGAAGAGAACGCTGACGATTATCAACTGAAGCATTCACTGTCTGAGAGTTCTTTTGAGCAGCATCTTGCAAAGAATCCAAAAAGAGACGAGCCTCAGAAATTAGTTTATTGACTTTTGCGGTCGCTATCCCTCCACCCGTTTCAAAGTGAATCCTCTCAGCAACCTTGTCGTAGTAAGAAGTTGAATAGATGTGTGAGAGGCAGGACATGGGAACGACGTCGACCTTTGACAGAGCGTCGACAAGAGGCGAGTACTTGAGACATTCGACGAAATACAACATGTAGGGTTCATAGATGAAGGGAGTAAGATCTATGATGAGGTTTTGTTGTGGTTTGATGGTGAGAAGGTTGGAGTGAACATATGTGTCTTGAACTGAAGAGGATTCTGCCATTGTTGAAGCTTTGAGAGGAAGAAGATGAACAATGAAAGAAATCACCCTTTTTCTTTGAGAGAATTTGTAAGTGATAAAAGAGTAAAGTGGAGCGTGCCAAAACCTTTTATACGTACAAGTAGGAGAGAGAAAAATCCGGCTGATATCTTGGATTAATTTGAAAACCGTGCCTGATGACGGAGTGGACAGTTGGCATGCCCAATGATGATATAGGAAAGAGAAAGAACGTTTCCTTTTTACACGCCTTTCCATAAAAAGTGCCTTTTTCAAATCGTTAAAACGATTGGATTACTGCTGACTCAGCCTAAACTTTATCCCAAACGTCACCCACAAATTTCACATAAATCGTCACCGCCTTTGTCTTTATCGAGCAGTGGAATACTTTAGAAATGAAGCTGTAACAATTATATCATCGTTAATAGAACCAGATTTTGGAAAATCAAAGATTTTCATGCATAGAGTGAATGATAAAGAAATAAAGCAAACCTTTTCTAATAATTTGTGATGTCTTGGAAAGACATAAAACAATTGATTCTGGGCACAAATCTCTTCCTTCATAGTCTAGAGACACTTCAAAGTGCTTGTGTGGCTTCCGATAAAATAACGATCAAGTACTTTTTAAGAAGTATTGAAAGGCATCTTTTTAATTAAGGCTATAAAGGGTGGCTTTTCGCTTCAATTCATGATTTCGATACTCGATATAAGGCTGAAACTGAAGGAAGTACTTGTGAGATCAATGTGGCCTGTTAAACAAGTAGATAGGTAAAATTTTCAGTGACTTGTTGACAAATATGAAATCTTAAAAAGAACTTAAGTAGATCCTTGGGGAAGAAAAGTCTTGGTAAAAGACATTTTCAGGAGGATCACTAAAAAAATTGATTTCATTCAAGAATTGTAGCATAGTGATCGTATACCGTCAATTCATTAAAGGTGTTGAATTGTGGGTTTCACTTAGTACGTAGTGACACAAAACTAAGCTCATTAACATAGAATTTTGTATAACCATAAAACTCAGTGGTAAATGCTGAAAGTCTCAAGGGTTAAATGAGTGAGATGAAGTGAGATGAAGAAAAATGTTGTAGGTGGTATAAGAAGCAAATGTACATCTGCTATAAAAGAAGGACCAAGTAGAAAACTCTAAGCTTAATTTGGGAAGACTAAGGTAGCTCATGATTAGAGTGAATGTAATAGCCTAGTTTGGGAAAACATGATTTGTATATATCATGTTATTAAGGCTTCACTCAAAATCTGTAGAGGCTTTAGTCAACATGCAGCAACATGCTTCTAGGGACACCTAACTAATTTATAGAAAAGAGAATATACCTACTTGAGCTTTAACATCGAGAATAACACTTACAAAAAAACAATAGATGAAAATAAAATAAAATAAATGATATTTTTGTAGTTTGTGAAAATTTTAAATAAAATTAAAAAAATATTTTTGGATTTTATGTAAAAAAATAAAAGAAGCATAAAAGAGTATTTAAAAAAAATGTACAAGTGAATACACTTAAAATGCCTTGTGATGAAAAACAAGCGAACGAGTTCAGTACAGCCGAACCCGAAATAGACCGAGCGTTCGGTTCATTTCGGTTCTTGGTTGAACTGAACCCGAAATAGACCGAGCGTTCGGTTCATTTTGGTTCGCTCTATTTCTCTTCATACCTTTATTGAAGCAAAGGCGATTTTGGTACTGATTCTGATTCCATCATTCCTAGGCCTTGTAAAATTTTGTTGAAACTTGCTTCATGTAAAGCCTTGGTGAATATATCTGCCAGTTGATCAGTCGTCCTCACGAAGTGAATTTCTACGTTGCCATCTTCCACATGATCTTTGATGAAGTGATACCTCAGTGCTATGGGCTTTGTCTTTGAGTGTTGCACCGGGTTATGACAAATCCTAATTGCACTTTCAGAGTTGCAATATAGTGGGATTTTCTTCACGTTCAGCCCATAATCTCTAATTTGACTCTGTATCCATACAACCTGTGATGTGTATGAAGCGTCAGCAATGTATTCAGCTTCTGCAGTGGAGAGAGAAACACAGGTTTATTTCTTTGATTGCCAGCTGACCAATTTTCCATCAAGAAACTGGCATCCTCCAGTGGTGCTTTTGCGATCCAATCCACAACCACCTAAGTCAGCATTAGAGAAGGCTTGGACAAAGAATCATGAGTTTGCTGGATACCATAGACCGAGAGAGGAGGTTCGCTTCAGCTAGCGAAAAAATATTCTTCACGACTAGCATGTGAGGTTTGCGTGTGTTAGCCTGGAATCTAGCACAGTAGCAGACTGAGAACATGATGTCAGGTCTGCTTGATGTTAGATACATTAATGACCCAATCATTTGTCGATAGAGCGTTATGTCAGCGGCTGGCTTCTCCAACAAAGATGTAAGATTTGTCCCAAAAGCCATTGGAACTTTCACTTTGGAGTCTCCCAACATGCCAAACTTAGCAAGCAGTGTCTTGGTGTATGCCTCCTGATTGTTAAAAATGCCTTCGGGTCCCTGTCTAATGTTTAAGTCAAGGAAAAAGTTAATTGGACCCATTGAGCTCATCTTAAATTTAGTTTCCATCAACTTCCTAAATTTAGCTGTTAAGCTGGGATTCGTGGAGCCGAAGATGATGTCATCAACATAAATTTGGACTATCATAAGGTGGTTACCCTCTATCTTACGAAAGAAGGTTGGGTCAACCAAACCTTGTTTAAATTTAGAAATTTTTAAGAATTGAGTGAGAGTTTCATACCATGCTCTAGGAGCCTGATTTAAGCCATATACCGCTTTGTCAAGTATGTAACAGTGATTTGGGTACTTCTCGTTGACGAAGCCTGGCGGTTGCTCAACGTACACAATTTCTTCAAGTACTCTGTTGAGAAAGGCACACTTTATGTCGATTTGATAGACTTCAAAGTTTTTGTGTGCAGCATAAGCAAGAAAGATACGAATGGACTCTAATCTTGCAACAGGAGCAAAGGTCTCTTCATAATCGATACCTTCTTCTTGACAATTTCCTTTTACATCCAACTGAGCCTTGTTACGAATCACATTCCCCTCCTTATCCATCTTATTTCTAAATACCCATTTGAGACCTACAACTAAAGCATACTTTGGT
This sequence comes from Lactuca serriola, assembly GCF_051521515.1. Classification (NCBI taxonomy): domain Eukaryota; kingdom Viridiplantae; phylum Streptophyta; class Magnoliopsida; order Asterales; family Asteraceae; genus Lactuca; species Lactuca serriola. Next base: position 293,330,966 of record NC_136410.1, on the reverse strand, counting down.
GTTGAAATAAGGCGCCCTACTTTGTTTCTTTCAAACTCATTCAACTCATCTTGCATGGCTTGAACCCAATCAGAATGATCAAGAGCCGAATTCATAGTCTTCGATTCAACTATCGAGACAAAGGATTTGAACATGCAAAATTCTACTTGAGAGAAGAGTGCAACTTGTTTTGCTTTGATCTGTAATCGAGTTAACACATTTTCCGAAGATTCCCTAATGATTTGACTTTGCGGATGATCTTTGGTCCATTTAATAAGAGGTGGGTAATTTGGATCATAAGAGGGTTCCAGTTCTGCATTAATTTCTTCTTCCAATTCTGATAGCATGTCATGATCATTAACGTGTGTGTTCTCCCCCTCGAATGATGACACCAGTTTAGTATCTGGATCAGAATGTTCCCCTTTGTTTGGAATTTCAGTTTAGATTGATGATTGTGACATTGAATTCTCCCCCTGGAATAAAGGACCTTGATCTTTTGGCAGAGACGAACCCTCCCCTGGACAGAAGGACAGTCATTCGAAGGTTCGTTTAAGTCTGGCCTCTTGGTTGCTTTAGGTTGATCAACAGCCATCTTCTGTGCAACATCGTTAATGATTTGCTTTAGACTATCAACTTTGTTGTCTTTCGCCTTCGATTTAGAATCGATTTCCATTTGAGGCTCATCAAAAAGAACCATATATTGCTCGAAAAGATTTGAGATAGAAGCTATAACTTGACTGGTCTTTGGAAAGATTTCCTGCATTTCACCTTCAGTTGTCTTCATCTTCTTAACATAGCTATCGTCAAAAGTGACATAGTAAGTTTCTTGAATCTTCTTAGAGCGCTTGTTTAGAGCTCTATATGCCTTAGAGTGCAGGGAGTAACCTAAAAATATTCCTTCATCAGCCTTAGCGTCAAACTTGTTTCGATTCACTTTAGAGTTGAAGACGAAGCATCTTGAACCAAACACATGAAAAAATTTCACATTCGGTTTGCGATTGTTCAAGATCTCGTAAGGAGTGATAGAGAATCGCTTGTTTAGATATGATTTGTTCTTAGTATAACAAGAAGCAGCAATAGCATCAGCCCAAAAATATAAAGGCAAGGAAGCGAAGCATAACATCGTTCGAGCTGCCTCACATAGAGATAGATTTCACCTTTCAATGATTCCATTCTGCTGTGGAGTATATGGAGACGAGAAATTATGAGTCATTACCATCTCAACAAGAAAATCTTTGAAATCTTTGTTCTTGAATTCCAAGCCATTGTCACTTCTTACATTACGAACAACTTTCCTCAGTTGAACCCCAACTTGCTTTATGAAGAGCTTGAACTTAGGAGTAGCTTCTGATTTTTGCTTCCAGAAAAACACCCATGTGAACCAAGAGAAGTCGTCCATTATGATAAGAATATACTTGTTCCCACCAATACTTTCAATAGAGGAGGGGCGACACAGATCGATATGAAATAACTCCAATGGTTCTATCACCTTTGTATTGATAATAGAGGGATGACTTTGTCTACTCTGCTTTCCCATTTTACAGGCTGCGCATAAATGTTCTTTGTCGAATTTAAGAACTAGAGGACCTCAAACATGATCTCCCAAAACAAGCTTGTTGATATCCTCAAAGTTAAGATCAGTGAGTCTTTGATGCCATAGCCAACTTTCGTCTGAGTGGGCCTTTGTTAGCAAACAGACTGCTAGTTTCCCTCGAATTCGATTGAGGTTTAAAGGGTACATTTCCCCTTTTCACTTCGATTTCAACAGAATGTTATTTGACTTCTTCTCAACAATCTGCGAGCCTTCATCATCAAACGAGAATTGCAATCCGGTCCCAACCACAAGCTGGGATACACTGATAAGGTTGTGCTGCAATCCTTCAACGTATGCGACCTTTCTTATTGAGAAATCACCATTCGTAATCATTCCGTAGCCTTTGATAGTCCCAAACGAGTTGTTGCCGTACTTCACGATTCCACCATCCTTGAGAGATTGAAACTCCCTCAGTTCTTCCTTTCTTCCTGTCATGTGACGCGAGCAACCACTATGAATATACCATTCTTTGTCAAACTTCTCATCACGAATAACTTGCAAAATATTAAGCAGATTTAGGAACCCAAAGTTTCTTGGGTCCTTGTGAGCCTTTTACAGGACAGGGAATAGCAAGAGAAATATCAACCAAATAATTTCTTTTAATTAAAGTTGTTTCATCTTTTCTTTTTATTGTGAAAACTTTAATTTTGTTTGGCTTAGATTCATTATACGTAGGGTTTGAGGTTTTGATGTCTGCATTCTTTTGGATCTCTTTTAGGCATCTGTTATCTTCTGGAAGGAGCTTTCCTTTCCCCTTTAAATCTTTTGAAGGAAAAGAATTAAAATGAGAAGAGTTGAGTTTAGAAGTTACATTGGATGGATGATTGTTATTCTTTCTTATTTGAGAATAACAATCATCGATCCGAACCCATCCTTTCGGTTGCCTACTCTCTGAGGACCGAATCTCTCCTTTCGGTTGTTTGTTTGCGTCGGACAGAAACCTTCCTTTCAATTCCTTACCTACAGTGGATGGAAACCTTCCTTTCAGTTCCTTACCTGCTGCGAACCGAAACTTTCCTTTCGGTACCTTTCATTCCAAGGAACGAAACCTTCCTGTCGGTTTCTTCTTGATTCTTCTCGAGACTTATGCGTTTTTCATTCCTGACATAATAAGGATATTGAGATCTCCAAAACTGTTTTCTTTCTGAGAGATTCTTATTGTATCTTAGATTTCGTTGGTGTTTTCATTCTGCCACCTGTTTTGGATTTTTATGAATGTTTGCCTTTTTCTTTGGAATTTGAGCATGGCATTCGCTCATTGATGAAGATGTCTCACTCACTGGTTTACCTATAGATGTTTTGGTTCCACTTGTGCTTGGCACATTATATCTTGCAGGTTCGTTGAGTGGTTTTAGCAAGTACCTACCCTTCACTCTCCATGAGGTTTTCTGAGATAGTCCCTTTGTTTCATTAGCGTTATCTATGGGTGCTGACCAGAAGAATTCTTCACATCCAACTATGGTATCTTCTTCTACCATAGTTGTCAGTTCTGCTGTTTGTTGAGGAGTGACTCCTTGAACTGTGTAAACCTCATTGGGAGTGGTTTGAACCTTTTGATACACAACAACCTTTGCCTTGAGAATTTTGGTCTTGTCTGTCGATGAATGGGGGAACTTAATGGAGTTTTCAGAAATCAGATTTTTGTGAGTTTCGGGTTCGCTTTTGACAAACTCAAAGCAGTCCATCACATCCTCTACAAAGATTTCACTCATATATTCATCCTCAGTAAGTTCAGATGCATTTTCAACATCAATTTTATTTTCTGAACTTAGTTTGGCATTCAATGAGTCAAAATTATGTACAGTTTCGGTTCTTAACTTCAATCTCTCATTTTCATCTAATAGATTTTAAGAATGTCTTTATGGTCTTTGGTCTTTATATAGGACTCTATTTTGTGAAGACCAATTTTGTAGGCAGGAGAGACTTCATTAGAAGATACAACATTTTCACAGTTGTAAGCTTCGGCATCGACTTCATCCTATTTTAACTCAAGGAAGGGTAAAATCATGCAATGTATCTTCTTTCCTATTTCACAATCGAGATGCAATTGAGCGATATTAAAATAAAGTCTCTTAGCAATTAAACAAAAAACATTTTGCTGTTTTGGAAGCTTAAGATTGTCTCGTTGTAAATAGATAGATTCATCCTTAGATCTAATTAACTCTTTCTCCTTCTACTCAATCCACATCCTCCTTTCCTCACTCTTCGACGATATCCTACTAATTTGATCAGTCAGGTTAGAGTTTGTGACACAAGTTTGGGTGAGACTACTACTTACACTAGAAATTTTTGATTTTAAGCTATTCAGTTCCATTCCATAGTTAGTAACAGGTATTTTCAGAGAAGTGAGAATATTTTGTAGCTTCTTGATCAACTCATCACATTCGTTGATCTGTGCACTGACAGTTTTCGCAGCAAAAGACCTGTCCTCTCGCTCCTTCTCTTCTTCCAGCCTACCATCTGTTGCATATCCCCTCATCTGAGATACTCCTTCTACCACCATCAAACACCTTCCTGCAGTATATTCTTCTTTCACTAGCATCACCTTTCCATGAGTTGGTTTTCTTACTTCTTCGTCCTCTGAATCCGTGGACCACACTTCCACTCCACCGAATTCATCATTGTTACTTGTATCCTGTACAATCAAAGCATTCATGGTTTTATTGTTAGCTGATGATTTTCATTTCTTGATTTACTCCAACCATCTCAGGAGGCTCTTTTCCTCATCATCCTCGTCTATCTTTTCTGCCTGTTTCTTCAACATACAATCCTTGGCAAAATGATTTTTGCCTCCACAATAGTGACAATCAAATCGTGAGTCACCACTGATCTTCGCCTCTTTCATGGATTCCCCTGACTTGGATCCTATCTTCGATTCCTCATTCACCTTTTTAGAAATGTAACTTCCTTACTAGTTTCGGTTCTTGTTGGTTGGGAATTTTATTTTGATGAACTTTGTAGGGCTGGAAACCATTAGGGCATATTCTTCAACGGTTAGATCGTAGTCAGCAAGATCCAATTCATCTTCTTCTTCGACAACACTTTTCCCATTTGAAACAAGGGCTAATGAACCTAAACTAGAATCCACGTTTGCTTCTTTTTACAGAGCACTTTCATGGGACTTCAGGATTCCAACCAGTTTTGCTAGAGAGTATGATTTAAACTATTTGTGTGCCTTTACTAAGGATACGACTGCCATCCATTCGGGTCTGAGACCATTCATGAAGGTAACATTCTGTTCTATAACCTTCCTTTCGATCCCATGTTTTATCATCTTACTTAAAAGATGATTGAACCGATCAAAAGCCTGAACAAGTTTCTCTTTGGGTCTGAATAGAATGTTCCAGATCTTCCTCAGTGGAATACAATTCTTTCAACCCGCCCCATATCTCTTTAGCTGTAGTGCAATAACTGACCAAACGAAACCTATCTGACTGCAAAGCAAACCTAATTATTCTTAAGGCCTTGATGTTGCATTGAAACTTCTCCTTCTCGTCTTGAGGAATATCTTTCACATCATTCACAAGTTGATTGTACTCCTTTTGAGTTTTGACAATCTTTGAGGTTCTTGAGTGAGCAAACGGGCCAACAGTGATAGGTACCTAGATCAAGTACCCATTATCTTCTAAGCCGATCACATAATCTTCAAAGTGGTGCGTCCAAAGTTCATAGTCCTGAGTATACAAGATTGGAATCCTTGTCGTCGAACCAATGTTGTTGGAGATGTTGATTGGATTTGTTTGTGAATCATCCATGGACATTGTGATGATGTTTGATCGATTACCTATTTAAGATCAAACTTGTAATTTTTCATTAGAGTAAGATCGACAATTAATGAGATCGCCAATATGGAATGACGGCTCAATTAATATCAATCAATGCGGAAAAACCCTAATTACTTCTTCAACAGAAGAAATGTGTATGAATTACACAGCCTCCTGCTCTGATACCAATTGATGAGAATAAAACTCAGATCGTTTAGATGTTCCATAGGTATAAAGACGATGAACAAACAAAACAAACACAATAGGATTAAAAACATAGAATAGAATCAAAGCAAGGCTTATGATTCAAATATAGTCACGCCTCAGCAGAGCTCGATGAAGAACTTCCACTATAGAGGCGAGCTAGGGTTTACAATACTTATGAGAGAAAAATAATGAAAGTGTTACTAATAAAGACGCATGCATGAACCTTAAATACTAAAAACCTAGAAGAAAAACATGCACGGTTGGACAGGCCCAAACCGACAACCAAAATTGGGCTAAGGACCGAGCCCATGACGCAACATTATAAGCCCAACATTAATTTATTTGCTTTAAGTTAATCGACCCTTTTTGTGGGGTAAAACCTGCAAAAAGTTAATTTTATGCATTAATTTTTGTTTCAAATCTAAGACCATGACGTGGACCTTAAGTACATGACATGGGTTCAATTAGGATGATATTTTTAGTATTTTTAATTTTTAGTTTTTGTTCAGATTTATGTTTTTATTTTTGTTTATTTTGCAGTAGTTCATGACCAAAGGCTCCAACAAACCTTTGGTACCACCACTTAAAGATCCAGAGTTGGCCCTTCACAAAAAGACAGATAAAAACTTGAAGAAAGACCAACCACTAAAGAGCTTACCGTTTAACGACCTTAAATCAGTATTTGGAAAGAGGAAAGTGAAGAACGTGGGAGAGTTAAGTACATCTTCAAAGGACAAAAGTAAAATTGAAGATCATCATCAAATACCTAGTCCACAAGAATCCGAATACGAGTCCGAACCTGAATTCGAATTACAGAAAAGCGAACACGGAGACGAGACATAAAACAAAATGGCAAACATTGCGGATATCTCCACGGGGGCATACAAACAGCATATAAGAGACGATGTTGGTCCTGGTTTAGTATAAGCTATAATTCCCACCATTGCAACATTCGAGATGAAAGGGCACATTCTTACTACACTTAAGGATGTAACATTTTATGGGCAGAACCATGTGGATGCTTATAAGCATTTAGATGAAGTCAATGACATTGCGGATTATTTCAATGTCCCAAATGTTCGAAGAGAGACTGCGTTGTTAAGGATGTTTCCTATTACTTTTAAAGCAGCTGCAAGAGACTAGTTGAAAGCACTTCCACCCAGTGCAATTACTAGTTGGGCACAAATGCGTGAGTTACTTTATGAGGAATGGGAGCATTATAAAGAGTTACTTAGAAACTACCTTCAAAATGACCTTAACATACAACAAGAAGTGTATCTTTTATGACGGGGTGAATGTCATGACAACGCAACTCCTTGATTCTCAAGGACCACTTACTCAGAAAATTTTGGGTGAAGTAAAGGAGTTGATTGAAGAATTCTCAAAGCATTCTCGTGAATACCATAATCCAATACATGACGAAGCCAAAAGAATTAGGGTAGTAAATTCTGAAGACATAGCTACTGTACTAGCCATGCTTGATACCATGGATAGAAGAATGACCAAAATGGACCAATCAATTCATGCAATTAGAGTTGGTTGTGAAAGGTGCAATGATCCACACTTAATAAAAGATAGCCACTTGGATGAACTTGGAAATAAAAAGGCACAAGTTTGCTACTCAAGTGGATACTAGTATGTTGAAAATTGGAGGAAACCAAAAAGGGAGTGGTTACCATATAACAAATACAAGAAGCAAAAAGAAGAGAAGTATAGACAGATTGACCGAGGCTTCTACGAAAAAGAACAACCAGCTCCCGAGAAAAAAGTTGATCTTGAATCTATGTTACATAGATTTATGGATGTTTCCGAGAAAAGCTACGATGAAAAAGATGCAGTGATAAGGGAACATCGGAATATCATGAAGGAACAACAAGCCTTGCTACGAAGTGACCAAGCAACGATCTAAAATATTGAAGTCCAACTAGGTTAACTAACTACTCTAGTACAAGATAAATTATCTCCAAAAATCCTAGGGAAAAGGCGCTAATCACATGCCATGGTAATAGAAACCGAAGAGGATTCCATTTCTGAGTTCTTTGAAGCACTGGAAGTCGATCCACCTCAGTCTGAACCAAAGCCAAAGAAGTCCAAACTCGAAGAGCGTAAACTTGCTTAAAAAACTGATACCACGACGTGGGGATTCAATTTTCACGATGTGGGATAGGTCTAATAGGAAAAATTTAGATAATGTTCCTACTTATTGTCCTCCTTTACTGTTTCGTACCCGAGCCAATACCCATCCACTAGAACAGGAGCATATGAAGTTTACGCAACAAGTGAAGGGTATTCCAATAAATACCCCTTTCATTGATTCGTTATCTAAAGTTACCGAGTATGCCAAGTTTTTGCAAGATTTAATCAATACTCGCCAACAGCTAGAGAAGGATTCCAAGGTAATTCTAAGTAAGCAAAGTTCTAAAGTAATTATGGGAGAGTTACCAAAGAAGATAGGAGATCCTGGATGCCTCACTCATCCATGTAAATTTGGGAATAATATGAAGACTTACGCTATAGCTGATTCTGGGGCTAGCATAAATCTAATGCCATTCTCGTTTTATCAAAAGCTCAATATTACAAAGTTGAAGGCTAAAAGAATGACAATTTACATGGCCAATCGTTCAGTGACATATCCGAGAGGAATTGTAGAAGATATTTTAGTTAAAATTTGAAAATTCATTTTTCTAATTGATTTTGTCATAATAGACATGAAAGAAGACAATAATGTTCCAATTATCTTTGGTTTCCCTTTACTTAATACCATTAGAGCCTTGGTTGATATTCGCGATTCCAAGATTACCTTGAGAGTGGGAGATGATGAAGCTACTTTTGGAGTAGAAGATGGTTTCCAAGGAAGTAATGTTTAAAATGAAGTTTTCAATGTCGATGAGGAGAATGAACTTGAAAAATTAGAAAAGCTTATGGAAGAAGAGATTCGACAAGTGAACCGCACCAAACCGAGAGAACCTGTTCCTAAGGTCTTTAAAGTTACTGATTATAAAACTCCAACATTTTGGGTGAGTGAAGATAATGAAGAATTGGTTTCTAGTGATGAAAAGGATGTTACTTCTAAATTAAAGATTTCAATTGTCGAAAAGAGGATGGTGTCCATGGAGCTTAAAAACGAAGAAGTTAAACATTTGGAAAAATATGGGAGTTAAAAAAAAGATCGTAGAATGAGATGGAAAGTGTAAACAAGAAAATTCCAAAATGGTGTATCTTAGACGAGTCTACACGTATAAAAAAATGGCAAACATTGCGGATATATCCACGGGGGCATACAAGAAGCGGATAAGAGACGATGTTGGTCCTGGTTTAGTATAACCTATAATTCCCACCATTGCAGCATTCGAGATGAAAGGGCACATTATTACTACACTTAAGGATGTACCATTTTATGGGCAGAACCATGAGGATGGTTATAAGCATTTAGATGAAGTCAATGACATTGCGGATTATTTCAATGTCCCGAATGTTCGAAGAGAGACTGCGTTGTTAAGGATGTTTCCTATTACTTTTAAAGCAGCTGCAAGAGACTAGTTGAAAGCACTTCCACCCAGTGCAATTACTAGTTGGGCACAAATGCGTGAGTTACTTTATGAGGAATGGGAGCGTTATAAAGGGTTACTTAGAAACTACCTTCAAAATGACCTTAACATACAACAAGAAGTGTATCTTTTATGACGGGGTGAATGTCATGACAAGGCAACTCCTTGATTCTCAAGGACCACTTACTAAGAAAATTTTGGGTGAAGTAAAGGAGTTGATTGAAGAATTCTCAAAGCATTCTCGTGAATACCATAATCCAATACATGACGAAGCTAAAGGAATTAGGGTAGTAAATTCTGAAGACATAGCTACTGTACTAGCCATTCTTGATACCATGGATAGAAGAATGACCAAAATGGACCAATCACTTCATGCAATTAGAGTTTGTTGTGAAAGGTGCAATGATCCACACTTAATAAAAGATAGCCACTTGGATGAACATGGAAATAAAAAGGCACAAGTTTGCTACTCAAGTGGGGACAAGTATGTTGAAAATTGGAGGAAAACAAAAAGGGAGTGGTTACCATATAACAAATACAAGAAGCAAAAAGAAGAGAAGTATAGACAGATTGACCGAGGCTTCTACGAAAAAGAACAACCACCTCCCGAGAAAAAAGTTGATCTTGAATCTACGTTACATAGATTTATGGAGGTTTCCGAGAAAAGGTACGATGAAAAAGATGCAGTGATAAGGGAAGATCAGAATATCATGAAGGAACAACAAGCCTTGCTACGAAGTGACCAAGCATCAATCCAAAATATTGACGTCCAACTAGGTCAACTAACTACTCTAGTACAAGATAAATTATCTCCAAAAATCCTGGGGAAAAGGCCCCAAATACACGCCATGGTAATAGAAACCGAAGAGGATACCATTTCTGAGTTCTTTGAAGCACTAGAAGTGGATCCACCTCAGTCTGAACCAAAGCCAAAGAAGTCCAAACTCGAAGAGCGTAAACTTGCTGAAAAAACTGATACCACAACGTGGGGATTCAATTGCCACGATGTGGGATAGGTCTAATAGGAAAAATTTAGATAATGTTCCTACTTATTGTCCTCCTTTACCGTTTCGTACTCGAGCCAATACCCATCCACTAGATAAGGAGCATATGAAGTTTACGCAACAAGTGAAGTGTATTCCAATAAATACCCCTTTCATTGATTCGTTATCTAAAGTTCACAAGTATGCCAAGTTTTTGCAAGATTTAATCAGTACTCGCCAACAGCTAGAGAAGGATTCCAAGGTAATTCTAAGTAAGCAGAGTTCTAAAGTAATTATGGGAGAGTTACCAAAGAAGATGGGAGATCCTGGATGCCTCACTCTTCCATGTAAATTTGGGAATAATATGAAGACTTACGCTATAGCTGATTCTGGGGCTAGCATAAATCTAATGCCATTCTTGTTTTATCAAAAGCTCAATATTACAAAGTTGAAGGCTAAAAGAATGACAATTTACATGCCCAATCGTTCAGTGACATATCCAAGAGGAATTGTAGAAGATATTTTAGTTAAAATTTGAAAATTCATTTTTCTAATTGATTTTGTCATAATGGACATGAAAGAAGACAATAATGTTCCAATTATCTTTGGTTTCCCTTTACTTAATACCATTAGAGCCTTGGTTGGAATTCGCGATTCCAAGATTACCTTGAGAGTGGGAGATGATGAAGCTACTTTTGGAGTAGAAGATGGTTTCCAAGGAAGTAATGTTTAAAATGATGTTTTCAATGTCGATGAAGAGAATGAACTTGAAAAATTAGAAAAGCTTATGGAAGAAGAGATTCGACAAGTGAACCGCACCAAACCGAGAGAACCTGTTCCTAAGGTCTTTAAAGTTACTGATTATCAAACTCCAACATCTTGGGTGAGTGAAGATAATGAAGAATTGGTTTCCAGTGATGAAGAGGATGTTACATCTAAATTAAAGATTTCAATTGTCGAAAAGAGGATGGTGTCCATGGAGCTTAAAAACGAAGAAGTTAAACATGTGGAAAATAAGGGAGTTAAAAGAAAGATCGAAGAATGAAATGGAAAGGGTAAACAAGAAAATTCCAAAAAGGTGTATCTTAGACGAGTCTACACATTTAAATCAAAATGGAAAACATTGCGGATATGTCCACAGGGGCCTACAATAAGCGGATAAGAGACGGTGTTGGTCCTGGTTTAGTATAACCTATAATTCCCACCATTGCAACATTCGAGATGAAAGGGCACATTCTTACTACACTTAAGGATGTACCATTTTATGGGCAGAACCATGAGGATGCTTATAAGCATTTAGATGAAGTCAATGACATTGCAGATTATTTCAATGTCCCGAATGTTCGAAGAGAGAATGCATTGTTAAGGATGTTTCCCGTTACTTTTAAAGGAGCTGCAAGAGACTAGTTGAAAGCACTTCCACCCAGTGCAATTACTAGTTGGGCACAAATGGGCAAGTCACTTTATGAGGAATGGGAGCGTTATAAAGGGTTACTTAGAATCTTCCTTCAAAATGACATTAACATACAACAAGAAGTGTATCTTTTATGACGGGGTGAATGTCATGACAACGCAACTCCTTGATTCTCAAGGACCACTTACTAAGAAAAATTTGGGTGAAGTAAAGGAGTTGATTGAAGAGTTCTCAAAGCATTCTTGTGAATACCATAATCCAAGATATGACGGAGCTAAAGGAATTAGGGGAGGAAATTCTAAAGACATAGCTACTGTACTAGCCATGCTTGATACCATGGATAGAAGAATGACCAAAATGGACAAATCAATTCATGCAATTAGAGATTGTTGTGAAAGGTGCAATGATCCACACTTAATAAAAGATAGCTACTTGGATGAACATGGAAATAAAAAGGCACAAGTTTGCTACTCAAGTGGGGACAAGTATGTTGAAAATTAGAGGAAACCAAAAAGGGAGTGGTTACCATATAACAAATACAAGAAGCAAAAAGAAGAGAAGTATAGACAGATTGACCGAGGCTTCTACGAAAAAGAACAACCACCTCCCGAGAAAAAAGAGTATCTTGAATTTATGTCACATAGATTTATGGAGGTTTCCGAGAAAAGGTACGATGAAAAAGATGCAGTGATAAGGGAAGATCAGAATATCATGAAAGAACAACAAGCCTTGCTACTAAGTGAGCAAGCATCAATCCAAAATATTGAAGTCCAACTAGGTCAACTAACTACTCTAGTACAAGATAATTTATCTCCAAAAATCCTGCGGAAAAGGCCCCAATCACATGCCATGGTAATAGAAACCGAAGAGGATACCATTTCTGAGTTCTTTGAAGCACTAAAAGTCGATCCACCTCAGTCTGAACCAAAGCCAAAGAAGTCCAAACTCGAGGAGCGTAAACTTGCTGAAAAAACTGATACCACGACGTGGGGATTCAATTTCCACGATGTGGGATAGGTCTAATAGGAAAAATTTAGATAATGTTCCTACTTATTGTCCTCCTTTACTATTTCATACCCGAGCCAATACCCATCCACTAGAACAGGAGCATATGAAGTTTACGCAACAAGTGAAGAGTATTCCAATAAATACCCCTTTCATTGATTCGTTATCTAAAGTTCCCGAGTATGCCCAGTTTTTGCAAGATTTAATCAATACTCGCCAACAGCTAGAGAAGGATTCCAAGGTAATTCTAAGTAAGCAGAGTTCTAAAGTAATTATGGGAGAGTTACCAAAGAAGATGGAAGATCCTGGATGCCTCACTCTTCCATGTAAATTTTGGAATAATATGAAGACTTACGCTATAGCTGATTCTGGAGCTAGCGTAAATCTAATGTCATTCTCATTTTATCAAAAGCTCAATATTACAAAGTTGAAGGCTACAAGAATGACAATTTACATGGCCAATCGTTCAGTGACATATCCGAGAGGAATTGTAGAAGATGTTTTAGTTAAAATTTGAAAATTCATTTTTCTAATTGATTTTGTCATAATGGACATGAAAGAAGACAATAATGTTCCAATTATCTTTGGTTGCCCTTTAGTTAATACCATAAGAGCCTTGGTTGATATTCGCGATTCCAAGATTACCTTGAGAGTGGGAGATGATGAAGCTACTTTTGGAGTAGAAGATGGTTTCCAAGGAAGTAATGTTCAAAATGATGTTTTCAATGTTGATGAAGAGAATGAACTTGAAAATTAGAAAAGCTTATGGAAGAAGAGATTCAACAAGTGAACCGCACCAAACCGAGCGAACCTGTTCCTAAGGTCTTTAAAGTTACTGATTATAAAACTCCAACATCTTGGGGGAGTAAAGATAATGAAGAATTGGTTTCTAGTGATGAAGAGGATGCTAGTTCTAAATTAAAGATTTCAATTGTCGAAAAGAGGATGGTGTCCATGGAGCTTAAAAACGAAGAAGTTAAACATGTGGAAAATAAGGGAGTTAAAAGAAAGATCGGTGAATGAGATGGAAAGGGTAAACAAGAAAATTCCAAAAAGTTGTATCTTAGACGAGTCTACGCGAATAAAACAAAATGGCAAACATTGCGGATATGTCCACGGGGGCATACAAGAAGCGGATAAGGGACGATGTTGGTCCTGGTTTAGTATAACCTATAATTCCCACCATTGCAACATTCGAGATGAAAGGGCACATTCTTACTACACTTAAGGATGTACCATTTTATGGGCAGAACCATGAGGATGCTTATAAGCATTTAGATGAAGTCAATGACATTGCGGATTATTTCAATGTCCCGAATGTTCGAAGAGAGACTGCGTTGTTAAGGATGTTTCTTATTACTTTTAATGCAGCTGCAAGAGACTAGTTGAAAGCACTTCCACCCAGTGCAATTACTAGTTGGGCACAAATGCGTGGGTTACTTTATGAGGAATGGGAGCGTTATAAAGGGTTACTTAGAAACTACCTTCAAAATGATCTTAACATATAACAAGAAGTGTATCTTTTATGACGGGGTGAATGTCATGACAAGGCAACTCCTTGATTCTCAAGGACCACTTACTCAGAAAATTTTGGGTGAAGTAAAGGAGTTGATTGAAGAATTCTCAAAGCATTCTCGTGAATACCATAATCCAATACATGACGAAGCTAAAGGAATTAGGGTAGTAAATTCTGAAGACATAGCTACTGTACTAGTCATGCTTGATACCATGGATAGAAGAATGACCAAAATGGACCAATCAATTCATGCAATTAGAGTTTGTTGTGAAAGGTGCAATGATCCACACTTAATAAAAGATAGCCACTTGGATGAACATGGATATAAAAAGGCACAAGTTTGCTACTCAAGTGGGGACAAGTATGTTGAAAATTGGAGGAAACCAAAAAGGGAGTGGTTACCATATAATAAATACAAGAAGAAAAAAGAAGAGAAGTATAGACAGATTGACCGAGGCTTCTACGAAAAAGAACAACCACCTCCCGAGAAAAAAGTTGATCTTGAATCTACGTTACATAGATTTATGGAGGTTTTCAAGAAAAGGTACGATGAAAAAGATGCAGTGATAAGGGAAGATCAGAATATCATGAAGGAACAACAAGCCTTGCTACGAAGTGGCCAAGCATCAATCTAAAATATTGAAGTCCAACTAGGTCAACTAACTACTCTAGTACAAGATAAATTATCTCCGAAAATCGTGGGGAAAAGGCCCCAATCACATGACATGGTAATAGAAACCGAAGAGGATACCATTTCTGAGTTCTTTGAAGCACTAGAATTCGATCCACCTCAGTCTGAACCAAAGCCAAAGAAGTCCAAACTTGAGGAGCGTAAACTTGCTGAAAAAACTGATACCACGACGTGGGGATTCAATTTCCACAATGTGGGATAGGTCTAATAGGAAAAATTTAGATAATGTTCCTACTTATTGTCCTCCTTTACTGTTTCGTACCCGAGCCAATACCCATCCACTAGAACAGGAGCATATGAAGTTTACGCAACAAGTGAAGGGTATTCCAATAAATACCCCTTTCATTGATTCGTTATCTAAAGTTCCCGAGTATGCCAAGTTTTTGCAAGATTTAATCAATACTCGCCAACAGCTAGAGAAGGATTCCAAGGTAATTCTAAGTAAGTATAGTTCTAAAGTAATTATGGGAGAGTTACCAAAGAAAATGGGAGATCCTGGATGCCTCACTCTTCCATGTAAATTTGGGAATAATATGAAGATTTACGCTATAGCTGATTCTAGTGCTAGCGTAAATCTAATGTCATTCTCATTTTATCAAAAGCTCAATATTACAAAGTTGAGGGCTACAAGAATGACAATTTACATGGCCAATCGTTCAGTGACATATCCGAGAGGAATTGTAGAAGATATTGTAGTTAAAATTTGAAAATTCATTTTTCTAATTGATTTTTTCATAATGGACATGAAAGAAGACAATAATGTTCCAATTATCTTTGGTTGCCCTTTACTTAATACCATTAGAGCCTTAGTTGATATTCGCGATTCCAAGATTACCTTGAGAGTGGGAGATGATGAAGCTACTTTTGGAGTAGAAGATGGTTTCCAAGGAAGTAATGTTCAAAATGAATTTTTCGATGTCGATGAAGAGAATGAACTTGAAAAATTAGAAAAGCTTATGGAAGAAGAGATTCGACAAGTGAACCGCACCAAACCAAGAGAACCTGTTCCTAAGGTCTTTAAAGTTACTGATTATAAAACTCCAACATCTTGGGTGAGTGAAGATAATGAAGAATTGGTTTCCCGTGATGAACAGGATGTTACTTTTAAATTAAAGATTTCAATTGTCGAAATGAGGATCGTGTCCATGGAGCTTAAAAACGAAGAAGTTAAACATGTGGAAAATAAGGGAGTTAAAAGAAAGATCAAAGAATGAGATCGAAAGGGTAAACAAGAAAATTCCAAAAAGGTGTATCTTAGACGAGTCTACTCGTATAAAAGGAAATGGAAGGAGCAAAAGGTGCAAACGATGAAGTATACTCCGACTAAATCAACATAGGGTGGCACGGAGTTCGGCTCAAGACTCTAACAAAAAAAAGTGGTTCTCGGGAGGCAAACCGAGCCTGGTTTGAATTTCTTTTTTCATTTTTTAACCTATTTTAATTTTTTTCATTTTAGTTGAGTTGTAGGATAATTAGTCATCATATTGTTTTATTATTAAAGGAATTTGTGAAAATCATGTGTGGGTTCTAAAAAAAATTATGGTAAATAAATTAAGGTTTTTATATTAAAAATGGACCTTTAAAGATTAAAGTCTCAATTCCGTGCCATGGGTTAAAAGCACACTTCGTGAAAGAAAGAGTAGCCCGATCAGTTTAGGCTTAGTGTACAAGCCCACGATGTGGTATCCAGGTCCACAACATTGTCTTTAAAAAACACGGATGGGAGGACCAGTTTATATTTAAAAGTTTGACCATTCCTTATTTGTTTACTACGCACACGGACGAAGAACCTTAACCCCACACTCAATTTTCTACCACTTTCTACCATTTTCTTCCAAATTTCTTGCACCCTTTGTCTTAAAACGTCATTTGGTAAGTGTTACTTCACATTTTATGTATTTGGTAGTTAGGGTTTCTTTAGAGAGGAAATACCCAAAATTAAGTCCACTAGATGGTTATTTTCAAATACATTTGTGATGTATGGCCATAGAATAATGGAATAAATGAACCCCAATTGAGATATGTGGTTGATTTTAACCATAGATGGTTCATTCCAGAAACACGTCTCGGACCAGGTCCACGATGTGGAGACGAAACCCACGACGTGGAAACTGGGCGGCCGGTTTCCTGTTTTGCCTTATAAATTGATATCTTGGTTGTTTTGGGCTTGTTTCATTTTTGCGGGTTATTTCAAGAAAAATGGGCCCTAAAACGGCGGTTCGTCAACCACAAGACCCTATTGATGTGGTGAGTATTCACCCGCTGTACTAGTTTCTGCAAAATATTTCCCGTGTAATGTTGAATAATTACAAAAATCATTCAGGATTGTTATATAACCGTGAGTTTGTAGTTGCTCCCTCTGTGTATTGGGTGTGTTTACGTGGGCTTGGGATGCTTACAAAGTTTGAGAGATATTGGACGAAGGTGTTTATGGGGAATGGTTTTTCATTTACTTGCAACGGGTGGAGGAATATATTTTCTCTTCAAGAACCCGTCTATCGGGAATTATCGGTGGAGTTCTTTGCCACAGTGAGTTTTGATGATAAAAGCTTTGATTCGACTTACAACTAGGCACTTATTTTTCGATTGGGAGGCATATACCGCGAATGCGGTCTTCGGGAATTCGCATGGTGCAAGGGACTCTATACCGAGGAGGACACCCTCTCATCATTTTTTGTTCTATTCTTGCAGGGATGTGTTAGAGACGTCACCTCCAGGATTTTTGATGTCCAGTTTTGGAGGACGATATCAAATCATGAGTACAATTCTAGTGATGCATGTGAAGGTCAAATTCGGAATCCCGTGTATTGCTTTTCGCATCGCCTCATTACCTTCATGATAAATCTTAAAAATCATGGAAATAAAGTTCCTATTCAAAACCTGTTTTATTCAAGGAGCATAATCACCCCCAACATTTTTTGTGATTTTCTGTATATGATTTTTCTATTTATAGGTAGAAAGGTGACTAACTCTAGACCCGGTAGTCCCATCACGGGTGGCCATCTAGTCACCCGACTTGCCCGGTCCTATGGCATCTTAACTCCTAATTTTATTAGGAATCTCACACGCTTTCAGGATAGTGACTTAAATATCCAAGTCTTGGGTGTCATGCGAGTTGTAGTGAATGTGGGAGGAGTTTATGTGATACCCTGGGAGGATGAAGTGTTGGATTAGATGTCTAAGCCCATAACTATTATTTGTATGTACTTGACCCGAGAGTTGCATGGTCCATTTGGGTTGCATATCATCAGGACAGTTTGTTAAGATGGACACCTGAGAGAATATTATATATGATTTATTAATATATTATCAGTACTAATATATTAATATGAAATAATAAAGTTTTATTTGGTATTGATCAAGAATTAATTTAGAATTGATTTAGTGATCAAAAGGACTCTAATTAAATCTATGGGGACTAATTATGTTAATTAGTTATATATTCATGTGTGTTGGGCTTATGATCCATGTTGTACCAAGTTTATGTATTGGTACATACAGAGTTGGGACACAAGACCCATGGGTATGGATTTGGGTTATATCCATGACCCTAGAAATCACACATATAAATTGCCCAAAATCCTGACTAGTGTATTCTTGCAATTCATTGTAGTTTTGGGTGCATGGATATTCTCTCTCAATTTCCTCATTTGTCCGTGATGTGTTGTGATTCCACTTGAGGCTTCCGCACTATTGGGACTAAGCTCTTAAGGCTTGATACATCAAGACTTCAATCTCCACCATAAGGTATGTTTTCCTAACTAGATTCTTGTGTGGTATATGACAATTGTTTGCTAGTCATAGGTTTAATACCTTTGAAACACCATTGCATGTATAATTAGTGAAAACGTAGATCCAATTTATTTAGGGTTGCATGAACACCTTAGGAGTGTTAGAATGCTCAAAACCCTACAGTGGTATCAAAGCCTAGACTTGTTTTCAATTTTAGTTGATGCAAATTGCTGAAAAATGCTGAAAAAATCCATTTTAGGCTGTTCTGGACAGTGAACTCGCCGAGTCCACTGATGGATTCCTGAGTCCATGCCTAAATTCATCCAGCTCATCGATTTGGTTCTTGCACTCGACAAGTTGAACCCCCAGACACCATATCTTCGAGTTTTAAGGCTGGAATTGGACTAGGAACATTACCACAAGTTGTTTTTGAACCTATAAAATAGTTTTTGATGTGGTAATGATCATTCTAATCCAATTCAAAAGATAATTTTCAAAAGTTTCATTTTTTGTATTAGTTTAATGATTAGGCTAATTACATGAATTTTTTTTTTGATTTGAATTGTCTTGTTCATATGAGTTTAATCAAGATTATGAATATTGCTATACATGTTGGTGATAGTTGTTTTGAATACAAATTAATCTAAAAGTTATTCATAATATGTGTTTTTGTAACTTGGCCTCAAGTTATTTGAAAAGTCTTATTAAAAAAAGTTATTAAAAACCTTAGGTTAAGAAACTTGTAGAGTCTTTTCTTCATAAATAGTTTTATGAACTCCGTAACTTGTCCTCAAGTTATGGATGTTCAAGAGTCTCTTCATTATATGTTTTAAAAACCTATATTAAACTCATATGTTATCAAATTGAAGAGCTTTGAGAAGTTTCAAAAACTTGACCTCAAGTTTTGGAATTCACCAAGTTACATCCCCATGTATACTTTAATTCCAAATTAAACCTTAGAATTTTAAAAGTTAAAAATTCAACCTTTATACTATTATAATATTAAAAGTTAATTATTATATAAGTATATACATATATATATATATATATATACATACATATATATATATATATATATATATATATATATATATATATATATATATGTGTGTGTGTGTGTGTGTGTGTGTGTGTGTGTATAAGAGTAAAGTCAATCTAACCGTTAGTAGGCCTCATTCACGAAGCCAATCTCTAAGGGGGGTATAAGGTTACTGCCTATAAAATGGTAGTTTAATGGATGTGCACTCTCACCCACCGCTTCCTTGAATGGTAGAGGGTCGTTAGCCGAGTAGGTAGGATAGGACTCTAATTCTCCTTTCATTAAAATTATAATGATAAACCCTATGTAACTAAACACTTATAAATTCCCAATCTTTGGTACTTAGAAAAATGTGAATTTGGTGCTAACCCATGAAATTACACTTTGCACCCTTGTTAAGTCATTAGTGTAGCATGTGTGGTTAACCGACACACTAACATGTGTGGTAAAGGGTGACTTAAGTATTATCATAGATCGGTGGAGCGCATGTGGTTAACCGACACATCGATTGGGTGATAAAACTAAGGGTACCAAGTCAATTTGCATGGTTATTCACACCTTCTTTGTGATCCTCGACATCCCAGTCACAAACTTGAGATGGCAAAATCGAGATTTAAACATGCTATTGAAAGTTCAATAAATCTCAAAAGATCTAGGAGTTTCAAATCCAATTAAAACTTAGTAATTTATTTTGTTTTTCATGGTGGAAATTGGTAAATTGTCATTTACCAACCTTCAAATATTTTGTAGCTTGGATTACGGCATCCCTATTCCAAGTTATAAAATACTTTGTTGGGTCCTAGCCTTAATATTTCATATTGGGTTTTATGTTAAGGACTTAAATCAACTAAAACTTGAATTTCTCCTTCATAAATGTCTAAGTTCAGACAACTATGGTCTTCCTCATCCTTTTGGATAAAGCCTCAATTCCTCCACCTCTTCCAATAATTTTCCCTGATCCACAAGTTCAAGGTCACTCAATCCCTATTTGGCAAGCAAAGTCTATATGTGATTACATATTCGAGATTAAGTCACATATTGGCAAGACGGGAGAGTTGGGTGTCAAAGTCTGAAGGAAGTTGACTATTGAATGGGTTCTTGAATCACTTCCCAAGTCATATAGTGAGTTCTTTAAGGACTGCTATGTGACAGACCATGACATGACCCTTAATGATCTTACATATTTGCTCGATGCTACTGAATCAACAATGATTTTGAGCAATGGTAAAGCAAATTCGATTGGAAGATCTACTCCCCATGAATCCATTCACATTGGTAATAGTAACATTGGAAGTCCATAAAAGCTTTCAGTTCCAAATGGAAAGGGATCGGTCATGGTCAAGTCATTTAAGCGAATGGTAAAGAGAAAGGCTAATTATGAGATAGTCTCGTGTACCATTTCCAAAGAGTCCATACGTTTCTATTTCCAAGAGAACAAAAATTGGTTGTGAAGCTGTCACACCCCAAAACCGAGAATGGCGGAAACGTTCTGGGGCGGAGGACGTCATTTAATGTAACACAACAATGCAAAGTAGTAAACAAGCAACAAAAACATCCATTGCATTAATAGTATAATTTTATTTACAAGTGTGTTATTTCATAGTATAAGACAACATAATGAACTATCAAAATATAAGACGAGTCTGGACTGCTCCGTCTTCACAAAACCTGGTCGTCGTACCTGTCTATTTATGACCTGAGAATACAAGTTATTTTGAAAGCGAGTATCAGCCAAAAAGCTGGTGAATTCGTAAGTATTAATGTGTCTTTGATTTGTAAAACTTTAAAGTAATGACTTGTAAACCTTTGGAAAAAGATTGTATAAGTATGAACTGTTTGAAAGCACTTGAAAGCATTTGAATACCCTAGCAAATCCCTATGGTTTATATTAGTATAAAGAGTAGCCTTCTACCAAGACCCGATTGTTTTGAAAGTAGTCTTCTACCAAGACTTGTATATTTTGAAAGTAGTCTTCTACCAAGACTTGAATGATCTAAAAGTAGTCTTCTACCAAGGCTTGTATGTTTTGAAAGTAGTCTTCTGCCAAGACTTGTATGTTTTGAAAGTAGTCTTCTACCAAGACTCGAATGTTTTAAAAGTAGTCTTCTACCAAGACTCGAATGTTTTGCTATAACAAAGAGGGTTTTACCCTCTATAACTACTATTAACAAAATAAAGTCTACCTCGTCGTTTATGTTAATGTATCACAAAATAAAAGTAATAGGAAAAAATATAGCCATGTAAGTGTTATCCTTTTGTATTAGGATCAACTCGACATTGCGACTGGCGAAAAGGTATTAACCTTGAACATCCGTAGATTGTTCATTT
Source organism: Lactuca serriola (assembly GCF_051521515.1). Taxonomy (NCBI): domain Eukaryota; kingdom Viridiplantae; phylum Streptophyta; class Magnoliopsida; order Asterales; family Asteraceae; genus Lactuca; species Lactuca serriola. The sequence continues at coordinate 293,309,166 of NC_136410.1, read as the reverse complement.
TCCTTGTAGCTGGCAGCAGGTTTAAGGAATGGTTAGTCCCGTAAAGGTACTCCTAATATAAGTATTAACCATAGGCATCCATAGATGTTCATTACCTCTGTTGCTATCAGGTGGGTTCCGGAATGGTTAGTCCCGTCTAGTTATCCTATTGAACTATGATAGGAAGAACTAATTTGAATGTATAATATGTACTAGTAACTCATCATATAGAATCTAGGTACAAGTATCCGTGTATGTGTATACAAGTAAATGTATTTATGTAAATGTATTCATGTAAGTGTATCTATGTAGACATATTCATGTAACATGTAATGTATAGTATAGACTTATGAATGAACTGACTCTGGTGTAATTCCTTGTAATAGGAATAATGTTTTGTACCTCCTAACTGTTCTTATAATAGTTTACCTGAAAGGTAATTGATGTCCAAGAAGGTTTATACACCCTTGCTACACAAGAGTGTGGGAACTGAATGAAGGATGAAATCTATCATATCAATATATATATAAGAACAAAAGTGTATAGAAATAGTTTTGATCAAGAGGATGAAAAATGGTTTTGTAAGACATTTAAGAGTTTTGAACAATAACTAACAATGACTTGATGTCATTTTAATAAACATTTAAAAAATATATCCTTTGGTAACAAAGTATAATAGAGTTTTGTAAAAACCTTTGTAAAGTTTAACAACTAAGAAAGATGACTTGATGTTTGTTTGTAAAAGTAGTGGAAAGCCGTTTACGAAAATCTGTTTGGTAAAGCAGCTTAAAGTGTAGTAAATCCTTTAGTATGCTGGTTATTAATCACATATTTGATATAATAACTAGCATGATTCAACCTGTATCCCCCCCCCCATTAAAGCATTTAAAAACATTTAAAAGATTGATTTAGGGGTATGAACTGACCTGCAGTGAGCGGATCGGAAGGAAGTGTCGGACAAGTGCTCGGTGTCAAGTGAAGACTTAGACACACACAATGATCCTAATTACATATGAAGACATATGTATATAAACAATTAGTGGTTTTAACACTAATTAAACATTTACAAACATCCTATTGCAAGGAAAACACTTTGGTCAAGTGCTAGGAGGCTATTAGGTTGCAACAAAGGAGTGCAATGCCTCAAACAGGAGCTTATGGTTTAATGACCATCTTTGTTGGATTTTACAGCCCATGGGAGTTTACTCCTGGCCATAAACTCTCAATTGATCACCAAAAGGGGCTTAAAACTTTAAGGGATTAATTGGTTAAGTGCTCCAAAGCTTTAAATAATTGTTTGGGTGGGTTTAAGGTTCTAAAATGGCCTTGCTTGGTGTTCACGGCCCTGGGACCACTCCCCCATGAGTTTACGGCCGTAAAATCATGCTAAGGAGTACCATTTCGTGAAATGAAGTCCTTAACTCAAAGGGGTAAGGTTCTATGCTAAAATCTGAGGCTCACTAAAATGTTTGGGTGTCATTTGCACCCTTAAAAGGGGTTTACAGCCCAAGAACATGTCTTGGCCGTAAACTCCTTGAATCCCTTGATTTATTATGTTTTCTAAGCTCTAAACATGATATACCTAGTGTACAATGAGTTGGATCAAGGGTACTTACAATCTAAGAGCTTGAATGGTCGTTTCTGGCCAAGAACACTAGTGTGTGTTCTTGGTGGATCTTGAAAATCTACAAAATGGAATGATTTCATGGATGAAATCATGTAAGATTACTAGATCATCTAAGATATCAACTAGTTAGGGCAAGAAACTTACGAGTTTTGAAGATCGGGGACAAAGATCGGGATGGTACTTGAGAGGATTTCGGCCAAGGAATGAGTTTGACTTTCTATTGACTTGGTATGTTGTACAAAATGGAAATTTCGGGTTGTCACAACATCCCCCTGTTAGAGGGAATTTCGTCCCGAAATTAGAATTTAGGTAAGGGAGTAGGCATTGATAATCGAGCAAGGTGATGGGGAATTTTCCAAATCGATTGGTCCTTGCGCTCATAAGTGAATTCGGGTCCTCGGTTGGTATCCCAACGAACCTTCAATAATGGGCGACGACGTTTGCCTCGTCCGTTTGACCACTCGGGCGAGGGTCACTACGATTCTTCCACTAAGGCGAGGATCTCGTTGATCTTGATCTCGTCGAGTGGACTTACGAGAGTCCTAACGGAATGGTACGGTTTCAAGTTCGAGACGTGAAGGGTAAAATGTACATCACTGAGTTTGTGGTGTAGGTTGGGTTTGTGAGTTATTGGACCGATTCCGGAAAGAATCTCGGAGGTCCTAACTATTATGGGTTTGGCTTACCACGCTTTCCGAAGCGTATCAAGCCTTCCTAGAGTGAGATTTCCAAAAGGATTTGGCCTCTAACTTGAAATTCCAAGGTTTTCTTCCTCTTGCTTGTCTTCCCAGTCAGGAGCCACTCCCTTCTAGTTAAAGTCATAAGAGGTTTCGTAATCCGCAAGGAGTTTTGAATGACCTCTCGACAGTAGGTCAACGAGACCTAGAATTTGGCGAATTCCTGTCGGCATCCTCGATATTGACAAATACTCAGCAGTTTTAATTTTTGGCATAGTCCTCAAGAATTCCCACATTACTGGTAATGTGTCTTAGGAATTCGACTTTTCAAATCTAAAAACTCGCATTTTAGAGAATTCCGCGTAAAGCTTCTCTGATCGTAATGTTTCTAGGGTTTGTTGCAGATGCTCTTTATGATTTCCTTCTTACTACGAGAGTAGATAAGTAAGTCATTTCAAAAAGACAATGACGAACTGATCCAAGTGGGAATGGCGTACCCTATTCATTAAGTTCATGAATATTACGGGTGTATTGGTCCTATCCGAGAGGTATCACTACGGACTCGTAGTGTCCGCATTGAGTGTGGAAGGTTGTCTTCGGGACATCCTCCTTTAAAACTCGTTACTGATGATGTTTGGACCTCAAACCTATTTCTGAAAAGTAAATAGTTCCTTGTGGTGGGTCAACCAATTCATTTATGTGTGGTAGAAGTAATGATTTCTAATGGAAGTCCAGTCGAGGTATGCACCACGAAGACTTCCCAGGGTATCACCCATCCTAGTATTACCTTCGCCCAAGCACGCTTAACTGCGAAGTTCTGATGGGATCCGGTACATTAGTGCTGGAATGATCGCACCCGCTGAAGTCTGTCTTCTTAAAGAATAAGACTGGAGCTCTCAAAGGTGAGGAGCTTGGTCTTATCATTCGATTCTTGAGTAGTCGTTAAGCTGTTCGAACAGTTCTTGTATCTCCGTTGGTGTGAGACCGTAGGGCGATCGGTTTACAGGAGTCGTATTGGGTCCTAAGTTTGTTCGCATAACGATGCGTTCACTCGTAGTCTTGGGCAGTTCTCCATCCTGAAGTTCATATTAGAAGTCATACATGGTTCATCAATCGTAGTCTTGTCTATACGAGTCGTATATAACTAAGATTGAAAAGGTAGTCGAATAACTGATTCTTCTTTAAGATCACATCCCAACGAGGAAAAGAAGTTAAAGTGGAATCATCAATTCTAAACCTGTAGAACCTTGATTATATACCACCCCTAAGTATACATTCTTCAGTGATAGATCAACCGTATGAATCTTTGGATTGAACTTGATGTACTATATGAGTGGTACCTCGGGAAGGTGTGCTGAGATTAACTTCGGAATGGATTAGAAACATGAGGTACTCCATGAATGAGTACTTTGGTGTTCCAGACTGACAGCTTCGCTAGAAAGACGATTTCGGAGAAAGAGATGTGTGCATGAGACTGATATTACGAGGATCGAATTGACTCAAGTCATATGATAAAGTCGGAATCATACGGAAACTAAAGACATTAGATTTGAACATAAGGCATTACAGACAAAACACAGCAGTGCAACCTTTAATAGAGTTACTGCACTTTAGATTTACCATGAGACTATTGCTGCGAACAAGGTATACTACAAAAGACAAGTACACGCAGCTCGAGGATCCCTTAACTGACGGGGCTTCACAAAAGATAACACTCCAATTGCACTAGTTTTAAATAGTTTATAAGTCTGTTACAACGAAACACATTAATTACTTTAATCGTAGGTCCAAAGTAGTCTTCCCTGCGGCGGTGATCGGTAGCATCCTTCTGTCTGTGCCAGCATTCGTTGCCTCTGGGCGGTTTCTTTTGTAGCAACCTACCTTGCCACAACCGTATCAAGCCTGGTTCACACCGGTGTTGGGCACTTGGTTGTTCGGCCTTGCTGCACTCTTGAAGTAACGTAGGGTGTGTCCCTTTCTGTTGCAGTTTGAGCACTGCAACCCCCGACATGGCCCGAGGTGGTGATAGTTGCATTTGATGCACTTTGGGAGATTTCCAGCATATTGTCTGGCTGGGTTAGGGACAATTGGGATACCCAAAGGGATGGTAGTAGGAGGTACAAATGCCGTGGCTGTGAAGGTCGTTACCGGTGGTTGTTTCTTGTTCGCCCTTTGAAGCGATTTGTCCTTAAATTAGCCCAACACTTATGTTTGTTACTCTTGGTCTTGGGACTCGGGGTGTCGTGGTAGTTTGTTGCTCGTTGAGGTACTTGATTGTTACCTGGATTTAAATTGTTGTTAACAATCCCGCTAACATTCGCGTTGTTAGCGTTAAGGTGGGTAAGAATAGCTGACACGGCAGCTGAGACTGCAGCTTGGAAGGTAGCTGCATCAATCTGAAGAGTTGGCATTTGGTTGATGGGTTGATCGTTTTTCTTTGGCGACATGATTTTGTTTCACGGAAAGAAAATGAATTTGTGAGCAAGTATGGTTGAACCTAGACGTAGTTCAATCGCTCATGTAAAGAATAGATGTATGTTCTCTAAGGTTTGACCTACATCCCTATGATGTAGTCCTAGTACGGAATGGAAGTATGTTCACGAAGGTTTGACCTACATCCCTATGATGCAGTTCTAGCAAAGAGTGGAAGTAAGCTCGTATAATGGTCTCATGACGTTTGTTGTTCAAGACGAGGTATCGTTGGTTGGTGAATAACATGATCCAACCACTGAAAGAGACTTGGAAATGTCTCCGAAGTTAAATTACTATAATCCAATGACTTGACTAAAGCATGTTTCAAATAGACTCCAATGAAAGTATGATGAGAGTATTTGAACAAAAACATGACACGGAAGTTAGCCGACTGTCAACCTCATCGATGTTTAAGATGTAATAAGTTCAGGAAACATTTGACCTTGAAGAAGGTCTTACATCATATTCGGAGTAGCAAAAGTTTTGGCTGCATCAAGGCCTAACTAAAAGTACCTACAGTACGAGGCAGTTTCATAGAAAATGCCACATAGGACATAGACAGGAACACGGTTCTTTTAAAACAAGAAGGAAAGTAAAGTATCTCCTACTGGTGACGATCATCCCTTTGGTGAACTCTCAGCTCAGCCAGTTGACGTTCCATATAAAGCAGGCGTCGTTCGTACACCCTCTGGCGTACTCGGAGTTCTATGACTTCGGCTCGTGATTCAGCCAGTTCTTGAAGCAGGGTTTCATGGTCTCTTTCAGATCTCTCACAAGCATCTTCTGGACGAATGGTGCGAAGGGTACACATTCTCGCATATGCGACAACTTTTGTGATTTGATGTAGGGCTGTCCTGCCTTGAATCTCATTTCGGGCCACTCTGTGGACCAGGATTGGCAAGATTCTGTCTGTTGAGCCCCCAATGCTCAGGTAATAAAAGCTTCGGTCTCCATTAAATGGCATGGGCTGATCCTGTCCTTGGCTCCATGTTTCCAAGCGTTTTACCCAAGGAGACGTCGAGCCTTGAAAAGCCGGACGAGGGTTAGGATTTGTAAAGGGAGCTTCCTATGGTAGGTTCTCAACCTCGGGTTCGGAGTTACCATCATATGCGAGGTCTTCATCGTGGTGATCATTCAAAGGAATCGGATGATCATTCTCTAGTTCTTCTCCAAACCATCCAACAATGAATTTGTTCGGAAGGTACGGGTTGCCGTGGGGATGGAGTCCAGCCATGTTATCAGTTATATGTAATCACAACAGGATAGGCCTTCGAATAAGTGACCTTAACTGCAAATTCACAAAGAATAGGGGTAAAGGAAAATTTTCACTGATTCTAAGTCTAGAACATCCTAGTTACATATAGCCTTAGTGTATCTACTTAGCAACTATCAACTTAAGAATGAAGATCCTTTTTAGTTCTCATGTACAAAGTACTTATAGTAACACCAAATACCCCTATAGTATTTTAGGTTTATGTTCTATTGTTCTCATTGTGGTATTATTGGTAAGATTTTAGACTTGTTGCAACCACACAACTACACATAGGCACATGCTAGCCAACCCTCGGATAATATAATTGATCAGCCTATATCTTCCCAGTTTTGACTATATGACTCTAAGTCCACTTGTGTTGCCCAACAATCGTAATTCTTTTGTACTGTCCTAGAGACACTAATTTTAGTATGAATGCAGCCACGTATACTTAATTAAATATTTTATTATTTAAAGTATAAACTCTTGGTCAGAGTATTTTATGGCTTGATATACTATATTCACTATAAAGAATGCTCTGATACCAATCTGTCACACCTGAAAACCGAGAATGGCGGAAACGTTCTGGGGCGGAGGACGTCATGTAATGTATCATAACAATGCAAAGTAGTAAACAAGCAACAATAACATCCATTGCATTAATAGTATAATTTTATTTACAAGTGTGTTCTTTCATAGTATAAGACAACATAATGAACTATCAAAATATAAGACGAGTCTGGACTACTCCGTCTTCACAAAACCTAGTCATCGTACCTGTCTATTTGTGACATGAGAATACAAGTTATTTTGAAAGCGAGTATCAGCCAAAAAGCTGGTGAATTCATAAGTATTAATGTGTTTGATTTGTAAAACTGTAAAGTAATGACTTGTAAACCTTTGGAAAAAGATTGTATAAGTATGAATTGTTTGAAAACAGTTGAACGCGTTTGAATACCCTAGCAAATCCCTATGGTTTCTGTTAGCATAAAGAGTAGCCTTCTACTAAGACACGAATGTTTTGAAAGTTGTCTTCTACCAAGACTTGTATGTTTTGAAAGTAGTCTTCTACCAAGACTTGAATATTTTGAAAGTAGTCTTCTACCAAGACTAATATGTTTTGAAAGTAGTCTTCTACCATGACTTGTATGTTTTGAAAGTAGTCTTCTACTAAGAATTGAATGTTTTGAAAGTAGTCTTCTACCAAGACTCGGATGTTTTGCGATAACAAAGATGGTTTTCCCCTCTATAACTACTATTAACAAAATAAATTCTACTTTGTTTATGTTAATGTATCACAAAATAAAAGTAATAGGAAAAAATATAGCCATGTAAGTGTTATCGTTTTGTATTAGGATCAACTCGACATCGCGACTGTTGAAAAGGTATTAACCTTGAACATCCATAGATTGTTCATTTTCCTCTGTAGCTGGCAGCAGGTTTAAGGAATGGTTAGTCCCGTAAAGGTAGTCCTAATATAAGTATTAACCGTAGGCATCCGTAGATATTCATTACCTCTGTTGCTATCAGGTGGGTTCCGGAATGGTTAGTCCTGTCTAGTTATCCTATTGAACTAGGATAGGCAGAACTAATTTACATGTATAATATGTACTAGTAACTTATCATATAGAATCTAGGTACAAGTATCCATGTAAGTGTATACAAGTAAATGTATTTATGTAAATGTATTCATGTAAGCAAATCTATGTAGACGTATTCATGTAGCATGTAATATATTGTATAGACTTATGAATCAACTGACTCTGGTGTAATTCCTTGTAATAGGAATAATGTTTTGTACCTCCTAACTATCCCTATAATAGTTTACCTGAAAGGTAATTGATGTCCAAGAAGGATTATACACCCTTGCTACACAAGAGTGTGGGAACTGAATGAAGGATGAAATCTATCATATCAATACATATATATAAGAACATAAGTGTATAGAAATAGTTTTGATCAAGAGGATGAAAAATGATTTTGTAAGACATTTAAGAGTTTTGAACAATAACTAACAATGACTTGATGTCATTTTAATAAACATTTCAAAAGTATATCCTTTGGTAACAAAGTATAACACAGTTTTGTAAAAACCTTTGTAAAGTTTAACAACTTAGAAAGATGACTTGATGTTAGTTTGTAAAACATATTGGAAAGCCATTTACGGAAATCTGTTTGGTAAAACAGCTTATAGTGTTGTAAATCTTTTAGTATGCTGGTTATTATTCACATATTTGATATAATAACTAGCATGATTCAACCTGTATCCCCCCCATTAAAGCATTTAAAAACATTTAAAAGATTGATTTAGGGGTATGAACCCACCTGTAGTGAGCGGATCGGAAGGAAGTGTCGGACAAGTGCTCGGTGTCAAGTGAAGACTTAGACACACACAATGATCCTAATTACATATGAAGACATATGTATATAAACAATTAGTGGTTTTAACACTAATTAAACATTTATAAACATCCTATTGCGAGGAAAACACTTTGGTCAAGTGTTAGGAGGCTATCGGGTTGCAACAAAGGAGTGCAATGCCTCAAACGGGAGCTTATGGTTCAATGAACATGTTTGTTGGAGTTTACGGCCCAGGGGAGTATACTCCTGGCCGTAAACTCTCAATTGATCACCAAAAGGGGCTTAAAACCCTAAGGGCTTAATTGGTTAAGTGCTCCAAAGCTTTAAACAATTGTTTAGATGGGTTTAAGGTCCTAAAATGGCCTTGATTGGTGTTCACGGCTCTGGGACCACTCCCCCATGAGTTTACGGCCGTAAACTCATGGTAAGGAGTACCATTTCGTGAAATGAAGTCCTTAACTCAAAGGGGTAAGGTTCTATGCTAAAATCCAAGGCTCACTAAAATGTTAGTGTATCATTTGCACCCTTAAAAGGGGTTTACGGCCCAAGAACATGTGTTGGCTGTAAACTCCTTGAATCCCTTGATTTCTTATGTTTTCTAAGACCTAAACATGCTATAACTAGTATACAATGATTTGGATCAAGGGTACTTACAATCTAAGAGCTTGAATGGTCGTTTCTGTCCAAGAACACTAGTGTGTGTTCTTGGTGGATCTTGAAAATCTACAAAATGGATTGATTTCACGGATGAAATCATGTAAGATTACTAGATCATCTAATATATCAACTAGTTAGGGTAAGAAACTTACAGGTTTTGAAGATCGGGATGGTACTTGAGAGGATTTGGGCCAAGGAAATGAAAGAAATGGACAAATGGCCTTCATGTACACCATATAAGGTGAGTTTACGGCCCACATGGATTTTACGGCCGTAAAATCCCATGTGGTGGCCGTGAACTCATGGTTAATGTGCTTAAGGCGCGGTCTTTGTGCTATAAATTCAGCAAATAAACCCCGACACTTCTTCCTTAAGTGTACAAGGCTCAGAACTCTCAAACAGACTCTAAATTGTGCTGAATGATAGCAGGAATGAGTTTGACTTTCTATTGACTTGTTATGTTGTACAGAATGGAAATTTTAGGTTGTCACAGAAGCTGCCCAGTTTACCTAAAAGATCATAAGGATGGTAAAGTCAAAAAGGTTTTACTCTACTTCAGGTAAAGTCCACTATCTAACTCTATTAAGTTCTTATTTGGAGATTCCTAATACATGATGTGATTTAATTGCATTTTGATGTTTTGGAGAATCAAAGGAAGCTTAAAAGAAGAGTATGTTGTTTCTGATCGTGAAAACATGGATTTCAATCGCATGGTTCGGTGATCAAAATTTTGAGCTGCTGCTTAAAGAGTTATGATAGATTGCTTAGGAATAGATAACAACATGTTTTTCTGCAAGTTTTAAAATAAAAGAAAATTTTTGATTTTATATATTTTAAGTATCCTTATAATGGCTTTTGTGAAAAAATGTCGTTTATATGATTTCATTAATAGCAATATTGGAAAATGGATTTGATTCTTTCATTTGTGGTAGTGTCATAATTTACCAAATAAGGAAAGATTCACATCACCTAAGTTTCAGTTGGATAGAAACTTGGAATCATGCAACTTGTATTGTATGATGAATGATAATTTTCATCTTTTGTAAATTAAGACTAATTCCTTGTTCATATGTACATCTGAGTCAAGTGAAGGACTAAAGGATCGGGTACATTAGCTTGTGCGCTAGGCAGGTCCACCAAAAAGGCTAATAAGGTTATTCATTATGATTTACAAAAGTTTAGTAAATATGGTTATGCTTACAAGTTTAAGTGTAATTTTGAAACATTGGAAAGGTTTCAATGATTGGCAGAATGAATAAGAAGAGATAGGCTAGTACTTGAGTATCTTTTTTTATGATTTTCTTAGTGATTATAAAAACCTTGTAACAATTGATCCACTAAAGACACCTTAGTGCATTTTTTTTTGGCTAAGGAGAGGAATCATGAATTGTTGAAATGGTTAAATCAAAAGATAAGTCATACTTGGTTCAAAAATCAAGGCTTAGAGTCATAGTTTAGGATTGTAACTTGACTGACATAATTTAAAAAAAAAAGATTTATAACACATATCAAATGTAGAGTAACATGTTTCTTACTCTTGTACATTTGAAATTGGTAAGTTGTGATGTTTTGGACAAAACATAGACCAACTAAGACCAACTGTGAGAAGTGTTTATCTTGATAAGAATCCACACTAACTCTTGAATATTTGTTTTGTCAAGGAATGGTTCTTAACAAGAGAATGTCATACGTCAAGAGGATAGTGGGAGTCTTAAAGATCCTGGAAAAGTTTCAAGAACTAATCAAGAATAAACACCTATTATTTAATCGCTAGCCCACAACTTGAGGTTTGTAACCCACTTTCGTGACATATTTTTGTTTATGTGCCCATTCCAGTTTAAGTTGACTATGATTGTGAGTTTTATAAGTTCTCAATTGTTTGCATAATAACCTGGAAACAATGGTAGGAACTTGTGCTGCCAGGTGGCAGGAAAATGAGATTGGGCAAGTTCAGTCCATATTAGTATGGATTTGTCACTAACCTTGTCTTGTGATTATGGTTATGACAAATTCACATGGATATCATCACATACACCATAAAATATAAGTGTCATATGATTTCTGTCCGATTCATGAAAATGATGGAGAGGAAACTCTTTCACTAAGTAGATTTTAGGTATATAGCAATTGTGATATTTGCATTCTCAAAGTTATTTAGTGGAGCGCGTGTGGTTAACCGGCACACTAACATGGACTTGTGATAATGGAAAAAGGTCTAAACATTATGATTATGACCCCTCTCTTCATAATTGTTTATACACACATGTGAGCTATCTAAGGAAAGGTGTATGATTTTGATAAAGTCTGATCAAAGCATCTCATAACAGAAAACTGAACTTTTTTAAGAAATTCAATAAAGTATTGATTTCTACAAGTCCAACAAAATTTTGGGTACATGTCAAAGCTAGTAGGAGCATAAAGTGCTATGCTAGTTAAATTATAATTATCATGTTAGTAGGAGCATGATTATTATGTTACATGTTGCGAGTTAGCAATGTTAATTATAGAAAACAAAAGTTTCAATTCACTTTGAAAAGTTGTTTTGCTATAATTAAAGGAGGTGATTTTATAGTTCATTCCAATTCTACAAGCTTAGATAGAAATTTTAATCAACTTTAGACAAATATACATATATATATATATATATATATATATATATATATATGAATGTTATGTTAGAGTGGTTCAACATAAGGATATTCTATATATGTTGCGTTCTCAAAATTCTATTATGATTACGGCATCCCCCTTCAGAGTTCGAATTGTGAGAACATGGCAAATAAAAATATTTTAGCAAAAGACTGGTCTAGTACCACGTCTTTATGTGAGACATCTTGAATCGTGTCCCATATGCTTTAGGTATAGGATCGATCACATGTGCTATAATATTCATCCATTCTAAATTTTCCAAATGCTTAGGGCATTAAGAGGAATAAGGAATAGAACTGGATATGAATAAAATGATTAAGCAATTTCTAAGGACAATATGAGGTTTACCAAAGATTGGTTGCTCATGGACAATTAGAAGTATAGTGTAAACTTTGGAAAGGACCATATTTACATATTCTGAAAAGAGGCAATTCTTGTTTAGAAGTGATAGTCAAAATGGTAATATGGAATTGTTTTCATAGGTGGAAGTTATTCTCTGAATCTATGTAAGATTAGAAAACTTAATGCAATGAAGGATGTTCAAAAGAATGTACTTTGAATATGAGATTTCGTTTCCATGGAATTGATCTCCATTGGAATACTTTGTAATGTCTGTTGTCAAGTCTTTGTGACTTTTGTATATAGTCATTACAAGAGAATCATTGCATATATGTTTAGAATCTAACAGATTATAGTAAATGTCAAGAGTTTGGTATTCTCACATTTACAAAAGGGATTAGGATTGTGAAATGAGCATCATTGGAGTCGTGCTCAATTGATCTATTTCACAAAAGAAAGGACCATAGGTAAACATAGTGTGCATGCTTGGAGCATGGCATGACTATTGTTTTAATTCAGGTATTAAGTTGATAAATCGAAACATTATAAAATGAATAATGAGTAACCAATATGGTGCTTAGATAAAATGGTTTTTTATTTACACTCAAAGTGTTAGGGCCATATAGGATTAGTATTATTCTTGTGTTTCAGTTTGCATGTTTTGACTTCCCGAATAACTAGGTTATTCAAACTGTCCACAGTCAAACATATTTTGGAAGTAGGTATTGAGGCAAGACTGTCATGAATGGGTATGTAGTTTGTTTAGGTGGCTAGACTTAGCTGCAATGTTCATAAGTTCTCCTGGAATAAGATTTGAGTATTGGATTAGACCCATGCTTATTTGAATCACTTCATAGATTTTATCACGAGTGAATCATGAGACCATAATATCTTATAAAACATTCGTTTGTGTATGATTCAACAAGTAGTTAGTACAAACATATGTGTCAAATTTTATCCATTCCTTTTACCTCATAAGGATAAAAGCAATATATGTGGGCCCCTCGATGATTTAGTGATGACACCCCTAATTGCTTGGCCAAGCCTGGACTGATTTGATTTGTTCAATTAGTCAGTTGTCATAAATCGAAAATCGGGAAACAACAAATGGAGAGAGAGAATGATTATAATCCATGTCTCAGTCCATACGATGTCTAGAATTGAGGAATATATGATCACTTATGTAATGGATGCATCATTGATTTGTTCAGAGTTCGACAATGGCTTTAAGAGCTACGATTGCTAGTCGGGTTATGAAGTGGTACTTGCAAGAATAGTATTAGACTTATCCAAGTGGGACACTATTGGATTAGATGTCTAAGCCCATAACTATTATTTGTATGTACTTTACCCGAGAGTAGCATGGTCCATTTGGGTTACATATCATTAGGGGAATTTGTTAGGATGGACGCTTGAGAGAAGGTTATATATGATTTATTAATATATTATAAGTACTAATATATTAATATGAAATCATATGGTTTTAATAAGTATTGATCAAGAATTAATTTAGAATTGATTTAGTGATCAAAAGGAGAGTAATTAAATCTATGGGGACTAATTATGTTAATTATTTATATTCATGTGTGTTGGGCTTATGATCCATGTTGGACCAAGTTTATGTATAGGTACATAAAGAGTTGAGCCACAAGACCCATGGGTATGGATTTGGGTTATATCCATGACCCTAGAAATCCCACATATAAATACACACTTCATTGCCCAAAATCATGACTACAGTATTCTTGGAGTTCATGGTGGTTTTGGGTGCATGGGGTTTCTCTCTCAAGTTCCTCCTTTGTATATCATGTGTTGTGATTCCACTTGAGGCTTCCACACTATTAGGGCTAAGCTCTTAAGGATAGATACATCAAGACTTCAATCTCCACCATAACGTTTATTATCCTAACTAGATTCTTTTGTGGTATATGAAAATTGTATGCTAGCCATAGGTTTAATACCTTGGAAACACCATTGCATGTATAATTAGTGAAAACATAGATCCAAGGTATTTAGGGTGGCATAAACACCTTAGGAGTGTTAGAATGCTCAAAACCCTACAAGAAGAACAACAAATTGGGCAATAAGTAGAATAACCTCAGCCAAGGTGAAGGAATGTGAGAGGTCGAGGAGAGAGGGGGACAATCACAACCACCACCCCAACCATTTGAGGGTGATATACCGACTCACCCGTTTCAAAGTCGGGTTGGTTTGTATTTGGACAATCTTCATAGTGTAGTAACTTACAACATTCAAATTTTCAAAACCATGTTTACACATATGAATATGGTTCAAACCCGTACGATGCCTCCCCATTTCCCGTACATTCCAATGTGGGAAGAATTATGGACGCAAAAAGGAGATGGTGGTGGAACTAGTGGAGCACATCATGATGAAGAAGATGATTAATTTATCCTTTTATTTCTTTTATTTTTGTTTAGTTTATTGTTGGTTTTTTTTTGTTTTTATTTTAGTTTAATTTTGTTTTGTAACGACTACTTAATTTGTTATGTTTCTTGTTTACTTCTTTTAGCTGTTATTTTCAGAGTTAGTTAGATAAAAACGCGACTGAGGGGCCTTAGAGATATGACAGCATAAACACGATTAGCCATGTCATTTAGAGTAGAGAGTTGAGAACCACAATCTTAAATAAGTGTCGGGTTAATCGAGAGAGAATCGTTTTGGGAAGGAGTCACGATATATGCAGTTCAGAAGGGTCTTAATATGTTAAGACACAAGTCCACATTATATTTATTTAAAGACGAAAAGTTTTATATGATGCCCAGTTTCCATGACATGGAGACCAATTACACGTCATGGATTGAGTTCAAAATACGATTTCAGAAAATGTAATTATTCAATGCCACGTCGTGTAATTCTACACCACGAGGTGGAATTCAGAAGTTCCATTTTTTCTTCTTTTCTACACAATTCCATGTGTCATATGCTTTCCCACGTTGGTCTATTATATTTTGAAGCTTTTCTACACCACATTTGTTGAATATTGAAGTCTCGATTTCAAATTTTGTCGACACATCTACGTGTCTCATTTCTTGAAATTCCAAGTTCTATATTTGAAGAAGTACAAGTTCAAGATGCTCAAGTTACTCACACATGAAGAGATCAATCTTGCCACTTCTACTCCAGGGGAGTCTGTTCCTTTTTCTCCCTTTTCTTGCTTTCAATTTATTTTATGCATACAATGAGGGCAAAGTATGTATTAAGTGTGGGGTAGGGGTCGAAAAAGTAAATTACTTGATAATTTTAAAAAAATTCCAAAATTTTGTAAAATTTAAAAATGGATTTGAAATAATAATCTAAATAAAAAATGAATCTAGTAATAATTAATTTACACTTAAGTTGCTAGTGTTATGTGGGATGAACCAGTGAGAGCTCAAATGTTTAATTGAGCCAATAAATGTTATAGTATATTTGTGGCTTCCCAAGTCTTAGTGAAAAGCCATGAGATATGAAAATGTAATCTGGTAGTTTATATGGCATAATATGTTCTGCAGCCTAAAACTGAAATCTATCCAGGAGAGTTTATGTAGTCATTGCACATAGACTAATACCATTAGCCGATAAAGGTTGAAGTTAAGCTCCCTTGATTAAGCATGTAGGATTTGAGTGAAAAGAAAATGAGAAATAAAAAAAAGAGAAAGAGAGAGAGGAGAGAGAAAGAGAGAGAGAGAGAGAGAGAGAGAGAGAGAGAGAGAGAAATTACCGAAAAGTTGAAGAATTTTGGAGTTATCAAGTATGATGATCAAAAGATCAAATTACAAAGAATCAAAAATTGAAGATACCAAAAATAAAACAAAAAGGTGGTGAATTCAAAGATATCAAAGATCAAATACTCGAAGAAAGTGAAGAATTCCAAGAGATCCATTCTGGTATCTAAAGTTATAATTTCTAGATCATGTATGCTTGGGTAGCTTAACCAAAAACACCTTGAGGTTAAGAAAGAGTTCTAAGGATTGATTTGGAGGGTTGCAGAAATGAGTATCATATAAGCTAAGGGGTGAAGTTTCATAAGCAATGTGAGTATTTAGGATTGGGAAGTTATTAGGAGATTTAGACACAAATATGCACATTGAGGTCTTGGTATAATGGTTGGGATCGAAATGGATTGTTCTATGTGATGCTAGTGATGATGGTTTGAATTAAAAATAATTACTTTTGCTTAAGGGCAAACAAAGCATAAGTGTGGGGTATTTCTATATTGCCATATTTATACATACTTTTTGGCATTATTTGAATACATTTATATACATATTTTGGTTATTTGCCTGGAATAATGGTACTTATAAGATTAAATTGTATTTTGCAGCCAAAATAAGTCATTTTGAAGAATAAGGACTAAAAGTGGCAAAAGAAGAAATTTGGAGGCTTGTAAGACTAAAGAGAAGAAAACCCACGGAAACGGTTGTATCCACGTCGTGGATATCACTTACACGACGTGGAATGGAAAATTATGGAAGATGAGTACGCGCAAAGTCGAAATCCTTGCTCGATAAGGATTCGTCTAAGCCCATGATGTGGAGCTTTATTCCATGACGTGGAATGTAATTTTATGACAAGTATATATATCTTTAACACTTGCTGGTTTAAGGGTTGGTTATTGGGAAGAATAAAGTTCTAGAAGTCGTTTTGAGAGGATTACAAACCAGAAAACCTAGAATTCAACCAAGGAAGAAGAATGGGTCATAGTTTATTCTTCGTTTGGTATATTACTATGTCTTTAACTATGAAGTTTGTTAGTGTGATTGCTTTGATGAGTAGCTAAATCCAACTACCTCTATTAGCTAGATCAAGCTGCAACTCATGGTTGGTTTATAATAATTTAGACTTTTCTAGTTGGTTAATGTCTTGTTTTTGATTGTTTATACCTAGTATGCTCAATTTGATACTAGATTCCTTTAATTCATATTTTGTGTATTTTAGTGACCGTTAATCTACATGAATTTGACTACCTAGTAATTTAGTGAACATTAGATTATTATAGCTAAGATCGAACCAATCTTAGATAAGTAATTGAAGTATTGAATTTGGCTATGTTGCAGAACTCATATTGTGACCACAATTGTGTTTGTCAACTCAATCTCACATAGCTCCAATCCTATTTAATAATTGATTTTGTGTTAAATTTTGTGTGACCATGTGTAGCTCTACATGGATTAATTGAATATTAGAAAATTTGGAATTGAATTGCCAATAACAGTTTAATTGGTAACCAATGGGAGTTGTCATAATTAATATTTAAACCATTGAGGGAAAGTGGATTCAAACTAACAAAAGTGTTTTTATAACTTCATTGAATAGTTGTTGATAAATTAAGTTCATCTAAACTTGCAAAATTAGATAAAAACCCATTTTTTTTGAATTTTAGATTAATTTAATTGTAAGTATGTTAAATAATTGATGTTGAGAGAAAAACTTTGAGACACACTTGAACAAACGTTAGAACAAATATATTGCGGAATAGTTAATCTGGAAGTATCTAAAAGCTCAACAATAATATTTAGAGTTAGATGGTTAGATAGTTAGTTGCGGAAAAGTAAAGAAATGTAAGTGACAACAATTATTATATCAAGTATACACTTAAGTTGATTCATAACGAGGAATGCATTCAAACCAAGTTAATAAGTGAGATCAAACTTTGTGATTAAGTCTCAAAAGACTTGCTCCGAATAGAGGTTGTAATCGATTATGAGAGTAAGAAGAGTGGGTATGAAAGATAGAAAAGATAACTTTAGGGATTGCCATTCATAATTATATGCGTAAAATTTAATACAAGAGAATGAGCTCTATTTATAGAGACTCATGAAGTACACTAGATTACATCTCTAAGAGTAGCCATGCAAGGCATATTGGACAATAGAGTGTATTACAAAAAGACAAATAATCTAGTAAAGAGATTGCGGTAGGCAGAGACTGCGGTGGCAATTGCTGATGAAGAGACTTGACAGCGGGGGCTTGATGGTTGCGGTAGCAGGAGTTTAAAAGGGTCACTTTTTATGTTTCAACAATTTCCCCTAAGTGACCTCTTTACCTTTTAATCAGCTATCGTATTTAAGAAACTTGATCAGGATCCACCAAAACTTCCTGATGTTCGCTAACAAGATGATTCTTCTTAAGATCTCGAACTTGACTTCTACAGTAGTTTGCTTTGATTTTTCAACTGCGTTTCGGCAGATGTCAAGTTGCTTCCTGGTGAGGCGATGCATGGCAGTCATAGGAATGAAGTATTTGACATTATCGGTCTTCTTTTTGAAAATGACTCCAAGTTCAGGATAGTTGGTTGCACCTAAGGATCTTTCTTCATAGCCTTCAGTAGGCATTGGTGCAGGGTCAAGTGGTGGCAAATCGAATTTCTTGGCAATGATGGGGTAGATGTCTGTGTCGATTTTGGCAAAGTCATAAACTGTTTCCTTTAAGAAAGTATTAGCCCTTTCAAGTGCAATCTTCATCTTCGGGTGCTTCTCAGACTTGAGTTGTAACATCTTTGCAATGAGAAAGACTTCTTCTAGATTCATACAAGGAAAGTCAGCCTGTATGCGGACATAATCGTGTTCCCTTCTGGTCAGAGTGTATTGGATGAAGTCAGCCTTCATGAACTTCCTTATTTTATAGTTATTAACTGTGGATGGTCTATCGTTAGACCAAATATTCTCAATAGGAGAGGCATGCTTAGCATAAAACAGAGTAAGCCTCTCAAATTCCATTGGCAGTCTTTTGGTGTCTGGAAGGCTGCAGTCGAACTGCTCAAATACAGTGAAGTGTCTGGCGTTTGGAGAAATTGGGACATCCCAGTAGCCATCTGAAAGGGGTTCCGCATAGGTGAGGTGAGGAGTGTAGTCATCATCAAGCAGTCTGTGGTGAGGATTAATCCAAGAATTTATCAAGGACTCATCCATGAAGGTATCAAAACCGCATTGTCTCCATACTTTTTCAGCAAGTTTGGCTACCTTCCAATCTTTTTTCCTTTGGGTGATGGCAGGTGAGTCATTTGAGATAGGAGAAGACATGAGCTCCGCAAGATTTTTGAAGTGAGGGGAGCCTTTGGTTTCTCAAGAGTGTTTTCTTCTTTCGGTGGAGAGTTGTGACGTGGAGTATGATGAGATGGTTGTGGTGAAGGAATCTATTTTTGTGACAACCCGATATTTCAATTCCTTGTAATGACCTAAAAAGTCAAGTATTGTAACCACTTTTGAGTTAATAAAATTAACTCTGATGATAAATGTCCAAAAGGTTTCTATTTAAACTCCTTCTATGTTTAAATGTCATTAAACCATGATCGTAAAAAAAAAAAAAAAAAAAAAGAACGCCCAAATCCGACTTCGTATATTGAAGTTATGAATTTTCCAAGTTCGGCTTAGCATCAGACAACTAAAAACTCGAATCGGAGGTCGAACGACTTTTGGCCGGTATGACCTAAACGAGAATCGAAGGTCTCGACAATGGTATTTCAGCGGTAAAAAGTCTGGCAAAAACCGACTTCAGATAAAGAAGTTATGAATTTTTGAAGAAATTCCTTAAACACGATGAGTTATAAAATAAAGAATAAAAATAATTTCGGAATTTGTCAACGGAGTCTAAACGAAAGTTGTAGAGCGTAGTCTCACCTACGCGTGGATATAAAGACCATCGAAAATGGAGTTCGTATGAAGAAGATATGAATTTTTGAAGTTTATTAAATAAATTATATATTTATTTAATTCAAAAATCAAGTATTATCCGAAGAGGAGTCAGCGTCCTCATCCGAGGTACGCGCCGCGTACCCCTATACGCCCTGCGTACCCGAGGGCCTTGGCCTCAGATCGTCCACGTCGCCCTATGCGAGGCTACCGACCCGTCCGACCTGCCCGTCCGACCGACCCGTCCGACCCGCCGTCCCATCTGACCCACCGTCCCATCCGAAGCCGAGGCAGTCGAGGCTTCGGTCATGCATGACGTACGCGTACGCGCTGCGTACGAGTGTAGGCCCTGCGTACGAGGCTTCTCAGACCCCCTTATAAATAGCATGCGAAGGCTTCCGAAAAACTTGCTCATTTCTCTCCTTTCTCCCACGATCTTGCCTCGTTTTTCGTGCCCGTTCAAACCCGAAGCTCTGGTCTTTTTGCTCAAGTCCCGAGCGTCGATTTTACTCCCGAGATTCCCGAGAATCTCGAGAAAAATCCGTTTCCCGAGACGAAACTCTGCCCGGTTTTCCATCTCGCTATCTTCAAGCTTTCAAGTGAGTTCATACCCCTTAATTTACCTTTTAAATGTTCTATAAATTCTTTTATATGCTTTCAAGGGGGGATTACAAGTAAAACACACGAGTATTATCGTGTGTTACATAAAGAACTATTTTATATGCTTTTATATATCCAAATCACATGCGATTTACAAACTTATAGGGAATTTTCATATATATAACATATGTTAAAATAGCATTCTATATTTTGAAATATAAATTGTTGTAATGCATGTATAAACTAAACTTTTCTTAGATTATATGTATACTTGTCTATCTTAGACTCTACACCAAAAATCTATGCTTTCATAACAAATGATTCCTTTTCTAGGTATTTCTAAACAAATGAGACACACTTTTAGAAAACTATAATAGGTATAGTTTTACGAACAAATTTCTAACTCTTATGTACTAGAAACATGAATTTCAAGAAGTCACTTTCATATACAAGAACAAATGTAACATTTTAACAAGTAAATCTGTTTTTATACCACAGATTTTGTGAGACACTAACTTCACGTACGTTCGAGTACACATTTCAAGTCCTGTCTTATATACCAGAATCCCTTGGAGGGGGAGCATCGTGTTTGTGTATAGATCTATACGGGCTTGACAACCCGCGCCCTGACTGTTAGTTGCAGTCCACCATTTGTGGTGACAAACGTCATAACATTTCAATGCCTGAAGAACGTTGTGTATAGGCATTCCGAGTCAATAGTATGGTTATAAAACTCACATGGGGTATTAAAAATGCATTGATTTACAAGGTTTTGAAACACATTGGTTATTTTACACTTACATACATTTTAGAAACAAACATTGGTCTTGAGTGAAGGCTACTTTTATACTAGTAGAAAATATAGGATTTTCTAAACACAAACAAACAAAGACAAAACACTTCATTTCATACAAACATTATTACTTAAATACTTATGAAACTCACCAGCTTAAATGCTGATCTACTCTTTCAAAATTACTTGTATGTCCCAGGGAATCAGTAATTTCAGGTATCATTATGCTTTTGATGAAGGGATGCTGCGGCGCCAGTTTAATCTCGTATTTTGACATCATATTGTAATTGGTTTTGAACATGTAACTTTTGACAAATGTAAACTTTCAATTATATATATGTTGGTTGTATTGCTTTCTTTACTATGTATTCACTTGTTACGCTACCACATGAAGTCATCCGCCCCCGAACGTTTCCGCCGTTCAGGTTTGGGGGTGTGACAATTTTGTAGAGATTGGGGGAGTTTGACGTTGTGAGATGGAGTGATTGGAGTGATGGACTTCTTCTTCACTTCCCCCTCTTGAGGAGTTCAGACCAGGAGCCTCCTCAAGCCATTGTCAAAGGCCATCAACTTTAGCAAAAACTTCTTGGAATTGAACTTTGAGGGGTTCGGCTAGTTGTTGATTATTAGGGATTGTGGGGTTGAAGAGTATCCTGTGAATTTCCTTGGTGAGATGAAGGATTTTAGGAGTATGGAAATTTGTGGACAAGGATCTTTGCAAATGATTGACAGTAGTTTGAAGGACTGAGATTGTGGACTCTTAGGCAGTGTGAGTCTCAACAATCAGTTTTTCATAATGGGAGGGTTGATCCGCAATGGCTGCTTGAGGATCTTTCTTGATTGCGGTTACCTCTGAGATAAGGCGTTACGTAGAAGCCATGAATTATTTGTGATCTGCCTGTCGATTATTATCAAGGGACCATATTCCCATTTCAACCTTGAGTGAGATACGCTCAGCATCTATCCTCTCATATGTTTCCAGGCGTTCAATCCTTTCTATCAGTGAATGCGGTCCAGGGATATCTTCTGGTTGCGGTTGAGTTGGCTTGACCACAGCAAGGATTTGATCAACCTTTTCTTGTAAACTTAAGAATTCTTTCCTAGTGACAGCATTCTTCTTCTTCTTCTTCTTCTTCTTCTTCTTCTTCTCTTTGGGCTTTGAAGTCGAATGATGAGAGCCACTGGATTCTTCTTCTTCATCAAAGATCTTGAGGTCATCATCAGAAGGAGAGGGTTCGTTTACCTCTTGCAGATCAGCATCATCAAATCTGAAGGTGGGAGCACAGCTCACTTCGATTTCGGGTCCTTCGTCTTGTGATTCTTGAACAGTGGGAGTGGGAGGAACTTTGGAAGCATTTTGGTCAGCAGTTGCTTCCTGAGCCTTGTGGAAGTTTTCGACCATTTCAGACATCCAATCTTGAACTTTCAGAATGGTGGCTACGGTATTGGTATTATTAATTGCATCTGCCAAATACTTAGCCACAACTTGTATCTCTTGTTCCTTCAGCTGCTGTTGCTTGATTTGTTGATCCTTGCGTGCTAGGAATGCCCTACAAAAAGTGGCATATTTCTTTGCTTCAGCATCATTAGAGGGTTGATACTTACTCCAAGAATCGTTTGAGTTACTATTGTCAATTCCTTGAAATCGCACCGAGGTGTCCCTCGTGTTCACAGATCCTTGCACATTTGTGCTCACCATGCCTAAACCACCAGTTACTGATGTAAGCAGAGTAGGATTTCCTAAGCTTCCTTGGTCTCCTTGACCCGTGGTCAAGTTTGGCCTCGACTTAGTTCTGGCTTGGGCGGAAGAAGTGCCCTGCGGTTGGGAAGGTGTTTGCAGTGTATGGGTGATATTCAAGAGGATGGAGTTCAACTCCTCAGGAGAAAAGAAATGCAGTCGGGAAGCCCTGGAGACTTTAGGGTGAGAACCAATATTATCCTCTTGGGATTCAACTGGTCGGGAGTCTCCTCGTTGCTATGAATCAAACTCACTTTCTGAGTTTGAAAGGTAAAAGATGGTAGATTCTAATGGATGTGTGGGCATCCCAAGGACTACCGGAGCCTGTTGAGAGGCTGAGGTATCAGTCTGGTCATGCATATGGCTAGAGGGATCGGTTTTGGGTTTCTTGAGGATTGAAATGGGTTAATCATCCTCGACTGAATCACTGTTGGAATCATGTTGGCTTGGTTCCACAATAGTGATTACTAGTGGTGTTTCCTTTTCGGGGATGGCTTGGAAGCATCCTTTTTAGGAGTTCCTTGTTTTTTGGTGTTGCGGGGGCCATAAAGAGCAGAAACATTGTGCTTGCATCTTTGGGATTGCGAAATATTAGAGAGACTTGTGGAGGAAGGGACTGCGGTGCCTTCAGGGTTAACGACTACGGATGGAAGAGGTAAGGTAGGAAGGTATGAGTCAATACCTTCCGTAGCCTCAATGTGGTCTGAGACATCAGCAATCTCAAGACCGAGAGTAGAAAGAATGTGGACAGGAAGTCTGCGGATTGGTCCAAAAATAGATTGATCATATGAAGGAATGTACCCTTTGAGATCCTTTGTGACGAAAAAGTTGATGTCATTGCCCATGTTGATCCCTGCGTCCGCATGAAGGTCTGAAATGCAGAGGGACCAGAACCTTGCAAAGGTGAGTGGGCGATAGGCTGTGAAGGCACATTTAAAGGGGGTTGAGATTGGGACAACATCTGTGAAAGCATCGAAAGGACCAAACAGAGGGTGATTCTTCAGGAATTTGATCATGAGTTTCGTGGGAGCATAGTAGAGAGGGTGTTCTTCAAAGATGGCTTTGAAATTGCTTGAAGCAATTATGGGAAAGTCTAAACCTGTAGGGTTCACTGATCCATAAGCCTTGGATTGTTTCTTCGAGACGTTGGATTTCACCATTGTTGAAAGTTTGAGAAAGCTTTGAGGAATGTAGAAGAAGGTTGAAGGTTTAGAGAGCATAAACTTTTCTTTGTGGAGAAGAAAGGGGTTTTATAGTGGCTTAAGGGAGCGGGAAAAGTTTTTGACCTAAGTGAATTTGGGTAAAAACGTTTGGGTTTCTCTTTTGAACTAGGGTCTTTAATCTCACCCACATATTGATAAGAGAGAGAGATTAAATCTGAAATTGGGATTTACCAAAAAAGGGTATGCATTTAATGAAATGTCACATTTTATATCACATGGTGAATGTGTGGTAGGAGAGAGATTAATCCGTTGGATAAAGGGGAAGTTGTAATGGATGTGATAGTTTGGGGTAATAGGAAAGGACATATTTAAAGGATTTGATTTGGAAAATCTTTAGTTTTTTCATCATATCGAAAATAGATCTGACACGAGGTTTAGAGGAAAAAGAATGTGACAGCTTCTCAAGGAATGTTTTTTAATTAAAGTTTTATTTAATGAAGGATCATTAAATAGCACACCATTTTTGTTTTTAAAGAATGAATGGTCTGAAAATCAATTAATGTGACTGCGGATGGACACATCATTGCAGATGGATCCTTTGCTATAGCGGATAACTACAGTGGAAGAAACTGAGAAGAGCACTAGTAAAAAAAGTTAGTAATAACAAACAAGAAAGACCCGTGAAAGATAAATATAATATATGGTTGCGGTACATAGACTGTGGTACATAGGATATACCAGGACCAATTATTATGAATAACTTTCAGTTAGGACCGCAATGGAGACCAAGGATGGTCTATAGTAGCTATCAATTCAGGAAGAATTGATGGTCCGGATTCATCATTCCTAAAATTTGTAAGAACGCATTGAGTTTGGTAGAGTCAAGTATCTTCGTAAATACATCAGCAATGTCTTCATGAGTAGGGACAAAGATGAGTTCAATGTTACCTTTCAAAATGTGGTCTTTGATGAAGTGATGCCGTAGTTCAATATGTTTCGTCTTGGAGTACTAAATAGGATTATGAGAAATCGCTATGGAACTTTCAGAGTCACAGTATATTGGTATCCGCAACATTCTGTAACCGTAGTCAAACATTTGTGTCTTCATCCATAGAACTTGAGAACAACTGTTGGATGCGGCCACAAATTTAGATTTTGCGGTATACAATGAAACACAACTTTGTTTTCTTGTGGACCAACTGACGAGTCTTTCTCCCGGAAATTGACATCCACCTGAGGTACTTTTTCGATCAAGTTTGCATCCGGCAAGATCCGTATCTATAAATGCTTGAAGACTGAAATCATTGCCTGCGGGGTACCATAGACCAAGAGATTTGCTTCCTTTCAGGTACCGGAGAATTTATTTGGCTGCGGTCATATGTGATACTTTTGGGTCAGTCTGATACCTTGCACATACACCAGTTGCAAAGACAATGTATGGTCGGCTTGCGGTGAGGTACATTAGAGAGCCAATGATACCTCTATAAGTCTTGTGGTCCACAGATTTGGCAGAGGGATCAACAAAGATCTTATAACTGAAGGCCATGGGGACCATAGCCGAGGAACAAATGTCCATAGAATATTTCTTCAATAGTTCAGTGGTGTATTTCTCTTGATGAATGAATATACCCTATTGAATTTGTTTGACCTGAAGAACTAGAAAGAAATTAATCTCTCTATTCATGCTCATTTGGAATTTATTGGTCATGAGCTTAGCAAATTCATCCACCATTCCTTGATCAGATGATCCAAAGATGATATCATCCACGTATATTTGTACAAGCATTAGGTGGTCACCATTTGCTTTTCTAAATAAAGTGGGATCAATCACACCTCTTTTGTAACCTGAAGAGACCAGAAATTCAGAAAGAGTCTCATACCAAGCTCTTGGGGCTTGCTTCAGACCGTAGACTGCCTTTTCAAGCTTGTAGCAGTGGTCAGGGAATTCAATACTTTCAAAGCCGGGAGGTTGCTGAAGATAAACCTCTTCATTTAATTCCCCATTGAGAAAAACACTCTTAACGTCCATTTGGTGTACCTTGATGTATTTGTGGGCTGCATATGCTAAGAAGATTCGGATGGCTTCCATTCGTACCACCGAAGCATACGTTTCATCATAGTCAACACCTTCAAGTTGACTGTACCCCTTTGCAACCAGTCTTGCCTTCTTCCTGATAACCGCACTAGATTCATCTAACTTCTTCTTGAACACCCATCTTGTACCAAAAATAGTGTGGCCTTGCGGTATGGGAACAAGTTGTCACACCTTGTTCCTTTTGAATTCTTCCAGTTCTTCTTGCATTGCAAAAATCCAAACATATTCCAATAATGCTTCTTTGATCGATTGTGCCTCAACTGAGGACATAATTGTTGCGTAGTGACAATGATCAGAAAAGTCCATGGTAGATCGAGTCATGGTACCTGCGGATGGGTTGCCAATGATTTGACCTCGTGGGTGGCCCTTCGTCCATATGTGTACAGGGTGTTATAGATGATCAGCAGCTGCGGTTGAGGGAATGTCTTCAATATCAAAAGTTTCTGCGGATGGAGATGGTAGTTCCCACTGGATTTGAGAACATCCTGCTGAATCATATTGGCTTGTTGGAACGAGAATGGAATTTTCTTGAGCCATTCAGAGAGGTTGCCCCTAGACTGCGAATGCCAGACTGATAATCCTCGTATCGGTTCTAGTGTCAATGTTCTCCATGATTTCATCATCCGAATCCGAAGATATGTTTGATGGTAATGATTTTCTACGGATAGGAACTAGAACATCATCAAGTACTGGAACCTTGATGGTTGTTGCTTGATCCGGAGTAGAGCTTTCCCCTTCAACCGGAGAGGTGAAAGTATTGAGAGAGGCTACTTCGGACAGAGATGGACCAGAAACACCGGCATGTTGTTGTTGAGTGGCTGGTGACACAAGAACTTCATATAGTTTTGCCGTTTCAACAGGTTCGAAAAGGTCTTCATAATTGAATTTAACTAGATTTAAAGGACCTGAAGAAGCAAGAATATCACTTTCCATGATTGTAGTAGTTTTAGTGGACGGAGGAGCGTTGCAGATGTGACAATCATCAAAATTCAGATCGAAGCTTTCAATGATTAGCCATGTACTTCTGATGAGAACTCGATAAGCAACCTTGTTCGTGGAATAGCCAAGAAAGAAGCCTTCATCAGACTTCGGTGCAAATTTGTTAAGCTGATCTTTGTTGTTGATCATAAAACATCTACACCTAATGATATGAAAGAAGCGAACATTTGGTTTGCTGGTTAGGCCCTCATACGGTGTTTTATTGAGGCGTTTGCACAAAATGCTTCGGTTTTTTACAATACATGCGATTACCACGGCTTCAGCCTAGAAGTAGAGAGGAAGGCATACAAATTTGAGCATAGATCTGGCTACTTCGACTAGTGTGCGGTTCCTTCATTCTACTACTCTATTTTGTGTGGTTTATAAGGAGCTGAAAAGTTGTGAGTGATACCTTTAGACACCAAGAAGCTGTTGACAGGATGATTAGTGAACTCGGTTCCATTATCACTGTGGATACGTCTTACTGGCAGCTTGATCTGAAGTTCTATTTCTTTGATGAAGTTGATGAGAATATGCGGTGTTTCGGATTTGATTCTGAGGATGAAGACCCACGTAAAGCATGTGAAGTCGTTTACTATAACCAGTATGTACTTTTTGTGATGGAGACTTGCTACGGTTGATGGACCCCAGAGATCAACATGCAGGAGCTCAAGTGGTTAAGAAGTTGAAGAGTCAATCACCATGGGATGACTTGCTTTGGATTGCTTACCACATTCACATGCAGGACGGATAGTGTCATTGCTGAACTTGAGAATAGCAAGTCCTCTGACCAGCTCTCCAGTGACCAAAGTGTTGATGTATTTGAAGTAGAGATGAGCAAGCTTGCGGTGCCATAGCCAGCTGACTTCGGATACAGCTTTCGAAAGGAAACACAACTGAGGTTTGCCAATGATCAGAGAGACATCCAGAGGATACATGGTACCTTTGTATCGTGACTTGATCAAATAGGTGCTCCTATCACTTGTCATTACATAACAGAATTGATCATCAAATTCAACTCGATGGCCTGCCTTAGATAGTTGGCCAACGCTGATGAGATTGTGTTTAAGGCATTCTACATAAGCATCCTTTTGAATTGATAAGTTCCCCGTAATAAGTACACCGCAACCTGGGATGATTCCATTCGCATTGTTGCCGAACGTAACATTTCCACCATTGCAAATTGGCCTGAAATCCCGAAGGTAATCTAAACTTCCAGTCATGTCCAAGGAGCAGGCACTGTCAATTATCCATTCATCTTCTTCCTCCTCCTTGCACAAAGCCTTAGAATTACACGGTTAGTTTAGGCATCCAAACTAGTTTGGAGCCTAGAACAACAGATGAGTTTTTGAGTGATGCATGGACCGAGGTTGCAGGGACTGGTTTCGTGTCGACTTTTAAACCTAGTCCTGGGTGTTTATGTGGTTTTGGAGTGTTGTGTGTTTTTGCAAAGTTATGAGGTTTCTGAGTCTGGCAACTACACTGACATTCAGAGGTTGATATTTTATCTTTTTTTCTCACACCACGTTTGGTCAGCGCTCTAAAGGATGAGTTGTTTGGTTTTTGACTAGTCCGAGGTTGAAAAGATATGACATGAGTGTTGTTCATTTTCTGAAAAAGTTTATTTTGAAAAAGGTTTAGCACATGTAGATCTTTTTGTCCTTTTTGTTGGATTTGGTAGAATACCCTTCCACTTGTTAAAATTTTGATGTGACTTTAAAAGTGTTGGAGTGGGTAAAATACCTTTCCATTTTGGATCATCTGAGGAATAGATTTGAAAAACACTGTTTCGAAAAGACTTTACACACTTTTGAGTTGTGTCAGATGAATTAGGAATGACTGTTGAAAGTGTCCATTCCTTTTTGGATGTTTTCTTGATGGTAGGGTTTTTTGAAAAATAGTGAGAGAAAACAAATTTTTCTTAACTTTTGGATTTTTGAAATCGGACGTGCTTTTTGTTTTTTGAAAACATTTGTCTATTTATGCCTCGGGAGCAAATATACTCTTTGAAAGCCGTTTTAGCTAAGGTTTTTGCTGAACTACAGTCTCTGTGATTCAACTGCGGTTTCTTAGAACCCTTTGAAATTTTTTGAAAACATGGGCTTGAGTCATCAGAACTTGAAGATTCAGGGATTTGAGAACGTTGACCCACTTTAAAGTTTTCTATGGGTAATTCATGATGAATCATTTGAAGAGTGGCAAAACTTTTGTTTGAAGACTGCGGTAGGGATGAATTTACTACCACAGAGTAAGTCTTTGTTAGGACTTCAGTGGGACTTTTGTGGGAATTTTGACTATAGTGAGGGACACTGTGGTCTTAGGACAAAGATGGAAAGTCTTTCGAGACTTCAGTGTCCTCAATAACAATTTCTTCATCAACTATGGATGAGTTTTGAAAATTTGGGAGAGTAGTGCCACAGATAGGAATTTGATCACCTGTATGACCCGAAACCTCAAGC
Source organism: Lactuca serriola (assembly GCF_051521515.1). NCBI lineage: Eukaryota > Viridiplantae > Streptophyta > Magnoliopsida > Asterales > Asteraceae > Lactuca > Lactuca serriola. The sequence goes on along the minus strand of NC_136410.1, from coordinate 293,279,693 downwards.
ACAATTTCCTCAATGACATAATTGTTACTTAGATTATGCAGTCTACCAAAGTGAGTTTTGATATCTTCGGGAAAGGTCTTGTCATTGACTGGGAAATGAAATTCTCAGTCTGGAGGGACATACAGTCTGTCTTTGTTGAACCGGGGTGAGGAATCCATTGCGGTAGGATATCCATTTGACCAACCCCAATTGTATGTATTGTCCACGGTTCCATTATTTACCAAATTTTCAATAGCTTCACTTTCATTGAACAATTTTTTGATTAAAAGATTTAAGTGTACAATTTCACTCTAAGCTAAATCTCTCTGGTTAAAATCTATCTCTAATTGGGTTTCACTAAACATTGTTGCATCTTTTTCTAACTCTAATTCTCTTTCCAACATAGCCATTTTGATTGTTTTGTTATCCAGTCGTCCTCTCACATGGAACATCTCCTAGGACACAATGTTCTTCTCATCTAAGGCTTTGTTATAGTCTGTAAGGACAGCAACACATGTGTCATTAAGATTATCTATGTAAGGTTGACAATCATGCATGCTATAGTTTCGAGTTTGGATCATGAGTTTTACCTGTTCGATGATGCTTGGAGTTCCATCATTTGCCATGTAACAGTAGTTTTTTTCTAGCTTTGTAGACCCAGCATCAGCAGTAGTCGCCAACATGCATATCTTCCCTTTTCCATTGACACTACTAATGTCTTCATCTTCATCTCCAGATGACCAAACTTGATGGTCTCTCTTGACATGACCTGTGTATGCCCTTTCTTTCTCCTTTTCTTCAAACTCTTTAGCCATTCTAAGGTAGAATTCTCTATCTTTAACTTCATTGGCCATACAATCTCTTGCAAAGTGATTCCCTTTGTTGCATTGTGGCAAACTACAACATCAGTCCTGTCTTCTGAGGGAGTATCGGAGTCAGTGGTTTGAGTAGACTGCGGTGCTTCCTTTGGTTGAGTATTTTGAGATTGCGGTGGTGGATGAGATCTTTTAGGATAATGAGAGTGATTGTTTTGTGGGTTGAAGTTACGATTGATGGGTGGTTTTTTGAATTGTTGGTTTTTGCAAAAAGAGTGAGGTGGTAGTCGGTTGAATTGTTTGCTAACGAGAGCAATTGCCTTTTGAAGGAGTCTTCTAAACTTTCGCCAGTATGAGCTTTGAAGTTGTTAAAATCATTGAGTGCAATTGTACGCTTATTTTCTTGTGCTTGTTCTAAGCCTTCATACAGATTCTTGAGGATATCCAAGATCTCTTTTGCTGATTTGAAATTTATGAAATATCCAAGTTGTCAGGGGCAACTCCTCAGGAGATTTAATAAAAAGCAACAACATCATTTTTCATTTTATCGAGATCATCCTTGGTGGGACGGTTCATAGCTGGTTGACCTCCTCCTAGTCTTGTTGTGGCTCCGTCAGTTTGGACTGGTGTAACGACAGGGACATGTGGTCCTTCTTCGGATCACCATACATCTCTACCAAGTCTCCTTAAATATCTTTCCATTCTTTGTGACCAGTGATGGAACTGGTGGGGTTATGGTGTTATGTCAATGGATTGAAAAGACGGAAGCGGTCTTTGAAATCTATGCTTGCCCAGAGGGCAACAAGGTCAAGTTTGCAACTTGTACCTTCTCTGACAGATGACTAACATGGTGGAATGGCCATGTTAAGTCTCTGACTATAGTGGTGGCAAATTCCATCAGCTGGGAACACTTGAAGGTCATGCTGATAAGTGAGTACTGTCCTCGAGGTGAAATACAAAAACTCGAACAGGAACTCTGGGGTCTAGAAATGGTTGGTTCAGACATATCAACCTATACAAATAGGTTCTGTGATCTGGCAATCCTATGCCCTGATATGGTTGCTCTCGAAAGCAAGAAGATATAGAGATATATTTGGGGACTGTCGCCCTAGGTCCAGTCAAGTGTGTTAGCTTCCAAGCCAACCACTTTTGATAGTGCCAAGGAGCTGGCACAGTCTCTAATAGACCAAGGGAAACACCGGAACCCAACAATCCCTACACCCCACCATAAACGGACAACAACAACAAGAAGGGGTGGAACAAGAGGAAAAGAGGGGCTTCGCAAGAATCCTCCAAGAGACAACAACTTGTGGCAATCAATGCTGCCACGGTAACTCCCGTTGTCCCTGCGAACCCCTTACCAGCAAGAACTTATGCTAGAACTCTCCCGAAGTGCAACAAATGCAACTTCCACCACCATGGACCTTGCAAGGACATGCAGTGCTCTAACTGTAATAGGAAGGGCCATACAGCCGGTTTCTGCAAGGTTCCAGCAGCGCAGACCGCCCAAGTTCCTAACGCCGGTGTGTGGCAAGCTTGCTACAGTTGTGGCGATGTGGGCCACTACAAGAGGAACAGCCGTAAGGCGGGGATAGCTGGAGGAGTAGAAAGAGTTATGGCCATGGGCCACGAGGAAGAGGTAGCTGATCCTACGATAGTTACGGGTACGTTTCTCCTCGATAACTCATATGCTTGAATACTTTTCGATAGTGGAGCAGAGAAAAGTTTCGTAAGTCATAAATCTGCACACGTGCTTAAACAAAAACCATGTGCATTAGATAATTCATTCATGGTAGAAATGGCTAACGGGAAAACGAAGAGTATTAACTGCATATACGTAGGTTGTACTTTAACTTTAGATGGCCATACTTTCAAGATAGACCTCATGTTGGACCGTATTAAATTTTTCAACTTTATCATCGACATGGATTGGTTGAGTCTTCTTCGCGCTGACATCATGTGCTTTGAAAAAGCAGTTCATCTTAACCTTCCTAACAACGAAACCTTAGTTATCTATGGCGACAAACCTAGTACGAGCCTTTGCATCATTTCGTGCATCCAAGTTCAGAAGTGCTTACGAAAGGAATATCATGCATTCCTTGCACACGTCGTCGATACTGTTGGATTAGTGTCTAAGTCCATAACTATTTTGGTATGTACTTGACCCGATTATGAGCATGGTCCTTTTGGGTTGCCTTCACCATAGCAATATGTAGGATGATTTAAGGAGAGAAAGGTTTAAATATGATTTATTAATATATTATGAGAATAATATATTAAAGGAGAAATCATATTGTTTAATTAATATTAGTCAAGAATTAATTGATAATTAATTTTGTGGCTAAAAGAGATTAATTAAATTTGGGGGACTGGACTGCAATTATTGGATAATTGAGTTATTGGGCTAAGGAATACTAAAGGAATAAGGGGTGAACGAAATTATAATGGAAGCCCATCATATTTTCGTCCATAGCCTTATCCAGAAGGTTCCATGGGATGCTTAGAGTTTAAGCTGTCCATTAGGGTTTTGACTGAAACCCTAGCAGCCCACACAAGTATATAAAGGACCCCTTAGGCTCCAAAAACGTGGACAACTAATTCTCTAGGGTTTCTAGTCGTTTTTTGGGCAGCCTCCTTTCTTCTCCTCTTCATCCAATTTGCATAAGGTGTTTGTGACTCCATTAGAGGTGCAACATTTGAGGCACTAAGCTTTTGAAGCCAATTCAAGCAAGGAATTGATTGTTATTGCTATATAACAATCAAAGGTAATTCTATAAACCCTAATTCAGTTCATAATATGTTAGATCTAAGTTTATTAGTCTTGGATTCAAAGCATGTACAATAGAGAAACCTAGATCCAAGCATTAGGGTTTGTATGAGCACATAGGATTGTTCTTATGCTTAAAACCCATCAGTGGTATCAGAGCCTTGATTGGTTTCAATTGTATGTGATGCTTTACTGCTTTATTTGATGAAAAACGAATTTTTTGGCCTCTGCCCGACCTGACTCGGCGAGTCAGTGGATGAACTCGGCGAGTCCAGTCCCTAACTCGGTGAGTCCAGGGGTCAGACAGAGGGATTTTCGGGTTTTGGCTGCTGTTTTGACTTGACTTTGATGCCTAATTCATTTTTTGAAGTTAAAATCCGATTTTTATCTTAAATTAGTGATTATCCTTGCCAAAACAGTAGATAATTTCAAATCTTTTAAATATTGGTTGTTTATATGATAAATATGGATTATTTCAAATTATTTGGTAATTATCTAGTGACTAAAATAAGATTAGGTCAAATATAGATAATTTTGAAATTAATTGTTTAATTTGAATTATTTTTTATTTGATCCCTAATGTTTTGAAATGTTTCAAAACTTGCCATCAAGTTTTTGGAATTTAATAGTTAATTAAAAGTTTAATTTTGAAATGTTAAATTCTGAAACCCTAGTAATTTGAAAAAGTTCAAATCACACCCTTATGTTTTATTAATTAATTTAAGTGTATAATTAAAAGTGATTTAATAAACCCATAAAGTTTTGGTTTACATATAACTAAATTAAAAGTATAATTTACTAAGTTAAACCACCTAGTATTTTAAAAGTGTAAAATACACCATATACTATATATAACATTAAAAGTCTAATATTATATATATATATATATGAGTAAACAGTCAGTCTTACCGTTAGTAGGCCTCATTCACGAAGCTGGTCTATAAGGGGTGTTTAAGGAAATTGCCTATAAAATGGCGTTTGAATGGGTATCCACTCTTACCCACCGCACTCTTGACTAGTGGAGGGTCGTTAGCCGAACGGGTAGGATAGGACAAAAACCTTCCATTATAAGTATAATGAAATACAAAGTAACTAAATGCTTTTACAAATTCCCAAATCATAGTTACTTTAGGAAAAATGTGAAATTATATGCTAACCCATGGAATTACACTTCGTACCCTTGTCAAACGTTAGTGGAGCGTGTGTGGTTAACCGGCACACTAATTTGGGGATGACATTGGTGGCGAAGGGTGGCTCGATGCTTATCATAGATCAATGGAGCGTGTGTGGCTAACCGGCACATTGATTAGGTGATAGTAGCATTGGGCGCACCACGTGATTCGTATGGTTATTCACACCTTGTTTGTGATCCTCGGCATCCCAGTCACAAATAGTAGGGCATAATCGAGATTAAACATGCCATTGAAAAGTTCAATGAATCTCAAAAGATCTAGGAGTTTCAATTCATTTAAAACTTAAACTTCCTTTCATTTTTCATGGTGGAAATTGGTAAATCGTCATTTACCTACCTTCAAATATTTTGCAACTAGATTACGGCATCCCTTTTCTAGGTTGTAGAATATTGTGTTGGATCCTAGCCTTAATAACTCATTTGGGTGTTTTATTAAGGACTCAATCAACTTAACTTGAATTTTCTCCCGTTTTGTAGATGTCTAACTCTAACCGTGGTATTCCCGAATCCCAAGGAAAAAGTGTTCCAAATGAAAGTGAAAGCTTGAGTCAAAGTGAAGGATTACTGTGGACCAGCTTGATTTCACTTCCTCCTCTTCCTCCCATTGTTCTCCCTAGCCCTAATGATCGAAGACTTGAAAGGTTCAAGATCACCGAATCCCTGTTGGAAATGGAATGTCAAGATGGCAAACCCGTGTGTGCTCACATCCTAGGGATGAAATCACACATTGATAGGTTGATTATGTTGGGTGCGTCTATCTCAAATAAGTTGGCTGTGGACTAGGTTCTTCAGTCACTCCCTGAATCATATGATAAGTTCATTAGAGAGTACCATATGATGAAAGTTGACGCAACCCTCATTGACTTGACTTATATGCTTATTGCTGCCGAATCAGAAATGATTTGGCGAAGTAATGGAGCATATTTGTCTGATAACTCAACCAACCATGCTTCCATGGACACCACCTGTTCCTGCTACCAAGGAAAGGGACAATGGATACGAAGCTACCCAAAGGACCTGAAGAATCTAAGAGATAGGAGAGTCAATAAGTATGGCTCTACTTCAGGTATAAAATCCACTATCCAACTCCATTTAAATTCCTATTCTTTATTCATAATGTGATAAGATTACATTTGCATGTTTTGCAGGTTTAGAGAAAAGAGAGGAAGTTTGATGGAAGAGCAAGATGAGTCTGATCACAAAGAAATGGATTTCGATCGCATGAATTCGAAGATCAGATTTTGAGGTTAGGAAGTTATGATAGATTTGTTAGGAGTATATGATTACATAGTTTTTCATTTGAATTTTGCATTGTAAGGACATGCATGTTTTCCGCTGTTTTTTTATGAATAAAATAAATTTTGGTTTTTATCTTATTTGTTTATCCTTGCAATGAAATATATGAAAAATTGATGCTTGTGTGCTTCTATTATTAGCAAAATGGATTTGATTCTTAATTATGTTATTTGTGGAAATGTCAAAAGTTTACCAAATAGGGAGAGTTTCTCATCGCCCAAGTTTCAATTGGACAGAAACTTGGAATCATGCAATGTGTATTGTATGATGAATGAAAAACTTTTACATTTGGGAAACTTAGACTAATTCTTTGGCAAAGTGTCTATTGAAGGACAAGGAGATCAAGTACACAAGGTTGATCAAGTCCACCACAAGAGTGACAAAGACATTCATCATGATTTACTAAGGTTTAGTAAATATGGTTATACTTATAAGATTAAGTGTAATTCTGAGTTGATTGAAAAAGTTTCAATGAATAGTAGAACGAATAAAGCAGAATCAAGTAGGCTGAAAGATAAAAGTTTCTCTATTCTAAGAAAAAGGGAGAGTACCTTTTATTGTGTTTTATGTTAAGTCTTTATGATTGAGAACCATGTCTCAATATATCCTCTAAGTGAGTCTTAGTGCAATTGCATGTCTAAGAAGAGGAATCGAGTATTGTAGAAATGGTTAAATCAATAAGTCAATCATACTTCGTTCCAATATCAAGTCTTAGAGTCAAGATTGTGAAAAAAGTAGGTTTATAACACTCATCAAATGTGGAACTTGAAAAAATTTTCTTATTCTTTCACATTTGAAATTGGTAAGTTGTGCTGTCTTGGATAAGACAAAGACCAACTAGGACCAATTATGTGAAGTGTTTTGTCTTGATAAGAACTACACTAACTCTTGAATATTTTCTTTGTCAAGAAATGTTTCTTGACAAGAGAATCTTATATGTCAAAGAGTCAGTGGGAGTCTTAATGGTCTTGAAAGGTTTCACGAACAAATCAAGAATAAACCTTATCGATCATCACTAGCACACGAATTGAGGTTTACAACCTATCGTGCTGAATTTATTTTGTTTTCTGTGCCGTTCCAATTAAGTTAATTGTGTATGTGAGTTCTATGAGTTCTCATCTGAATGCATACTAGAGCCTTAGTCGATGGAGAGTACATTGATATGTAAGGACATGTTACTAAACTACTTGGAAGAAATGGTGGGCACTCGTGTTACCATAGGGCAAGAAATCGAGATTAAGAAAGTTCAGTCCATATGATTTTGGATTTGTCGCAGACCTTGGTTTTGGCAAATTCACATGGATAGGAACTCATACACCATAAAATCTAAGTGTCATAAGATTCCCTCTTTCATGAAACTGACTGTGAGAAAATGGTTTCACTAAGAGATATTTTAAGAAGATAGCGATTGTGAAAATTGTATTCTCAAAATTCGATTATAGTTATGGCATCCCTTTCCAAAGTTCGAATTATGAGATTTGGCAATTTAGTTTGAACATTTGGAACTTTGTAACATAAGTTCTAAATTGTTTAAACACACATATGAGCTATCTAAGGCAAAGGTGTATAAGTTTAAGAAGCCTAGATAAAGGCTTATCGAAGCATTTGGTATTAGAAATATGAATTTTAGAAATTCAATAAACATTGTTTTCTAGAAGTTCATTTGTTTCCTGAATACATGTCAAAGCTAGTGGGAGCATAAGTGTTATGCTTATATGATAATAATCATCATGATAGTGGTAGCATAAGTGTTATGCTTGTATGATTTTTATGGCGAGTATTGCAAGTTAGCAATATTAATTATAGAAAAACAAAGATTCAATTTGCAAAGTTGCATGGGTTGAAAAGTTGTTTTAATATAATTAAGGGAGAGAATATTATACTTCGTTTCAAAATCTAAAGCTTAGATTGAGAAACTTTAATATTTTTTCAGTCAAAGGATACATTGTGTGTTCTTAAAATTCGATTATGATTACGACATCCCTCTTCATAGTTCGAATTGTGAGAACATGACACATAAAATATTATGGAAAAAGATTGGTAAAGTATCATATCTTTATGTAAGACATTATGCATCGTGTCCCATATCGACATTATTATGAATAGATAAGATTCTATTATGAATAGATAAGATTGGTCGCTTGTGAGTAGTTGGAAGTATGGTATTGGATGGACCATATCGACATTATTATGAATAGATAAGATTCTATTAAGAATGAGTTGTCATATGGCAAATGTGGAAATGTTTCCATATTGGGAGTTGGATATTAAGAATCTATGTCTAGATTAGAAACTTTTATGCAAGAAGGATGTTCAAAGGAATGTACTTTGAATGTGAGACTTCACGTCTATAGAATTGTCTTGTAACAATTTTTAAGTACTTTGTAATCTCATTAGCCAAGTCTTGGTGACTATTGTGCTATGACTTTACGAAAGGATAGTTGCGTAAACGTTGGAATCTAGCATATTCTAGTAGTGGAAGAACCTTGTGTTCTTACACTAATAAGGGGATTGAGGAATTGTGAAATGAGAATCATTGGAAAAGTTTTCAATTGTTCTATTTCACAAAGCATGGACCATAGGAAACAAAGTGTGCATGCTTAGAGCATGGGACAGTTGTCGTTGTAATCCAAGTAATAAGTTGATTATCCGAAACATTAAATGATAAATAATAAGTAATCAATATGGTGGATAAATATAAGTGTTTTATTTACTCTCACAAGTTTGGGGCCATAAAGGATTAAGTATTATTGTTATGTTTCAGTTTGCATGTTTTGACTTCCAGAATAACTAGGTTATTCAAACATCCATAGTCGGTCATACGTTAGGAGTAGGTATGAATAAAGACTGTCATGAATCTGTCTGTAGATTGTCTGAAGTGTTTAGACATGGCACAAGGTTGCTGCAGAGTTCATGAGTGTTTTGATAAGATTAGAGTATTGGATTAAACCCACGCTCACTTGGATCACTTCATGGATTTATCACGAGTGATTAGTGAGACGATAATATTGTATATTCTTGAAACAGAGACGTGTGAGTTGTTATTTGTTGGTCGGTTACACGTTGATAATAAGTAAACGCACCAGTAGGATAAAAGCGATATCTGTGGGCCTCTCGATGATTTAATGATGACACCTAAGCGTTTGGCCAAGCCGGGACTAAGTTGATGTGTTCAATTGTAGTCTCTTGTCAGTCGTCATAAATCGGAAGTCGGGAAACAGTATAGAGAGAATGATTGAAATTCATGTCTTATGTCTATACGATATCTTGAGAATGGAGGAATATATAATCCCTTATCTAGAGGACACGCTATCTGATAAGATCGGAGTTGACAGCGGCTTTTGAAAGCTACGATTACTGATCAGGTTCTGAAGTCATACGGAAAATAGTTATTAGACTTATCCAAGTAGGAGACTGTTGGATTAGTGTCTAAGTCCATAACTATTTTGGTATGTGCTTGACCCGATTATGAGCATGGTCCTTTTGGGTTGCCTTCACCATAGCAATATGTAGGATGATTTAAGGAGAGAAAGGTTTAAATATGATTTATTAATATATTATGAGAATAATATATTAAAGGAGAAATCATATTGTTTAATTAATATTAGTCAAGAATTAATTGATAATTAATTTTGTGGCTAAAAGAGATTAATTAAATTTGGGGGACTGGACTGCAATTATTGGATAATTGAGTTATTGGGCTAAGGAATACTAAAGGAATAAGGGGTGAACGAAATTATGATGGAAGCCCATCATATTTTCATCCATAGCCTTATCCAGAAGGTTCCATGGGCTGCTTAAAGTTTAAGCTGTCCATTAGGGTTTTGACTGAAACCCTAGCAGCCCACACAAGTATATAAAGGACCCCTTAGGCTCCAAAAACGTGGACAACTAATTCTCTAGGGTTTCTAGTCATTTTTTGGGCAGCCTCCTTTCTTCTCCTCTTCATCCAAGTTGCATAAGGTGTTTGTGACTCCATTAGAGGTGCAACATTTGAGGCACTAAGCTTTTGAAGCCAATTCAAGCAAGGAATTGATTGTTATTGCTATATAACAATCAAAGGTAATTCTATAAACCCTAATTCAGTTCATAATATGTTAGATCTAAGTTTATTAGTCTTGGATTCAAAGCATGTACACTAGAGAAACCTAGATCCAAGCATTAGGGTTTGTATGAGCACATAGGATTGTTCTTATGCTTAAAACCCATCAGTTACGAGTCAAGAAATGAAAGACATTCAGAACATCCCAGAAGTACGTGAATTTCCCGACATATTTCCAGAAGAACTCCCAGGGTTACCACCACAACGCCAAGTCGAGTTCAGAATCGACTTAGTGCTAGGAGCCACTCCCGTAGCCAAATCTCATTATCGCCTGGCACCCACCGAGATGCAGGAACTTTCCAGTCAGCTTAACGAACTTCTTAAGAAGGGATTCATTAGAGCAAGCTTCTCACCATGGGGAGCACCAGTCTTGTTTGTCAAGAAGAAAGATGGATTGTTTCGCATGTGCATCGACTATAGGGAACTCAACAAGCTTACCATTAAAAATCGTTATCCTTTAGCCCGCATTGACGATTTATTTGATCAACTTCAAGGAGCCAACTACTTCTCGAAGATAGATCTACGATCCGGATATCACCAACTACGAGTGCTAGAGGAAGATGTTCCCAAGACAACCTTCCGAACTCGTTATGGACACTACGAGTTTGTAGTGATGCCGTTCGGATTAACTAACGTGCCCGCAGTATTCATGGGTCTGATGAATAGGGTGTGTCATCCTTACTTGGATCAGTTCATCATTGTGATCATTGATGACATACTCATCTACTCTCGAAGTAAGGAGGAACATAGTCAACATCTCCATAGAGTCTTAGAAACATTGTGAGCAGAGAAGCTCTATGTGAAGTTCTCCAAGTGCGAATTTTGGATTCGACGATTCGAAATCTTCGGCCATGTTGTTAGCGAATACGGAATACATGTGGACCCTTCCAAAATCAAGGCCATTGAGAACTGGTCAGCGACGAAGACACCTACAAAAATTCGTCAATTTCTAGGTCTCACTGGCTACTATCACAGGTTCATTCAGAACTTCTCCCGCATAGCGAAACCTCTTACAACCCTGACCCAGAAAGGCGTGGCCTTTGACTGGGAAGAGAAACATGAAAGAGCGTCCAAAACACTCAAGCGAACCTTGTGCACTGCACCAATACTATCCCTCCCGGAAGGGATAGAAGACTTCGTTGTCTATTGCAATCCATCAAATCAAGGACTCGGATGTATTCTGATGCAACAAGGTAAAGTTATAGCCTATGCCTCGAAACACATGAGGTTAACTACCCAACCCACAATCTTGAACTAGGAGCAGTTGTGTTTGCTCTGAAGATCTGGAGACACTACCTGTATTGTACAAAAAGCACGATCTTTATAGACCATAAGAGTCTACAACACATTTTCGACCAGAAGGAGCTCAACATGACACAACGACGGTGGGTCGAGCTACTTAGTGATTACGAGTGTGAAATTCGTTATCATCCGGGTAAAGCCAATGTAGTAGCTGACGCCCTACATGCAAATTAAGGAGGCTCAGCTCGACGCTTTGAAACCTGAAAATGTGGCAGGTGAATCCCTGTGAGGGATGGATAAGAACTTGGAAGTGAAGGGTGGCGGAGCCTTATACTTCATGGATCGGATCTGGACGCCGAAACACGGTGGCTTCAGAGACTTGGTCATGACCGAAGCTAACAAAACTCATTATTCCGTCCACCTAGGTTCAGATAAGATGTATCTGGATCTTAAAAAGTTATATTGGTGGCCTAACATGAAAGCAGATATTGCTACCTTCGTAAGTAAATGCCTTACTTGCGTGAAGGTAAAGGTCGAATACCAGAAACCCTCCAGTCTTCTATAGCAACCGGAGATACCAAAATGGAAGTAGGAGCGGATCACTATGGACTTCATAACCAAGTTGCCCAAGACAACGGGTGGTCTTGATACCATATGGGTCATCGTCGACAGATTGACCAAGTCTGCACACTTCCTACCCATCAAAGAAACCGACAAAATGGAGAAACTTACGAGAACCTACATTAGGGAGATTGTACAACTGCATGGTGTTCCCATATTCATTATATTAGATAGAGATAGTAGATTCACTTCTAGGTTTTGGCAGTCGCTACAAAATTCCCTAGGGACTAGGCTGGACATGAGTACAGCCTATCCACAGACCGACGGACAAAGTGAGAGAACTATCCAAACATTAGGAGATATGTTGAGAGCCTGTGTAATTGACTTTGGGAAAGCTTGGGATACTCATTTACCCCTTGTCGAATTTCCTACAACAACAGTTATCACATGAGCATAAAGGCAGCTCTATTCGAGGCCCTCTATGGCCGAAAGTGCAGATCCCCTCTGTGCAGGGCTGAGGTGGGTGATACCCAGTTAGCTAAGGGAAGAGTTCCCGAAAGCACTCTCATGGTTCTGGAGATCACTCGGGAAAAGACAGAGAAGATCGTTCAAATTCGTGAATGATTGAAAGCCTCTAGAGACCGGCAGAAAAGTTACGCTGACAAGAGGAGGAAACCATTGGAATTCCTGGTGGGCGACCGTGTTCTACTGAAGGCCTCGCCCTGGAAGGGCTTGATACCCTTCGGAAAGAGTGGGAAGCTAAATCCAAGATTCATAGGGCCTTTCGAGATTCTTGCCCGAATCAGCCCCGTAGCTTACAAACTCAATCTACCACGCGAACTCAGTAACATACATTCTACCTTCCACGTCTCGAACTTGAAAAAGTGTCTGTCCGACGAGACTCATGTTATTCCACTCGACGAGATCGAGATCAACGAGAGCCTCAACTTCGTGGAGGAACTTGTAGAGATCATGGACCGAGAGGTCAAGCAAACGAAGCAGAGCCGTATCTCGATAGTGAAGGTTCGCTGGAATGTCAAACAAGGACCTGAATTCACTTGGGAACGAGAGGATCAGATGAAACTGAAATATCCTCATCTTTTTGCATAGTTATTTGTAACTTCTTATTTGCTTAAATTCTAATTTCGAGACGAAATTCCTTCTAACAGGGGGATGATGTGACAACCCGAAATTTCCATCCTGTACAAATAATATCAAGTCAATATAAGTTAGAACAGTTGAAGTAAATTTTCAGACTTTTTAGTATAAGTTTGAGTATTTTAGGATTTACTCTCAAAGAGATATCAGGAGAAAGGATGCACTAGGGTTTTGTGCAACTCTGTTATTTCAAAACTCTATCATATTAGAGTTCATTTCATGAATAAAATATTTTTTGCCAAAAATCCCAGGAGTATATATAGGATTCTGAGCCATATTTATTTAATAGTTGCATTTCCATCTAGAGAAAAAGCAGAATTCTATCTCCCAGATCTTCGGACTTTCATTCCAAAACGTAAGTGCATCCATCTAGTTGTATTATAGAGCTTAATATGTGTTTAATAACATAGAAATCATATCAAAACAACAAGATTTAAGAGTTTACCGCCCAAGAACATCTTGGACCGTAAACCCTTTTATAAGGGACAAATGAGTGCCTACTCCTTTCCTCTTGATGTGAAACTAGCTTAGACTCGTATCTTATTGTATATAGGACTAGAAAACACCGAAAAACACCAAGAGTAAGGTGTTTACGGCCCAAGAAGTTCTTGGACCGTGAACTCCAAACTCAAGGGAAAAAAGGTGCTTTAAACCCTCCTAAAGCCTTGGACAATAGCCTTGATTTACTCCTAGTTAATTTAGGGACTTTAAATCATCAAAAACCCATCCCAAGGAATGATTATGGCCATAATCTCTAAGGTTTTTGGTCCTTGGGTCGTGAACATCAAAGAAGGGTACCAAAGTGTGCCTAAAGGCCTTCATTAGCCTTAAATAACTGTCTAAAAACCTATCCTAGATGAGCATGGGACTTGAAGACATAAAAATACCCTTTCCATATGTGTTTACGGTAGTAAACCCAAAAGGAAATGGCCTTGGGTCCATAAACTCCTCAAAGGAGTGTATTTATTCACTAAACCCTTCCAAGGATTAATCCGTCAAGTAAAAATGCTTCTAGGGATCATGTAAAGCTTCAAAGCACAAAATAAACCTAAGCTTAGGAGCTTACAGCCGTAAACTCAAGGGTTTATGACCGTAAACTCCTTGTTGTTATGGCATTGAAGAGTAAACTCAAGAATGGGGTCCTTTAGAACCCTAAACCCACTAGCCTTGTCCTACAACAACTTAGATGCAATCCTTAGGGCTTATAACACTTATATAAAGTGTTTATCATGTTTTAGGATGTCTTAGCATTTTCAATTAGTAGTTTTAGACTAATTGGGTACATATATGTGTGATTATATGTTCATTAGGATCATAGTGTGTGTACAAGTCTTCACTTCTCACCTAACAATCCTACGCCTTCAGTTCATCCGTACCACTCACTGCAGGTGATTTCATACCCCTTAATCAATGTTTTAAATGAGTTTAAATGCTTTAATGGGGGCGGGGAATACATGTAGAAAACAACATGCTATAGAATCAATCACATGTGATTTATAACTGTGTTTTCATCCAACTGATTTCACATGCTTCAAAATGTGATGTATAAAATGGGTTTCTATCTTAAAAATACTTTGTTATGAAATGTGTTACTTTTGAAATGTTTATTAAAATGACATCAAGTCGTTGTTACTTATTGTTCAAAACTATTAAGTGTCTTACAAAACTATTTTCATCTTCATGAACAAAACTATATCTATACACTTATGTTCTTATATATGTATTGATATTATAGCTTTCATCCTTCATTCACTTTCCCACACTCTTGTGTAGCAAGGGTGTATAAACCTGCTTGGACAATCAATTACCTTCCAGTTAACTATTATAGGGATAGTTAGGAGATACAAAACATTATTCCTATTACACGGAATTACACTAGAGTCAGTTCATTCATGAGTCTATTCTATATATTACATGTTACATGAATACGTCTAAATCGATACGCTTACATGAATACATTTAAATATATACATTTATTTTTATACACTTACATGGATACTTGTACCTAGATTCACTATATTGAGTTACTAGCACATTATTTGAAAATTGTTCTGCCTATCCTAGTTCAAAAGGATAACTAGACGGGACTAATCATTGCAGAACCCACCTGTTAGCAACAGAGGTAATGAACATCTACGGATGCCTACGGTTAATACTTATATTAGGAGTACCTTTATGGGACTAACAATTCCTTAAACCTGCTGCCACCTAAAGAGGAAAATGAACAAACTACGGATGTTGAAGGTTATACATTTTGGCAGTCGCGATGTCGTGTTTATCCTAATGCAAAAGGATAATACTTTTATGGTTATATTTTCCCTATTACTTTTATTTTGTGTTACGTTCACATAAACGAGGAGGTAGACTATATATTGTTAATAGTAGTCATAAAGGGGAAAACCATCTTTGTTACAGCAAAACATACAGGTCTTAGTAGAAGACTACTTTCATACATACAGGTCTTGGTAGAAGACTACTTACAAAACATTCGGGTCTTGGTAGAAGACTACATTTTATACTAGTAGGAAATATGGGATTTTCTAGGTGTTTTCATACTTATATCAATTGATTCATTTAAATATTTTCATGGCATTCATAACAGATTTCCGAAGCAAGACAATGACACTTAAATACTTATGAATTCACCAGTTTTATGCTGATACTCGCTTTCAAAATAACTTGTATTCTCAGGTCACCAGTAGACAGGTACGATGGCCAGGTTTTGAGAAGACGGAGCGCAGACAAGATTCTCCTTTTATTTTGATTACATATTTTGGTGTCTTATTACTTTTAAAGAACACGCATTTATTAAATATTTACTTTTAATACGATGGATGATGTTGTTGCTTGTTTACTACTTTGCATTGTTGTGATACTGTACATGACGTCCTCCACCCCTGAACGTTTCTGTTGTTCTCGGTTTTGGGGTGTGACAACGACACTGCGCGATATAATAGTGAATTTACGTTAGAGCGGTATTTAGCCTAAGTGATCTAAACGAAAGTCATAGAATACGTTAAACCGAGAGCGTGCATAAAAAGAACATCTAAATGTGACTTTGTATGAGGAAGTTATGATTTTTCGAAGTTTCGACTTAGCGGTATGCAACCCAAAGTTTGAATATAAGATCAAGTGGTTTCTAGCAGAAATAATCTAAACGAGAATTGAAGATCTCGTCGATAGTAATGCAACGGTAAAAAGACAAATGAAAATTTGGAAATGGAACCGTTGAATGGAAATTTGGAAGCATCTGAGACGATGATCTTCGTGGTATGAAATGTACCAATCGAAGACATCGGAGCACCGGTGACAATGGGGACTTGGTACTTGTCCATCACCCATTTCGTGACCAAAGTCCAGAACCTAGCGTAAGAAATTTCAGAATGCCTGGATGTAGAGGAGAGACTCTGGATGAGTTGTTGCCACAGAACAGACCCATAATCCATGTTGATGCCATTGTAGACACCATACATTATTGACAAAAATAACCGACTGGCACCATCAGATCCAGAGCTTCTTTCAGATAACCCTTTGAATAGAACAGTGAACATCCAGTTCCACTGTGGCGGCAGGCATGACTTCTTGAACTTCGCGACGGAAGAAAGCACCTCCGTATAACCGATGTTGTAAAACATGTTGAATAGATTCCCCATTGGAACCGTTTCTAGGTTAACCCTCGAGGAATCAGGTTCAAACCCGAACAATGAGCAAAATCTTTGCTTTGAAATCGAGGCCTTGTGCTGAAAAATATCAAAGAAGATCCTGTCAACGACCTTGTCGTAGTAAGCAGTCGCAAAGATCTGCAACAAGAACTCCATTGGAACGGATTCAGTTCTTGTAAGGGCAGGAGCAATCGGCGAAAACTTCAAACACTCGATAATGGGGAACATGAAGGCATCGTAAGAATGAGGCAGTATGTGGGATGTTGCGTGAACAGAAGATGAATCTGCCATTGCTTGAAGAAAGTGGAGAAGATGATGAACAGTTAAGGTTCAGGGATTTCTTGCGCTCTGGGAATTTTAATTGCAGTAAAGACGTAAACGGTAGAGGATGTTGCCTTTTATACTGTGAGGTAAGGATAGAAAAAGATCTTCCCAAATCTTCTATCAAAAAACGAAGAGTTTTCCGGAGATGACTGATGCGTGACAGTTAGGGTTGCCGATGATCACGCATGAGAGAGAGTGTCAGACCCCTAAGAACACGCCTCCCATCAAGCGTCGTTTGGAGATGAACCATTTCAGATTCACACGCGCCCCTTCTGCGCCGTTTCGAGATGAGACGTTTCCAATTTGCACACGTTCCCTTTTAGCGCCGTTTGAAATCAAATCGATTAGACTCCCGCCTGAGTCAGCATGTCATCATCTTATCCTTTTTAAATTGTAACGACATCTTTTGAACAAAGCTCCCACGAGGATTAAAATTGACCACAACTGATAATTAACCACCAATCCAATGAAAATGCCTATAATTAATAGAACCAGAATTTTGGAAAATCAATGATTTTCGTGCTAAGGGTGTAAAAGAAAAGAAATAAAGCAATACTTTTTAGGAAAAATTGTGATGTCAATAAAGACACGAAACAAATGATCCCGGGCACGAATCTCTTCCTTCAAAGTCAAGAGAGACCTTAAAGTGTTAGTGTGGTTTCCCGTTGAATAACGATCAAACACTTATTAAGAAGTGTTGAAAGGCTTCTTTTAATTAGGCTTAGTAGGGTGGCTTTCGCTTCGATCCAACAGTCCTAATCTTGAAATAAGATAGAAAGTGAACAAAGCACCTGTGAGACCGGTGTAGTCTATTGAACAAGTAGGTTGGTAATAATTTTAAACTGGCTGGGAAATATAAAATCTCAACAAAAATTAAAAACTGGATCCCAAGGGAAGAAATGTTATGGTTTTTAACAATTTCATAGGAATCACACAAAAGAAAATTTTGAGATTTCATGAAGATACGTCCGTCAATTCATTAGTGAAAACTAGAGCAAATTAATTGTTCACCGTCAATTCAGATTGGGTATTGAATTTTGGTTTCACTCAGCTCATAGTGGCACGAAACTAAGATCATGAACACAGTTATTGGGTAACCATAAACGTCAGTGGTAATTTCTGAGAGTCTCAAGGGTTACGTTTGTGAAATGAGTGGGATGGAGAAATGTAATGTAGATGGTGTAAGAAATCAAAATTACCTCTGCTGTGAAAGATAGGACTAAGCAGAAAACTCTTATCTCTTGTCAGAAGAGAGTTAGGTAGCTCACGATTAGAATAAATGTGATAGCCTAATTGGGAAGACAAGGTTTGTGCATACCAAGTCATTAAGGCTATTATTCAGAATCAGATGAGGCTTTGGACACATACAACAGCATGCTTCTAGGGACACTTAACTAATTCAACAATTTCCCCATAAACAAACACACAAATAAAATTAAAGCCAAAAAGAAATAAGAAACAAAATATTTTTGGAGTTTTTGAAATTATATATTAAGAAAAATATTTTTGGAATTTTTGATAAATAATAGTGAAAGAAAAAAATAAATAAATAAAATAAGACTGAGAAAGAAAATAAAAAGTAAAAAAAAACTTTGGAACCGAACCCGAGCGTTCGGTCTATTTCGGTTGTGAGAATTTGAGAAACCGAACCCGAGCGTTCGGTCTATTTCGGTTGTGAAAAATTTGAGAAACTGAACCCGAGCGTTCGGTCTATTTCGGTTGTGAAAAACATTGGAACCGAACCCGAGCGTTCGATCTATTTCGGGTGAGAAAAAATTGAGAAACCGAACCCGAACGTTCGGTCTATTTCGGTTACCAAAGAAAATGGATTTTCAAAAAGAGAATACTTTTGACAATAAAAGAAATGCAATTGGAACAATTATACATGAAATTTACAACCATGAAAACCACCTTTGATTGATGAGCGAAATGCAGATTGTCCAACCAAACCCGAGCGTTCGGTTCATTTCGGTACATGAGTACAAGACCCGAACCCGAACGTTCGGTCTATTTCGCTTCTTACTTTTGAGTTTGAGAGGTGATTTGTGGTACTGACTCTGATTCCATCATGCGTAGCCCTTGTAGAATTTTGTTGAACGACGCTTCAGGAAGGGCTTTGGTGAAGACGCCAGCCAGTTGATCAGTGGTTCTAACGAAATGAATTTCAACGTTCCCATCTTCCACATGATCCTTAATGAAGTGATACCTCAGTGCTATGTGCTTAGTCTTTGAGTGTTGCACTGGGTTATGACAAATCCTAATTGCATTTTCTGAGTCGCAATATAGTGGGATCTTTTTCATATTGAGTCCATAATCCCGAAGTTGACTTTGGATCCAAATCACTTGAGAAGTGCAGGAGGCAGCTGCAATGTATTCTGCTTCAGCTGTAGACAAAGACACACAAGTATGTTTCTTTGAATGCCAGCTAACCAACTTCCCATTGAGGAATTGGCAGCCTCCGGTGGTGCTTTTCCTGTCTAGTCCACAACCTCCAAGGTCTGCATCTGAGTAGGCTTGAACGAAGAAGCCCGAGTTGGAAGGATACCATAGACCTAAAGAGGTAGTTCGCTTGAGATAACGAAGTATGTTCTTGACTGCAAGCATATGAGGTTCACGTGGATTTGCGTGAAATCTAGCACAATAACAAACAGAGAACATGATATCAGCCGTGCTAGCAGTAAGATACATCAGTGAACCGATCATCTGGCGATATAGCGTAATATCAACTGTTGGCTTATCCAAGGATGGAGTGAGCTTGGTGCCGAACGCCTTTGGAACTTTAACCTTTGAATCTCCCATCATGCCAAATTTTGCCAGGAGAGTCTTCGTGTAAGCTTCTTGATTAATAAAGATGCCTTCGGGTCCCTGTCTAATATTTAAACCAAGGAAAAAGTTAATTGGACCCATTGAGCTCATTTCAAATTTAGTCTCCATCAGCTTTCTGAATTCAGCCGTTAAGCTAGGATTCGTTGAGCCAAAGATGATATCATCGACATAAATTTGAACAATCATAAGGTGGTTACCTTCCTTCTTACGAAAGAAGGTTGGGTCAACCGAACCTTGTTTGAATTTGGACATCTTTAAAAACTTTGTTAGCGTTTCATACCAGGTTCTCAGAGCTTGTTTCAGTCCATATACGGCTTTGTCCAAAATATAACAATGATTAGGGTACCTTTCATTTACGAAACCAGGAGGTTGCTCTACGTACACTGTTTCTTCAAGTTATCCATTTAGAAATGCACACTTGACATCCATTTGGTAGACTTCAAAGTTTTTGTGTGCAGCATAGGCAAGAAATATTCTAACGGATTCCAGCCTAGCTACAGGAGCAAATGTTTCTTCATAGTCAATTCCTTCCTCCTGACAGTATCCTTTCACTACCATACGTGCTTTGTTCCGAATTACGTTCCCTTCCTTGTCCATTTTGTTTCTGAATACCCATTTGAGACCAACAACTGAGGCATCTTGAGGATTTGGAATGAGGCGCCAAACTTTGTTCCTTTCGAATTCATTTAGTTCATCTTGCATAGCTTGAACCCAATCGGAGTGATCAAGAGCAGTATTAATTGTCTTTGGTTCAACTTTTGATACGAAGGAGTTAAACATGCAGAATTCTACTTTTGAAAACAAGGAAGTTTGTTTTGCCTTAAGTTGTGATCAGGTCAGAAATTTTTCAGAAACATTACCAACAACCTGAGAGACAGGATGATCTCTGGTCCATTTGATGAGAGGAGGGTAATTCGGATCATAGGATGGATCCAATTCATCGTTTACCATCTCTTCTTGTTCGGATTTACTTTCATCGTCATAAAGCATATCGGCATTCTCCCCTTCGATAGATAAGCTTTCAGGTATTTCTTGAGTATTTTGAGCTACAGAGGTTTCTGGTGGTGCTAAGCTTTCGGGTGTTGATGCACCTTCAGGTGGTGAGGCACTTTCGGTTGGTGTGGCACTTTCGGTTGGTGAAGTGCGTTCGAGAGCAGCTTGAGAACTTTTCTCCCCCTCAACATGTGATCTTGGCTGTGATGACGAAGATAGATCCTCCCCCTCGACTGAAGCGTTGTGCTGTGGAGATTTGTTGGAACTGGATACTCCTTCATTCATTCGCTTTGTAGCATCTTCGACAAGTTGCTTCAGATGATCTACCCTGTTGTCAGCTGCGCTGGCTTCCGAGAGAATGGCCTTCTCTGGTTCATCAAATAACTCGACGAACTTCTCAAAGAGGTTTGCAATCGAGGCTGTGACTTGACCTATTTGAGGAAAGATTTCTCCAGCTGTGTCTTCGTTGGCTTTTAGCTTTTTGACATAGCTATCATCAAAAGTCACGTAATAAGTTTCTTCTATTTTCCTCGAGCGTTTAGTTAAAACCCTGTATGCTTTAGAAGTGAGAGAATAGCCCAAAAATATCCCTTCATCGGCTTTGACATCAAACTTGTTGCAGTGTTCTTTGGAATTGAAGATGAAGCACCGTGAACCGAACACATGGAAAAACTTGACATTTGGCTTCCTGTTGTTGATGATCTCATAAGGAGTGAGAGTGAATCGCTTATTGAGATATGACCTATTCTGTGTAAAACAAGCAGCAGAAATAGCATCAGCCCAAAAATATAAAGGTAAAGAAGCGAAACTTAGCATGGTTCGGGCCGCTTCACACAAAGATCGGTTTCGTCTTTCGACAATTCCATTTTGTTGAGGTGTGTAGGGAGTTGAGAAGTTGTGACTAATTCCTTTTTCTGCCAAGAATTCTTTGAATTCTTTATTTTTGAACTCGAGCCCATTGTCGCTCCTGATGTTGCGAACGACTTTCTTCAGCTGTACTTCAACCTGCTTGATGAACATCTTTAGCTTGTGAGTCGCTTCAGATTTAAGCTTCAGAAAGAACACCCATGTAAAACGCGAAAAGTCATCAACAATAACAAGAATGTACTTGCTACCGCCGATGCTTTCGATAGATGATTGACCACACAAATCAATATGAAGTAACTCTAGTGGTTCAACAACTTTAGTGTTTATTATTGATGGATGACATTGACGACTCTGCTTCCCCATTTCACATGTAGCACACAAATGTTCTCTATCGTACTTGAGCAATGGAAGACCTCGAACATGACCTCCAGTGACAAGTTTGTTGATATCCTTAAAGTTGAGATGAGACAGCCTTCGGTGCCACAGCCAGCTTTCATCAGATTGTGCTTTGGATAAAAGGCAGATAGTTGGGTTCCCTTTGATGGGTTTGAGGTTTAGGGGAAACATTTCACCTTTGCGTTCTGACTTGAGAATAACTCTTTTCGTTTTCTTCTCAATTATTTCTGAACCCTCATCGTCGAATGAAACCTTGAGACCGGTACCTCCAACAAGCTGAGATACACTGATGAGGTTATGTTGTAGTCCTTCTACGTACGCAACCTTCCTAATCGTGAAATCACCGTTTGTCATCATTTCATAGCCTTTTATGGTGCTGAAGGAGTTGTTGCCGAACTTGACATTTCCACCGTTTGAAAGAGACCTAAATTCCCTTAGCTCTTCCTTCCTTCCTGTCATGTGATGTGAGCAGCCACTGTCAATGTACCATTCTTCATCAAACTGCTCGTCACTAATAATATGCAAAAATTAAGCAGATTTAGGAACCCAAAGTTTCTTGGGTCCACGTGAGCCTTTCACAGGAACAGGAATAGTAAGAGAGATGTCAACAAGATATGTTCTTTTTATTAGTGTTGTTTCATCTTTCTTTTTGATGGTGAAAACCATAATTTTATTGGGATTTGTTGCTTCTGGTTTGGACTCTGGTTTAACTGACGAAACCTTCAATTTTCCTTTCAGATCAGTTGATGATTTAGGTTTTTGAGAGCGAACATAATAGAATTTAGAATGTGGTTGAGAGGAATTAGAAGAATTGAAAGAATTAGAAGAGTTAGAATGAGAGAATTTAGACTGAGATAATTTCTTAACTTGAGATTCTAGGTGACCCTTTTGTTTTTGATCATCAGTGGGACCGAACCTAGAATTTTGGTCGCTTTTGCTCTCTGAACCGAATCTTTGCTTTTGGTAGATAGTGTTCTCTGAACCGAACCTCTGCTTTCGGTTGGGACTAAAACCCGAATTGAGATTTGATGAACAAGATGCGGAAAATAAGAACAAACACAAATATGAAGATTACGTCGAATGATCACTCGATTTATTCAAATATGAGGAATAAATTACACTTTCAGCATAGACTAAAGAATCTAACACTACATAAGAAACCTTACGTGGCGGCTACATTTTCCCTCACTCTTAACCCTAATTCTGAATAATACATGACTATTTATAGGGAAAAGACAAGTCTTGGGCTTTTAACCTAGAATTTATCAAAGGGGCCCATTGCCATCATCCATGGAGTGCTTTGAAACCCTACAATCTCCCCCTCAAAGTATGGAATGAATGACAATGCTTTAACTTCAAAAACAAGCATCTAGCAAATAAAAAGATCTGCAACGAGGAATATATGAAGCAATCCACGAATCTTGATTCTTCAATAGTCTTCAAACACGGGCTCTAGGATATATAAATCAAGCATTGAAGTAATGTCTTTAAACTTCATTTTCAAATGTAATCCCAAAGAATCTTCATGAAAACTAAACCCGCCATAAAAACCCATTTCAGAACAAAGAAATTGAATCACTTCTTGTCTTTGAAGAGCTCCCCCTCCAAGTCACAATGATCTTCAAATAAGCTAATGATATAAGCCATCAAAAAATATCATGTAACAACCCAAACTTTAAGATTCGTAACGCCACTAGATCGAGAAAATACAAGAAGTCGGAGATATAACAAGTCCTTAGCAGAGCTCGATAAAGAACTTCCGCTGTAAAGGATACTTCTCTGTAAAAGCTTTAGCAGAGCTCGATGAAGAACTTCCGCTGTAAAAGCTACCTTCATGATTCTACCACAAGCTTTATCAAAAAAACTTCAACTTTGAAAAGTCACAAATCCAATTTCGAATGGCCATACCAAATTCTCCCTCGAATTATAATCAAAAACATGATTATAAAGCCTTCAAATGGTCATGAGAGTGATCTTGAATGGATAAAAATTTACTATGCTCCCCCGTGACAAAATGATATTAACGATGAAGTATAAAATCCGAAAAATGTCGTGAAAATTTGACGTTATCATGAAAAACGACTTTCCAAACCGCCAAGACTTGATGAAATCCTTAATTCTCTGTTCACAAAAAAATATGTGCGTTAATGAATTCAAAACTTTTCACCAGCCCATAAATTTGCAAACATTTCTGAATATAGGGCAGAAACTGTCACTTGCTGAAAGACAGGGGCTGGAATGGTAATTCTGCATCAATATACCCCTTTATTTGCAACAAAATATGGAATTGACCAAAATAGCCAAGTCACTAAAAATAATGGGACCAAAACCTTCAAATCGCTGAAGTTACAGGGACCAAAATAGAAACTTTGAGTTATCTTCCCATTTAGCGACTGATACAGCTAACTTTCGTATCTTGAAGATATGAACACGAAACCAATCTAACTCCGATTTACACTTTCGCAGGTGAGATCGTTCTCACCAATAATACCAAATTTTGACTTTTAGAATACCCGCTTGGCGATTGAGAACCTCACTCCAAATCAATTCCAAACATATGCTTGATTCCCATTGCAAATTTGAGTCACGATTCCGAGACCTCGTTTCCGATTACATTCGCGCGTGAAACATTCATATTGATTTTGACTTCCAAGGTTGACCAGTAAAAGCGAACATATGCTCAAATCATTCCATGGAGTTCCAATCCGGATTCCATTCTCTTCCAATCATTTCTAGATCAAGAAAATTTATCACAACCAAATCAAACAATTATCATTACGATTAACCTTCACAATTGCAATCGATTCTAATAACAAATGCACTCTGATATACAAAACCTCAAATCCACCTGATTTTGATTCTTCAACACAAACCTTATTTTGTATGTACCAATATTACCGATTTCAACGAATACGAACTGCTTTTAGAGTGACAATAGAAAATCGAAAGATATTAATCGTTTCATATTTATGATGAAATCGATGATCTCAGTCAAGCAACAGGCCTGGATAAATCCACAAGTCGCCAAACGATTTTGAAAAACAAGATTCGATTGAACAAAAACCAATAAACTAAAGAAAAGATCTGATTAAGGATCGACAACATGACAACCATGATTCATAAGAAGAATTGATCACCAAAATAAATTTATGATGAAGAAACTCGATAACCTTGAATTAGTGAAGCACACACATGAAGACGGAACACAGAAAATAAGTCAATAAATTGAATGTAGGCTTGATATAATCGGACCAGTGAACAGTGATGGGCAACAAATCAATGGGCTTGATTAAAAGAAATTTTACAGATCGATTATCAAACAATTTAATCAGATCCACTTAGAAAAGACAAGACAGACAACAAGGAATGGAAATAAATTACCAGATGAATAGCAGAAGAACACCATGATCAGTAGCTTGAATAGAATTTTAAATTCTAAAACACGAAAACACCAATAATCTTCAATAACTTGTACAGAAAATCATCAAATCAAGAACCGATACTTCAAAAATCAATAGATCTTCAAAGACCCGCTCTGATGCCACTTGTTGGCATTAAAACCATAATTGAGATTTGATGAACAAGATGCGGAAAATAAGAACAAACACAAATATGAAGATTAGGTCGAATGATCACTCGATTTATTCAAATATGAGGAATAAATTACACTTTCAGCATAGACTAAAGAATCTAACACTACATAAGAAACCTCACATGGCGGCTACATTTTGCCTCACTCTTAACCCTAATTGTGAATAATACATGACTATTTATAGGGAAAAGACAAGTCTAGGGCTTTTAACCTAGAATTTATCAAAGGGGCCCATTGCCATCATCCATGGAGTGCTTTGAAACCCTACAAGTACACATGCTTGTGCACTGGTCAAGTCCACCACAAAGATTGATAAGATTATTCGTCATGATTTGCTAAAGTAAATATGGTTATACTTACAAGCTTAAGTATAATTTTGAAGCATTGAAAAGTTTTCAATGTGTGACAGAACGAATGGGAAAGAATCAAAATAGGCAGAAAGATAAAAGTTTCTCAAATCTGAAAAGATGGGAGAGTACTTTAGTATCGTGTTTTATGATCATCTTAATGATTAAGATACCATATCACAAATTCATACTCTAAGGACATCTTAGTGCATTGTTATGACTAAGAAGAGGGGTCATGAATTGTTGGAATGGTTAAAATCAAGAATATGAATCATACTTCGTTCCAAAACAACTCTTAGAGTCATACTCCAAGATTATAACCATGAGTGACATAAAGTAAGGTTTAAAACACTTGTCAAATGTAGTGTAAAATGTTTTCTACTCTTGTGCGTTTGAAATTGGTAAGTTGTGATGTCTTGGATAAGACAAAGACCAACTAAGACCAATTATGTGAAGTGTTTATCTTGATAAGAATCCGCACCAACTCTCGAATATCTGTCCTGTCAAGGAATGGTACTTGACTAAGGAAACTTATATATCAAGAGGACAGTGGGAGTCTAAAAGATCATAGACAATAAGGATTTGGGATTGTGAAATGAGCATCATTGGAATCATGTTCAATTAATCTATTTCACAAAAGTAAAGATCATAGACAAACATAGTGTGCATACTTGGAGTATGGCATAACTATTGTTTAGAAAACAAAGTGTGCATTCTAGGAACATGGGACAACTGTTGTTTTATTCAAGTATTAAGATGATTATTTGAAACATTATACAATCAATAATGTGTAATCAATATGGTGGTAAATAAAAGGTGGTTCTATTTATATTCAAAAGGGTTCTGGGACAATATTGGATTCGATTATTATTGTGTTTCACTTTGCATGTTTTGACTTCCATAATAGCTAGGTTATTCTTTCGAATGACTAAGTTTTTTAAACACTCCACAGTCGTTCATATGTTGGAAGTAGATATGAATTAAGACTGTCATGAATCGAGTTTGTAGATGGCTAAATGTGTTTAGTCATAGAAATAGTTGCTACAAAATTCATGAGTGCTCATAAGTTATGAGTATTGGAATAAACCCACGCTCACTTGTATCACTTCATGTAATTTATCTCGAGTGATCGTGAGACGATAATATCATATAAGTCTTCAAACCTAGAGATATGAGTTGTTACATATGAGTTGGTTGTGCATTGATTGCACGTAAACGCATCAGTAACTTGATGGTATAAAACGTGCCTTTGTGTACAATTCAACAAGTAGTAGAATAAGCATATGAGTCGAAGTTTATCTGTTCCTTCTAGAAATAGAAACGATATCTGGTCCCCTCGATGATTTTGTGTTGACCCATGTACCGGGCCCGGTCAGAACTAAATTGATGTGTTTACTTAAGTTCTTTGTCAAACAAATCGGATATCGAGAAACAACTGCCAGACAATAAGTAAGACATTGTTCCATGTATTTGTCCGGCTGATATCATGAGAATAGAGGATTATGTGATCACTTATCTAAAATGGCGCTTCATAGTTCAACAGAGTTTTCGAGAGCTACGATTGCTGGTTGGTTCCTGAAGTAATATACGCAAATACAGTTATAAGACTTATCCAAGTGGGAGACTGTTGGATAAGGTGTCTAAGTCCATAACTTATTTGGTATATACTTGACCCGACCCGGCATGGTCCAATTGGGTTGCACTTCACCCGAACAATTTATATGGATAAAGTTATGAGAGTAGTATGTTTATGATTTATTAATATATTATAAGTTATAATATATTAATATAAAGTCATGCTATTTAATTAGTTTTAGTCTTAAATTAATTATGAATTAATTTAGTGATTAAAAGGAAGACTAATTAAACATCGGCTATTGCATTTTATATAATGTGGACTTAAACTCATTATGAATGGGCTAAGAATGCATGGGGGTCCATGGATGATCCATGGAGCTTTTAACCCATGGATCCTTGGAAAGGAAAAGACATGGGTTATCAGGGTTTAACCTAATCCTCCACAATATATAAAGATGCACATATTGCAAGAAATGGCAACTAGTTGTGTGAGAACTAAGGGTGGCCGATTTCAATAAAACCATATTATTCTCTCAAGGTTTTTCCAAGTTTGTGGTGATTTGTGATTCCACTTGCGGCATTCACATTATTGGTGCTAGGCTCTCAAACTCCAAGCAATCAACCACCATCAAAAGGTATGTATTTCTACTAGTAGTTTTATGATTCATAACCCTTATGCTATGCTAGTTAGGAAGAAACCTTGGAAATTAATATTTGCATGTATTTTAGAAGAAAAGATAGATCCAAGGTTTATAGGGTTGCATGCACACCATAGGAGTGTTAGAATGCTCAAAACCCAACATCTAGTGCTAATATGAATACCTACCCTACTCTAGCATGCATAGCACATTTCAATATATCTCATAACACAAAATGTAAGGGTATTTTGGGAAATCACCGTTCGGGCGGTGGCTAATCGTACACACCGCTCACTTACGTATCTTTTCAATTCTTTTACTTTTCAGAAAAATTGTTTATCTTATGAAAAATCTCTTAAATCCTCAGTTTAAGTTCAAATACACCCGATGGTGGATCTGAATCCCTGAAACCAAGGCTCTGATACCAATTTGTAACATCGTACAAATTTAAAACAATTTTACGTTTAATTTTTAAATAAAACATTTCATTATTCAATCTTCCAAAAGTCAAATATCCAATGTTTCCACAAAATACATAACATAATCCATAACCCAAGATCTCAAAAACATGACATCTGCAAGTGTGTACAGATCAAGCTGGCGCCTTCCCGCGATCCTCGCTAGTACCTGAAACACATAACACATCGCACTATAAGTATGAATGCTTAGTGAGTTCCCCAAAATACCGCATACTGCACATACACCTTTCCAGGCCATAGGATCTTCCGACCCAAGTGTCTCAGGGGATTTCCATCCTAGACGATGTTGACCTTCCGGTCCACATCATCACACATATATCACATAACATATAACATATAGCCTAAATCACATATACATCATACACATAATACCTTCCGGTCACACATAATTACCCCATCGGGTAAGGCATAATGAGAAGACTCACCCCGCTGATGTCGGATAATCACTCGTGCCCAATCTCCCGACCTATCGTCCTCCTATATCATAAGTACAACTTTCATTAATACTTTCTTGACTTTTTTTAACTAACACTATCAAGTCAACTCTTGTCAACCATGGCAATGTTGGTCAATGGTCAACCTTTGACCCGACTTGTCGAGTGCCTTCGGGCAACTAGGCGAGTACCCGTACCCATCTAGTCTCGCTTAACACTTCGCGTCTTTCCCTTACTCGACGTGTGACACCTGGCTTGAATCGCGAGGCCACCTCGACTCAACTTGTCGAGTCTAATTATGAACTCGGCGAGTTCCATCGCGTACTCACGTCCTCTAGATCTCTTCTGACTCACCGAATCATTCCCCAACCGGGCGAGTCACCAACTATGTGATTTACAATGGAATCCTAACCCTACTCGTCGAGTCTGTTCTTGGACTCGACGATTCCATACCATGCACAAAGCTAACTGACCTCCTGAGGTCAGATCTGTTCCATTAATCCATAGATCCAACCTTCCCAAGCATGATAATGACGTAAAGTCTATATCTTGATGCACAAACAACATCTATTTGATCCTATATGATTTTTTAGCCCCAATTATCATA
Source organism: Lactuca serriola (assembly GCF_051521515.1). Taxonomy (NCBI): domain Eukaryota; kingdom Viridiplantae; phylum Streptophyta; class Magnoliopsida; order Asterales; family Asteraceae; genus Lactuca; species Lactuca serriola. Next base: position 293,249,838 of record NC_136410.1, on the reverse strand, counting down.
ACCCATGGTCAAAACCCCATTGATCTTCATAATGCTTGATGAGTAAGGCTCTCCGGACCTCTATGGATCCAAATCTAAAGCCTCATCACAAATAGGGACTAATTGGACATCAAATGTAACCAATAAAGGGTCCAAGAAACTCTAAATCCATATGATAATCATAAAAACAGAAGGGAAGCCGAATTATTACCTCAAATGTAATGCTATAAGCTCCAATTCCACAGAATGTCAACCTCCTTTGCTTCATCTTGGCTAGAACCTCCTTCTCCTTGCTAATCAATACTTCAAAGGTCAACAATGGCTTCCTCTCTCTCCCAAAACGCTCAAGCACTCTAGGGTTTCTCTCAAGGGACTGATAGTCGCAAATGACGGCCCTAAGGGGCTTTAAATAGGTCCCAAACCCGAGAGATTAGGGTTTCGTTAAACAGCGCGGACTCACCGAGTCCACCCAAGAACTCGCCGAGTCCGGTCATCAATTCGGATAAGAATTCGCGACCCTACTCGGCGAGTCTAAGCACCAACTCTTCGAGTCCCTCCACAAACTCCAAAATAAATGAATAAAATAATATACCTGGGAATCCGGATGTTAAACATGCAGCCACTGATTCTCGGCCTTGACCTTCCGGCAGGTCAAGCACCGCTCCAAAAACCATTCGATCTCCTGCTTCATGCAGGGCCACCAATAAGTCAGTCTCAAGTCTCTATACATTTTCGTAGCCCCTAGATGTATAGAGAACTTGGACTTGTGTGTCTACTCTAATATCTTTTGTCTCACTCCTCCAGTCACCGCTACCCACACTCGGCCACCCTGTGCCAAAAGGGTATAACTATCCTTAACAAACAAAGGATATTGTCCCCGAATCCACTCTATCTTCCAATTCTCTTTCTTCAGTCCCTCAACCTGGGCCTTATTGATCATATCCAACAATTAAGAGATCACAGTCATCCTCATACAAATATTCCCAATCGGGGACCCTACCGTCTTGTGGCTCAATCCATCGGCCACTACATTGGCCTTCCATGGATGGTATAGTATCTCACAATCATAATCCTTCAGCACGTCCAACCACCTCCTCTGTCGCATGTTGAGATTTTGCTGATCCATCAAATACTTCAAACTATTATGATCCATATAGATGGTGCACCGCACTACATACAAGTAGTGTCTCCAAATCTTGAATGTGAAGACCGCTGCCCCTAATTCCAGGTGGTGAGTGGGGTAATTCGCCTCATGAAGCTTCAACTACCTCGAAGCGTAAGCTATCACGTGCCCCATCTGCATCAGCACCGCGCCTAACCCCAAAATCGATGTGTCACAATACACTACCAAATCGTCTAACCTCTCGAGTAGTACTAGGATCGGAGCCTCGCATAACCTGCATCTGAGGGTCTCAAAAGCCAAATGTGTATCTATGCCCCACCGAAATGTCGCATTCTTCATGGTCAAGTGGGTCAATGGCACAACAATCTTGGAGAAATCCTGGATAAATCTCCGATAATATCCCACTAAACCTAAGAAGCTATGGATCTCAGATGCAGTCTTCGGTACTTCCCACCACATCACTGCCTCAACGTTGGCCGGATCAACCAAAATGCCCTCCTGGTTGCTGATGTGCCCCAAAAACTGTACCTCTCGTAGCCAAAAATCACACATGGAGAACTTGGTATACAGCCTCTCCACCCTTAGGGTCTCTAATACTTGTCTCAGATGTTGCACCTTGGTCTTAGAATATACCAAGTACCATCGATAAAAATGATCACCAACCGATCAAGCATCGGTCTACACACCCTGTTCATGAGATCTATGAATGATGCTTGGGCATTTGTGAGCCCAAATGGCATCACCACAAACTCGCAATGCCCATACCGAGTCCTAAAAGCTGTCTTTTGTATGTCATCATCTTGAATCCTCATCTGATGGTATCCCGACCAGAAATCAATCTTGGAAAACCAAGACGCGCCCTGCAGTTGATTGAACAAATCATTGATCCTCGGTAATGGATAACTATTATTCACTGTTAGTTTGTTCAGTTCCCGGTAATCAATGCACATCCTGTGCGATCCATCCTTCTTTTTCACGAAAAGGATCGGAGCTCCCCACGTGGAACTACTTAGACGGATGAACCCTCGGTCCAGCAGCTCCTGAAGCTGCGTAGATAACTCCTGCATCATCGGTGGTGCCAACCGGTATGGTGCCTTCGCTATCAGAGTTGCACCCTGCACCAAATCAATGCGAAACTCCACCTGCCTCTCCGGAGGCACTCCTGGTAACTCGTCGGGAAAGACATCCCGAATATTTTGTACAACCGGCACACTGCCCAAATCCATCGTGGTCTCAACCCTAGTATCTGAGATGTAAGCCAGAAATCATGTGCATCCTTACTGTAGAAATCTCCTAGCCTTCGCAGCTGAACAAAGAGTTGGCCCCTGCGAGGCCCTCTCACAAAGTATAACTAGTTCTCCCCCACTTGGGGTTCGAGCCCTCACTAACTGTCACTCGTAATCGATCATTGCCTCGTTGGCCCCCAACCAGTCCATCCTGATAATCACCTTCAGTCCTCGTAACGGTATGGGGACTACATCAACACGGAACCTCTCCCCAAGCACATTCAGAACACAGTCCTGATACACCCTTGCTGCACTTACAGTGCGATCATTCATAATCTCAACCTCAAGAGGGGAATCCAAAGTCCCCGATGCATCCCGAAACTTCTTGCTAAGTGCAAGAGATATGAATGATCGGGTAGCCCCCGAATTGAATAATACATGAGCAGACATACCATTGACCAAAAAGGTCCATATACATAAGCAGAATCTACATGTAAGCAATGCAAATAAATACACATAGAGCAGGTAGATAAGTACATACCAGCCACGACATTTGGCTCTGCCCAAGCCTCCTAGGTGGTTAACTGAAACGCACGATTCCTCACCGCCGGAGCATCCGCCTTAGCAGGTCGGCCATCAGCAATCCTCATCGTGGTGGGCGCGGGCACTACCATCGCTCCTCCCCCTCCCTACAACCCCGGACAATCGACCTTTTTATGGCCAGCCTGATTGTAGTGAAAACATATCAAGCCCTTCTTGGAGCAATCCCTACTCGTGTGGCTTGGCTGTCCACAAGTCTAGCATATCAGGCCCGACCCCCAGCAGGGCCCACTGTGCAGTTTCCCGCACTTGCCACACCAATCACGGCCATGTTGGCCCCTACCCAAAGAATTAGAGGTCTTAGGCTTTTTAGCCTGACCCCCAGCCGTCTGAACCTGCTCCGGCTTCTGCTTGGTGCGGAAGTCCAACTCCATCTCCCGTTCACGGGCCTTCTCCACCATCTCAATCAAGATTTTGCACCCTATATAGCTCACAAAATCCCAGATATCATCGCTCAGTATGGAATGATATGTCATCCTCCTCATGTCCTTATCGGTAGCATACTGTGGGATCAACATTGCTCGCTCCCGAAACTTGATGGTGATCTTCGCCACAGTCTCGGTAGTCTGCTGGAGCTCCTCGAACTCCCTCACCATCCTATGCACCTTAATGGCTGGTGCAAACTCCAAATCAAATCGCCGAACAAATTCGGCCCATGTCATCTCAGCCACACCGGCTGCTCCCACCTGACTAGTCACCTCGCCCCACCAGTCTCGGGCTCTATCGCTCAGCATACACGACGCAAAACCCACCTTTGCCGCATCCGGGAAAGAACTCGTACGTTGGGAATTCTCAATATCCGCCACCCAATGTCAGCTAATATTTGTGTCCCTGACCTCAAAGAACTCCGACATCACACTCGCCTTGAACTCCCGGAACAAGGGACTTCGGCCCCAAAACTGACCCGCAGCAATCTCGGCTCTCAATGCCCTGACCCTCTCCTCCATGATCTCCATCATGTCCTCCTTGACCGTCCCAAAGATAACTAGGGTAGCGTCAAGAATGCCTCTCATCACCTCGTTCGCGATGAGCTCACGCAAGTTCTCGTGGATGGGCTAGGTACCATCGCCCAACCTAGATCTAGATCTTGATCTTGATCCCCCAACTCCATGTCGTTTCACCACCATATTGTACTGCAATACCATAAAACATAATGATCAGGATGTCCATAACAGGGATCTTTCCACACCAGTCCTCCTTAGAGGTCCCTTGTCTAACAATAGTTCGGGTACAACTCTTGTACCTTTCCCCAAGGCTCTGCCTGATAAATCTAATTCATCCCAAAATAACCATATCCCACAGACTACCGCATATCTCGAATCCTAGGCTGTCCTAAGATTTTCTCTAGTCACATCAATCATACCGATCATAACCGATTACATTTATGCATGAAAATTATACACATAAAAGGATCAAATAGACTTTCGAATAAAAGATTCTACCCTAGGACCGCAACCAGACAAGGAATAGGAAATAAGGGCAAATCAATCATTCTAAGGCTATAAGCTCCTAACAGGTATATTATTTTAATACCATACACATGGCAAGTTCCATACGATCATCAAAGCTCGAATACCAGTATAACATTGCTAACACATTGGGGAACTACTTACTTGGCTTGGCTGATCACGCACATTGCACTCTCATCTTTTCCTTTCTTTAAAAGCTTTAACTTTTAATTTATTTTTGAAAACAATTTTACCATTTCCTTAGTTTGAGTCCTAACACACCCGAGAGTGTGCCCGAATCACTCAAACCAACGTTCTAATACCAACTTGTAACAATCCAATTTGTCAAAAGAAATTTTTCATTTTTAATTAGTCAAAACACATTTCGATAAACCATGAAATCACAAAACAATTATTTTCAAATCCAAATCCATTACAACTTTATTTAAAACCATCAAAGTGTCCCATAAAACGTTGGTGAGAGAGTGCATCTCGCGCCATCAAGCCTTGCCCTTGCCCTTGGGCTCAGATGTACCTGAAATAAATCAAGAAACTGTATGCTAATGCTTAATAAGTCCCCCAGAGCATACCCCACACACAATCTATATCACACATATCACATTAGCTATAAAATGCTATCTCTACCATATAAGCCATGCATACAACATATAAGGAAGCAATGGAAACCCTCCGGGGACTTACACCTAGTGCCACTGGAACCCCTACATGGTCTTAGCTACCTGCCATGGGAACCCCCACATCTTCCTTCTGCCATAGGAACCCCTACATTGTAGCACCCGGTTACTGGTTTTGAAGGAGGAAGGAAGTAGATCCAGAAGAAGGGAAGCCATCCAGGCATTATTGTGTTCTTCCAGCAGTTCCTTTGAGCCGGAGGATTTCCGGAGCAGCAGCAGCAGTAGTAGGTGATCAATTCCCACGCAGACCAGCAACTTTTTCGAGGTGAGTTTCCTTTCCAGTAGGAACAGGTCTAAGGCACCAAGGCCAACCCGCATAGACGAGATGCTAGTACTAGAGTGTGGGCCGAGCCCGTATCTCTGGGTTTAGTCAAGTATGATATATGTGTTAATATGATAGAGTTGTGTATACTTGTTGTCTATGTGATACTTGTATGTTATGGGCTAGGGTTGAGTGTGGGCAGGGCCTATATCTCTCCGAGGTTGGAGTGTGGGCTAGGCCCGTATCTCCCAGATAGCGAAGTGTGGGCAGGGTCCGTATCTTCACAAGTGTGGGCGAGGCCCGTATATCCCGGCTAGCGAAGTGTGGGCAGAGCCCGTATCTTCCCGAGTGTGGTCAAGACCTATAACTCCTAGCTGAACATGGGTTGTTATATGTATGCATGGTATGGGGTATTATAGGGGAACTCACTAAGCTTTGTGCTTACAGTTTTCAGTTTTGGTTTCAGGTACCTCCTCAGCTAGGGGAAAGGAGCCGGCGTGGTAGCAGCATGTCACACACACAATCTCCGGTTTCCGCATTTACGAGCTTCACTGGGATTGATACTCTGATATTCTGATTAGTTGTATGTTTTGGTTTTCAGACATGGTTCACTTTATGTTATGGTTGATCAAACGATATTTTTAGTTATTAATATTTTCTAAAGTAACGTTTTTAAACAAAAAATTTTGGATGTGAAAATTGGGTCGTTACAAGTTGGTATCAGAGCCCTGGTTTGAGGGATTCGGACACACCTTCGGGAGTGTCTGAACTCAAATCGAGGGATTAAAAGATTTTCTAAAAGAAAATGTTTTCTAAAATTGAGAAAAGAGTTTTGAGAAAGAACGAAGTGTGTGATGTGCGCAACCGGCCGAGCTCAAGTAAGTATTCCCCAAAGTACCCATACAAGTTTATGTTGTGTTTATCAGCTTTCGTAGAACAGCATGCTAGAATAGGACTAAGGATCTAGGAGTGATGCCTTCTGTGCCTGCTATTTGTGTTTCAATTGTATGAGAAATTGCATGCTAGTTATTGAGTCGACAGTAAGTAGGATAACCTGATTAGGTTATGCCTGGTAGTATGAGCTTAGCACTTTATGCTAGCTCAGTTCCTGAAAGTGGATAGAGTTATTTGAGATTGTTACCCTCGTATGAATGCTTCTTACTTCGTGCTACGTGGGACTTTGAATAATGGGAGTTAGCCATTAGGCAAATGCGTCACGTCACATGTAATCAGGATTGAATAATCTTAGAGTGCCGAATTTGATCCTACTACGCAGCTCTTGTTTGAGTCCTACCGTTGTAGGGACGAGTCGGGTACTCGAAGGATTATCTGATCCTCGTCACATGTGATGGTATTCGGGTAGTGGCTAATTGGCATTACAAGGAGGCCTGCAGCAGCTGAGGACTGGTTAGAGTAGAATTAGAGATTTCCCTAGGGCAAGCCTAGGATGAGTATAGCAGTGATCAGCAGTAGTGAAAGGGATCTGGTGGAGTCGAGGCATTCCTTGAAGAAGGTACGGATAGATGTGGAAGGTAGTATGGGCCCGTACTACTGAAAGCAGAGGATCCGTACCCGAACCAAGGAAGGCCAAGATAAGACCAGGGAACCTGTAAGTAGTTATAATCCCTCAGGAAGTATCAGTATCACTAATGATTGTTGTGATGTATTGCAGAATGGTGGTACTTTGATCGAGGCCGGTAGATGGCGGTTCAGGAGAGGGGTCAGGTTCGGGATCAGGTTCCGAGCCGATTGATGAGGGACTACGCGAGTTCATCGCGTCGGAGATCACCAGGGGCATCCTTAACTCGACCCCCATTCTCTTTGGGTCGATCAAGGAAGGGATCATGGAGTTGATGGAGGATAGCCTACGGGCATTCAAGAGCGATATGGCATCTAGCCAGTCAGGATCTCGCACGCTGTCCTTCAAGGACTTCAGGGGCAGTGGTGCACTGGATTTCCATCGAGTGAAAGACCCCATTGTTGCCAGGCGATGGATTGCAGACATCGAGTCTTTCTAGTTGACTAGCTTCTGCCCCGAGGGGTCGAAGGTGAGGTATGCAGCAGGATGTTTACGGGACCGAGCCCGGGATTGGTGGGAGTTAGTGGGTGACTCGTTGGGAGTCTCAGCTATCGAGGCGATGACCTGGTCGGACCTTGTGACCAGGTTTAGGGCAAAGTTTGCACCGGCTGTCGAGCTTCAATAGCTGGCCAGGGAGTTTCTAGACATGAGGCAGGCGACGGAGACTGTGGCGGAGATCACCGCCAAGTTCCGGGAAAGGGCTTTATTGGGTCCCTAATATGCTGGTGACGAGGACATGAAGAGGACTCGTTACCATGATATGCTACGAGCTGACATCCGGGAGCATGTTAGCTTTTCGGCTTGCCCTACCCTGGACTCCATGATTGCCAGGGCGAGGGAGAGGGAGATAGATTTGGAGCACATCCGGAAATGGAAACTAGAGGAGGGTCAGGTAGGAGGGGCTTTGGGGAAGAAGCCCAAGGAATCAAATAGTAGGCCGAAAGGCCAGTCAGGACCGAGCCGCTGCGGGAAATGCGGCAGGACGCATGTGGGGGCATGTAGGATGGGATCAGTAGGCTGTTACAAGTGCGGCAAGGCAGGGCACTTTAGCAGGGATTGTACTACTCCAGTTTCAGCTATTCAGCCATCAGAGTTGCTGTGTTTTCACTGCAACCAGAGGGGCTACAAGAAGGCCAATTGCCCCCAGTTGACAGTTGCAGTGCTAGTGAAGGCGCCAGCTCCAGCGACCCCGCGGATCACGGATGGTCGGCAGGGCAAGGCAGAGGCTCTAGTGGTGAGGAGTCGGGCATTTCAGCTGACTACCGAGGAGGCACGCGCCACACCCGATGTGGTGAAGGGTATGATTCTTTCCCTCTATCTTATTTTTATGATGTTATGTTATTGATATGTGCCCTGTACGTATATGTATGCATTAGGATCGTTCCATGTGAACGGCCTCCCAGTTCAGGTGTTATTTGATTCGGGTGCATCCCGATCATTCGTTTCCGTTGCGCTTAGCAAGAAGTTTCATGAGTCATCGGGCGAGTTAGATTTCCCTTTGGAGGTGGAGATTGCTGACGATCGATCGGTGCGAGCATCGATGGTATTTCGAGATTGCGTGCTGCGTTTGTTTGAGGAGCGCTACTTGGTACATTTGGTTCCCATTCCGTTGTGTGGGAACAAGGTGATTATAGGCATGGATTGGCTGAGCCCTAATGGGGCGGTGATAGATTGCGCGCAGCAGTTAGTGCGGGTCAGGACCCCAAGCGGGGGAGAGTTAGTGATTCATGGAGAGAGGCCTCAGTGTGGACCCACTATATGTTCAGCTGCGAGGGCTAGGCGCTACCTTCAGCAAGGATGCGCAGGATATGTTGCGTATGTGATGGATACCCGGGAGGCGGGTAAGGCGACAGTGAGCGAGGTTCCGGTGGTCCGAGACTTTGTAGATGTTTTCCCAGAGGAGCTTCCTGGGATACCTCCGGAGCGACAGGTGGAGTTCAGGATTGACCTTGTTCCTAGAGCGGCTCCGATAGCCAAGGCGCCGTATCGGTTGGCTCCTCCCGAGATGCAGGAGTTGTCTACGCAGCTGCAGGAGCTGCTAGACAAGGGATTTATTCGTCCGAGCAGTTCACCCTGGGGAGCCCCGATTCTGTTTGTAAAGAAGAAGGACGGGTCGCATCGGATGTGTATAGATTATCGAGAGCAGAACAAGGTCATCGGATGTATAGATGACCTCTTTGACCAGCTTCGGGGAGCATCTTGGTTCTCCAGGATTGATTTGCGTTCAGGTTATCATCAGATGAGGGTCAGGGAGGAGGATATGCAGAAGACCGCGTTTCGGACGCGCTATGGCCATTATGAGTTTGTTGTGATGCCGTTTGGGCTCACCAATGTTCCTGCCGCGTTCATGGACCTCATGAACAGCATGTGCAGACCGATTCTGGATCGGTCTGTGATAGTCTTTATCGATGATATCTTGGTTTATTCCAAGACTCGGGAGGAACATGAGGAGCATCTGAGAGAGGTGTTGGAGACCCTGAGGAGGGAGAGCTTGTATGCCAAGTTCTCCAAGTGTGAGTTTTGGTTGCGCGAGGTGCAATTTCTTGGACACCTCGTCAACCAGAACGGGATTCTGGTCGATCCGGCCAAGGCCGAGGCTGTGATGAGATGGGAAGTTCCGAAGTCTCCATCTGAGATTCGGAGTTTCCTGGAATTGGCAGGCTACTATCGGAGATTTATCCACGATTTCTCCAAGATAGCCGTACCCCTGACGCGGCTGACGAAGAAAGCCGTGGTCTTTCGGTGGAGACCCGAGCAGCAGGCTGCATTTGAGACACTGAGACAGAGATTGTGTGAGGCGCCGATCTTAGCCCTGCCAAAGGGGGATGTTACAAATGGTATCAGAGCCAAGGCACGGGTCGATGTGTTCGACGGGGACGTCGAACCCTATAATGGGGAGTGAAAGTGGGTTAGATCCGATCCCACATTGACTGGGAAGGAGAACTAAGGATTCCTTATAAGGGATGTGGATACCTTCCCTATCACAACGCGTTTTAAAAGCCGTGATGGCAGCAGATCCCATAAGAACTCTGCAGTTAAGCGTGCTCGGGCGGGAATAGTACCAGGATGGGTGGCCCCCTGGGAAGTCCTCGTGCCGAGTGGCCCAAAGCGGACAATATTGTGATACGTGCCAAAGGGGGGTGTTACATACATGGTCTCTCTCTACTGCCACGTGGTCTTAGCTAGCAAACCGTGGAAACCCTCCAAGGTCTTATACCAAGTGCCACGGGAACCCCTACGTGGTCTCACTCTACTGCCATGGGAACCCCCCCCCCCCCCCCCGGGTCTTCTATGCAAATATCTTACTAACTTATCACATAATCAATCAACAATCTACATATCATAAAATGGGCCGCCCTTGGTGCCTTAGACTCATTGTTATGGTGAGAAGACTCACCTCTCACGAATGTTGAACTGACAAGCTAGAATCAGATATGTCCTACGTGCTACTCCAACTCAACTGTCTATAAGCATCATAAGATAGACTTTTGTCATCATCCAAAAATTACCCTCAAGGTCAACCATGGTCAAAGTCAAGGTCAACAGTCCGTGTTGACCTCAACTCGTTGAGTGCATCTAGCAACTCATCGAGTCCAGAAAACCTGGTAAAACCCTGGCCAACTTCCCGAGTTGTTTCACCAACTCGACGAGTTCACTTGATATCCAGAAGGCGGGAAAACCCAATCCAAATTGTCGAGTATCCCTTCCTGTTTGCTTGTTATGATGATACACCAAATGTAGGGACTCCATGGCTTAGATCTGAAGACCTAAGGTGTCTAGAAGGATAAAGTTTCCAACTTTACCCTATAGAACCATTCCAAATGATCTAATTCCCTTATCAAACGAGGAAAAGCTCCAAAGCTTTGCAATAAGGTCCACAACACTAATCATCTGGAATCCCTCCTTTCCAGAAGAGTTTCTAGTCCCAAAAACTTTCCAAATATGGAGGCTTTATGGACATGCATGTCCAATGCATGTCTTAAGGTCAAAATGGACAAAAAGATCGAAATACGCCCTAAAACCCCTAGAATGGCGTCCTTGCTCGACTAAAGGCTAGATCTAGCCCACCTTGGGACCATTTTGCCCTAGAGATCCATAAAGTTGCAAACTTTATGAACCTCACGCATGCAATCCACAAGAAGGATATGAAATGAAGAGTAAACATAAGATCTTGCCATATTCTAAGATAAAAATAGAATCTTGAAGATTTACAACATTACACAAGATGGTCAAGCTCAAGAGTGAGGCTTGGTTTGTTGGATCTTCTCCTTCTTCTTATAATCTCTTTCATCTTAAGCTTCAAAAGTCACTTTAGCTCACAAAATGAAAGAGAGTGGGGATTAGGGTTTCGCACAGACATTCTTAGGGTTTGGAGGATGATGAAAGGTCAGCCTCAAGGCTGTTAAGGTGATTATGTAGGGTGCAAACGCTAAAATTAGCATTTTCTCTCCACAACTCCTACTCGCCGAGTCGGGCCTTCCGACTCGTTCAGTAGGTCCTGACCCCCATGTCTATGAGTTGGCCTGTACTTGATGAGTTGGGGCATCCAACTTTCTGAGTCCATGCACAAACCCTAAAAGATTTTCATGTAAATTATTCAATACCTGAAACAGATGTTACAATACTAGGATGCCATGGAAGCCCTCCAAGGTCTTACATAAAATGCCATGTGAAACCTCACATGGTCTTAATCTAATGCCACGGGAAGCCCCCTGGGGTCTTCCATGCAAATGTCACACCAATATAACACATAATCCACTAGCAATCCATATATCACATAATGGGCCGGCCTTGGTGCCTTCGACCCATTAGTATGGTGAGGAGACTCGCCTCTCAAGAATTGCTAAACCGGTAAAATCAAATCCCAACTCATGACTTTGAGCTCAACCGCCTACAACCACCCTACAACTAACTTCAACAAAACCCCGAATTAATAATGATGCCCTTCAAGTCAAACTTGGTCAACCCTGGTCCAAGTCAAAGTTAGCAGTCTAGGTCAACAGTGCATGTTGAACCAACTCGTTGAGTGCATTTGGCAACTCGTCGAGTTCCTTTAGTGTTCAGAAAACTAGGAAAAAGCCCTAGCCAACTCTCCGAGTTATTTCATCAACTCACCGAGTTCACTCAGTATCCAGAAGGTGGGGAAACTCGATCCAACTCGTTGATTTGCCAGGGCAAATCGTCGAGTTTTCCCAATTTTAGCCTATTCAGCCATTTTCAGTCGAATCTAATGCCCCAAACTACAGATCCAACCCACTAGGGTTAAGATACCATGTAAAGTTGCTAACTTTACATCCATGCAAGGTATCAAAGGGCTAAAATCATTTAAACAAGATTATCAAGGGTCTTAGAGCATGAAGGAGGGCCAAGACTTGATAAAGTTGGCAACTTTAAGTCCACAAAGGCCCTTAGATGTCCAAATCTAAATCCAAATCTTCATATCATTCTCAAATCCAAGAATAGTCCCAAACTAGGCTAATAATGTCCATAAACTTTCATTGAAGAAGATCTAAGCAATAAAAGGCCAAGGTTTCAACTTTATACCTCAATGTAGCTACAAAAGTGGAGGAAATCCCAGATCTACTGCCATCTACTCAATCTAACCTCTTCAAGCTTCAAGTTCCTTTCAAAAGAGCACCAAAAGTCACTCTCCAAACTCACACACACACAATGAGAGGAAATGGGTGAACTAGGTTTCTCTAGACGATGGGGCGATAAGGGAGGCTATTAATGGGGCTTAAAGCCTTTAAATAGGGTACAAGCCCTAAAATTTAGGGTTTTCCTTTCCCGAGTCTAGTCGTCGAGTTAGGGCTCCCTAACTCGTCAAGTTGAGTCCTAAAACCCGTCTCCAAAAGAATTCCTACACGACGAGTTGGAGCTTCCCAACTCGTCGAGTTCCAGTCCAAAACACTAAAATATTCAAAAGTAAATAATACTTGGACCAAGCGTTACAACGAATCATTTTTTGAGTATGATTTAACACCCACAATTTGAGGTGAGTCTCTTTTCATACAATTTGTGGGTCAAAGGCACCAAGGCCGACCCACTAGTTATGATATGGCATGATGCTTGTCTTTGTGATAATTATTGGATGTGCATGTATTATTTGACGATTCTGTGAACTGTGTGTGTACTATATAATAGTGGTAGGGGTGAAATAGACCTGGTATCCGGTTGAAATAGAACAATGGGACAGGTCGAGCAGCCAGATATGCTCAACAGTATCCGGTTGAAATAGACCGAAATGGGTAGGCCAACACCCAGATATGCTTGGCAATATGTTTATTCTGTATCTGGTATGGTGGGGGAACTCACTAAGATATGTTCTTACAATTTCAGTTTGTGTTTCAGGTACTTCTAGCTCGAAGGGAAAAGGGTCGGCATGATTGCATCGCATCACACTATGATTTTCCACAGTAGAGATTTTGGGATGTATGCTCTGATAATACTTTTCTATGTTTGTTTTGTAAAAGTACCATGATCACTGTATATTCACATTGCTTTTGAAATTGATGATGTTTTGGGATATGGATTTGGTAACTTTGAAAATGAAATTTTTATGTCTATAATGGGGGGTGAAGGAGGGTTGCACCTGATCCAACATCGACTTAGAAGGAGAACGAAACATTTCTTTATAAGGGGTATGGATACCTCCCTTGTCACAACATGTTTTAAAGCCGTGGGGGCATCAGATCCCATAAGAACTCTACAGTTAAGCGTGCCTGGGATAGAGCAATCCAAGGATGGGTGACCCCTAGGTAGTTTTCGTGCCAGAAGCCCAAAGCGGACAATATTTTGATACATGCCTGGGGGGTTGTTACAAGTGGTATTAGACCTGGGGCATTGGTCGATGTGTGTCACACCCCGAAAACCAAAGGCGGAAACGTTCCCGGGGTTGACTCCATGTTGTGTATCAAATCCAATGTACATAGTAATCACAGTAAACAACCATTACATTACATATATATGAAAGTTTACATTTGGTTTAAAAAGTAAATTGTACAAAGTTATACATATATCATATGAACAAAAGAGACAAGTCTTCGGAACACTTCATCTTCACCAAAAGATATCGTCGGGTACCTGACTAACTTGGACCTGAGAATACAAGCAATTTGAAAATCAGCATAAAGCTGGTGAGTTCATAAGCGGTTTTGTTTTGTGAAAATGTATCGATTTCCTTTAGTTTTCTGAAAAGATTTGATATCCAAGAAAATCCCATATTTTCTTATGTAAAGTAGTTAAGATATCTTTCGTTACAGTTCTGTTACAGATATAAGTTAACCCCAGGAAAAACCCATATTTTCCTAATTGTAAGATTGATTGGATAACACATAGTATAGTTTAATTCACAAAAGTATAATTTAGACGAATTGTAAATAGAAAGTATTTTGAAAATCTTGAGACTACATCCCGAACCAGTTATAAGATAATTCGATAAAAACCATGGGATCACTATCCCGAAAGTAGATATAAGATAGTTTGATAAACCATGGGATTACGATCCCGAAATTAGATATAAGATAACTTGATAAACCATGGGATTTTTATCCCGTATAAGATTTAATTTCAAAATCATGGGATTGCCATCCCGAACGAAATATAGACTCAAGATCATGGGATTATCATCCCGAACGAGATACAGACATAAAACCCTGGGATTACCATCCCGAACGAGATATAGATACAAAACCATGGGATTATCATCCCGAACAAGATATAGATTCTAAACAAATCCTAGCTGTGAATAAGTTTATATTAATACGTATTGTGAGTCGGGTAACCATACTGATACGACAACGAGACCTCCTTGACGTTAGTCAGACGTCGAATGATATCTAGAATTTGTCACCCCAGGCGTGTCCGCCTAACTGTAGCTAGCAGTTAAGGTGTGGGATTGTCAGTCCCGAATAGATCTATTCACAAACTCTTCGCTCTCCCTCCAGGAGACTCTGGTTACACTTCCGGAGAGGATTTACTTGATCATCCAAAAAGGGTAGTGACTATCTCACAAACTAGTATTAAACTATTCACAGGATTCTCATACGATAACAAACATACAAAGGCTTTAAGACATGATACAGTGAAAATAGTTACAAACAATGAGACTATCTGGCAAAACATTCGAATGATACGGAGATAAACTGAATCAGACATAGTTTATCAAATAACTTAATACAGATATTAGTACATGATATAAAGAAAAACATAGGACCCCAAATTATTCCCATAATAATTTGATTAGTTTGGTTATTTTCTTAACTAAAATCCATTTAGTTGTAATTGATAAATCTTTCCTTATGCTCAACATAATACATAAGGAGTAAAAGAGTTTATAAGATTTGCCAGATATTATTTGAAACACATAAATGTTATGATTTGAAAACAGTTTTAGGTTTGCTTGTATTCCCCCCCTGAAAACAGTTAAAAACAGTGAAAAAGGCGTAGGGGTATGAACTCACCGGACGACAAGTATGACGATTTGGATGCTAAGAGTGGATCCGAGGCTTGAAAATACACGAGGTTCCTAATTATAATGTAAAGATACACATTTGTATCTAATTAGGACTTAGCTTATTCATATGTTAGGGACACTTGCGTCTAGTCGTGAAAACACTCCGATACAAGTGTTTGGAGGGACCCGGGTGGCGTTTAAGGATGTGAAATGACACTAGGGACTTGGGACTTGAGTTTACAACCACAAAACACACACATACATGAGTTTACGGCCGTAAACTCATGTGGGTGTGGTTTTGGGTGTTTAAATGGCTTAAATGGCTTACATGGACATGGGAAATGATTCTAGGCTTTGATCTAAATGCATGGAATGGATTAAAATCACCAAAATGATTAATTTATGGGAGTTTACGGCCTAGCATAGGCTGCTGGCCGTAAACTCCTTAATCCTTATGAAAATGATGCTAAATGGTGCTAGAACAAATCACATGTGATTAGTAAAATTAATCCAAGGCCTAACATGAGTTTGCATGGGATTTTTGGGGAATTTATGGAGTTTACGGCCCATGAAACCCCCTTCATGGCCGTAAACTCTTGTGTGTGGTGTTCCAAAGTGTTTCAAGGTCTAGAACATGCATGAAAGGACTTCTAAAATTCATCTAAGGGCCTTAGGGGTGTGTAGTTTGCATTCTAACACCAAAAATTTTGGAGTTTACGGCCCAAGAACAGGTCTTGGCCGTAAACTCTTAGAAATCCCATAAAAGATGTGTTTAAGGCCTTTAAAGTATTTTTGGTTGGTCCCTTGATTTATTCCAAGGCTTTTGGTGGTGTTGGATGGCTTTCTAACACCTTAGAATTGGATTTATGCCAAGTTTTTGGGGAGTTTACGGCCCAAGCACTATCCTTGGCCGTAAACTCATCTAAGTTCCTCAAAATTAATGTTTCAAGTGTCCAAATGCAAGAATCAAAGTCCTATAATTCATATCTAAGCTGTAGGGGTGATTTGGAAGGGTTTAAAGGCATGAAAAACCCCATTAACATGAGTTTACGGCCCAAGATTATGCCTTGGCCGTAAACTCCTTCAAAGTCCTCAAAATCATAGTTTTAGGTGTTCTAAGTCCATATCTTGAAGTCCCTTAGCCATATCTAGAGTCCAATTGAGTTAAGGAAGGAGTTTAAGGGCTAAAAACCCTTCAAAATGGTGTTTACGGCCTAGGCAGCCTCCCGGGCCGTAAACTCACATATAATGTACAATTTTATGATTAAGTGTCTAATTTGGAAGCTAAACATGCTATAGATTAAGGCTAGGAAGGTACCTTAAGGATTTGAAGCCTTAAATTTGAGTTTTGGACACTTAATCTTTGGATTTAGGAGAGAGGTTAGAGAGAGAGTAGAGAGAGAAGGAAAAAGTTTCAAATGAGTGTTTAAACATGTTTATATAGTCCCTAAAACTTGGACATGATGGAATTCTACCCGATACCGGCCTTAAACGATGCTTTGGGTTGCACCCGATTGAGTTTTCGTCACCCGACGAGGATATTTCTAAAACTTAAGAAATAAATGTTTTGGGCTAAATTCATGAGTTCCTAAATGATTTGGACCCTCATTGAATGATAATAAACATATAATTTTGGTTAACTAAGCCCAAAAACGATAACGGGACATTTCGATTTCCGACGAGTTATTCGGGTAGTACGGGTTTTCGGCGATGAACAACTTCGGGCTGTTACAATGTGTTTGACAGGGACGTCGAACCCTATAATCAGAGTGAAGGTAGGTTGTACCTGATCCCATATTGGCTTGGAAGGAGAACATAACACTTCCTTATAAGGGGTGTGATACCTTCTTTGTCACAACAAATTTTAAAGTCGTGAGGTCAGCGGATCCCATAAGAACTCCGCAGTTAAGCATGCCCGGGAGAGGGCAATTCAGGGATGGGTGACCCTTGGGAAGTTTACGTGTCGGAAGCCCAAAGCGGACAATATTGTTATATGTGTCAAAGGGGGATGTTACACATCTTTGATTTAACATTTATCTTTTTAATTAAATAATTAATTAAAATTCTATTAAATATTTTAATGAATTAAATAATTATGTTTAAGTAGACTTTTAATTAATTAATCTATTTAATCATAGTCCCTTTCCTAAATATGAAATTAGGGTTTTTAAGTTATCTAGTTTTAGTTGTTCACATTTTGGGCTAGTAAAATAACAAATAAGGAACTAGAGAAACTCTAATAAATTTCGAAAAAAAGGGAAGTAAGAGGCCAAAATTAAAAGCCTTAGAGGACTAGGAATTTTTTAAATTATGGTTTCTGTTAAGTTTCTCACAAATGCGCATATTATAGACAAACCACTAGGCTCTATTACAAGTGATGGTATTTCTAAGTTACAATAAAAATATTAATCAAACGTGATTTACACGGTATAATTTCACATAAAGAATTTATGGGCACATGCAACCTTGAATTCTATGACTTTTCACAAAATAGCTACATACTTCGAAAATTCTAAACAAATATATGTAAATCGAAAATCACATAGAATTAAACGCATACCTTTTGCTATAATCGAATATAGCAACCAACACTTTTAATCTTCCTTAGAAAGCAAGCACCAATATTGTGGATGACTCTAATTGTTCATAACTAACAACCTAGGAACTAATCAGGAGAGAGGTGAAAGAAGGAAATTTTGAATTCCTTATTTATAAAAGGTTAGGAAACAAATTTTCGCTTAGGCACCCATTTATAGTCGGACGAAGCAGTAATTTGAAAATTAAAATAATAATATTTTAACATGATTTAAATTAATTTCTTTATCAGAGAAACCCTAATGAGTCTCCTAAAAATTGTCCACCTCTCGGAAAGTTCTAGAATTACCTCCGTTGTCAACTATTAGACAATTGAAATTCAATAATTATACGTTTAAATAATTCTAATTAATTCATTATTAATTTGCAATTTATTCTGAATAATTTTTAACTATTTCTATTTAATATATTAATCATGCTTCAGCTTTTCTTATTTGTAACTGCCCTTATATTTTACTCGCTCCTTGCTAGTTTTTACTCAATAAAATATCGTCGTTTCGAGAAAAATAAAGAAAAATAAAATACAATTTAACAACTTTTTGTCTATAAACACTAACGTATAATATATATATATATATATATATATATATATATATATATATATATATATATATATATATATATATAACGATTGTCGTTATCACATATTCTCACTAATTAAATCGTCTATAAGTTTATTATAGACTTTTTATTATTATTCTCATTCTGTCAGAATGTTTAATGAGTCGTATTTTGTAATAACTAAAATTAGTGAAAAACGATGTATGAGAACAAAATTGAATAAAAATTATTGAATGCATCAAAATGATGATAGTTGTATGAGGTTGAACGTATTCGCATTACTAAACAACTTATTCTCTTACTAATTATCATAGAATAGCACTGTCCACACGTCCGCACAATAGTTGTCTATCCACATTATAACCTAACCCTATATATATATATATATATATATATATATATATATATATATATATATATATATATATATATATCATTATCATATCTATCTATATCTATATATCTTATAAAGCTAGCATTTTTCCTTGAACCTAATGCATTTGAAACTTCTAAGACTATATAGAATCTTTTTTGCTCAAACCACATTCATTTGAAACCTCCATCTTTTAACTAATACAACTTAAAAGTCTTCTTAATAATGATTTAACACTCAAAGATTTTATAAATTATATTATGTTTAATAAGCAGTTAATGAAATGTTTACTTTAAAAAGATCAATCTTTTTGGTAGACATGCATACATCTCACATATAAACTTCATAAAGAAAACAAGCTTAAAGGTTTTTGTGTTGGTTTGAGGTTTTATGCCACTTTTAGAGATATATTATTGTGTTATAGCTTTCAATTTGTAAGTTTGTTATATACTAATTATTTTTATATTTTTCTTGGTTTTGGATTCTTTTAATACAATTGTTGTATGTTGTGCTTTAATTGTTAATATATATTAGATCATACAGATGTTATCGATCATATATTATATATTGTCATGTGGATAATATTTAATTAGATATGTTAAATATTATCGTTTGTTTTGTACCACTTCAAAAAAGTAACTAACTAAAAGTCATGAATATTTTAAATTTTCCACGTAAATCTGAAAGATATATTTTTCTTTTTACCACATGTATTTGAAATTCTCATTAGATTTCAGTTTCTTTCTAATAATAATTATATATTGGTTAATAATGTTAGATAGGTTTGAAACGCTAATTGTATTCCAATAACTAGCTAAGCTTGAATATTAAATTAACATATTCTACTTCTACATAATTTGATATGTTATTTCTTAAATTATTAGTTTAATGTAATAACTTTTGAATAATTTATAAAAAATACTTAAGTTGTTAATTTAAATATAGTGTTTAAGTATTAACTTAAATGGAAATTTCAATAAAACTTAAAGAAAATCCAATGACGATTTTGTAAATAGTTATAAGTTATAAAATATAGTGTTAAACGTAAAAAACTAAACACTACTCCCAAATCAATTAAAATATTTCCTAAAACTATTTTTATAAACATTAATAATTTCTAAATAATATATTATAAAGAAAATATTTTTTCTTTCACCATATTCATTTGAAACTCCCAACTCTTAATATTTCCATTTAATATACTTAATTTATTAACTTAAATGTGTTTTTAGTTATAAACATTATCATATATGGAAGACTTTGTAACTTATCAATCTGATATATTTAATTTGTTAACTTCAGTATATTGTTAAATAAATAACATACATTAATATCAAGTAAGCTTAAAAATTTAGTGTAAATTTTAAAACCTAAAGTAAAATATTAAATAATGTTTAAAAAAATCAACATATATATTTTGAACATAGTTAAAAGGAAAATATTAAATATAATAAATATAAAAGAATCTGAATCGATGAATTAAACTAATTAAAAGGAGTTTGAAAAATATATTTTATAATAACTAAAATTCAGTTAAATTGTTTTTAAATTACTTTATAATAACAATAGTTAAAAATAATTGAAACTTAGAAATTAAATTATGGTAGATTACAAACAGTTGTTGAAATTTTAAATAAACATCATGATGAAATTAAAACATCGTCCATTTTTTAAACTAATAAATCATAACAATAGTAAATTAAAATAGTTGACAAATATAACTAATGTTATACACATGTAAAACATGAGTAGAGAACATTAAATGATTTGATTTTAATAAGCGTTATTTTATTTATTGTTCAAATTGATTATAATTTTATATAATTTAAATGAAGTAATTATTATTTTATATTTAATATAAATGATATAAATATTTTCAATAACATAAGACTACCAAAAGTTTTAATTTTATTCCGCGCAACGCACGGATATTCGCCGAGTATACTTATAAATCTAGCATTTTTTCTTAAATCTCATGCATTTGAAACCCCTATTTTTTAACATTCCTAAACCACATTCATTTGAAAACCCCTTTTTTAACTAATGCAACTCAAAAGTTTTCTTAATTATGATTTAACACTCAAAAGTTTTATAACTTATATTATGTTTAATTAGCATTTAGCGAAAAGTTTACTATAAAAAGGTCAATCTTTTGTGTCTTTTGTGTTATATAAAATCTTACATGTAAGAAGGATGTCATAACATCAATGTTTTGCTTAGAATATATTTCCACCAAAACAAATGAAGCTTTTCTATTTTTTCTTTATATTCAGTTTCTCATTTAACCGTTATATGTGATTTGTATGTATTACTCAATCTTGAATGTGACTCTCCAAACATCAATGTTTTGCTTGGAATATCTTTCTGATTCTTCTTTTTTAAGAAAACTATTTTGATTGCAGGTTAATGAAGAAGTGTCATCAAGTTTGTATGGTTAACTGAAGAAAGAAGATTCAGAAAACGGATATAGATTTTTCTTTTTTAAGAAAACTATTAGTTTTTTCTTTTGATTTAAATGTTTGTTTATGTAACATCTTTATTTATATATTCAATCACCCAATGCTCTTATTTATTTGATTGTAGTTTTTCTATTCTGATTATGTTTATTTTCTATTATTTTTTTGTTAGGTTATCCTACACAACATATTTAAAAGATAACATAATTTTTAACATTTGATATGTAATTATGATAGAATTATCATGATATGTTCTTCATATAAAAGCAATTTATCCATATTACTACGACAAGAATTACATATGACATTTACGAAAATGTATATATTCTTTGTGATTTCTTAACATGTATATGCACTGTCATGTATGTTATAAATTTATAATTAAATACCTTTATGTTTAATAATTGAAGGGATTAAAATGATGCATCAAAACCTATTATTTAGACGAATATAATAATAATAATAATAATAATAATAATAATAATAATAATAAATACACATTTCCAAGTACTGCAGTCATTTGAAACTCACACTACAACTCAAGAGTTCTCTAATTTATGTATATTTAGTAGTTACAACTCAAGAGTTTTTAACTTACGATTATTAATTAGTAATTACTAATAACTTTTTGTTTTCCTTTCTTTTATAAGGTTGTAAAGTTTTGCTCATTAAAAACATTAATGTATTTGAAGAGATTTGTGATTTAAATATGAAGAATTAATATAAATATTATAATAGATGTTTTAATGTTTTTATGTTATTAGAAGTTATAGTGTTTATTTTTCATATTTTTATTATTCGTTGTATATATATATATATATATATATATATATATATATATATATATATATATATATATATATTTTAATACAAATGTTATAATAGATGTTTTTCTATTTTTATGTTTTTAAAAGTTGCTGTTCATATTTTTGTTCATACGTTTTGTTACCCGTTATATTATCATTCATTTGATATAATTTACATAATTTTAAACGGTTTATAAAATTATAAAGTAGTTGTATATATCACAATGACTTAAAAATTAAACTATAATGTTTAATAAAACTAATATGGTAACTATATGTTTGCTTTACTACTAACATTTTTTTTCAAAGTAGAAATATTAAATAATAATTTGGTAAAAGTTATTATTTTAACCATATAAATCTATCTCGCGCAACACACAGGGATTCTCCTAATATACCTATAAAGCATGCATTTTTTCTTGAACCATATGATGCGTTTTAGGTAAAACAAATAAACTAGAAAAGAATTCCTAAGTTCATATGCAACCTACTTTGAAAAACGAGAACCCTAGTGGAGAGAGGCTATTTTCAAAATTTACAACCTAGGGTTTAGTAATTACATACATTTCAATTGTTATAGTAAACAATTGATAATTCCCTTGATGTTGATCTTGATCTTCTTGGAAGCTTACCACCACAAGTGTAATGCCTCTAATGGAATCACACCCAAACTAGCAAGAAGGAAACTTGAAGGAGAGAGGGTAGAGGGAGTATGCAATTTTCGGCCCTAGGGTTTCTTCAAAGAAGGAGTGACCGATTTTGGGAGCTGGAAGGCTCCTTAAATAGCTGAGGGATCTAGGGTTTAGGGAAAACCCTAATGCTCCTTTGCTTAGGGCCTAAGCAAACCCAAGGGCCTTATCCAAGCCCCCTTGGACGAAATCCTTAGGGTTTCCCCTATAGATTTCGTCCACCTCCTTCCAAGGAGGTTCTGGAGCCTTCCAGTCAACTATCTGATAATTGCAAACTAGTCCCTGCACTTTATAATAAATACTTTTAAGCCCAAAATTAATTCTAATTAATTTTTGGCTAACTATGAATTAAACATAATGATTTCTAATTAATATATTAATCTTTTAATATATTAAGAAATTCATTTATATTAATTTATTAATCTTATAATAAATTAATATCTCTCCTTTCATAATTTCCTTGTCCGGTTAGTAGGTTTGAGGGCAACCCAAAAGGACTGTGCTGCTATCAATTCAAGTACATACCAATTATAGTTATGGGCTTAGACACCTAATCCAACAGTCTCCCACTTG
Source organism: Lactuca serriola (assembly GCF_051521515.1). Taxonomy (NCBI): domain Eukaryota; kingdom Viridiplantae; phylum Streptophyta; class Magnoliopsida; order Asterales; family Asteraceae; genus Lactuca; species Lactuca serriola. The sequence goes on along the minus strand of NC_136410.1, from coordinate 293,226,418 downwards.
GATAAGTTTGTAACTATAATTGCTAGTATGACTTCTAAATTTGACCAGCAAATTGTAGCTTCTAAAAGTTGTTGCTGAACTCTGACCCAGTCAGTTACGTGTCCTAAGATAAGTGATCATATAATCCTTCGTTCTACAAGATATCCCTAGACAGAAGACATGGAATGTAATCAATCTCTTTTTCCAGAATCTATGTTTCCCGATTACTAATTTGTGATGATATAGGACTTCTAATCGAACACATCAATTCAGTCCTGGCTGGGCCCAACATATAAGTCAACACCAAATCATCGAGGGGCCCACAAATATCGCTTTTCCGGTTAGGGCAAAAGGAACGAATAAACATTGACTCATATGCTTGTATCTTTTACTCATCAAATTATACATGACAATATGTTTTATAACACCAAGTTACTGATGCGTTTTCGTATCACCAATGCATGACCGACTTGTAAATTACAACTCATATATCTTCGTTTCAAAATTATAAGATATTATCGTCTCAGTGTTACTCGTGATGAATTCCATGAAGTAATACTCTGAGCGAGGGTTTATCCAATACTCAAATCTCAATTTCTGAGTACTCACGAACGTTGTAGAAAATCTATTGCCATGTCTATCCTTAAACAATCTACAATCCAGTTCATGACAGTCTTGATTCACTACTTACTTCCAAAAGTACGAGCGACTGTGGAGTTTGAATAATCTTATTATTCGGGAAGTCAAAACATGCAAAGTGAAACGCAATAATAATATTAATCCTATATGGCCCCAAAGCTTTTGAGCGTAAATAAAAAAAACTTATATTTAAACACCATATTGATTACTCATTATTCATTGCTTCCTGTTTCTGAAAATCAACTTATTACTCGAATTATAACCATAATTGTCGCATGCTCCAAGCATGCACTATTTGGTTTCCTATGGTCCATACTTTGTGAAATAGATCAATTGAAAAACTTTTCATCTCACAATCCCCAATCCTTATTATTAGTATAAGAATACCAAATTCTTACCACTTCTAGAATATTTTAGATTCTAACATTTTATGCAATAATTCTTTCATAATGTCATAGCACAATAGTCACCAAGACTCGACTAATGAAATTATAAGGTATTCTATCGGAAATTGTTACAAGACAATTCAATAGACGTGAAGTCTCACATTCAAAGTACATTCCTTTGAACATCCTTCTCGCATAAAAGTTTCTAATCTAGACATATTTCTTAATATCCAACTCCCATTAATGGAAACATTTCCATATTTTCCATATGACAACTCATTCTTAATAGAATCTTATCTATTCATAATAATGTCAATATAGCCCATTCGGTACTATACTTCCAACTACTCACAAGCGACAAATCCTCAGTGAACCTCAAATTTTTCCTTTGATAGTTGTTTTTAATTATTTTAGTTAAAACCGATTCTAGTTCCTTTTTCCCTCTGAATGCCCTAGGCATTTGGAAAATTTTAGAATGGTCAAATATTACAGCATATGCGATCGATCCTATACCCGAAGCGTATTGGACACAATGCATAATGTCTCACATAAAGACGTGATACTTTATCATCCTTCTGCCATAATATTTTATGTGTCCTGTTCCCACAATTCGATCTATGAAGAGGGATGTCGTGATCATAATCAAATTTGAGAATGCACTATATATCCTTGACTAAATTTATTAACGTTTCTCGATCTAAGCTTTAGAATTTTGAAATGAAGTATAATATTCTCTCCCTTAATTATAGCAAAACAACTTTTCAACCATTGCAGCTTTGCAAAGTGAATCTTTGTTTTCTATAATTAATATTGCTAACTCGCAATACTTTACCATAATAATCATGCTCCCACTAACATGATGATTATTTTCTTACCAGCATAACACTTATGCTCCCACTAGCTTTGACATGTATTCAGAAAACAATTAAACTTCCATAGAACAATGCTTATTGAATTCCTTAAGTTCATATTTCTAATACCTAATGCTTTGATAAGCCTTTATCAAAGCTTCTTAAACTCATACACCCTTTCCTTAGAAAGCTCATATGTGTGTCCAGACAAATTCAGAACTTATGTCACTATGTCCCAAATGTTCAGACTAATTGCCAAATCTCACAATTCGAACTATGGAAAGGGATGCCGTAACCATAATTGAATTTGAGAATACAATTTCCAGAATCGCTATCTTCTTAAAATCTCTCTTAGTGAAAGCATTTCCTCACAGTCATTTTCATGAAGGAGGTAATCTTATGACACTTACATTTTGTGGTGTATAAGTTCCTATCCATGTAAATTTGTCAAAACCAAAGTTTGTCACAAATCTAAACTCATATGGACTGAACTTTCTCAATCTTGATTTCTTGCCTTATGGTAACATGAGTGCCCACCATGTCTTCCAAGCGGTTTAGCAACTCATCCTTACTTATCATTGTACTTTTCATTGATCAAGGTGCTTTGTCTTTATGCATTCACATGAGAACTCATAGAACTCACATGCATAATTAACTCAATTGGAATGGCACAGAAAAGGAGTATGTCATCCACGATAGGCTGTAAACCTCAAGTCGTGTGCTAGTGGTGATTGATAAGGTTTATTCTTCATTTGTCTTGAAATCCTTTTCAAGATCATTAAAACTCTCACTGACCTCTTGACATATATGATTCTCTTGTTAGGAAACTGTCCTAGACAAAACAAATATTCAAGAGTTAGTGTAGTTCTTATCAAGACAAAAAACTTCACAAAATTTGTTCTAGTTGGTATTTGTCTTATCCAAGACATCACCACTTACCAATTTCAAATGTGCAAGAATAAGAAAACTTTTCAAAATTCCATATTTGATGAGTGTTATAAACCTCCTCGAGACTTGTCACTAAATTCACAATCTTGGAGTATAACTCTAGGACTTGATGTTGGAACAAAGTATGATTGACTTCATGATTTTAACCATTTCCACATTTCTTGATTCCTCTTCTTAGACATGCAAATGCACTAAGACTCACTTAGATGATCAATTGAGGTATGGTTCCTAATCACTAAGACTTATCATCAAACACAATAAAATGTACTCTCCCTTCTTCTTAGAATAGAGAAACTTTTATCTTTCTGCCTACTTGATTCTTCTTATTCGTTCTGCTATTGATTGAAACTCTTTTGATCAACTCAGAATTATACTTAATCTTATAAGTATAACCATATTTACAAAACAATAGTAAATCATGATGAATATCTTTATTACATTTTTCCAAAGAATTAGTCTAATTTCCAAATATGAAGTTTCTCATTCATCATGCAACCTAGTTGTATGATTTCAAGTTTCTATCCAATTGAAACTTGGGTGATGAGAATCTTTCCTCATTTGGCAAATTCTCGATGTTTCCACAAATAACATAATTAAGAATCAAATCCATTCATTGTAGTAATACACAAAAATCAATTTTTCACAACGATTTCATTGCAAGGATATATAAAAAATTATTCAAACCAAAATTTCTTTTATTTATAAAAAGCAGCGGAAAACTTGTCCTTACAATGCAAAATCAATTGAAAAACTATGTATTTATTCCTATCAAATCTATCATAACTTTCTAAGCTCAAAATCTGATCTTCGAATCCATGCGACGGTGATCCATTTCTTCGTGATCAGACTCATCTTGTTTTTCAATCAAGCTTCCTCTCTTTTCTCTGATCCTACAAAACATTCAAATGTAATGTTATCACATTATGTATCAAGAATCAATGAATAGGAACTTAATGGAGTTAGATAGTGGATTTTACCTGAAGCAGAGCCATATACCTTGACTCTCCCATCTCTTGGACTCTTCAGGTTCTCAGGGCAGGTTTGTATCCAACGCCCCTTCTCTTGGCAGCAGAAACAGGTGGATTCTTTTGGAATGTCCTTGAAAGCATGGTTGGTTGATTCACCAAACAAATATGCTCCATTGCTTTGCCAAATCATTTCTGATTCAACAGCAATAAGCATGTAAGTTAGGTCAATGAGGGTGGCATGAAGATCCATCATATAATACTCTCTTTTAAACTTATTATATGATTCAGGGAGTGACTGAAGAACCCAGTCTGTAGCCAACTTCTTGGGAAAGGTCGCACCCAACATTATCAACCTATCAATGTGTGATTTCATCCCTAGGACGTGAGCATACACGGGTTTACCATCTTCATGTTTCATTGCCAATAGGGCTTTAGTGATATTGAAATTTTCAATCCTTCGGTCTTGTGGCTTTGGGAGAACAACGAGAGGAGGTGGAGGAAGTGGAATCAAGTTAGTCCACATGTCAGGGATTGATCTTTCGCCATCATAGTGGAACAGACTTTGAGTAGGAATACCTTTTCCTTTAGATTCGGGAAGACCGTGGTTAGATTCAGACATATACAAAAACGGGAGAAAATTCAAGTTAGTTGATAAGAATCCTTGATGTAACACCCAAAAGAAACATCGAGGCTAGGATCCAACACAACATTCCACAAACTGGAAGAAGGATGCCATAATCCAATTTTGCAGAATATTTGAAGGTAGGTAAATGACGATTTACCAATTTCCACCATGAAAAACGAAAAAGAAGGTTAAGTTTTAGATGTATTGGAAACTCCTAGATCCTTTGAGATACATTGAAACTATTTAATGGCATGTTTTAATCTCCGATTATGCTCTTCTATTTGTGACTGGGATGTCGAGGATCACAAACAAGATGTGAATAACCATGCAAATGTGCTTGGTAACCTCATTGTCTTTATCATTAACTATTGATGTGCCGGTAAACCACACACGCTCCATCAAAATGACAATTATGGGATACCCATTACTACTCTTTATTAGTGCCTTTTAGTGTGCCAGTTAACCACACACGCTCTACTAACGACCAATAAAGCATAATGTGCAATTTCATGGATTAGCATACTTTTCACATTTTTCCTAAAGTAACTAGAGTTGGGATTTTTGTAAAATAATGTTCTAGTACTTTCTTTAATAACATTATACTTTTAATGAGATGTAGTTGTCCTATCAAATCCGTTCTGCTAACGACCCTCCACTAATTAAGGAAGCGGTGGGTGAGAGTGGACACCCATTCAACTACCATTTTATAGGTAGTTTCCTTATACCGCCCATATAGATTTGCTTCGTGAATGAGGCATACTAGCGATTTGATTGACCATAGTCTTATACATATATAATATTTAACTATTAATTATAATATATATAAGATGTGTTTTAAAACATTTTAAAACTCCAAGGGTTTATATAAATTTTCGAAATTTAAACTATTAAATTTTAAATTTAAATAAACCAATTAATTAGATTTAATATTTATCTATTAATTAACTTTTAATTAATTTATTAAATCTTGTAAGGATTATCTAATTAAATTAAACAATTTACTTAATCCTAATCCAAATCCCTTCTAGATTTCAAAAATATGGGGATAGGATAATTTCCTTATTTTTCTCAACCAAATAACTATATTTAATATTTATCTATTAATTAACTTTTAATTAATTAATTAAATCTAGTAAGGATGATCTAATTAAATTAAACAATTAACTTAATCCTAATCCATATCCCTTCTAGATTTCGAAAAATGGGGATAGGATAATTTCCTTATTTTTCTCATTTATCCAATAAGGCAACTATTATCCAAAACAAAGAAACCCTAATCTTTATAGCATATTTTGAAATTAAGGGGAGGAGGCTAGGGTTATCCGAAACCCTAACCCTAATTTCGATTAGGGTTCATGGAGGCTAGGGTTTTTCGAAAACCCTTTGAACCAATAACCCTAGAAATCGAAAATTTGGCCTTTTAGGGTTTAATAGCTATAAACCCTAATTTTCAATTCAAATATTATAGCTATTCAATTTAAAACAACAATGGCTCTGATACCACTGATGGGTTTTAAGTAAAACAAATAAACTATAAAACAATTCCTAAGTTCACATGCAACCTACTTTGGATCTATGTTTTAACTATTGAACATACAACTTTGAATTGCAAAACAAGAACCCTAGAGGAGAGAGGCTAATTTTGAAATTTACAACCTAGGGTTTAGTAATTACATACCTTTCAATTGTTATAGTAAACAATTGATAATTCCCTTGATCTTGATCTTGATCTTCTTGGAAGCTTAGCAACACAAGTGGAATGTCTCTAATGGAATCACACCCAAACTAGCAAGAAGGAAACTTGAAGGAGAGAGGGTAGACGGAGTATGCAATTTTCGGCCCTAGGTTTTCTTCAAAGAAGGAGTGGCCGATTTTGGGAGCTGGAAGGCTCCTTATATAGCTGAGGGATCTAGGGTTTAGGGAAAACCCTAATGCTCCTTTGCTTAGGGCCTAAGCAAACCCAAGGGCCTTATCCAAGCCCCCTTGGAAGAAATCCTTAGGGTTTCCCCTATAGATTTCGTCAACCTCCTTCCAAGGAGGTTCTGGAGCCTTCCACTCAACTATCTGATAATTGCAAACTAGTCCCTGCACTTTATAATTAATACTTTTAACCCCAAAATTAATTCTGATTAATTTCTAGCTAACTATTAATTAAACATAATGATTTCTAATTAATATATTAATGTTTTAATATATTAATAAACTCATTTATATTAATTTATTAATCTTATAATAAATTAATATCTCTCCTTTCATAATTTCCTTGTCCGGTTGTTAGGTTTGAGGGCAACCCAAAAGGATTGTGCTGTATCAATTCAAGTACATACCAGTTATAGTTATCGGCTTAGACAACTTATCCAACACCATACTCATTTGAAACTCTCATGCATTTTTCCTTTCACCACATTTATTTGAAACTCCCATGACTTTTCAATTTCTTTCTAATAATTATTATATGTTGGTAAATAAGGTTAAATAAATATCAAACCTAAAGTGTAATTGTTGGGTAGCGTAGCATAGAATTTTTGATGTATTGCATCTATTGGGCTCGGTTAATAGTCCATGTTTTGTACTCCGGTTTGGGCCTGTCCAACCGTGAGCTGATAGGGTTTAGTATAAATTAGTGTGCTTGCATGGATATTAGGTTAACGATTTTAGATAACGATTGATAGCAATTACGATAGGTTTACAGATTTTCTTCATCGTTCTTGTAAACCCTAAATCCTCTACAGTAGAAGTTCTTTATCGACCTCTTCTGAGGATTGTTTATTAATCATTCGACATCTTTTGATCCATTCTTGTGTTCTTGCTGTTTATTCGTTTATTTCTTTACCTATTTTATAGATCTAATTGATCTTCAAGTTAGTTTTAAACTTATCAATTGGTATCAGAGCAGGAGGATGTGTAATCAATACACTTCTTTTCTGTGAAAAAGGTTTCGATTAGGGTTATTCCGCATTTATTGATATTTATTGAGCCGTCATCTCATTATTGACGTATCTCGATATTTATTATTTTGCCCTAATTTGATATATTACAAGTCTGATCTTTGAACAGGTTATTCGATCAATTATGGACGAGTCGCAATCCAATCCCATTAATATTTCGAACAACATTGGATCAACAACGAAGATTCCCATCCTGTACACCCACGATTATGAAGTCTGGGCGCATCACATTGAAGATTATGTTATAGGATCTGAGGATAATGGATACCTCATCTGGGAAGCAATCTTTTCTGGACCTTTTTCTCATTCATTTACTTCAAGGATTATTAAAACTCAAAAGGAGTATAATGATCTTCTGAAAGACGTTAAAGATATTGCGCAAGACGAAAAAGATAAATTTCAGTGCAATATCAAAGCGTTAAGATTGATCAGATTCGCTCTTCAATCTGATACTTTTAGGTTGGTGAGTTCATGCACGACTGCAAAAGTGATATGGGACAGGCTACGTGAATTGTACTCTACAGACGAAGATCTTGAACACTCCATTCAAACCTTACTCTTGTCCGAGTTTGGTGAATTCAAGTAAGGAGCCGAAGAAACAGTGACTCAAACGTTCGATCGCTTCAATCATCTTCTTAGTAAGATGATCAAATACGACATCGAAAGGAAGCTTATTGAGCAGAAGGTTACGTTTTTGAACGGACTCAGATCTGAGTGGAGAGCAGTTGTGTCCACAGTTAAAGCGCACGAGCAATTCAAATCCTATTCTTTGGCGAAACTGGTGGGCATCCTAAAATCTCAAGAAAAGATCGTGTTACAGGAGAAAAATGTGGTTTCAAGCCTAGGTTCGTTGGTCCTCCTGTCCAAAAGCAAAGCGGTGATGGAGGATGAAGACCTCAACTTTGATGACTATGACCTCACTTCTGAGGACTATGCTATGATGGTGTCAAACCCCAAGAGGTTCATCAAGAAGATATTCCCCACTAACAAGAACCGAAATTGGCAGGGGAGTTACAGTTCTGAAAAGGTCAAAGATGAACCAAAGGCTGAAGGGTCAAAGAAGGAACCGAAGGCTGAAGGAGATTCGGGAGTGAGCTGCTATTATTGTGGAGGAAAGAAGCACTATGCAAAAGATTGCGTCCTCAAAAAGATGGTAGAAAAGGATGAGGAAAAGGATGAAGAAGCTTTGTTGCAGAAAAATCTAGATGAAGAGGAAGAAGACAACGAAACCATTGCCGACTTGCTGAAACGCAAAAGTCGATGCAATGATGAAGATGACAATGTTCGTGTGGCAAGAGAAGCTGAAGAAGCTGAACGCAAAAAGAAAGAAGCCCACGACCTCCTCGAGAGTAGGAAAACTCTGTTTGACTGCTACAACTCCGTCGACTCTCAGTTCGACATGCCCTTAACCCGAAAGGCGTTCATCTTTCATGCCTTCGCCAACATTTCTGAGTTCCCTCATCCTCATCCGGAGGTTGATCGGGAATTGATTGAGTTCTATCTGAAGGCCGCTCAACCCCAGTACCAAACTTGGAGCGCTCAGAAGATCATCAACGTTCGGGTTCTGAAGCCATATACTGAAGGGAGATTTATCAACGTTCGGTTCAAAGTGCTCAGAGGATCTGCAAAAACCGAACATGCCATTTCTTTAGCAGATCTACGGAACCTCAACCCCCATGACTGGATCATTCTGCACAACATCCTTCTGACTAATGAAGCTGAATATGGTCTGATCATTGACCATCTCAAGAGGATGTTGGTGTGCTATATCATGGAGGTCGCCCTGATGGATCAGGAGATTGCAACTGTTTTCAAGAAGAAACCGAAGATCTCTCCTGTTGGCTCGGCCAGTGATCTAAACCAGATGAAGATGGGAAAAATTGACCCAAGGCGAAACTCGGTCATGTTCACTAGGAGTGAAGGACAGAAATGTCTCTTTCCCTTAGCTGATAAACATCTTTATACCACTGCTTGTCTTGAGCACGTGCTGGGGATCATCCACAGATGCAAAGAAAATACAGCGGATGATATCAAATATTTTGACGATATGATACAATGGTATATCCGATTCAGACAGACAATCCTCGCGCTTATTTCTCGTTTGTTTGAGAATGTAAAGAAGAAGGTTCCTGCCGTTGCTGGCCCAAGTAAGAAGACAAAGTGATCTCGCTCCAATTTGAAGCAAAAGGGGAGATTGTTGGGTAGCGTAGCGTAGCATTTTTGATGTATTGCGTCATATTGGGCTCGGTTAATAGTCCATGTTTTGTACTCCGGTTTGGGCCTATCCAACCGTGAGCTGATAGGGTTTAGTATAATTTAGTGTGCTTGCATGCATATTAGGTTAACGATTTTAGATAACGATTGATAGCAATTACGATAGCTTTACAGATTTTCTTCATCGTTCTTGTAAACCCTAAATCCTCTACAGTAGAAGTTCTTTATCGAGCTCTTCTGAGGATTGTTTATTAATCATTCGACATCTTTTGATCCATTCTTGTGTTCTTGCTGTTTATTCGTTTATTTCTTTACCTGTTTTATAGATCTAATCGATCATCAAGTTAGTTTTAAACTTATCAGTAATCATATATAAACTAAATTTTAATATTAAAAAAATATATTTTCTTCTACTTATAAATTTTGTTTTTAAGTTTTAACATATTATACATAACTTATTAGGTCTAATATGTTGTATGTAAACAATTATCATTTTAAAGCTACAACTTTTGATCAATTTGAATAAAATACTTAAATTGTTAATTTAAATATAACCTTACATAATCAACATAAAGATAAAATTTAGTTCAACTTAAACAACCCAAAGAATATTTTGTAAATAGTTAAAAGTGATAAATTATAGTGTCTTTCTAATAATTATTATAAATTGGTTAATAAGGATAAATTAAGTATCAAACCTAAAGTGTAATAAAAAAAATATAATATTACATAATTTGTTAGATTTAATATGTTGTTGTATGTAAACCATTATCTGTTTAAAGCTACAACGTTTGAACTGTACGGACAAAGTACTTAAATTGTTAATTTAAATATAACATTACATGGTCAGCTTCAATATAAATTTCAATTCCACTTAAAAAACCCAAAGAATATTTTGTGAATAATAAAAGTGATAAATTGTAGTGCTAAATGCAAAAACTAAATTATAATATCAATTCACTAAAATATTTCCTAAAGATATTTTTATAATCATTAAAAGTTTTGAAATAAGTAACTTAAACTAACTTACAATAACAATAGTTAAAAATAACTCTATATAAATGATTATATTGTTACCTTTAAGACTTAAAAAAATGTTTGATGCTTTAAATAATTACACTGATAAAATTAAAACGTTAACAAATATATTTTAAAAATGAATTAACAAGCACAACAACTATAAATAATATTAAACTATATGTTATATTTAATTTTATTGATGACTAACCCGCAGGTGGATGTCATTCAAAAGATTGAGATTATGCAGTTTTAATAGATGTATATATTATCATATAATTCAAAATAATCAATATATTATATCAATTTTGTATACAAATTATTATATCAAATTTAACAACGATATTATTGTTATATTTAAAAAACATATATTTGTAAAGATTTCAACTATATAGCTTCTTCTGCGCAACGCATGGGCATTTGCCTAGTATCTTATAAAGCTCGCATTTTTTCTTAAATCTCATACATTTGAAACTCCCATGCATTTTCCCTTAACCACATTAATTCGAAACTCCCATGACTTTTCATTTCTTTCTAATAATAATTATAATTTGGTTAATAAGGTTAAATAAATATGAAACTTAAAATAATATATTACTTCTACTTATAAAGTTATGTTTTTAACTTTTAACATATTATACTTAATTTATTAGTTTTAATATATTGTTGGATATAAACGATTATCATTTTAAAGATACAAATTTAGAACAATTTGTATAAAATAGTTAAATTATTAATTTGAATATAACATTACAAGGTCAACTTAAATATAAGTTTTAGTTTACCTTGAACAACCAAAATAATTTTTTGTAAATAGTTAAAAGTCATAAATTGTAGTGTCACTCTAATAATGATTATAAGTTCATTAATAAGGTTAAATAAATATCAAACCTAAACTATAATTATAAATAAACTAAATTTCAATTTTAAAATAATATATTTACTTCTACCTACAAAGTTATGTTTTTAACTTTTAACATATTATATTTAATTTTTTAGGCTTAAAATGTTGTTGTATATAAACCATTATCAGTTTAAAGCTACAACTTTTGAGAAGTTTAGACAAAATAATTAAATTGTTAATTTAAATATAACATTAAGTATCAACTTAAATATAAATTTCAGTTGCACTTAAAAAAAACCAAAGAATATTTTGTAAACAGTTAAAAGTGATAAATTGTAGTGATAAATGCAAAAACCTAAATTGTAATATCAATTTAAGTAAAATATTTCCTAAAGATATTTTTATAATTATTAAAAAGTTTTCAAATAAGTAGCCTAAAATAACTTACAATAACAATAGTTAAAAATAACTATATAAAAATGATTATTATGACATCCCCAAAATCTCGGCCAGAAAAGACCGATTTTCATTTATGCTTTTAAATATTTTCAGAGTAAATCATTTGATTTGAAAGAGTTGCAGAATTTGTTCCCAAAAACAAAACATGATAAAACAATGTTTACCGAAGCATTTCATACAAGAAATGTATTTTCATTATAATCAAAACTCGGGGTGTCATGTTCCGATACAGACCAATAAGCATAAACGAATACATTACAAGTCATTTAACAAATATAAACATATGCAGACTTGTAAACAAAACAACTTGATGGTTCATCCAACTCATGCCCTTCCGCCACTTCCTGTAATACAATTTAAAACTGAGTGGGTCAGGCTTAGGAGCCTGGTGAGCATATAGGGTTTTCAACCCACAATAAATGTCATATTTAATTTACACCAACCAACAATAACCCAATTACCCATTCCCATTATTCTCACTTTAGTGTCCCTAATACAACTAATCATAAGGGACCTAGTCTAAGAATATTTCATCGGGGCGACAACACATGCTTCGGGGGTACCTCAGCAATATAAGTCAAATAAGGCAACCATGAGGGGGATGGAGTGCAGCGAATGAACACCCAAGTTCATTAACACTTATAGGTGGCGAACCTGCTAATGTTTCCACAAGACTATCTAGAAAAGTATGTGGTCGTCATCTAAACTCCGCTAGATGACTAAATCAAACAACAACGAGGGCTCTCATCTATTCATTACACACCAACTATCTATCCATGTTCTACCCAACATATTAGTAGATAAAAATATACATTTGTATACATAGTTAAAAACCTGTATAGCATGCTTTAATCAACACATATTTCACATAACAGATGAGGCACACACACACATAACACATATCTCATAGAGAATAAATCATATCTATGAGTTAGAAGAAAATGAATACACATTCACACACATAACCACAAAATTATACACATAATACGTATTTCGAATAAAATACTTCATAATTATGCGTTAGAAGAAAGTAACTACACATTCACTTGATCAGAAGATGATCGGACAGCACTACGACTTGTAGAAGTAGTAATCCTCAGCAGATCTGGAAGATCTCCTCAAAAATCAAACTTCTCGCGAGCAGAGCTTCGACTCGGGAACCGCACTTCTCGGGATCTTCGGGATCTCGGGACTTGCCTCGGGGCTTGGGAACAATAGCGGGGCTTCGGGATATTTCTGGCACGCAAAACGATGCAAAACGGGAGAGAGAAGAGAGAAAATGAGCAAAAGACTCGGCTGCCTTCGGATCCTATTTATAGGAGGCTGGAGCCTCGGAGTACGCAGGGCGTACTGCAGTACGTAGCGCGTACTGCTTCCGAAATCATCACTACATGCGTCATCCGAAGTGTCGACACTCTTCGGAGTACGCGGGGCGTAAGTCAGATCGGACCGCTGACTCGGCTTCGGATAATGCCGGATTTTTGATTTAAAAATAAATACAAATTATTTATCAAACTTCGGAAATTCATATCTTTTTCATACGAACTCCGTTTTCTACGTTCTTTATATCCACGGAAAGGTGAGACTACGCTCTACAACTTTCGTTTAGACTTCATTGGGTAATTTTGACTTTATTTTTATTATTTATTTTTAATAGGCCGCGACAGACAAATTTCGTTATAATTTCATAACTTCTTCGTTTGACGTCCGTTCTCGCCTAACTTTTTATCGCTTCGATACTAACAATGAGATCTTCGATTCTCATTTAGATTGCTTCGGCTAAAAACCCCTGGATCTCAAATCGAGTAAAACAGGCTGCATACTGCTAAGCCGAATCATCGATAAATCATAACCTCCTCATACGAAGTCAGATTTGGGCGTTCTATATATATTCGGAAACCTCGTTTCAACTACTACAACATAAATCAAATATATTAAGTTTATTTTACACTTAAATTTTGACGCTTGTTTTTATTCTTAATTAATCAAACCACATAATTAAGCAATTAAGCACAAAACACATAATACTCAAATAATATAATCTTATTATTTCAAAACGGGTTACAAAGGTTAACCTAGACTATTACATTGCTAAAAGTAGCAAGCCCGGAAACACAAGCGTTACAATTCTCTCCACCTTAGAATGATTCCGTCCCCGGAATCACGCATCAACAAACAAATGCGGATAGCGACTCAACATGTCACTCTCCGCCTCCCAGGTGAGATTCGGCCCATTCGTGTGTTTCCATCGGACAAGCACTAACCCAACCATTTTGGGTCGCAACTTCTTAGTCTTTCGGTCAACAATTGCCTCAGGTTCTTCAATCAACCTTTTGTTCTCATCAATTCTCAATTCAGAAATTGGAATTATATCGGGAACTTCTCCCGTGAACTTCCTCAAATAACACACATGAAAAGTGTTGTGAATTCCATTCAGTTCTTCGGGTAATTCGAGCTTGTAAGCTTGGTTCCCAACCCTCTGAAGAACTTTAAACGGTCCAATAAACCTTGGACTCAACTTTCCCCTTTTACCAAATCTTATAAGTCCCTTCCACGGCGAGACTTTAAGCAAAACCGAATCTCCAACCTCGAAAGTCATCGGTCTTCGCTTTTTGTCAGCATAGCTCTTTTGACGATCTTGAGCTGCTAACATTCTTTAGCTAATTATTTTCAACTTTTCAGCAGTTTGATGAACCATCTCTGGTCCCATAAACTGTTTTTCCCCAGCCTCAAGCCAACAAGACAGCGTATGACACTTCTGTCCATACAAAGCTTGATAAGGTGCCATCTTAATGCTCGAGTGGAAACTATTATTATAGGAAAATTCTACTAAAGGTAATTGTTCATCCCAATTACCTAGGAATTCCAAGGTATATGCTCTCAGCATATCTTCAAGTGTTCATCCCAATTACCTAGGAATTCCAAGGTATCGTTCTTTCACTCTGACCATCAGTCTGCGGATGGTAAGCTGTGCTTAAACATAACTTGGTACCCATTTCCTCTTGTAGACATTTCCAAAACCTTAAGGTGAAACGGCTATCACGATCCGATACAATCGTTAATGAAACACCGTGAAGCCTCACAATTTCCTTTACATAAGAATTCACAAGCTTTTCCATAGACCATTTCTCCCTGGCCGCTATGAAATGCGCACTCTTAGTGAATCGATCGACGACCACCCAAATCATGTCGTGACCATTCTTTGTTCTGGGCAGTTTAGTAACAAAATCCATAGCAATGTCTTCCCACTTACCCATAGGCACATGCAATGGTTCTAAACTCCCGTAAGGTTTCTGATGTTGTGTCTTGACTCTCGCACAAGTCACACACTCGGCCACATACTTTGCAACATCAAGCTTCATCGTTGGCCACCAGTAGTAGGGTTTCAGGTCCCTATACATTTTAGTGCTACCCGGATGAATTGAGTACATGGTTTTCTGAGCTTCTTCCATCAGAAGATCCCTAATTCCTCCTGACTTAGGTACCCAAATACGATCTTGGAATACCTTCAGTCCATGACCGTTAGTACCAAACACCAACGTTTTACCCAAACGTTCCTCCTTTCGGTCATTTTTCTCAGAAGCTTCCTCTTGAGCTTTCTTTATACTTTCCACAATGGTCGAGACAACTTCAATTCTCAACGCTCTTGGCCTCTTCCTTTCAAGATTGACTTTCCAACTGAGAGCATCAGCAACAACATTAGCTTTACCGGGGTGGTAAAGTATCTCGCAGTCATAGTCTTTAAGTAGTTCTAGCCAGCGTCGTTGCCTCATATTCAATTCCTTCTGATTAAAGAGATATTGGAGACTCTTATGATCAGTAAAAAGTTTGCACTTCGTGCCATAAAGGTAATGCCTCCATATTTTCAGAGCGAAAACTACCGCTGCCAACTCCAAATCATGAGTCAGGTAATTCTTTTCATGCTCTTTCAGCTGTCGAGACGCATATGCTATCACCTTTTCTCTTTGGGTCAAAAACACAACCCAATCCAATACCAGATGCATCACTATAAACAGCGAAGTCTTCAACTCCATCGGGTAGAGAAAGTATCGGTGCCTCGCACAGCTTCTTCTTTAACTTCTCGAATGCTTCTTTATGCTTATCACTCCAAGCATAAGTAGCTCCTTTGTGGGTCAAAGCTGTTAATGGAGTAGCAATCGAAGAAAAGCCTTGGATAAACCTTCGGTAATATCCGGCTAATCCTAAAAAGCTTCGAATCTACGTGGGACTTTTTGGTTGTTCCCACTTCATCACAGCTTCGATCTTCGCTGGATCAACCATTATCCCTTCTTGGTTGACCACGTGACCCAAGAATTGGACTTCACGAATCCAAAAATCACATTTGGAGAACTTTGCATAAAGCTTGTCCTTCTTCAAAACTTCTAACACTTCTCGCAAGTGTCTGCCATGCTCCTCCTGGCTTTTCGAGTAAATCAGAATGTCTTCTATGAACACTATCACAGATTTATCAAGGAAAGGATTACAAACCCTATTCATCAAATCCATGAACGCTGCCGGAGCATTGGTTAGTCCAAACGACATAACCAAGAACTCTTAGTGTCCATATCTAGTTCTGAATGCAGTCTTCTCGATATCTTGCTCTCTTACTTTTAGCTGATGATATCCTGACCTAAGATCGATCTTCGAGAAATAGCTCGAACCTTGCAATTGATCAAACATGTCATTAATCCTCGGCAACGGATATCTATTCTTTATTGTTGCCTTGTTCAGCTCTCTGTAATCGATGCACATTCTCATACTTCCATCTTTCTTCTTCACAAATAACACCGGAGCTCCCCAAGGCAATGAACTAGGTCTAATGAAACCTTTGTCCAATAACTCCTGAAGTTGCATCATCAGCTCCATCATCTCCGTCGGTGCTAATCGATAAGGTGCTTTTGCTATTGGCGTGGTTCCTGGTAAATATGATGTACATCCCTTGGTCAAACACTTTCTGGATTTCATTAGAGAAATGATCCCAAAATTCACTCGCCATTTGTCCCCATACACCATAAACGAATCTTTTCCAAGCGGGTTTACTTTAACTATCTTTTTCTTGCATAAAATTTCAGCATCATTGGCGCTAAGCCAATCCATTCCCAAGACGATGTCGAAACCATTGAGATCGATAGGCAATAACGCCTTGTGAAACTTATTCCCATTAAGGTTGATTAAGATGTCTTTCATACGATGGCTAACAGGTACAAACTTGCCATTAGCTACTTCGACTAATAAAGCATTATCTAGTCTATCAACAGGCAAAGCTAGCTTTCTACCAAATTCATGCGAAATAAAGGAGTAGTTGGCTCTAGAATCAAACAATATATGAGCAGGTAATTTGTTTACGAGAAAGGTACCTGAAGCAACATCAGCTTCATCTTTCGCGGCCTCAAGTTTCATCTGGAAGGCTCTCGCCTTCGGCTTTGGTGCAATGTTGGGCTTTGCTGCCTCCTTCTTCTTCGGACAGTCTTTCAAAATGTGCCCCTCTTCATTACACCCAACACACATCCTTTTCTTGTTCGGACATTCATTGGCAAAATGTCCGACCTTTCCACACTTGTAGCAGGTTACATCCTCGCTACATTTCCCAAAGTGCTTTTTCTTACACTTGTCACACCACTTCGCCTCGCCTCCTTTTCCCCCAAACTTTTTCGAATCAAATTTCGAAAATTTTCCTTTCTTACTGGAACCAGATGTTCCTTCAAACTTTCTTTTCTCACCAACATCAACCTTGTCGGTGGTTCTCCCCTTGATCATGTTCTCAACAGACTTGGCAGCCCAGATAGCTGCCTCTAGAGTAAGTGCCTGACGTACTGGCACCTCGTACTCCCATGGGAGTCCCTTCACATACCGATCCACCTTTGTCAGCTCATCTGGAACGATGTGCAAAGCAAACTCCATCTTATCGGTGAAGTTATTGGTGTATTCATCAACTGACATGCTGCCCTTCGTCAATGTCAAAAACATATTCTCCAACTCCAACAGATTTTGAGCCGAGCAGAACTTACGCTTGAACTGCACCAAGAACTCTGCCCATGACAATTGCAATGGCTCATTAGGGCTTAAGGTCTTCCCTAGAGTGTTCCACCAACGAACGGCTCCACCTCGGAATTGACGCACGGCATAGATAGTCTACAAATTACCTCTGCAGCCACAAGTCATAAAGGCTAGCTCCATTTTGGAGATCCAATCCATAACCCCAATCGGATCCTCCTTTCCATTGAAGGTCGATGGTTTGCAAGTTAAAAAGTCCTTGTAGTTTCATCGCATTCCATCATTCCTTCCTTCACGGTTATCTTTCCCAACCATCGGTGGGTTGGCTGGACCAACAGACCCACTGAAGTTTCCACCTTCCGAGTGCCCTTCATTTAATTCAGGCTCTTCCACACGAATAAACAGTTCTTCATGATTCTTTGAAGCAACCGTCTAGTTTCATCCGTCAGACGATCCAACATCGTCTGAATTATCAATTGCACACCAGCCATGGTTATTGGCTCAGGTGCTGCTGCTACGACAGGTATTGGCTCAATCACTGGTGGTTGATTCCTGTTTTCGTTAGCATTTCCAACTCCACTTCTTGTTCTCACCCTTTTGATCTACACACCGAGTAAGGTGAAATTAGATCCTCAATCATGATAGATAATCAAATCATCGTTATCACTCTGAAACGTTTACATGCTAGTTCTAATATCGTAGACGAACGCTTAGAATCCTACACACATAAGGTTTCTAGATCCGGTCGGCAACAGACCATAGATCCGAACAAATAATATCATATATGGCAACATATAACATTTAGCACATAAAAGCATTTTAGGCAACTTTCCTAAAATAAACTAGTGTTCGTGTCTAAAACACAATAGACACACAACTCAAAATTCCACTTAGCATTCTAAGTTTAAGTCTAGAAATCCTACAAATTCCTAGTTCGCATAAACTAATGCTCTGATACCAACTGTGACATCCCCAAAATCTCGGCCAGAAAAGACCGATTTTCATTTATGCTTTTAAATATTTTCAGAGTAAATCCTTTTATTTGAAAGAGTTGCGGAATTTGCTCCTAAAAACAAAACATGATAAAACAATGTTTACCGAAGCATTTCATACAAGAAATGTATTTTCATTATAATCAAAACTCGGGGTGTCATGTTCCGATACAGACCAATAAGCATAAACGAATACATTACAAGTCATTTAACAAATATAAACATATGCAGACTTGTAAACAAAACAACTTGATGGTTCATCCATCTCATGCCCTTCCGCCACTTCTTGTAATACAATTTAAAACTGAGTGGGTCAGGCTTGGGAGCCTGGTGAGCATATAGGGTTTTCAACCCACAATAAATATCATATTTAATTTTCACCAACCAACAATAACCCAATTACCCATTCCCATTATTCTCACTTTAATGTCCCTAATACAACTAATCATAAGGGACCTAGTCTAAGAATATTTCATCGGGGCGACAACACATGCTTCGGGGGTACCTCAGCAATATAAGTCAAATAAGGCAACCATGAGGGGGATGGAGTGCAGCGAATGAACACCCAAGTTCAGTAACACCTACAGGTGGCGAACCTGCTAATGTTTCCACAAGACTATCTAGAAAAGTATGTGGTCGTCATCTAAACTCGGCTAGATGACTAAATCAAACAACAACGAGGCCTCTCATCTGTTCATTACACACCAACTATCTACCCATGTTCTACCCAACATATTAGTAGATAAAAATATACATTTGTATACATAGTTAAAAACCTGTATAGCATGCTTTAATCAACATATATTTCACATAACAGATGAGGCACACACACATAACACATATCTCATAGAGAATAAATCATATCTATGAGTTAGAAGAAAGTGAATACACATTCACACACATAACCACAAAATTATACACATAATACGTATTCCGTATAAAATACTTCATAATTATGCGTTAAAAGAAAGTAACTACACACTCACTTGATCAGAAGATGATTGGATAGCACTACAACTTGTAGAAGTAGTAATCCTCAGCATATCTGGAAGATCTCCTCAAAAATTGAACTTCTCGTGGGCAGAGCTTCGGCTCTGGAACCGCACTTCTCGGGATCTTCGGGATCTCGGGACTTGCCTCGGGGCTTGGGAACAATAGCGGGGCTTCGGGATTTTCTGGCATGCAAAACGATGCAAAACGGGAGAGAGAAGAGAGAAAATGAGCAAAAGACTCGACTGCCTTCGGATCCTATTTATAGGAGGCTGGAGCCTCGGAGTACGCAAGGCGTACTGCAGTACGCAGCGCGTACTGCTTCCAAAATTGTTAGTGCATGCGTCATCTGAAGTGTCGACATTCTTCGGAGTACGCGGGGCGTAAGTCGGATTGGACCGCTGACTCGGCTTCGGATAATGCCGGATTTTTGATTTAAAAATAAATACAAATTATTTATCAAACTTCGGAAATTCATATCTTCTTCATACGAACTCCGTTTTCGACGTTCTTTATATCCACGAAAAGGTGAGACTACGCTCTACAACTTTCGTTTACACTTCGTCGGCTAATTTTGAATTTATTTTTATTATTTATTTTTAATAGGCCGCGACAGACAAACTTCGTTATAATTTCATAACTTCTTCGTTTGACGTCCGTTCTCGCCTAACTTTTTATCGCTTTGATACTAACAATGAGATCTTCGATTCTCATGTAGATTTCTTCGGCTAAAAACCCCTCGATCTCAAATCGAGTAAAACAGGTTGCATACTGCTAAGCCGAAACTTCGATAAATCATAACTTCCTCATACGAAGTCAGATTTGGGTGTTCTATATATATTCGGAAACCTCGTTTCAACTACTACAACATAAATCAAAGATATTAAGTTTATTTTACACTTAAATTTTGACGCTTATTTTTATTCTTAATTAATCAAACCACATAATTAAGCAATTAAGCACAAAACACATAATACTCAAATATTACAATCTTATTATTTCAAAACGGGTTACAAAGGTTAACCTAGACCATTATATTGCTAAAAGTGGCAAGCCCGGAAACACAGGCGTTACAATTATATTGTTACTTTTAAAATCAAAAAATAATCTTTGATGATTTAAATAATTATAATGATAGAAATTAAAACATTAACAAGATAAATTATAGAAACTTTATTAACAATAACAATAACAATAAATAACAGTAAACCATATATTATATTTAATTTTATTCATGTGTAACTCGCAGGAAGAAGTCATTCACACGATTGAGATAATGCAGTTACAATAGATGTATATATATTATCATTTAATTCAAAATAATCAATATATTATATCAATTTTGTATACAAATTATTATATCAAATTTAACACCAACCTCAGTCCTCCGTCATCTAGAGCCAAGCTACTTCTTTGTGTGCTTAAACTCCTTTCAGACAAAAATAGCATGACCACACTGGGATTGAAGAAACGGCGTCATTTGGCTGCTGATGAAAACCGCCTTGGTGCTTGCTTCCGGTCAGCCTGACATCACCATGAGGAAGAAGACTTGGTGGTGGGTTTTCCTTGTTGGCGGCGTCGTTTCTCTCGATGCTGCTTGCCACTCTTGGATCCCCTTTAACCAACACCTATCCTTGATTTCAGTTGTCGGTCAAGAGACTTCATAGTGGGTTTTGCTCTTATACTTGCCACTTCCTGCTTCTAGCCTTGCCAGTTTTCATGATCGGCGGTTAGTGGCCCTACCGACATCTCTATTTCCCGCCACGTTTTTGTCTGTATTCTACAACAACCGAAAATTGAGGTTTCATATTAACGCCCATCTCTTCTCTCTTCATTCTTCTCAAATTTTCAACCACAACCTTACTCTAAATACTTTTTATTCTATTTCTCTTTCTTTTGTTTGCAAAAGGATCCGCAGTAGTTTTCCCCACCGCCTCCTCGTGTTCCCCCCGGACACCTGACGTTGCCGGCAGACGTCCTTGTTTCAACCACCAGATGACGCCTCCTATTATGGTCCAGGTAATGGGTTATATTTTTGTTGATGTTGATTTGTAGTAGAAACAATCAATTGAAATTCAGATCAATTGCTCTTCAATCACTACAGACTGTCCCCTTTAATCGGCACATCTCCTTCTTTGCGGCTGACTCAACCGAAATCAGGTAATACCGACCAGGCGGTGGGGTTTCCTTCTTGACGGTGGGGTGTTTCCGCAAACATTCTTGCCACATAATGCTTGGTTTGAAGTGCCGATGAAATGTGCCCTTTCCTCCTCTTCTTCACTTTGCCGACTCACCCTCTGTTATGGCTTCAGCTCCTGATGTGGGCTTCAAGGTAATCTTTTATATTGTTTTGCATATATATAGACTTTGTCTCCTTCTCTTTATCTGAAAAGTCCTTTAGATCAATCAATTTATCAAACAATGACAGTAAATAAGAATAAGAAGAATTCACGAAGAAAAACTTTCACTAAGAAAGATAATCTCACAAAGAGATTATCGTGTGCACAAAGCAGCGTTTAGGGTTTGTGAAAGGCGTAACCATTCACAAACCTAGATAAATGATTATATACTACTATTCTAGACAATCCCTACAAATCAGGGATATGCCAGCTAACTAATTAGGCTAACTATGGAAACAAGATAAATACAAGATCTGATACAATACACTGAATAAACTAAACATGCTGAGCTGCTTAAACATTGATGCTGATACAAAGATATATGTTGATGCTGAGATTAATTTCAAACATCATCGTATTTGAAGGTTTGACCTTACAATCTCGCCCAATATGATGATGTTCAAAACTAACTAAGTTAAAACACCTCTGGACAAGAACTCTTCATACTCAGCTTCAGCCTCTATTTTTACTGGCTAGTAAGGACTATCTAGCAACTCCTGTCTTCTATTCAGTAGCTCCATAGCAATAAGAATGTGAAAACTCTCCTAAGAGATCTTGATGACTCATGCACATTTGCCTTAAACCAACTAGATGAGTGGTTGGAGCCTTTGGGATCTCAGCAGTTCGCTGAAAACACATCCTTCTGTTTTTATCGAGATAGAACATCCCGTGTTCAGGAACTGAGATAAATTTATGTTGAACCGGGTCAACACTAAAAGGAAGAGAATTGTTTATTCCACCAGCACCAAAGTCCAGAACCAACACATCTTCACCATCAACTTGAAATTTGGTTCTTGGAGTTCTAGGAACAGATGACCTTTGGCCTTGATGTTGAGGTCGTTCTTTAGGAACAAGATCCAAACGCTGAACTTTCTTGATCAGCAGATGAAGAGCACATGTCAGTTCCGAGGAGTGAGCCGGGGTTTGCTTGGATGCTAATTCGAGTAATTCCATCCATTCAAAATATCCATATTTGATCAGCTCATCCCTCTTGACAACTTCAGTGTATGAATGCTGAGGACCTTAACGAGTGATCAGCAACGTAAGAATTTTCTCATTTCGTGGTTTGGAAGCTTTAACTTTGATGATCTTATCACCACACACTCATCATTTAAGAACGTCTTCAAACCTCTTTCGATCAATCCTGTCAAGAACACTGTCAGTCTTAGGCTTACTACTGCTAGGAGAAGGCTGAGAAGATTGAGATTTGGACTGAAATTCCAAGAATTTCTGCATCTGAGCTTCAAAAGATCCTTTGGCCTTAAGTTTATGCTGAATAAGAGTTTCATCAACTTGAGCAATATTCTTTAGAAGCTGAGCTTGATTAGCTTCATCAAGAATTTGTTTAACTTGATCAGGAGACATGTTCCATTCAGCCGCCAAATTTGATATACTGACTATGGACTTGGGTTTCTTGGCAGGAAAAGAAGTATCAGTTTGAGAATGAGCCAAGTCAGTATCTGCTACCTTACGCTTTCGAGATAGCGGATGAGAATCTTCACTGGCAACGTCTGAATCTTCTCCTTGGACCGGAATAATGGGATCAGCAACAGGATCGACTAAGTTCATGTCTGGCCTTTGAGATTCATTATCAAGATCATCTGAATCTTCTTCTTGAACTGGAATAAGGGGAGTAATGAAGTTCATATCCAGTATTTGACATTCATCATCTGGTTCATCATCATGCTCACTATCTTCAACCAGCTTTTCAGTGGCTGCTGGACTATTAGGCCCTGCAAAGTCAGACTCATGCATCGACTTTGGTGATTCAGGATGAACAATGGTGTTGTCAACAGGTTCGGTTTCTCTCTCATTTGGTTCATCATCAACATTATCATCAGCATCAGCATCATCATCAGTATCTCCTCCTTTTTGAGCATCATCAGATTGGGGACTGGAGGGAGGAGTATGCAGGAGAACTTCCTTTAGCTGATGAACATCAGCCTCAATGCGTAGAAGACGCTGACTCATGTCCCGAGTCAGTGTCAGAAGTTCAGTAAATGCTGAGGCCAGAATTTGAATTAATGAAGTAGCTGGAGCTGCTGGTGAGCTAGGTGGCCTCCCTGGAGAATATTGGTTCCCCTGGGGTGGATTCTCCCCCTGCGAGGGATGCTCCCCTTGAGATGGTTGCTCCCCCTGAAATTGTTGCTCACCCTGACTTAATGAATCCTTTTGAGCTAAGGGAACTTTCTCAGTATTAGAGACGATATGATGAGAAAGTTGAGGAGAGAATTGACCACCATCATGTGGTTCATCTTCTTGACCGGCATGATCTTCATGGATACCATCAGCGCCTCCTTCATCAGTATCAGCGGTGAGAGAAGGAACAGTGTATGGATTTGCAATCCATTCTCTCATTCTATCAGAGATTCCGATGTCAGTATCCAGGGGATCATCTTGATACATTCGAATAGATATGCGAGGGCATTGGAAGGGATTACCAGTATGCGAAAAGTAGTCTGCAGCGAAAAATTTATCGAGCACAAGAGTAATCCAGCGTGGGAAAGGAACGTGATCAGCACGTACATTTGCATGAAGAAGCTGAACAAGTTGATCAAAGAATAGGGCCCCATAATCAAGTCTTTTGTTGAGAAGAAGTGAGCAGACGACTTGTTGCTCATAATTACTCAATTGATCACCACTTCGAGACTTGTTACCTACACACTTGCACAGAGCACCGGTGAAGAATTTCCATCCTGGGGTCATACATTAGCGCAAAATAAGAGTCGATCGAGCACCAGCCTTTGAGTGATCATATCCTAGTTGATCGAACAGACGTCTACACCGTTCAATAGAAGGAAGTTCATAGAAAAGTTCAAAGATAGGTAACCTGAGTGCAGCACTGAGAAGTTCTGCGGTAATAAAGACAGAATGTCTTCCACGACCAATGGTCCCGGTGATGACATTGTTTTCATCATTGACTGTTGCTGTGTAGTAGAACTCGCAGACTTGTTCAGGGAAGAACTCTGATGGAATGTCACTAATGGCGTATCGAAGACGACAGGAGGCTAAGAAGTTAACAAAATCATCGAGTCCAAGACCCCTATGAACATCTGGAATATCAGGGTTAAAAACAACGTTGGTGGCTTTGATGAATATTGGGAGAGGAGGAGAGTTTAGGGCAGGGATTACCCTTCGTGAAGTAGAGGAGAAGGTGAACAAAGAAGCAGCCATTAGAGAGTTTTTAGGGTTCTAGGGTTTTGATTATAAGTGAAAGAAGTTTAGATTGTGGAAGGAAAGTTTGAAATAAGGGTGAGAAGAGGTTTAAATATGGAATTAAACGGGCCTTTAAAAAGGTAATGATTATCTTCATTAAAAATAACGGCGTATTGTAACAACCTGTCAGATCAGAAAAATAGCCGTTGGGTAAAAGAGTCGTTGACTGAAGATGAAATGTCAATCAGTGTTCGCGGAAGCGTTGAGATCAGAGTCACAAAAGTTACATGGTGAAAATATTTCTCCACCAATTCAAGGTACAACTTGCTCAATTGGGGCTAGCAAGGAGATTGGTGCGTGTGATAGATACTAGTTATATTATCTAACCATCGGCACAGAGTGTTGTGTCTTTATCAGTGAGTGGTTTATCTTACTGAATCATTAGACACTGAATGAGAAGAAGGTTAAGAAAGGATTGTTGCGTGTGATAAACCTTGGTGTTTTGCTCTAACCATCGGCAAAGATTTTTAGATTCTCATCAGTGTGTGTTTTGTCACACTGAATCACGGAATTAGTGTAAGATTGGTAAGAAGAGATAGTTGCGTGTGATAGATCTTGGTGTTTTGATCTAACCATCAGCAAAGATTTTTAGATGCTCATCAGCGTGTGTTTTGTCACACTGAATTATGGAATCAGTGTAAGATTGGTAAGAAGAGATATTTGCGTGTGATAGATCTTGGTGTTTTGATCTAACCGTCGGCAAAGAGTTTCAAGTTGTTATCAGTGTATGGTTTAATACAGTGAATCATTCAACTTTAGTTGAGAAAAGTTAAAGAAGAGAGAAAGATAGGAGATCAAACCAAGTACTTAGTATGCAAATATCACCAGCATATCATCATCAGCACAATATACATCAGCTTATAAGACAACACCAAACATTAGCAAAATTAATCAGCAAAATTAATTATAAAGTAATCATTCCAAGTTCTCCAATAATCTAAGCAGTTGTTTGAGAATCCAGTGCCTTAGTGAAGATATCAGCAAGTTGCTCTGAAGTCTTGACATGTTCAAGAACAACCATTCCCTTTTCAACATTATCTCTGATGAAACGATGTCTGATTTCGATATGCTTCGTCTTTGAGTTCTGAACAGGGTTTTGTGTGATTTGAATGGCACTGGTGTTATCACAATATATGGGAGTCTTTGAGAACTTGATCCTGTAGTCCAAAAGCTGATTTTGAATCCATAAGAGCTGAGCACAACATCTCCCAGCTGCAACGTACTCAGCTTCTGCAGTCGAGATGGCAACTGATGTTTGCTTCTTGCTAGACCAGCTGATGAGACGATTACCAAGGAAGTGACATCCACCAGACGTACTCTTTTTGCCTAAATTGCATCCTGCATAGTCTGAATCAGTGTATCCAAAAAGTTCAAATGCTGAGTCGCGAGGATACCACAGTTCTAGGTTTTGAGTCCCTTTCAAGTATCGAAAGATACGTTTGAAGGCCATGAGATGGGATTCCTTGGGATTAGCTTGGAATCGAGCACAGAGAATGGTTCCAAACATGATATCAGGACGACTTGCCGTGAGATATAAAAGAGATCCAATCATTCCTCGATATAGAGAGTGATTTACATCAGTTCCAGTTGGATCAGCGTGTATCTTATCAGTCTTGGACACTGGAGTAGAGGCTGGTTTGCAGTCACTAAGAGAATACTTAACAAGCAAGTCAGAAATATATTTACTTTGGCAAATAGAAATACCTGACGTTTGTTGTTGAACTTCAAGACCTAAGAAAAAGGTCATCTTCCCCATCATGCTCATTTCGAACCTTTGAGACATGATCTCTGCAAATTCCTTGCTTAGTTTCTCATTTGAAGAGCCAAAAATGATGTCATCAACATAGATTTGAACAAGAACCATATCTGAGCCTTTGTTTTTGATGAAGAAAGTATTGTCGATTGCTCCTCGTCTGTATCCATTTTCATGAAGATACGATGTCAGCGTCTCATACCAAGCCCTGGGTGCTTGCTTCAGTCCATAAACAGCTTTGTCTAATCGGTACACATAATCAGGGTGATCTTTGTCAACAAAGCCTGGGGGCTGATTGAGGAAAACTTCTTCTTCTAACACACCATGAAGAAAGGCTGTTTTCACATCCATCTGATAGACAATGAAATTCATGTAGGATGCGTATGCGAGAAACAGTCTGATTGCTTCAATGCGAGCAACTGGAGCAAAGGTTTCCCCGTAGTCGATGGATTCAATTTGAGTAAACCCTTGAGCGACAAGCCTTGCCTTGTTGCGAGTAATGATTCCATCTTTATCAACCTTGTTGCGATAGACCCAGTGAGTTCCGGTGATGGTCTTTCCTGATGGTCTTGGGACAAGAGTCCAAACTTTGTGCCTTGCAAACTCATTCAGTTCTTCTTGCATGGCTTTAATCCAATCAGCATCTTGAAGAGCTGTGTGTATCTTGTCAGCTAAGATCATTGAAACGAAATTAACATACATGCAAAAGTTATTAGATACACAAGATCTGGTTCGGACACCATCATGAATATTCCCAATAATTTGATCAACAGGATGATATCGATGTTCAGAAACTGATGCTGATTCCGGAGAGCTTGACACTGATGAATCTTCAGCTTCAAGGGTTTCATCAGCACCCGACGAATCATTTGATGATCTGGCTACAGTATCTTGATTCAAGGAACGTGGAACTGGAACGATAGAATCAGAAATATCAGCTTCATCTCCAGCAAGAGGAACTTCCTCAGATCGGCAAGAGAGAAGCTCTTGAAAAATAGAGGAGGAATGAGTGACTTTTTCATCAGTGTATGATTCCTCATCAAACTTCACATGAATGGATTCTTTAATGCATTGCCTGTTCACATGAAAAACACGAAAAGCCTTCGAAATAGATGAGTACCCAACAAAAATACCTTTTTCAGCCTTAGGTTCAAATTTAGATCTTGGGTCACCCTGATTTAGAATATAACAAATACATCCGAACACGTGAAAGAAGGATACTTCTGGCTTTCGACTTTTCAGCATTTCATATGGTGTCTTCTTATGAGTCCTGTGAATTAAGGATCGATTTTGAGTAAAGCACGCTGTATTGACAGCTTCAGCCCAAAATGACATAGGAAGACCAGCATGAATCATTAAGGTCCTTCCTGCTTCAATCAGTGTTCTATTTCTTCGTTCAGCGACTCCATTTTGTTGAGGAGTACGAGGAGCTGAGAAGTTTTGCCCAATGCCTTTATGATCACAAAATTCTTCAAGAGTTGAATTTCGGAACTCAGTACCATGATCACTTCTTAGTTGCTTAACTTTGAGACCTGTCAGTGTCTCATTTTTACGAATCAATGAAATAATTTCTTGTGCAGCATGACTTTTCTTCTTCAGGAAAACCACCCATGTAAATCGAGTGAACTCATCCACAACCACTAGAGTATACTTATTTCCACCTAGAGAACGGACATGAATAGGTCCAAACAAGTCCATGTGGAGTAAATGAAGAGGGACTGATATCCTGGAACAAGACTTGGGTTTGAAAGAGGACTTGGTTTGTTTTCCTTGTTCACAAGCTGATCACATCTTGTCTTTCACAACGCTGAATTTTGGAAGCCCTCTGACTAGATCTTGATTGGATATTTTGGATAGGTTCTTGAAGTTCAGATGAGAGAACCTTTTGTGCCAAATCTAGCTAAGATTGGTCTGAGACTTTGTAAAGAAGCATCGCATCAGCGCTTTGTCACTTGAGAACATATCAAGAACATATATATCATCTTTTCTACTTGCTGAAAGTACGATGTTCTTATCAGTGTTGACAACTCTACCTTCCTTCTTTGTAAAGTGAACTTCATAGTCAGCATCACACAATTGGCTGATGGAGATAAGGTTGTGTTTGAGACCCTTTACATATGAAACATTTTGAAAAACCACGTTATTACATTTGATATTTCCATATCCTTTAGTGAACCCCTTTCCATTGTCTCCATAAGTTACTGCAGGACCAGTTTTCTTGACATAGTCTTCCAGGAGAGACTTTGATCCTATCATATGTCTTGAGCAACCACTATCTAAGTACCAAAGATGCTCCTAACCCTGCAGTGCTGAGAAACTAGTTAGAACATACTGACCCATTCGAGGATGGGTCATTCACAAAGTTATTTGATAATAGATTACAACACTGCTTAGGAAGACAGTTTAAAGAATTTGACTTAAGACTCCATTTTTCATTTCTAACTTTAATATTATCAGCTCTTAAAGATGATTTATCAAATGAACATTCACTAATATTATGAGAGGTATCACCACATCTGTAACAAACTCTAGTACCAAAGTTCCTCTTGGTGAGCAATTTTTTGGACTTAACACATTTCGACTTGTAAGATTCACCAAGAGAGCTTTGTGTCCTTTTGTTTATTATTGAATCACAACTGAATTCAGTGTCAGACAAATTATGATTAGTGATAGACGATGAGCTATCATCAGTGTCTGATTTGGACTTATTCACAATTGCATTTCAATCAGGAAAGTGCTTAAGTTGTTCATGAACAGCATGAAACACTCCATTTGAGATAGGAAAAGCAATAATATTCTCAGTGAGAGGAGTTGGTCTTACAAGATGTGCAGGGTAAGAGGGTGGATCAATTCCGGTAATTTCAACATTACATTCAGTAACACCGTTAGAGTTAGTAACACAGTATTCATCAATTAAACTCTGATTAATAAAAGAGTTACTGACAAACTTATTTTTGAAATTGTTTTTCAGCTCATTCATGGAATAAAATTCAGATTCTTTTTCTTGTGATTTAAAAACTTTTTCAGCTTCTGCAAAATTA
This sequence comes from Lactuca serriola, assembly GCF_051521515.1. Classification (NCBI taxonomy): domain Eukaryota; kingdom Viridiplantae; phylum Streptophyta; class Magnoliopsida; order Asterales; family Asteraceae; genus Lactuca; species Lactuca serriola. The sequence goes on along the minus strand of NC_136410.1, from coordinate 293,196,155 downwards.
GCCCCAAGAATTTTCTCACATGAATGTGGAATTTGAGCAGAAATAATATAATTGGCATTTTTTTGAGATTTTGCCCAAGTATGAAGCACAGTTTGTTCTTTGATCAAAAGATCTTTAACATTATCAATTTCAGCAGACAAAGATGAGTTTGACAAACTAGTGATTCTACGATTTTCCTGAGTAGAATCACTAAGGTTATTTTTCATGGATATTTCAGTTTTAAGAAGATCAAGTTGACTTTGCAAATCCCTTATTGTTTGATTCTTCTTAGAATTAATAACACCCAAATACTCAAACATTTTGATTTTTTCATTCATTGAATAGGAAACAAAGTTTTTGACTTGATACATTGAAGGAGAGTCAGTGTTGTGCTTCTTGGAGTTTTCAACTACATCAAACATATCAACATCAAATGTACTTGTGCCTTTTTCAGGAACATCCGTGTCTTCTATCTTTACCATTAGACACTTGACTTCATCATCTGATGATTCCTCATCAGCCTTCCAATTTTCTTCTTCAGCAACAAGAACTTTATGTTCCAAGTTTTCTGCTTTCAGTTTCTCAATCAGCTTGTTGTACTTCTGCTTCCAATATTCATCTGAGCCTTGTTTTTTTTGTTTACATTCCTTTGCAAAATGATCAGTGCTCCCACAGTTAAAGCACTGAGCCTTCTCTTTCTTATCAGCACCATGCCTTTTATCAGCTTCTGATCTTTTTGAAAACTTTCCACCCATCTTCTTCTAAAACTTTAAGAATTTTCGGCCTGATTTCTCAAACAATCAAAGCTGCACTAGCCACAACTTTTTCAAGATCATCAGTGTCAGTTTTAGAGGAATCAGTGTCTGAATGGCTTTCAATGTCTGAATCTGACACTAGCTTTTTGTTTGAGAACAAAGCTACAGATGATTCACGCTGAGAATCTTTCATCAGCTCCTTTCTTTGAAGCTTGGATTCCTCATAGTATCGAAGATTTCCATACAGACTTTGTAAGTCCATAGTGTTGATCTTCTCACTATTTTTCAACACATCAACATGGTTCTCCCAACCTGCACCCAGAGAATCCAAAAACTTCTGCACTAGAACAGTTCTATGCTTTAACTGATCTAATCTCCGTAGATCGTTAACAAGAGTATTGTATTTGTTAAAGGTTTGAGTCAAAGTTTCACCTTTCTTTTCAAAAAAATGCTCATACCTTCTGTTAAGATCATTTATTTGAGTAGCCTTGACTTCTTCAGTGCCTTCAAAAGATACAGTCAGAGTATCCATCATCTCTTTTGCTGAGATGCAATTTTGAACCAGCCCAAAGATATTGTATGGTACAGCATAGCTGATTGCAGCACGAGCACGAACAACAATACCATTTTTTCTTTTGTCATCTTCCGTCTAGTTTTCTCTAGGTGTTTTCTTCATAGCACCATCAGGAACGTTGTTTTTCAGAGGCTGATACATTGAGACGTATGGACCCTTTTCGACGATGTCCAACATGTCTTCATCTACTGACTCTAAAGCGTATAGAGCCTTTATTTTCCACATGGCAAAATTTGTTTCATCAAAAGGAGGAATTTTAGCGGAAGGATAATTTGATGAGTTTGACGAAGAGGAAGATGAAGCCATTTGTTTGATAAAAGAAACCTGCTCTGATACCAATTGAAAAGACCTTTAGATAAATCAATTTATCGAACAGTGACAGTAAATAAGAATAAGAAGAATTCACGAAGAAAACCTTTCACTAAGAAAGATAATCTCACAAAGAGATTATCGTGTGCACAAAGCAGCGTTTAGGGTTTGTGAAAGGCGTAACCATTCACAAACCTAGATAAATGATTATATACTACTATTCTAGACAATCCCTACAAATCAGGGATATGCCAGCTAACTAATTAGGCTAACTATGGAAACAAGATAAATACAAGATCTGATACAATACACTGAATAAACTAAACATACTGAGCTGCTCAAACGCTGATGCTGATACAGAGATATACGCTGATGCTGAGATTAATTTCAAACATCATCATATTTGAAGGTTTGACCTTACATTATCTTTGATATTTTTGCTACTTCTCTCTCTATACAACACTTCAGGTGAGGTTTTAATTTAATTTTAATATTATATTATTTATGCTTTATGGTGCTTGTGAATTCAAAGGCTTGAATATTGGTGCTTCATAGTTGATATCCCTCTCGGGATCGGTCATGAAGGGGAATCAAAATCAGCGATTTATTTTATTTACTTTGTGATGTTGTGATTTTCTTCTTTGTGATTTTGTTTGGTGCAAAATTAGAAGACTATGCCTCCAGTCACTGATTGCTTATGTTGTTCTCTACAAATCTGGTTAGGGTTTACTAACTCACATATTGTTCTAATATCCATTCTGATTAGGAGTTGCCGTTAATAACCAAAGAGTGACTGGAGGGAGAAGAAGCATCAGGGGAGGTATGAGGTAACAAGAAAACAACGGCTTCAAACTGTTACGCCTTCATGCTAACTAAAATACTGAAGTTTCTTGAAATTTTGAACAAAGAAAGGTGTCTATTTGTCTTTCACAATTTCAATTACTTACTTTTTCAACATGGGGGTTTGTTTTTATGTTTTAATAATTTTCGTAACATTCTTTTTTGGTTACAAATATTTTTATTTGGAAGTGCAGTAACTAGATTCAATTGACAGGAGGCTTCTTCTAATCCTCATGACTGATTTGAAGTTGTATCTAATGGGATTAACGTATATTCCTACACCCTGTCCAGGACAGCTGACATTTTTTACTACGTTTTCTTCACTATTCTTAGTAACAGGTTAGCCAAAAAAACATATTCTAACTCTATTTCAGATTTAGTATATAGTGATGTGGGATTCTCTTTATTTGCTTGCTTGGGTTATAAATTAAAAGAATAACCTTTATTTGTAAATGCTATTTTAACCCAGTTTTGTCTCCCGAAGATTCGATAGAACAATGTTGAATTTCCTCCAGAGGGGAAGGTCAATGTTTGGTTTTTTAGTTATTGTTCTTTAGTATTATATGTAAAGCAACGAGATGTAATTTATTTTTTTTTTCCCAAGTTGGGGTTTTAATATAGTTTTATTATGTAAATCTTCTCCCTCAAATCTTCTCTTTAGATGTCGGGTTTGGATAGCTAAGCTCATTGACCCGCAATAGCAAGACTTCAAAGAGCTTCAAAAGCTTCATGATGCATGCATAAGTTGGTGCATCTTTCAGGTTGACGATATTTTAATTTCATCTTAATTTTGTGAAATCGCAACATAATTTGTTCCTGAAACTATTCATCTAGCAGTAGTTTTGATTTTATGTTATATCGTTTGCATACATGTGGAAAATTTTAGATTATTTTTAAAGTTTTCATGTCAATACTTTGTTACTTTCACCTCAGTTTCATTGACTTCTATATATATATATATATATATATATATATATATATATATATATATATATATATATATATATATATATATATATATATATATATATATATATATATATATATGTCGTAGTTTTGACATGATAATAACATAATAAAGTTGCAGTATTATGTTAGCATGTTTGGTTTTCAGCCAAATCTAAACAAAACTACCTGATAAAGTCATAGTAGCCATCAGTTTTCATCTAAATCTAAATAAACATGGATAAATGACTCTAGGACATAAAATAACTCAGTTAATCACAAACATCAAAGATGCAACAGCGTTGTGGTCGTGACGCTGCACATTTTTTTATTAAATAAAGACCCACAAAATTATGAAAATAGTTAAAATAACCAAACCTTTTTTTTTCTGTTAGAATTGGACAATGTTTGGGGGCTATTAGGGGAGCTATAAGATGAATAGTCCATGTGTTCTTGAAGACTTTTAAGGGAACCGCTATCTTGTTTGGCAAGATGCTTAATTACCATCTACATCTTTCATTCACACACTAACTCTAAGAGGTAAGAAGAGTTAAGTCTTTCATTTTTTTTCTTAATTGTCTATTTCTTTGGAACCTAAAAGTCAAATGTCTCAAATGTTGCACAACTTGCCTAAAGATATGGAGATGGTTTAGGGTTTAGAAGTAGTTTTACTTATCTGTTATATATAAACATAACTGGTAAGAAGTAGTTTTACTTGTCAGTGCCCATTCCATTTATGGTAGGGATTAAATGTAAGAAATGGAAACGTGATTTCAATATGAAAGGAAAAATAGGTGAATATAAACTTTTTTACACTAACATAATTAACCATTTTTTGTTGATACTATTTATTTGATTATCTTTATTTTCTTGTTTAGTTTTTACTTTATGATTTTTTTGACATATGTGAGCAACTTAATTGGTATTTTTAGGGAAAAGTATGTTGCTTCGGAACCACAAATTAGAAGACGTCTAATTGGCCCTACATAGTGGGATGAATCTCTACATATCATTATATATGGCTCTCCGGCGCAGGTGTTAATTCGCCTTCTTTTTACATCATAGTATTTTATAAGTTGGTAGAGATGTTAAAGATCCATAATGATTTATGTCACACCCCAAAACCAAGAACGGCGGAAACGTTCTGGGGCGGAGGACGTCATGTATAGTATCACAACACAGTAAATGTAAATAAGCAAACAACATCATCCATTGCATTAAATATATAATTTTAATACAAGTGTGTCATGTACAGTTATAGACACCAAAAAAATAATGTATAACAAAATAATATGAGACGAGTCTTGAATGCCCTCCATCTTCTCAAAAGCTGGCCTCAGTACCTGTCTACTGATGACCTGAGAATACAAGTTATTTTGAAAGAGTTTATCAGCATTAAGCTGGTGAGTTCATAAGTATTTTAGTGTCAATGTTTCTTGTAAAAACGTTTGAACCTGACTCAATGTATAAGTTGTAAAAATGTAAGTAAATGTTTCAAAGTGTTTGTAAAAGTTTGAATCACTCAGAAATTCCTATATTTTCTATAAAAGTAACCTTCTACCAAGGCTAGACTATTTTGTAAACTTTTCAGTTGTAAAAGTGTTTGATTACCCAAATATAACTATCATTTGTTAAAATATAGTTTGTACATTAATGCTTAAGTGAGGTTATCACTAAAATATGTAATGGGTAAATCATTGTAGTACTGTAGCTTTGTATAATAAGACTACTGCTGTACTAAATGTTACTACCTTAAACGGGATTTATATTAAGGTATATTGTGATAAATTGCACCATGCTATCGACTGGTAACAACGACATAATGAATGGTCGTAATAAAAGAAATGACGTTTGGCACCCGCAGACCTGCAGGTCCGGCTGTAGCTAGCAGCAAGGTGTAGGATAGTCAATCCAGTATAGATCTATATGCAAACTCACGCTCTCCCTCCAAGAGAATTCTGGCTACAACTCGGGTCATGACATTTAAGGCATGCTCCGACACAGTGGATCACAATTATTATGTATTTATGTATATGTATTGTTTCTCGTATATCTGTATATGTATTGTTTCTAGTATATCTGTATATGTATTGCTTCTAGTATATCTGTATATGTATTGTTTCTCGTATATCTGTATATGTATTGTTTCTCGTATATCTGTATATGTATTGTTTCTAGTATATCTGTATATGTATGATCCTGCGTTACCCCGATGGTAACCAGCTAATGATGTACTGATGAGTATGAATATGGAAGTACTTTTATGTCTATACATGTATATATGATATATAAGTAATATGGAAACGACCTTCGGATGGTCACCCAAAATCCCACCAGACCACATCCAAATCGAGGAAAAGGAAATAGGGCGGATGGCTTTCCTAAGCCCTTAGCACATTATTTATATATCTATACATATATGGGCATGCAATTGGATATATAAAAGCATAAATAAGTTTTCGTAAAACATCGGAAGCAGCAATATAATTTCAAGAGAAGATCGACTTGATGTCGATCTATAAAACATTTTGAAGCATAAGTTGATAAAACAGTTTAAGTGTAAGAAGCATTTGTTTGAATCACAGTCTATAAATAAGTTTGGATAGTAAAACAGTTTGTAAAACATTTCAAAGTAAAGCAATTTGATAAACAGTTTGAACAGTGGTAAAAATCGTTGTTTTCCTAGTTATTAATCACATGTGATTAAATGCAATCACATGTGATTGAAGCAATAACTTATAAGTATTTGACTTGTATTCCCCCCCCCCCCCCATAAAGTATTTAAAACACTTAAAATCATTTCAAAGGTTGATTCAAGGGGTATGAACTCACTTGTGGTGAGTCGTTTGAATTGCAGTGTCGGCTACCGTGCTAGGTGGCAAACGGAGACTGGTTTACACGCACGAGCCTAGTTATCATATAATAAGCATATATATAACTAATTAGACATATAATAACTTAAATAAATAAGTTAAGACACTTAGAAAACATTTAAACACTTTTATGAGTGTTTAAGGTTCAAATGGTTGCATCTAAGTTGCTACGGGACAAGGCAAAAGGGTTTGAAACATCAAAGGGCCTTGTATAGGAGTTAACCACCCAACAAACCCCACACCTTGGAGTTTACGGCCGTAAACTCATAGGTTTATGGCCGTGAACTCCTCAAAGGGTGGTTTTGGGTGTTTTGTGGTGCTATCTTGATCCTAGAACACTCCTAGCTTTGTTGGAATAACACATGAAGTAGTTTAAGGCTCTAGAACACTCCATATGGGAGTTTACGGCCTAAGGTCCCTTCACCCTAGAGTTTATGGCCGTAAACTCTTGGATTTTAATTGTTTTGAGGCTCTTAAACATCAAGGATGGCTTCCATGAATTTATCTAAGGCTAATGGGGACAAGAGGCACACTTTTGTGCCTTCACTTGGAGTTTACGGCCCAAGCCATGTTCCTTGGCCGTAAACTCCTTTCAAGGAGTGGTTTTTATGTGTTCTACTCTCCATTCTAGTCCCAAGGGTGCAAGGTAAATTGTCTTAAGGCTTAAGGTGTGCTTGGAATGATTTTTACCCTTCAAAAAGGGGTTTACGGCCCAAGAGGGGTTCTTGGCCGTAAACTCCTACAAACTTATGATTTTTATGGGTTTAGATGTCTTAAATGAGCACAAGTAATTGAGGGTTTAAGTCCTTAAGCATTTGGGGAAGTTTTAGGGCACTAATTGCCCTTTAAAAGGGGTTTACGGCCCAAGGTAGTTCCTTGGCCGTAAACTCCAAGAACTTGTGTTTCTTGGATGATTTCTAGCCTATAAAGATCATACACAATGTCCTTGATAAGTCCTCTAACATAGGAATGGGTCTAGAAAGTATTAAAGTTCCATTTTGGAGTTTACTCCCCAAGAACGTTCTTGGGCGGTAAACTCCCGGATCTTGTAATCTAAACATGTTATTGTTGTTAATAAGCATTAAACAAGTATTGAAACACATATAGTAAAGTAGACTCACAATCTGGGATGAAAACTCGAAGATCCGTCAGAGAGAATATGGCTTTTCTCTATTTGGAATTGTGAATAATGAATTAATTTAATTCAGAAAACTATTTATAGTCCTGGAATATTTTGGCAGAAAATATTTTTATTCCTGATATTTGACTGCAACATTATGAAACTTGAAATGCCCAAATTTCACAAAACCAGGAGCATCCACTCTCCTGATATCCTCTAAAACATAAACCCTAATGTACACAGACTTTTTCGGAAAAGCTTGAAAATCACTGAAACTGAACTAGCTTCTATTAAATAGATAATGTTCGTACAGTGGAAATTTCGGGTTGTCACAATTTATAGATTGAAGTGCAAGAGGAAGTATACTTATGTGTAGCTTATATATCAATATAAGATGATCATTGATTAAAGGGAGTAATATCAAATTGGTAGTGGTGGTAGTTGTGCAGTCTAATTCCAGGGGAAAGTGGCTTTACCTACGGATAATGCTTGATTGATTTGATAACTTCATATAATTTTATATAACTCTTTTAGTTGTCATGTAAGTAATACTATGTAACATCATTGGTGATTGTCAAATTTGCATATTTTTATTTCTATGGTTTGGGTTCTCCCTCTTTAAGTTTATAAAATCATTGGTTCAGTCTCATATTCGTCGTCATGGTAGGGGTGTTTGGATGTGCCTATTTACATCTTCATTTTTATTTAGCGGTCAAAACTGATTATCAAAAGGTAGACTAAATTTAGTTATTTGATATTTTATTTCTTCAATTATATTCACATTTTTTCTAGGTAAGGAGGAGACAGAGAACATCAAAGCAGGGGAGAAGCAGTGTTTTCAATTTAGGAGTGTTTATTTACTTCTTTTGGCTTCACATTTTTCACTAGGTGTTGTTGAGATGAGAGGTGGAGTGATGGTTCAATAACACAAAATTAAAAATTAAACATCAAGCATCAAGCCATTTCGCGTTAAGAGTTCGAATTTACGTTTTAAATCCAAATTGTTGCTAGAGATAGAAGACATAAGAGGGGAAGAGTAGTGTTCCATCCAGCGAGATGTCTTTGGAAGAAACATGTCGATAGGACACCCATCAAACAAAGACCAAAAGAACGTGTTTTCATTTTGCTTGTGTATTATACCTAACTATTTTTATTTATATAAATTGTAGAGTTGTAGTTCGATTTTCTTATTATAAGGCATTTTAATTTTTAACATTCATCTAATAATGACATTGTACTTTCAATATTTGTCTTAATAAGGGATTATACTTTTGATGTCATGTCACTTTTAAATTTTCAAAATTACTCTTTGTGGGCCATGCTCAGCATGACTCTCTAAAATTCACTAGTATATATATATATATATATATATATATATATATATATATATATATATATATATATATATATATATATATATATATATATATATATATACTTTTAATTATTGTAATCAATCTTCAATATGAGTTCACATTGGTCATGGAAAAAATATTTCCAAAATAAAATGGTTTAAGTAGAAAAATATATAATATAATACTTCTTAAACCATAAACATAAATATAATATAATCAACATAGATCCGGTAAAAAAAAATTTAGTAGGAAGGTAAGAAGTTTTTTTTCTACATATTTTTTTGGCGAACAAATGAAATGAATCACTAGATGAATAAAAAATAACATGATTCACCCAAAAAGTGTATTTTTTTTTTAATTTACTTTAAAATGAATCATGGAGATGTTTTTTGGAATTTTTCCTTGTGAATTATCTGACTCGTGAATCATCTAATGAATCATTTTGTATGTTTGCTAAAAAAATATGTAGAAAAAAAACTTTTTACTTTTCTAACAAAATTTTCCTTCTTATTTGATCTTAGACTCTATAATATAATAGAATATGTATAGTTTGTTAGAATTAATAGTGGATACACATGTTCCTAATCAATAATCAAAAGCATACTCTAAATTTAAGAATTCTAGAAAATTAAACATAACTCCAAGAGTCCAGTAATTGTATTTTTCTGTAAATAAACGACAATCCCACGGAAAATAAACTATATATAATATTATTTTAATTAAAGCAAGTAGTTGATTTTCTATAACTAACATTTATTGGGATCATTTATTTATCGTATATTCATTTCTGTTATATCTGACCGCGAAACATTTAATAATACGAAACTGTTATCTTTTTAAAAATTAGTTAATCTTACCATCCTATATTGAACTACTTGTTTTTAGAAAAAGCTAAAAAAATATTGTTCGTCAGTAAAAGTATTAAATTTAGATATAAAATGAATAAACTAAAATTCAGAAAGTTAGTTTTGGAAAGCTTTGGATCCTTTTAACTTGTGAATCTGATCTAATTTTACATATTTAACTCCAAGTGGTTATTTTTTCCAAACTAAATAAAAGATAGAATGTCTTTCATTATATATTCCATTAAGTTTTAACGTTTGACTAACATTAACGGGACAATGACTTGAAAGGGTAATGAACTTTCGACTTTTTTGATATTTAGTCACTAAACTTTTTTTCGTTATTTATTTGCCATTGAACTATTGAAACTGTTCACATTTTACCCTTATGACCGGCTATGAACTTTCGACTTTTGTCACATTTAGTCACTAAACTTTTTTTCGTTATGTATTTGCCATTGAACTATTGAAACTGTTCACATTTTACCATTATGACCGACTGTTGCCGGTCATAAGGGTAAAATATGAACAATTTCAATACTTCAATGACAAATAGATAACGAATAAAAAGTTTAGTGACTAAATATGAACAAAATCGAAAGTTCATTTCCTTCTAAAAAGTTCAATGACTAAATGTGAACAAACCTCCTCTTGTATTATGTTTTAGCAAATTATTTGTTTTTGTTTAATTGTAGCAACATTTGTTGATGAAGAAATCTATGAAATAAAAAAGCAAAATGTAACATCCGGATTTCCAGGTATCATCATTTAAGTATTTTTCTTTTGAGTTAAGAAGAGAGACTCGACGAGTTGACGCCTCAACTCGTCGAGTAAGGTCGCGACTGATGACTCGGATTAATGAACGGACTCGACGAGTCGGTGAGGCGACTCGACGAGTCCGCGCTGTTGGCAGAAACCTTAAATCTTTGGGCCCGAGCAATATTTATAGGCACTTATGGCCTTCAATTGCGACTACCTTTCCCATAAGTGAGAACCCTAGCGAGCTTGAATGTGTAGAGTGAGAGGAAGAGCTATCTTGAGCTTTTTGGTGTGATAGATCTGAACCCTTCTAGGTTCAGAGAGCCGAGAATATGAAGCTTTAGTAGAGTAAACCTTGGGGTTCGAAGTTAGGAAGCATTTATGGGATTTTTTATGGTATATATAGTTACTTTCATCTTACACATAGATATGAAGTATTTTATATAAATTACGTGCTATGTGTGCATATTATTTGAATACTTGTTGTCTATGCTGGATGAACAATTTTATACATGTTTTAAAAGATTTAAACAGTATATTTATTTTATATCTACAAATACGTTGCGAATTAAACATGGGTAGATGAAATAGTTGGTGCGTGATGAAATAAAATGATGAGAGATAGGTGATGATAGAAAGGTGGTGATAATTAGGTAAATAGATGATGATGAATATGTGATGTAGGATGAAAGGAGATACCATAACCTTAACCTGCAATGTGGCGATGTAGTCATCTACCAGAGTATAGATGGTGACCACGGACTATTCTTGACAACCCAGTGGAAACACCAGCAGACACATAACCTGTAGGTGATGAATTACGAGTTCAGGCGATGTTGTAAGTACGTATTCATGCGATGATACTCTAACCCGTTACTATGAATTACGAGTTCAGACGATGTTGTAACTATATATTCATGGGATGTCACAAATTTCGCATGCCAAACCAATGGTCATAATTCACATCAGTGAGAATGGTTCATTTTTTGTAAAACCAAAATCATATTGTAAATTTTGATTTTTTATTTTGGAAAATATCAAACCATTGGTTTTTTATTTCGGTTTTGGTTTTTTGTATTTTTAAATATATTTTTTGTGTTTTGTTTTTTTATTATTTTTTTTATTTCATAGATTTCTTCATCAACAAATGTTGCTATAATTTAACAAAAATAAATAATTTGCTAAAACATAATACAAGAGGAGGTTTGTTCACATTTAGTCATTGAACTTTTTAGAAGGAAACGAACTTTCGAGTTTGTTCATATTTAGTCACTAAACTTTTTTTTGTTATATATTTGCCATTATTCTATTGAAACTGTTCACATTTTACCCTTATGACCGGCAACAGCCGGTCATAAGGGTAAAATGTGAACAGTTTCAATAGTTCAATGGCAAATAGATAACGAAAAAAAGTTTAGTGACTAAATGTGACAAAAGTCGAAAATGCGTTACCCTTTCAAGTCATTATTCCAACATTAAACAGCCATATATATATATATATATATATATATATATATATATATATATATATATATATATATATATATATATATATATATATATATATATATATATATATATATATATAGGGATTGGTTCAAATGAGAACCACAAAAGATTAAGAACCCGAAGAACACTCATTTAATAAGTGAATATATATAGTGAATATTATCAAGTATGTTAAAATCCTGATTGTTGTCTTTCTGGTAAGAAAATGGTAAAATCGTAATTTTTTTAGTCTAATATTTTCATGCATGCATTCATTCTTATTTTAACACAAAACTTGTATAAAATACAATTTTATACAGTCCATTTATAGTTTAATACACAAAATTCACAAGTTAATAGAACTTATTGTACACTAACTCTCAAATTCAGAGAAGTCAAACCCAAACTTTACCACCACCAAGAGCCGCCACCAACCACCTGTGTCAACATTGCAACAATTCTTTCTTCCAAAATGAGATCTGTATAAAGTCAGGCAATGACACGTTCAATACTACATTCATTAATTCACCTATTTTGAAGTTAATGCAAAATCATTATAAAAACAAAGGTATTCTTACATACTTATACAAGATAAAAAATAAATATATTCACAAGAAATTATGCAGATCTTTTACATAAACTAGTCATATCTTAATACAAAAATTATAAAAAAAAAAATCACAACAACATGCAGTTGTTAGGTGCATTTCACGTACCCATTTTGTAGCTTTATTTTATAAAAATACATTGCATATAGGCTTAAACTCATGCATTTTGCATGTTTTTCGGGATTTTTCATGAGGCAATTTTATTCACATACTTTTGTGATATTTCAGGGACTTTTGGAGGTAGAATATTGTTGGAGGAGGTAAATAACAGTTGCGGACAAAATTTCGGGACTTGCGGAGCACCCAGGAGCAAAATATCAATGAAATGAACATTTTGGCTTTACAGAGATTTACACGGCCGTGTAAATGCAAGCCTTGCGTTTACGTGGGTCGTGTAAACGTAGATTTCTGCGCAGTATATGTTTGCGTTTACGCGGGCCGTGTAAATGACAGTGTTAATTTACGCGGGCCGTGTAAATGTAAACATGGGTTTTAAGCGGTTTTTCACCATTCTTAAAGGGGAGAACCGATTTTTTCTTGAGGGGGTCGACTTTCGGAGCAGAGAAATAGATTTTATTGAGGATTTTGAAGTTGATTAACACTTGGTAACATTTGATTTCATTTTGTAAGAACTTTAATTTCATTTTCTAAATTTGTGAGCTTGTTCTAGCCATGATTGGCTAGAACCCTAGTTTCTCCAACTTCATGTCTTGACTTCCTAGTTGTGATTTCAATCATTTGACTTGATGTTTGCTTTCAATTTCTATCTAGTGAATTTGATTTTGTTTCAATCAAATGTTTGATTCTAATTATGATTCTTATTGCCCATTTGAATTAGGGTTAGGTCATTCAAGTTATCTAATTGCAAAATCCGTAATTGTTTTGTAAATTGGACTAGGTAACAAGCACTAAACTGATTTCTATTGAATGAATTTAGTGTAAATATTGTTCACACACTCTTACATTCTCGAGTTTGTGAGGAGTATTGGGTGTTGTTGGGAACATTTGTTGGGTTTTAGGTAAAACAAATAAACTAGAAAACAATTCCTAAGCTCACATGCAACCTACTTTGGATCTATGTTTTAACTATTGAACATAAAACTTTGAATTGCAAAGCAAGAACCCTAGAGGAGGAGGCTGTTTTTGAAAAATAGTAGACTAGGGTTAGGAGATACATACCTTTCAATTGTTATAGCAAACAATTGATAATTCCCTTGATCTTGATCTTGATCTTGATCTTGATCTTCTTGGAAGCCTAGCACCACAAATGTAATGCCTCTAATGGAATCACAACCAAACTAACAAGAAGGAAAGTAGAAGAGAGAAAGGGTAGAGGGAGTATGCAAAATCACGGCCTTAGGGTTTCTTCAAAAGAAAGAGTGACCAAAATGTGAACCAGGAGGCTCCTTATATAACTGAGGGATCTAGGGTTTAGGGGAAACGCTAATTATCCTTTGCTTAGGGCCTAAGCAAACCCAAGGGCCTTATCCAAGCCCCTATGGACGAAATTATAAGGGTTTCCCCAATAGATTTCGTCCAACCTCTTCCAAGGGGGTTCTAGAGCCTTCCAATCAAGTATTAGATAATTGCAAACTAGTCCCTGCACTTTGTAATTAATTATTTTAACCCCAAAATTAATTCTAATTAATTTCGGGTTAAATATTAATTAAACATAGTGATTTCTAATTAATAGATTAATCTTTTAATATATTAATAAATTCATTTATATTAATTTATTAATCTTATAATAAATTAATATATCTCCTTTCATAATTTCCTTGTCCGGTCGCTAGGTTTGAGGGCAACCCAAAAGGACTGTGTTGCTATTAATTCAAGTACATACCAATTATAGTTATGGGCTTAGACACCTAATCCAACAGTCTCCCACTTGGATAAGTCTGTAACTATAATTGCTAGTATGCCTTCTAAATTTGACCAGCAAATTGTAGCTTCCAAAAAGTTGTTGGCGAACTCTGACCCAGTGAGTTACGTGTCCTAAGATAAGAGATCATATAATCCTTCATTCTACAAGATATCCCTAGACAAAAGACATGGAATGTAATCAATCTCTTTGTCCAGAATCCGTGTTTCTCGATTCCTGATTTGTGATGATGTAGGACTTCTAATTGAACACATCAATTTAGTCCTGACTGGGCCCAACACATAAGTCAACACCAAATCATCGAGGGGCGCACAAATATCGCTTTTTTAGTTAGGGAAAAAGGAATGAATAAACGTTGACTCATATGCTTGTATCTTTTACTCATCAAATTATACATGACAATACGTTTAATAACACAAGCTACTGATGCGTTTTTGTATCACCAATGCATGACCGACTTGTAAATTACAATTCATATATCTTTGTTTCAAGATTATAAGACATTATCGTCCTAGTCTTACTCGTGATGAATTCCATGAAGTAATACTCTGAGCGAGGGTTTTCCAATACTCAAATCTCAATTTTTGAGTACTCATGAATGTTGCAGCAAATCTATTGCCATGTCTACCCTTAGACAATCTACAATCCAGTTCATGACAATCTTGATTCACTACTTACTTCCAAAAGTACGAGTGACTGTGGAGTTTGAATAATCTGATTATACGGGAAGTAAAACATGCAAAAATGAAACACAATAATAAACAATTGACAAGGTAGAACCTAAACTTATAAATAATACTTTATTATTTAATCTCCAAAAGTCAATTACATTTACTTTGTTACAATTTTCAAAACTAATCTAACTACTAAAACTAATATCATATTTCAGTCCTATGCGCCGAGCATGCTGAATGTGCTTAGCCCTACTCAGACCCTTTGTGAGGGGATCTGCTGGGTTATCTTCAGATGACACCCTCTTCCCTGTAAGATGGCCTTCTTTTACTCTATGTCTGATGAAATGGTACTTTCTGTCAATATGTCTGGTTTTACCATGATCTCTCAGTTCCTTTGTCAAGGCAACCGCTCCTTCATTATCGCAGAACAATTCCATAGGCTCCTGGATGGTTGGAACAACTCCGAGATCCCCGATGAAGTTCCTCAACCAAGCTGCTTCTTTCGATGCTTCACTTGCTGCTATGTACTCTGATTCACAAGTAGAATAAGCCACCATATCTTGCTTGGAACTCTTCCAAGTAATTGCTCCTCCATTCAGTAGAAATACCCAGCCAGATTGAGAACGAAAGTTATCTCTATCTGTTTGAAAGTTGGCATCATTGTAACCATCTACTCTCAAAGTATCATTGCCGCCAAGCACAAGGACCCAGTCCTTCGTCCTTCGCAAATACTTGAGTATATTCTTTACGGCTATCCAATAAGCTCTACCTGGGTTTCCCTGATAGCGACTGACCATGCTCAAAACAAAGGCCACATCAGGGCGAGTACATGTCATAGCGTATATGATCGATCCGACAGCGGAAGCATAAGGTACATGACTTATGTCATCTATTTCCTCATTTGTACTCGGGCATTGAGTCTTACTCAATTTTGTATTGCTTTGGATAGGTAGCTCTCCCTTCTTGGAGTTTTCCATACTAAACCTCTTTAGTACCTTATCCAAGTATGTGCTCTGACTAAGTCCAATTAGTATCTTCTTTCTATCTCTCAATATTCTAATCCCAAGAATATAGGCGGCTTCTCCTAGGTCTTTCATGGCAAAACACTTTCAAAGCCAAGACTTAATTTCATTCAAGGTTGGAACGTCGTTACCAATTAGTAATATGTCATCGACATATAAAACCAGAAAAGTTACTATACTCCCACTAGCCTTGATATACACACAAAACTCATCTTTACTTTTAGAGAAACCAAACTCTTTAACTTTCTCATGGAAGCAAAGACTCTAGCTGTGAGATGCTTGTTTCAATCCATAAATGGATTTCTCAAGCTTGCACACTCTATTGGGAAACTTTTCATCAACAAAGCCCTCTAGCTGACTCATGTAAACATCCTCAGCCAACTTCCCGTTAAGGAATGCGGTCTTGACATCCATTAGCCAGATTTCATAGTCATGAAAGGCAGCTATGGCGAGCAATATCCTGATAGATTTAATCTTGGCTACTGGAGAAAAAGTCTCATCATAGTCAACCCCTGGGGTTTGAGTGAAACCTTCTGCAACCAGTCGAGCCTTGAATATATGCACATTCCCATCCATGTCTGTCTTCTTCTTGAAGATCCATTTGCACCCAACTGTCTTACGACCTGGTGCACTATCAACCAAATTCCAAACTTGGTTGTCATACATGGACTTAATCTCGCTGTCCATTGCCTTTTTCCACTTGGAAGCCTCTAGGCCTGCCATTGCTTCCTTATAAGTGACTGGTTCATCTAAGTTTACCAATGTTCTGTCACTTATGAATGTGTCACCATCTGAAGTAATATGAAAACCATACAACTCAGGTAGCACACTCACCCTAGTGGATCTTACAAGAGGTAATGATTTATCAACCGGTTCAACAGGAACAGTTTCCTCTGGTTGAGTGCTAGTGTCATCTAAGGTTCCTTTATTGGTTGACTCTTGAATCTCTTCAAGGTCAATAGTACTCCCACTGTCCTCTTTGAATATGAGCTCTCTTTCCAGAAAGAGTCCTCTTCGAGCTACAAACACCACGTTCTCACTAGGTCTGTAGAACAAATATCCAAAAGACTGCTTTGGGTAAACAATGAGAACACATTTCTCACTTCTAGCTGCTAGCTTGTCGTGAGTCACTTATCTTACGAAAGCTTCACAACCCAAGACTTTAATATGTTCTAACGAGGGAACTTTCCCTATCCACATTTCGTGAGGTGTTTTGGTAACCTTCTTTGTAGGGACAAGCTTGAGGATGTGGGCGGCTGTCTCTAAGGCATACCACCAGAAGTGAATAGGAAGCGAGGCACGACTCATCATAGAACGAACCATGTCTAACAAGGTTCGATTATGCCTCTCAGCTACACCATTTAACTGTGGTGTCCTAGGAGGAGTCAATTGTGAGACTATCCTACATTCTTTCAGATAGTCGTTAAACTCGATACTAAGATACTCCTTGCCTCTATCAGATCTACGTATCTTTATCTTTCTGCCCAATTGATTTTCGACCTCATGCTTGAACTCTTTGAACTTTTCAAAGTTTTCTTACTTATGTTTGATCAAGTAGACATAACCATATCTGCTATAATCGTCAGTGAAAGTCACATAGAATCGATTAGCATCCCTTGTGGTTGATCTGAAGGGCCCACACACATCTGTGTGTATGAGATCCAACAGACCTTCACCTCTTTCACAAGAACCTATGAATGGTGAATTTGTCATCTTTCCCAAAAGACAAGATTCATACATGTCATCTGATTTTAGGTCAAATGATTCCAACAATCCATGCTTTTGGAGTTGGGCTATGCGTTTCTTGTTAATGTGTCCAAGACGACAATGCCACAAGTATGCCTTGTCTACACTATTAGACAAGTTAATATTAAGTACACTATTTCCTATGCTATCAACACAAGTCACTGTTTCATACACACCATCACAAGGTAAAGCTTCAAACATAAAAACACCATTCTTATAAACAGAAATTGAACCATTCAAATCATTAAAAGAATGTTTAAAACCTTGTTTGAACAATGCATGAAATGAAATAATGTTTGTCGTCATCTCAGACGAATAGCAACAATTTATTAAGTCTAATCTAACATCATTACTAAGCAAAAGTTGATAAACTCCGATATTGGTAACCGGTGAAGACTTTCTGTTCCCCACGATCAAGTTTATCCTCCCATGCTCTATCTCCTCACTTTCCCTTAGCCCCTACAAATCAGAACATATATGAAAACCACATCTTGTATTAGGGACCCATGAATGAGAAGATAATGAGTTATTAGCAGAAATAGTGTAAATACCAGCTGAGGATGGCTTCACTTTGCCATCCTTGATATCTTGCAGATATTGTGGGCAAGATCTCTTCCAATGCCCCTTCTGATTGCAGTAAATGCAAATGACCTCTTTTGGATTAGAAACATGGGGAGTGGAACCATTGCTCTTAGCCTTTGGGCCATTACTAGATGACACAGCTTCAGCCTTGCTCTTCTAGTTTTGCTTGGGAGGACCTTTCCTCTTCTTCCCCTTTCCCTGTCCAATGGCCAAGACAGGGTTACTTGGGCCAATGTCTGCTCAGTGTTGTTTAAATGGTAAGTTAAGATAAACTGACCATAACAATCAGGCAATGATTTCAAGACCATGTGAATGGCTAATTCCTCATCGAAGTGAATGTTGAGCTTGACCAAACGCTCTATGTAGCGTTGCATTCTTTGCACATGAGATACAACCGATTCCCCCTCTTTCATCTTGCAAGCCATGAGTGACTTGACTACATCAAACTTTTCTTAACGAGCTCGCTTATGGTACTTTTCCATAAGGTCCTTGTTCATCTCAAAAGGCCAGTAGTCCTTATAGTACCTCTACAGTTCTGGGGACATGGTTGCAACCATGATGCATGCCACTTTGGTAGCATCATCATAGTGCTTCTTGTAGGCAGCATACTCTTCGAGAGTGGCTTTGGACTCATCAAGTTCTTTGAGATCCTTTACAAGTACATACTCTTTGTCCTCGAATCTAAGCGCCATCTTGATGTTGCGCATCCAATCGTTATAGTTTGAGCCATCCATAACGACTTTGGAGCAGATGTTGAGTAAAGAGAAGTTGTGGCTGGAGGATGATGAAGCAGAAGTGTTTATAGGAGTACACATCTGAAAAGAAAGATACTTTTAGTTAGATTTCATGACACCTCAATATAATAACCCAAAGATATCATATCAAGGTTATGTTGGGTTTTTAGCATTCTGATGCTCCTAAGTGTACATGCAACCCTAAATACCTAGGATCTATGTTTCCTCTATCATACATGCAAATATGAACTTCCAAGGTATTATCCTAATCTAGCATACAAAACAATGAATATAACAAAATAGAATACATACCGCTTTGATGTAGAGAGTCTTCATGAAGCTTGAGTGCCTAGTGCCCCAAGTGTGACACCTCAAATGGTTCACACATCACCAAATACACTTGGAATAACTTGAGAGAAACTTGAACACTCCTTGAAATCGTCTAGCCCTCACACTCACACATAGTGCACGATTTCTTGAGCCATGGGATTACTTTATATGGTGGTTATTAGGGTTACACCATGTAACTCATCACTTTATCCATTCCTTATGCTCCATGGATTTTAACCTCCATGGAGCATCCATGGGTCACCCCATGGACTTAGTCCAACATAAGGAATCTTGGATCAGAAGCCCACATATATATAAGAATGAATGATTTACACAATCAACCCATATATTTAATTAGTCTCCTTTTGATCACTTAATTAATTCCAAATTAATTCTTGATCAATACTAATTAAATAACCTTATTAATATATTAGAACTTATAATATATTAACAAAACGTAGGTGTTATTTCTCTCATTTTAGTCTATCCAAATGCATGATGCCATGCAACCCAAATGGACCATGCTAGGTCGGGTCAAGTCTTACCAATTATAGTTATGGACTTAGACATTAATCCAACAGTCTCCCACTTGGATACGTCTAAAACTATTATTGCATATGACTTCAAGAACTGACTGACAATCGTAGCTCTCAAAAGCTTCTGTCGAACTCTGACCTTGTAGATGAACTCTGACCTTTGTCAATGACTTGTCCACTAGATAAGGGATCATATATTCCTCCATTCTAGATATCATATACACTGATACATGGATTATAATCATTCTCTCTGTCCATTTGTTGTTTCCCGATTTCCGATTTATGACGACTGACTAATTGAACAAATCAAATCAGTCCTGGCCCGGCCGAGCACTTCCATTTGTCATCATCAAATTATCGAGGAGCCCTCAAATATCGCTTTTATCCTGAAGGTAAAAGGAATGGATAAACTTCGACTCATATGGTCTACGACTTGTTGAATCATACACAAAGGCACGTTTTATAACACCGAGTTACCGAATGCATTTTCGTGCAATCAATGTACAACCAACTCATAGTAACAACTCATATCTCTAGGTTTGAAGAATATAAGATATTATCGTCTCATGAACACTCGTGATAAAATTCATGAAGTGATTCCATTGAGCGTGGGTTGAATCCAATACTCAGAACTTATGAGCAATCATGAGTGTTGTAGCCCTTTGTCCAACATCTTAGACCTCTGCAAGCCGACCCATGACAGTCTTGATTCATATCTACTTCCAACATATGACCGAATGTGGATGGTTTGAATAACTTAGTCATTCCGGAAGGATAACCTAGTTTATTCTGGAAGTCAAAACATGCAAAATGAAACACAATAATAATTGAATCCAATATGGTATCAAAACCTATGAACATAAATAAAACACCTTTTATTTATCACCATATGATTACACATTATTCATTGTATACTGTTTTAGCTATCAACTTTATTCTTGAATTTAAAACAATAGTCTTCCCATTCTCCAAGCATGTACACTATGTTTTCTAAACACTAGTCATGTTATACACCAAGTATGCATAATATGTTTGTCTATGATCTTTACTTTGTGAAATAGATCAATTGAACATAACTCCAATGATCCTCTTTTCACAGTCCCAAATCCTTATAGCAAATGCAAAAATTCAAAATTCATGCCATTTACTGAAATCTGTTAGATTCTAAACTTATATGCATTGATCCTCTTGTAATGATTATGCACAAAGTAACAAGGACTCGACAATAAACATTACAAAGTATTCCAAAGGAGATCAACTCCTTGGAAATATCCTTCTTGCATTAAGTTTCCTTAACCTTACATAGATTGAAAATTCTAACTTTGAAACATTTCTAGATTCATTTTGACAATCACTTTTGAACAAGAGTTACCTCTTTACAGATTATGTCAATATGGTCCTTCCAGAATTATCACTATACTTCTAACTGTCCTTGAGCACCCAATCTTTGGTAAACCTTAGATTGTCCTCGACAATTGATTAATCCTTTTAGTCATATCCAATTCTAGACCTTTTCCCTTCTTAATGCCCCAGGCATTTGGAAAATTTTAGAAACGATGAATATAGCACATGTAATCGATCCTATATCCGAAGCATAAGGGACACGATTCATGATGTCTCACATAAAGACTAAACCATTCTTTTGCTATAACATTCCATTTCTATTTGCCAAGTTCTCATAATTCAGATTATGAAAAGGGATGTCGTAATCATAATTGAATTTTAGAACGCAAATAATGGACCCATATATAGAATTTTCTTATGTTGAGCCATTCCAACATGAAATTCATATATATATATATATATATATATATATATATATATATATATATATATATATATATATATATATATATTATATATATATCCTTGACTAAATACGATTAAAACCTCAATCCGAGCTTTTAGATTTGAGATGAAGTATAATTTCCTCTCCCTTAATTATAGCAAAACAACTCTTTCCTAATTGAAACTTTTGTTTTCTATAATTAACATTGCTAACTTGAAATACTTATCATAATTATCATGCTCCCACTAACATGATGATTATTACATTGACACTTATGCTCCCACTAGCTTTTACATGTACTCAGAAATCAGCTGACTTTCTTACCAAAGTTTAGATTTCTGATACTAGATTGTTTTGATAAAACTTTATCAAAATCATACACCTTACCTTAGATAGCTCATAGGTGTGTCTAAACAATTGTGAAGAGGGATGTCGTAATCATAATGGTTAGTCCTTTTTGCCACTTCTCACAAGTCCAGGTTAGTGTGCCGGTTAACCACACACGCTCCACTAACGACTTTGAGAATGCAAATACCGCAGTTGCTATCTAGCTAAAATCTACTTAGTGAAAGTGTTTCCTCACCATCATTTTCATGAATCGGAGAGAACCTTATGACAACTAGATTTAATGTTGTATGTGTTCTTATCCATGTGAATTGTCAAAACCATAGTCATAAGACAAGGATAATGACAAATCCAAACTCATATGGACTGAACTCAATCTTAATTTCTTGCCACCTGGCAGCTCTAGGGCCTGCCATTGCTTCCAAGTTGTTGTGCAACAAATTGAGAACTCTAAGAACTCATATGCAAAGCCAACTTTAACTGGAATGGGCACAAAATATGTCAACATGATAGGTTATAAACCTCAAGTCGTGTGCTAGTGATAAAATTCAGGTTTTATTCTTGATTAGTTCTTGAGACTTTCAAGACCTTTAAGGCTCCCACTGTCCTCTTGACATATAAAACTTTCTTCTCAAATATTCAAGGGATAGTGCAGATTCTTTATCAAGACAAACACTTCAGACAATTGGCCTTAGTTGGTCTTTGTTTTATCCGAAACATCACAACTTACCATTTTCAAATCTACAAGAGTAGAAAACTTTTACTCTTACATTTGACATGTGCTTTTTAACCTTCTTTAAGACATGTCACTCAAATTACAATCTTGGAGTATGACTCTAAGACTTGTATTGGAACGAAGTATGACTCATCTTCTTGATTTAACCATTTCAACAATTCAAGTTCCTCTTCTTAGTTATAAGAATGCACTAAGGTTCCATTAGAGAAATAATTGTGCTATTGTTTCTTAATCATTAAGATGATTACAAAACTGATACTAAAGTACTCTCCCATCTTTTCAGATTTGAGAAACATTTATCTTTTTGCCTAAGTTGATTCTTCTTATTCGCTCTGCCAGACATTGGAACCTTTTCCAATGTCTCAGAGTTACACTTAAGCTTGTAAGTATAATCATATTGACTGAGCTTTAGTAAACTATGACGAATAGTCTTATCGATCTTTTGTGGTGGACTTAATCAGTGCACAAGAATGTGTACTCGATCCCTTAGTCCTTCACTTGACTCACACATCCATGTGAACAAGTAATTAGTCTTAATTTTCCAATACTTGAAAGTTCTCATCCATCATGCTATACCCCTTGCATGATTCCAAGTCCCGGTCCAATTGAAACTTGGGTGATGAGAATCTTTCCTTATTTGGTAAATTTAGACATTACCACAACTAAAAGAATAAATTTCATATTTCCACTCTTGCTATTAATGGAATCATATAAGCAACAATTTTTCCTCAAATTCCATTTTAAGGATATTTTAAAATAAATAAAATCAAAAATTTTCTTTTATTTTAAAACTTACGGAAAAACTTATCCTTACAATTCATATGAAAACTTGTTGTTATCTATTCCTAAGCAATATCTCATAACACCTAAGAAGTAGCTCAAGAATCCGATCTTCAAACTATGCGATAGAAATCCATCTACGTGATCAGATTCAACATATTCTTTCTTTAAGTTTCTTCACTTTTCTTTGATTCTTAAAATATCAACATGTGACCCAGTCACATCATGTATCAAGAATCTCAGAATAGAAACTTAGCAGAGTTAGATAGTGGACTTTACCTAAAGTAGAGTCAAACTTATTGACTTTAACACCCTTAGGTAAATTGGCAAATTCCCAACCAATGCCCCTTCCTTTGGCAATATAAACATATGGACCCTTTGGTAATGGTACACGGGACTATCACAGACTTAACTTTTCTCTTTACCATTTGGTCAACCCAGTTGACTATGGCCGATCCCTTTCCACTGGGAAGAGAGAGCTTTACTAGATATCCAATGTCATCATTTTCAATGTCCATAAAGTTTTAGGAAGTTGATCTTAGCAAATAGATAAGATCATTAAGGGTCTTGTCATAGTCTGTGTCATAGGAGTCCTAAAGGAACTCACTATGTGACTTAGAAAGTAGTTGAGGCACCAACTTTCTCAACTCTTTGACACCCAACTCTCCCGGCTTGTCAATATGTGACTATGTCTCCAAGATGTGATCACACATAGACCTTTGCTTTCCAATAGGGCTTGAGTGACCTTAAAATTTTCAAGAACTTGTGGGTTAGGGAGAATAATTGGAGTAGGTGAAAGAAGTATGATTTCCATGGGACATCATCTTCATTTAGGAAAGCTTGTTTCAAGAGATTTAGGAAGATCATAAATGTCTAAACCAGACATCTTTTTGGGAGATACTCAAGATAGTTGATTTAAAGTCCTTAATATGACACCCAATATGAAATATTACGGCCAGGACCCAACAAACTATTTTATAACTTAGAAGAGGGATGCCGTAATCCAAGCTATAAAATATTTGAAGGTAGGTGATTGACGATTCACCAATTTCCACCAAGATAAACTAAATGTATTATTAGGTTTTAATTGGATTTGAATCTCCTAGATCTTTGAGATTCATTGAACTGTTCAATGGCATGTTTCAATCTCGAGTGTGCCCTTCAGGTTTTGTGACTGGGATGCCAAGGATCACAAAACAAGGTGTGAAGTAACCATGCAAATTACTTGGTACCCTTAAGTGTTTACCCCTCAATCGATGTGCCAGTTAACCACACACGCTCCATCGATACTATGATAAACATTAAGTTACCCTTTTCCTACGTTGTTAAATACGAGTTAGTGTGTCGGTTAACCACACACGCTCCACTAACCGACTTAAACAATGTGCAAAGTGTAATTTCTTGGATTAGCACCTTATTCAGATTTTCCTAAATAACTAAGATTGGGTATTTATAAGAGTTTAGTTACTTAGTATTTATCATTAATACTTTTAATGAAGGGAGAAATCTAGTCCTTGTCCTACCCGTTTGGCTAACGACCCTCCACCGGTTAAGGAAGCGCTGGGTGAGAGTGGACACCCATTAAACTGCCATTTTATAGGCAGTAACCTTAAACCCCCCTTATAGACCGACTTCGTGAATGAGGCCTAGTAACGGTAAGACTGACTTTACTCTTATACATATATATAAATATTATTAACTTATAATATTATAAAGTATAAGGGTTGGATTTTAACTTTTAAAATTCTAAGGGCTAACTTGGAATTAATGTATTCATGGGGAAAACTTCACAAATTCCAAAACTTGAGGGCAAGTTTGGAAACTATTCAAAACTCTTGGATTTTCATAACTTATGAGTTTAATTAAAGTTTTAAAAAATTTAATGAAGTAACTCTTGAACATCCATAACTTGAGGACAAGTTATCGAGTCATAAAACAATTTAATGAGGAAAAAGACTCTTCATTTTGTAACCTATGGCAATTTTTATGAGTTTTAAAATTCATAAATGTGACTTATAAGTTACATAATCACATTTTATGAACTTCTTTTAGATTAATTTGGGTTATAACTAACTATAACATAATTTTATTCATTAATCTAAATTCACTCATAAAACAAGGTAACACAAAAGACTTTTGGTGATTCATAACTTATTCTTAAGTTATGGAATCCTTTAAAACATTAACACCAAATTTTGTAACCCCATAAAAACTTTGAATCAATTTTTTTTAAAACCTTTTCATATCCATAACTTATGGGGGTTTCAAAAAAATTAAACTCTTTAGATCAAACTTTTAAAACTAATAAAATAATCATATAATTTTATCTTTTATTAAATTTGATCTAATTCAACTCATAAAGCAAATTATTCAAATTTTACATATAATTAGTTTTTCACAAGAACAAGTAATTATCTTAAAATTTGACAAAATTCATGCTTTTTTTTCCTTTTTTTTTCAACTTTGAAAAAAAAAAATATTTGCATCAATATAACAGAAAACAACCCGTGGCTCTGATACCACTGTTGGGTTTTGAGCATTCTGACACTCCTAAGTGTACATGCAACCCTAAATACCTTGGATCTATGTTTCCTCTATTATACATGCAAATATGAACTTCCAAGGTATTATCCTAATCTAGCATACAAAACAATGAATATAACAAGATAGAATACATACCTTTTTGATGTAGAAAGTCTTGATGAAGCTTGAGTGCCTAGTGCCCCAAGTGTGACACGTCAAATGGTTAACACAACACCAAATACACTTGGAATAACTTGAGAGAAACTTAAACACTCCGTGAAATCGTCTAGCCCTCACACTCACACATAGTTCACGATTTCTTGAGCCATGGGATTCTTTTATATGGTGGCTATTAGGTTTACACCATGTAACTCATGACTTTACCCATTCCCTATGCTCCATGGATTTTAACCTCCATGGAGCATCCATGGGTCACCCCATGGACTTAGTCCAACATAAGGAATCTTGGATCAGAAGCCCACATATATATAAGAATGAATGATTTACACAA
Organism: Lactuca serriola; assembly: GCF_051521515.1. Classification (NCBI taxonomy): domain Eukaryota; kingdom Viridiplantae; phylum Streptophyta; class Magnoliopsida; order Asterales; family Asteraceae; genus Lactuca; species Lactuca serriola. Next base: position 293,169,518 of record NC_136410.1, on the reverse strand, counting down.
TCAACCCATATATTTAATTAGTCTCCTTTTGATCACTTAATTAATTCCAAATTAATTCTTGATCAATACTAATTAAATAACCTTATTAATATATTAGAACTTATAATATATTAACAAACCTTAAGTGCTATTTCTCTCATTTTAGTCTATCCAAAATGCATGATGCCATGCAACCCAAATGGACTATGTCGGGTCGGGTCAAGTCTTACCAATTATAGTTATGGACATAGACATTAATCCAACAGGTTAGGACCCAACTATGACGATTTACAACATAGAAATGGGATGCCGAGATCCAAGTTTAACTCTCATAAAGGTAGGTGAATGACGGTTCACCAATTCCACCATTAGACAAAACAAACGAAGTGAAATTCCTAATTCTTTTGAGATACATTAAAACTATTTAATGGCATGTTTTAATCTCGGATTATGCTCTACTATTTGTGACTGGGATACCGAGGATCACAAACTAGATGTGAATAACCACGCAAATGTGCTTGGTAACCTTAGTGTCTTTATCATTAACTATTGATGTGCCGGTAAACCACACACGCTCCATCAAAATGATAATTATAAGATAGCCATTACTACTCTTTATTAGTGCCTTTTAGTGTGTCGATTAACCACACACGCTCCACTAACGATCAATAAAGCTTAATGTAGAATTTCATGGATTAGCATACTTTTCACATTTTTCCTAAGGTAACGAAATTTGGGATTTTGAAAAATAATGTTCTAGTACTTTCTTTAATAGCATTATACTTTTAATGAGAAGTAGTTTTCCTATCAAATCCGTTCTGCAAACGACCATCCACTAATCAAGGAAGTGGTGGGTGAGAGTAGACACCCATTCAACTACCATTTTATAGGCAGTTTCCTTATACCTCCCCCCCCCCCCCCCTTATAGACTAGCTTTGTGAATGAGGCATACTAGCGATTTGACTGACCATATTCTTATACATATATAATATTTAACTTTTAATTATAATATATATATATATATATATATATATATATATATATATATATATATATATATATATATATAAGGTGTGTTTTAAGACATTTTAAAACTCCAAGGGTTTATATAAATTTTCGAAATTTAAACTATTAAATTTTAAATTGAAATAAACAAATTATTTAGATTTAAAATTTATCTATTAATTAACTTTTAATTAATTTATTAAATCTTGTAATGATTATCTAATTAAATTAATCAATTAATTTAATCCTAATCCTTATCTCTCTAAATTTCGAAAAAATAGGGTAAAGGATAATTATCCAATTAATCTAATCAAGTAACAATTTTCCAAAACAAGAAACCCTAAAAAAATCTAGCAATTTCAAAATTTACAAGTGAGGAGGCTAGGGTTTTCAAAACCCTAACCCTAATTTCGATTAGGGTTCTTTGGAGGCTAGGGTTTTCGAAAAACCATTTGATCCACAACCCTAAAAATCGAAAAATGGCCTTTAGGGTTTAATGGCTATAAATCCTAATTTGCAATTCAACAATTATAGCAATTCAGTTTAAAACAAACAATGGCTCTGACACCACTGATGGGTTTTAGGTAAAACAAATAAACTAGAAAACAATTCCTAAGTTCACATGCAACCTATTTTGGATCTATGTTTTAACTATTGAACATACAACTTTGAATTGCAAAGAAAGAACCCTAGAGGAGGAGGATATTTTCGAAAAATAGTAAACTAGGGTTAGGAGATACATACCTTTCAATTGTTATAGCAAACAATTGATAATTCCCTTGATCTTGATCTTGATCTTCTTGGAAGCCTAGCACCACAAATGTAATACCTCTAATGGAATCACACCCAAACTAGCAAGAAGGAAAGTAGAAGAGAGAGGGTAGAGGGAGTATGCAAAATCTCGGCCTTAGGGTTTCTTCAAAAGAAAGAGTGACCAAAATGTGAACCTGGAGGCTACTTATGTAGCTGAGGGATCTAGGGTTTAGGGGAAACCCTAGTTATCCTTTGCTTAGGGCCTAAGCAAACCCAAGGGCCTTATCCAAGCCCCTATGGATGACATTATTAGGGTTTCCCCTATATATTTCTTCCACCCTCTTCCAAGGGGGTTCTAGAGCCTTCCACTCAAGTATTAGATAATTGCAAACTAGTCCCTGCACTTTGTAATTAATTTTTTTAACCCCAAAATTAATTCTAATTAGTTTTTGGTTAAATATTAATTAAACATAATGATTTCTAATTAATATATTAATCTTTTAATATATTAATAAATTCATTTATATTAATTTATTAGTCTTATAATAAATTAATATATCTCCTTTCATAATTTCCATGTCCGGTTGCTAGGTTTGAGGGCAACCTAAAAGGACTGTGCTGCTATCAATTCAAGTACATACCAATTATGGTTATGGGCTTAGACACCTAATCCAACAAAATTTACATTAAGCTCAATGCAATCTTTTGATTTCTATCTAAGAGTTTTTTTAGACTTAAATTAATAGGTTAGGTTATTTTCAAAGAGCTTGTTTTGAATTTAACAACTAGGTGAATGGGAAGTGTTAGAGCTTTTTAACACTTTCAAGTACCAACTTAGGTGGAATTGAGTACATATTGTACCTTCCACAAAAAGGTATAAACATTTATTCCGTGTCTCTGTGGATTAACCCTACTTACTGTTGGATTAATGTCTAAGTCCATAACTATAATTGGTAAGACTTGACCCGACCCGGCATTGTCCATTTGGGTTGCATGGCATCATGCATTTGGATAGATTATAATGAGAGAAATAACACTTAAGGTTTGTTAATATATTATAAGTTATAATATATATTAATAAGACTATTTAATTAGTATTGATCAAGAATTAATCTAGAATTAATTAAGTGATGAAAAGAGGACTAATTAAATATATGGGTTGATTGTGTAAATCATACATACTTGTATAGTGGGCTAACGCTCTGTGGATTATCAACTTGGGCTAAAACCCATATGATGCTCCATGGTGTATTTGAACACATGGACCCAAGGAAATGGAAATCCATGACAATTAGGGTTTACCCTAATTGTAACAACTATATAAGATCATATTCTTTGACAAAATTGGACACTAAGTGAGATAGAGAAGGGGCTAGCCGATTTCAAGTGTTCTACATTTCTCTCATGGTTATTCCAAAAGCAATTGATGTTGTGTGAACCATTTGAGGTGTCACACTTTGGGCACTAGGTACTCAACCTTCTTTAGAAAATTCTACACCAAAGAGGTATGTATTCTATCTTGTTATATTCATTGTTTTGTATGCTAGATTAGGATAATACCTTGGATGTTCATATTTGCATGTATGATAGAGAAAACATAGATCCAAGGTATTTAGGGTTACATGTACACTTAGGAGTGTTAGAATGCTCATAACCCAACAGTGGTATCAGAGCCAAGTTTGTTTTCTTATATACTTGCAAAAGTAGCTGAAATATCGAGTTTTGATGTTGTCTGCCCAGCAGACTCGCCGAGTCCAAGGCAAAATGCATCCAACTCACCGAGTTGGTTCGTGTACTCGACGAGTTGGACCCCCTGACAGCATATATTCGAATGTTTTGGATGGAATTGGACTAGGAACAGTACCCTAAGATGTTTCTAGACTTATAAACTTGTTTTTGATGTGGTAATCTTCATGCTAATCCAATGTCTAAGATAATTGTCATAATTTCAAGATTTGTATTAGTTTGTATGTTCATGCTAATTTCTTGAAGATTGATGATTTGAATTATCTTGTTCTTAGATTAATAGAAAAGTTGTATGAAATAGTTGATTTCATTCCATTTTAATCTAAGAGTTGATTCTAAAATGTGTTTGTGTAACTTGTCCTCAAGTTACATGAAAAGTCACATTAAAGTTTCTTAAAACTCATAAAAGTTGGCAATGGTTACAAATATGAAGAGTCTTGTTCTCATTAAATGGTTTTATGACTCCATAACTTGTTCTCCAGTTATGGAGGTTCAAGAGTCACTTCATTAATCATTAAAATGTGTAACCTTAATTAGTTCCATAAGTTACAAAAATAAAGAAAAGTTACATTCTTTTATTATTTTAAAGTCTTCCATAACTTGTCCTCAACTTATGGAACTTAAAGAGTCTTTTAATTAAAACTACTTTAAACACATAAGTTACATAATTAATTAGTTTTGATTAGTTTCAAAACTTGCCCTCAAGTTTTGGAATTTGAAAAGTTTTCTGTTATGAAGACTTTAATTCCAATTTAAGCCCTTAGGATTTTAAAAGTTAAAATTCAATCCTTATACTTTATAATATTATAAGTCAATAATATTTATATATATGTATAAGAGTAAAAGTCCGTCTTGCCGTGTAACAACCCGAAATTTCATATCACTTCTTGTAACTCAAATTGTAATATAATTCGATCAACCAAACGCCGTTTCCAAATCCGTTTCCGATTTCGCCATTTAATTAAGTCATTAACTTGTATTGATCTAAAATGACTTAATGGGTGTCTTAATGCTATTAGGAATCATTCTAACACCCCATATTAGTTATCGGAATAATTCTAGAATCGACCATATCGGGTTACGGCAACTTGGTCGGGTGCGACCAAAAGCCCCGCCTAACGCCGGTATCGGGTAGAATTCCGCCGTGTCCAATTTTCGAGCACTATATAAATGATTCAAAGCTTTCATTTGAAGCTTTTGGCCATTCTTCCATAAACACTTCCAACCTCTCTCCTCATCCATAATCAAAGGTCCAAAAACAAAGATTTAAGGCTCCAAATCAAAGAGGTAACATCCCTAACTTGTTATCTAACCTCTTTAGCCTTCAAATTGATGTTTAAATTGAGTTTTAGGACCTAGAACTTGTGTTTACGGCCAAGGATCAAGCTTGGGCCGTAAACACTTAAAAATGGGGTTTTTAAGCCAATTAACCCTTCCAAATCATTGTTGGGACTTAGATACGACCTTAAGGCTTGCAAATTGGGACTTGAAACCTTTAAAACTTGAATTTTGTGGGACATTTAGGAGTTTACGGCCAAGGCTTGTTCTTGGGCCGTAAAGTCTTCAAAAATGGGGATTAAACACCTTAAATCATGTCTAAATGCCTTGTAATTCAACCAATAGCCTTGTGGTAAATTATAGATCCATCTAAAAATAGTTTGGGGGATTGTAAGACATCAAAATACCACATATAGGAGTTTACGGCCTAGGCACATACCCTTTGGCCGTCAAATGATGCCCCTAATTCACCCCAAAGGCTTGGAAAAATTTCTAGAATCACATGTGATTGTTTTAAGTGTCAAAAATTAATTATTCATGAACATAAGAGAGTTTATGGCCATAGAACATGCTCCTGGGCTGTAAACTCCTAAAATGATGTTATATGGTGTCCAAAATGTTGGGTTTTGAGCATTCTAACACTTCCTAAGTGTACATGCAACCCTAAATACCTTGGATCTATGTTTTCTCTATTATACATGCAAATAAGAACATCCAAGGTATTATCCTAATCTAGCATACAAAAACTATGAATGTAACAAGATAGAATACATACCTCTTGATGTAGCTTGATGTCTTCAAGCTTTAAGAGCTTAGCCCCAATAGTGTGGAAGCCTCAAGTGGAATCACAAATCACCAAGACACCTTGGAATACTTTAGAGAATATGATTACTTGGTTCTCTCTAGTGAAATTGGCTAGCCCTTCTTTAGTGTATTCACACTAGTGCCAATTTCACCAACCAAAGACATCTTTATATAGTATGGAGGATTAGGGTTAAACCCTAATACCCATGACCTTTCATTTCCTAGGATCCATGGGTTAAACACTCCATGGACTATCCATGAAAGCTTAGCCCAACCTAAATGAACTTGGCCCTATTCCATATATATAAGAGTCCATATTTAATTAGTTCCTTTTGATCACTTAATTAATTATAAATTAATTCTTGATCAATACTAATTAAATAATATGATTCCATATTAATATATTAGAACTTATAATATATTAATATTAATCATAAACATACTATTCTCAAAAGATTATCCATATAAATTGTGTCGGTGAAGTGCAACCCAAATGGACCATGCCGGGTCGGGTCAAGTACATACCAAATATAGTTATGGACTTAGACATTAATCCAACAGTCTCCCACTTGGATAAGTCTAAAACTATTATTGCGTATGACTTCAAACCTAACTGGAAATCGTAGCTCTTAAAGCTGCTGTCGAACTCTGATCTTGTCAACGAACTTGTCCATTAGATAAGGGATCATATATTCCTCCATTCTAGATATCATATGGACTGAGACATGGATTATAATCATTCTCTCTGTCCATTTGTTGTTTCCCGATTTCCGATTTATGACGACTGACTAATTGAACAAATCAAATCAGTCCTGGCCCGGCCGAGCACTTCCATTTGTCATCATCAAATCATCGAGGGGCCCACAGATATCGCTTTTATCCTGAAGGTAAAAGGAATGGATAAACTTCGACTCATATGGCTTGTTCTACTACTTGTTGAATCATACACAAAGGCACGTTTTATAGCACCGAGTTACCAAATGCGTTTTCGTGCAATCAATGTACAACCAACTCATAGTAACAACTCATATCTCTAGATTTGAAGAATATAAGATATTATCGTCTCATGATCACTCGTGATAAAATCCATGAAGTGATTCCAATGAGCGCGGGTTGAATCCAATAATCAAAACTTATGAGCACTCATGAGTGTTGTAGCCCTTTGTCCAACACCTTAGACCTCTACAAGCCAACCCATGACAGTCTTAATTCATATCTACTTCCAACATATGACCGACTGTGGATGGTTTGAATAACTTAGTCATTCCGGAAGAATAACCTAGTTTATTCGGGAAGTCAAAACATGCAAAGTGAAACACAATAATAATTGAATCCAATATGGTATCAAATCTTTGAACATAAATAAAACACCTTTTATTTATCACTATATGATTACACATTATTCATTGTATACTGTTTCAGCTATCAACTTTATTATTGAATTTAAAACAATAGTTGTCCCATGCTCCAAGCATGTACACTATGTTTTCTTAAACACTAGTCATGCCACACACCAAGTATGCATACTATGTTTGTCTATGATCCTTACTTTGTGAAATAGATCAATTGAACATAACTTCAATGATTCTCTTTTCACACTCCCAAATCCTTACCGCAAATGCAAGAATTCCAAATTCATGCCATTTACTGAAATCTATTAGATTCTAAACTTATATGCATTGATCCTCTCGTAATGATTATGCACAAAGTCATAAAGACTTGGCAACAATCATTACAGAGTATTCCAAAGGAGATCAACTCCTTGGAAATATCCTTCTTGCATTAAGTTTCCTTAATCTTACACAGATTGAAAATTCTAACTTTGAAACATTTCCAGATTCCATTTTGACTTTCACTTCTGAACAAGAGTTGCCTCCTTACAGATTATGTCAATATGGTCCTTTCAGAATTATCACTATACTTCCAACTGTCCTTGAGCAACCAATCTTTGGTAAACCTTAGATTGTCCTCGACAATTGTTTAATCCTTTTAGTCATATCCAGTTCTAAACCTTTTCCCTTCTTAATGCCTCAGGCATTTGGAAAATTTTAGAAAGGATGAATATAGCACATATAATCGATCCTCTATCCGAAGCATATGGGAAACGATTCATGATGTCTCACATAAAGACTAAACCAGTTTTTTGCTATACTATTACCATTTCAACTTGCCAAGTTCTCATAATTCAGATTATGAAAAGGGATGCCGTAATCATAATCGAATTTTAGAACGCAAATAATGGACCCATATACAGAATTTCCTTATGTTGAGCCATTCCAACATGAAATTCATATATATCCTTGACTAAATGATTAAAACCTCACGATCTAAGCTTATAGATTTGAGATGAAGCATAATTTTCTCTCCCTTAATTATAGCAAAACAACTTTTTCCCAATTGAAACTTTTGTTTTCTATAATTAACATTGCTGACTTGCAATACTTATAATAATTATCATGCTCCCACTAACATGATGATTATTAGCATAACACTTATGCTCCCACTAGCTTTGACATGTACTCAGAAATCAGCTGGACAGTCTGAAATTTAGATTCATACACCCTTTCCGTAGATAGCTCACCTGTGTGTCTAAGCATTTTCAAGAACCATGAAAAGGGATACCGTAATCATGGTCTCAATTGCTTAGGCATTTGCCATTTCTCACAAGTCCATGTTAGTGTGCCGGTTAACCACACGCGCTCCACTAACGACTTTTGAAAATGCAAATAACACAATTGATATCTTCATAAAATCTACTTAGTGAAAGCGTTTCCTCACCATCATTTTCATGAATCGGAGAGAAACCTTATGACACTTAGATTTATATGGTGTATGAGTTCCTACCCATATGAATTTGTCAAACCATAATCACAAGACAAAGATAATGACAAATCCAAAACCATATGGATTGAACTCAATCTTAACTTCTTGCCACCTGGCAGCTCAAGGGCCTGCCATTGCTTCCAAGTTGTTATGCAACAAACTGAGAACTCTAAGAACTCATATGCAAAGCCAACTTTAACTGGAATGGGCACAGATATGTCAACACGATAGGTTATAAACCTCAAGTCGTGTGCTAGTGAAGAACTTCAGGTTTTATTCTTGATTATTTCTTGAGACTTTCAAGACCTTTAAGACTCCCACTGTCCTCTTGACATATAAGACTCCCTTGTCAAACATCCAAGAGATAGTGCGGATTCTAATCAAGAAAAACACTTTACCCAATAGGCCTAAGTTGGTCTTTGTTTTATCCAAAACATCACAACTTACCAATTTCAAATGTACAAGAGTAGAAAACTTTTACTCTTACATTTGACAAGTGTTTTAAACCTTCTTTAAGACATGTCACTCAAATGACAATCTTGGAGTATGACTCTAAGACTTGTATTGGAACGAAGTATGACTCATCTTCTGGATTTAACCATTTCAACAATTCAAGTTCCTCTTCTTAGTCATAAGAATGCACTAAGATTTCCTTAGAGAACTAATTTTGATATGGTTTCTTAATCATTAAGATGATCACAAAACTGATACTAAAGTACTCTTCCATCTTTTCAGATATGAGAAACTTTTATCCTTCTGCCTAATTTGATTCTTCTTATTCGCCCTGCCATACATTGGAACCTTTTCCAATGTCTCAGAGTTACACTTAAGCTTGTAAGTATAATCATATTTACTGAGCATTAGTAAACTATGAAGAATAGTCTTATCAATCTTTTGTGGTGGACTTAATCAGTGCACAAGAATGTGTACTCGATCCCTTAGTCCTTTACTTGACTCACACATCCATGTGGCCGAGTAATTAGTCTTAATTTTCCAAAACTTGAAAGTTCTCATTCATCATGCTATACAACTTGCATGATTCCAAGTTCCGGTCCAATTGAAACTTGGGTGATGAGAATCTTTCCTTATTTGGTAAATCTAGACATTACCACAAATGAAAGAATCAATTTCATATTTCCACTCTTGCTTTTAATGGAATCATATAAGCAACAATTTTTCCTCAAAATCCATTGTAAGGATATTTTAAAATAAATAAAATCAAAAAAATTTTCTTTTATTTTAAAACTTTGCGGAAAAACTTATCCTTACAATCCATATGAAAACTTGTTGTTATCTATTCCTAAGCAATATCTCATAACTCCTAAGAAGTTGCTCAAGAATCCGATCTTCAAACTATGCGATAGAAATCCATCTAAGCCATCAGATTCAGCATATTCTTTCTTTAAGTTTCTTCACTTTTCTTTGATTCTTAAAACATCACCATGTGACCCAGTCATATCATGTATCAGGAATCTCAGAATAGAAACTTAACAGAGTTAGATAGTGGTCTTTACCTGAAGTAGAGTCAAACTTATTGACTTTAACATCCTTAGGTAAATTTGGCAGCTTCGCAACCAATGCCCCTTCCCTTGGCAATATAAACATATGGACCCTTTGATAATGGTACACGAGACTATCACAGACTTAGCTTTTCTCTTTACCATTTGGTCAACCGAGTTGACTATGGCCGATCCCTTTCCATTGGGAAGAGAATGCTTTACTGGATATCCAATGTCATCATTGTCAATGTCCATAAAGTTTTAGGAAGTTGATCTTAGCAAATAGATAAGATCGTTAAGGGTCTTGTCATAGTCTGTTTCATAGGTGTCCCAAAGGAACTCACTATGTGACTTAGAAAGTGATTGAACCACCAACTTTCTCAAGACTTTGACACCCAACTCTCCCGGCTTGTCAATATGTGACTACATCTCAAAGATGTGACCACACCTAGACCTTGCCTTGCCAATAGGGCTTGAGTAACCTTAAACTTTTCAAGAACTTGTGGGTTGGGGAGAATAATTGGAGGAGGCGAAAGAAGTATGATTTCCATGGGACATCATCTTCATTTAGGAAAGCTTGTTTCAAGAGATTTGGAAAGATCATATATGTCTAAACCAGACATCTTTTGGGAGATATTCAAGATAGTTGATTTTAAAGTCCTTAATATGACACCCAATATCAAATATTAAGGCTAGGACCCAACAAACTATTTTATAACTCAGAAGAGGGATGCCGTAATCCAAGCTATAAAATATTTGAAGGTAGGTGAATGACGATTCACCAATTTCCACCAAGATAAACGAAATGTATTATTAGGTTTTAATTGGTTTTGAAACTCCTAGATCTTTGAGATTCATTGAACTGTTCAAAGGCATGTTTCAATCTCGAGTGTGCCCTTCAGGTTTTGTGACTGGGATGCTGAGGATCACAAAACAAGGTGTGAAGTAACCATGCGAATTACTTGGTACCCTTAAGTGTTTACCCCTCAATCGATGTGTCGGTTAACCACACACGCTCCATCGATACTATGATAAACATTAAGTTACCCTTTACCTACCTTGTTAAATACGAGTTAGTGTGCCGGTTAACCACACACACTCCACTAACCGACTTAAACAAAGTGCAAAGTGTAATTTCATGGATTAGCACGTTATTCACATTTTCCTAAGTAACTAAGATTGGGTATTATTAAGAGTTTAGTTACTTAGTATTTATCATTAATACTTTTAATGAAGGGAGAATTATAGTCCTGTCAAACCCGTTCGGCTAACGACCCTCCACCAGTCAAGCAAGCGGTGGGTGAGAGTGGACCCTCCTAAGTGTACATGCAACCCTAAATACCTTGGATCTATGTTTTCTCTATTATACATGCAAATAAGAACATCCAAGGTATTATCCTAATCTAGCATACAAAAACTATGAATGTAACAAGATAGAATACATACCTCTTGATGTAGCTTGATGTCTTCAAGCTTTAAGAGCTTAGCCCCAATAGTGTGGAAGCCTCAAGTGGAATCACAAATCACCAAGACACCTTGGAATACTTTAGAGAATATGATTACTTGGTTCTCTCTAGTGAAATTGGCTAGCCCTTGTTTAGTGTATTCACACTAGTGCCAATTTCACCAACCAAAGACATCTTTATATAGTATGGAGGATTAGGGTTAAACCCTAATACCCATGACCTTTCATTTCCTAGGATCCATGGGTTAAACACTCCATGGACTATCCATGAAAGCTTAGCCCAACCTAAATGAACTTGGCCCTATTCCATATATATAAGAGTCCATATTTAATTAGTTCCTTTTGATCACTTAATTAATTATAAATTAATTCTTGATCAATACTAATTAAATAATATGATTCCATATTAATATATTAGAACTTATAATATATTAATATTAATCATAAACATACTATTCTCAAAAGATTATCCATATAAATTGTGTCGGTGAAGTGCAACCCAAATGGACCATGCCGGGTCGGGTCAAGTACATACCAAATATAGTTATGGACTTAGACATTAATCCAACACAAAATTGATACCAAACCTTGGAAAATTAATTAGAATCACATGTGATTGCTCCTTGTGCCTCAAATCAATTTTTCTTGACGCTAGGCGAGTTTACGGCCGTAAACTCCAAGTTTATAGCCGTGAACTCCCTTTTAAATGATATTAATCCAATCAAACCTTTCCAAGGCATTTTATTAAGTCATTCCAATAATCCCCAAGTCCAAACAAGCCATTAAACTCTCAAAATCACACCAACATGAGTTTACGGTCGTAAACTCATGTATGTGTGTGTTTTGTGGCCGTAAACTACCTAATATGTTTACTCTTGGGGAGTAAACTCAATTCTAAGTCCCTAGTGCCATATTACGTCCGAAGATGTCACCCGGGTCACTCCAAATGCTCGTTTTGAGGTGTTTAACCTCGTTGGAGTGTAATGTTCCATATAATTAATAATTGTAAATCTAATTAGTTATATATGGATATTATTACATTTTACATAGGGACATCACGAGTAATCAAGCCCCGAACCAACGTCTAGTGTCCGAAACCGTCGCATTTCCGAGTCTGGTGAGTTCATACCCCTACCCTTTTTCACTGTTTTTCACTGTTTTCAGGGGGGAACACAAGCAAAGTACAAGGGTTTCTTGTACTCAAAAACTTGTTTTTCGTGTGTGTGTGTTTCATACTTTATATGCTTTTAATATTGATTGATACAACTGATAATCATTCGAGCATGCAGATCACATAAACATTTATTTGTGAAATGAGTTTTATAAACTGTTATGTTTTATATATTTAACAAATGTTTTCCACATTTTATTAGTTAAAAGCATGACATTAGAACACATGAACAATATAATTTGTACACTGTCTTGTCCTCGGTAACACTCCACAGAGATAAGCGAGTGGAGGATTATCATATTATTACTAGTAAATTTGTTATTCCTGTATGATTGGAGACACGTCCTCGGTGAACACTCCACAGAGATACGCGAGTGGAGGACTACACCCGTAACCAGAATCTCTGGGATTTAGAGAGCGTGACTTGAGTGTATAGATCTATACGGGGCTGACTACCCCACACCTGGCTGCTAGCTACAGCCGAACCGAAATGGTTCAAGGGTGATGAAAGTCATAAGGTTGTGGACTACTTATTGCCACAGGTTCAGTCTATAGTATGGTTATGGAACTCGCAATTAGGATAATAGAGATTTACTTATAGTAATAATGAATAACTTTATACATCTTTTACATTGATAACCAACATTCAGGAAAGTATGGGACTTTCCTGGGAAAACCTTGTACATAACCAGGTCTAACAGAATACATCTTTACAATAAAAACCAACATTCAGGAAAGCATGGGGCCTTCCTGGGGAACATATACATAACTAGAAAAGTGTAACAACAGATAACATTACATCTTTTACAAATGATAACTCACAATCAGCAAAGTATGAGACTTTCCTGGGCATACATTGGAACTCAAACAGAACAGTTTAACAAACTAGATAATCAACTATACATTTTTCACATGAGTAACGTGTTTTCAGTGTCCAAACCTACTATACTTTGTAATTGTGAAACAACAATCAACTTTTAAGAAAATGTGGGATTTTCTTGGCGTGTGTTACATTTTCAGAAACAGAAAGGAAGCATGAACATTTTCACAAAACGAAACTACTTATGAACTCACCAGCATTATGCTGATTTTCAAAACCGCTTGTGTTCTCAGGTCAACGTTAGAACAGGTACCGAAGATCCTTTTGCTCGAAGTCGGAGTGCTCAGAAGACCCGTTTCATTTTGTTCATATATATATATATATATATATATATATATATATATATATATATATATACTATGTAACACAACTGTACAACTTTACTTTTGAAAACAATTGTAAAACTTTTATATGTAATGTAACGGTTGTTCTACTTTACTTACTATGTACATTGGCTTTGATACTCAACGTGGAGTCAACCCCGGAAATGTTTCCGCCTTCGGTTTTCTGGGTGTGATAGATTGGTATCAGAGCCCTTGTTTATAGTGAATAAAGTATACCAAACCTTACATGGTATAAAACTATAAACATTAAAGGGCCTAAGTGCTCTGAAATAAAGTATTTTCAAACTATAAGTATTTTCAAAAAAGTATATAAGTATACCGAGCCGTCGAGATCCGTAACTATAAGTAGAACAAAACATAAGTAAATGGGTGTTGTGTACTGCGGTTAAACCTGGGCAGTTATGTAGTCGTGTCTAGGATCAATATAGCCTTGCCAACTATATTCATTCGAGACACGGCCAACATGTGCTTGGGAGTAACTGTGATATGCGGCATGCCTAAAACTTACCCTAATACCACAACCATCGCGCCAGCGTAGCAACGAATCATGAAATACTATGGGAGTATTTCTCAAGACAAATTCTTTGTAAGAATCCTCGTTCACGTATAGATCCTCAATCATTCCATTAGTGATAGTTTACCTGCTTCAATAACCCTTTTCTGCTTTATCGCTTATTTGGAATAAATATCTGTCATATCTCTCAATTCAATTCAGAGGATTTATCATCCTCTCTTTCTTGATCTTATTAGATCAAGATGCCTCCCAGAAAGAGACCCAACTCAAAGACCAACAACCCTCCGCCACCACCTCCTCCTGAAATTGATCCCGTGTTATTCCAAACAGTTGTTACCGCTGCGGTGGCAGCTGCCATGTCCCAATTGAACACCGGTGGTTCCGGTGGTTCAGGAGGTGGTACTCAAGATCAAGAAAACAACCAGCGACACCGAAAGGAAGGTTCCTATAAGGATTTCATGAATGCAAAACCAACATCCTTTCATGGCACTGGGGGTGTCATTTCTCTATCCCGGTGGTTTGAGAAAATCGAATCGATCTTCGTAATCTGTGCCTGTGCTGAGTCCGATAAGGTCAAATTTGCAGCATGTACCTTCAGTAATAAAGCCCTGACTTGGTGGAATGGCCGAGTCAAATCCTTGACCCTACCCGTAGCCAATGCCATGGGCTGGAACGCCATGAAAGAACTCCTCCTTGCCGAATACTGTTCCCGTGGTGAAATGCAGAAGCTAGAGCATGAGCTCTGGAACCTGAAGATGAAAGGTTCCGACATTGCTGCATACACTTCCCGATTCGATGATCTTGCCCTTCTCTGCCCTGGTTTGGTCACTCCTGAAAGCAAAAAGATCGAGAGGTTTATTTGGTGGCTAATCAATCCAACAAAAGGTCATGTCTTAGCTGCTCGCCCGGACACATATGATAGTGCTAAGACTTTAGCCCAAGCCATAATTGATCACAGTGATGATGTCGAGGAAGCCACCACTGCCCCTGAGTCGGCTAAAAGCAATGGTGAGAAAAGAAAATTCTGGAAGAAGAAGAAGGGTCAATCTTCCCAAGGCTCCTCCAAAAGACAACAAACAGTAGCAGTCAATGCTGCTACTACCCCCGTTGCTGCTGCTTCTGTTGTGGGATCCACAGCTCCATAACTATAATTGGTAAGACTTGACCCGACCCGGCGTGGTCCATTTGGGTTGCATGGCATCATGCATTTGGATAGACTATAATGAGAGAAATAACACTTAAGGTTTGTAAATATATTATAAGTTATAATATATATTAATAAGATTATTTAACTAGTATTGATCAAGAATTAATCTAGAATTAATTAAGTGATCAAAAGGGGACTAATTAAATATATGGGTTGATTGTGTAAGTCATCCATACTTGTATAGTGGGCTAATGCTCTATGGATTATCAAGTTGGGCTAAAACCCATATGATGCTCCATGGATGCTCCATGGTGTATTTGAACCCATGGATCCAAGGAAATGGAAAGCCATGACAATTAGGGTTTAACCTAATTGTAACACCTATATAAGATCATATTCTTTGACAAAATCGGACATTAAGTGAGATAGAGAAAGGGCTAGCCGATTTCAAGTGTTCTACATTTCTCTCAAGGTTATTCCAAAAGCTTGTGATGTTTTGTGAACCATTTGAGGTGTCACACTTGGGGCACTAGGCAGTCAAGCTTCTTGATAAAATTCTACACCAAAGAGGTATGTATTCTATCTTGTTATATTCATTGTTTTTTATGCTAGATTAGGATAATACCTTGGATGTTCATATTTGCATCTATAATAGAGAAAACATAGATCCAAGGTATTTAGGGTTGCATGTACACTTAGGAGTGTTAGAATGCTCATAACCCAACACTTACCTTATATTACATTTCTAATACAAAATAGTAGTGTTTAAGGAGTTATTTTACCCCTTTATTTGTTGGGTTTGACACGCTCAACAAATTGGCGCCGTTATCGGGGACACGGTGTTACTAATGATGGGTTTGAGCCATAAGAACATTCCTATGTGCACATACAAACCCTAATGCTTGGATCTAGGTTTCTCTAATTGAACATGCATTGTATCCAAGACTTCTAATGGTAATTCTAGGATAATAACAATAAGAAATCAGAATTAGAAGATTACCTTGAATCACTTGCTTGATCTTATTATCCTTGGAGCTTTAGAGTCCCAAGTGTCACTCCTCTAATGGCTTAGAAACACCAACTAGCAAGAGGATGATTATAGAGAGAGAGGAGGGAGGAGGAAATCGGCCAGGGTTTCTTCTTAAGCATAAGTGTCGATTTTCCTTCACCCCTAGGGTCTATTTATACCAGTGAGGCTCCTAGGGTTGCACCCTTAAACCCTAGTTGGATAACTTAGGCCCTAAGCAATCCAATACCCTAATGATAAGCCTTGGACGAATTCTAGGCCTATCCTAAGTCCCTAGAAACCGTCCACCCCTTATCCATAAGGGATTATAGCCCAAAGTACAACTATCATACAATTGACAGTTTATGCCCCTTTATTCAATTAATCTCTTTAAGTCACCAAATTAATTCCTAATTAATTTATGACTTATATTAATCAAATAAAACTATTATTATTCATTATATTATTCTCATAATATATTAATAATATTTCTTCTCTCAAAATAAATCATCCTGTCAAGTTGCTATGGTGAAGGCAACCCAAAAGGACTATGCACAACCGGGTCAAATACTTGCCAAATATAGTTTCAGCCTTAGACATTATTCCAACAGTCTCACACTTGGATAAGTCTAGTAACTATATATACAAGTATAAACCGATTAGCAATCGTAGCTCTCAAAGACGTTGTCAAACTCTGATCTTATTAATCTTGTCCTTTAGATAAGGGATCGTATAGTCCTCTGTTTCGACATCATGCAGACATTTCTATGGAACCAATTGTCTAGCATTTGGTTTCTCGATCTCAGATTTATTTGACATAGAACTTAATCGAACACATCAATTCAGTTCTGACCGGGCCCGACACATAAGTCAAATCAAATCATCGAGCGGCCGAGATATCGCTTTTAGCCTCTTAGGATAAAAGTAACAGATAAACTTCGACTTATACGCACTTACTTATTCATTAATCAATCATACACAACAATGCGTTTTATAACATCATTTTACTGATGCGGTTTCGCATTATCAATGTACAACCAATTAACAAATAACAAACCATATATCTAGGTTTAAGACCATATGATATTATCGTCTTGGGATCACCCTTTTGGAAAGATTCCATAAGATGATTCCAGCAAGCGCATGTTTGTTCCAATGCTAAAAACTAGTTCATAAGCACTCATGAACGTTGCAGCAAACTTTTGCTATGTTTAATACCATTTAGACAATTTACATTCCAATTCATGACAATCATCATTCACACCTACTTCCAAAATATGAACGATTGTGGACTGTTTGAATAATTCGATTATTCCAAAATATGAACGATTGTGGAAGTCAAAACATGCAAGGTGAAACAATAGTTAAATATTTAACATAAGACAATAACTTTACATATAAATAATACTCCTTTATTTATTCATCAAATTTTAATTACATTTATCTATTACACGTTTCTAAAATTATCTAATCTAATCTAATATCATCTCTCAGTCCAATACTTCTCGCATGCTGCAAATGCTTAACCATACTCAGTCCCTTCGTAAGTGGATCTGCTTGGTTATCTTCTGATGATATCTTCTTCACAACGAGGTGTCCTTTTTCTACTCGATGTCCAATGAGATGATATTTTATGTCGATATGACGAGATCTACCATGATCCCTCGGTTCCTTTGTCAAGGCAACCACTCCTTCATTATCACAGAAAATCTCCATAGGCTCCTTGATGATAGGCACAACTCCAAGATCACCAATGAAGTTATTTAACCATATTGCCTCCTACGACGCTTCGCTCACTACAATGTACTCTGATTCGCATGTTGAATCAGCTACGGTTTCCTGCTTGGAACTCTTCCAAGTTACTGCTCCTCCATTAAGGGTAAAGACCCAGCCCGACTGTGAACGGTAGTTGTCCCTGTCGATTTGAAAGCTGGCGTCACTGTACCCTCGCATCTTCAAGTCATCACTCCCTACGAGGACTAGAAACCATTCCTCTGTCCTCCGAAGGTACTTAAGGATATTCTTGACCACCATCCAATGAGCTCTACCAGGGTTCCTTTGATACCTACTAACCATGCTCAAAGCAAAGGCTACATCAGGGCGAGTACAAGTCATAGCATACATGATTAAGCCAACTGCGGAAGCATACGGTACTCGGCTCATTTCTGCTATCTCAGCTTCGGTACTCGGACTTTGAGTCTTACTCAACTTGGCATTACTTTGTATTGGTAATTCTCCCTTCTTCGAATTTTTCATATAAAGACGTTTTAGTACTTTATCCAAGTAAGTGTTCTGACTAAGTCGTATTAGTCTCTTACTTCGTTCTCTCACTATCTTTATTCCCAAGATATACGAAGCTTCTCCGAGGTCCTTCATAGCGAAGCACTTCCCGAGCCAGGACTTAACCTCCTGCGGAGTCGGGATGTTGTTTCCTATGAGCAATATGTCATCGACATACAAAACGAGAAAGCTAACTATGCTCCTACTGCTTTGACATATACACATGATTCATCTTCGCTTCGTACAAATCCAAACTCTTTGACTTTCTCATCGAAGCAAAAGATTCCATCTGCGAGACACTTGCTTAAGTCCATAAATGAACTTCTCAAGCTTACACACTCTATTCGGATGTTTCGGATCAACAAAACCCTCTGGCTGAGCCATGTAAACATCCTCAGCCGATTTCCCATTAAGGAAAGCGGTCTTGACATCCGTTTGCCAAATCTCATAATCATGAAATGTGGCAATACCTAGCATCACTCTAATTGACTTTATCTTTGCAACTGGTGAGAAGGTCTCATCATAGTCAACTCCGGGAGTTTGAGTAAAGCCCTTCGCAACCAATCGCGCCTTATATGCGTGTACACTTCCATCCATGTCAGTCTTCTTCTTGAAGATCAATTTGCACCCAACGGTCTTACGTCCGGGCACATTATCAACAAAATTCCAAACATGGTTGTCATACATGGACTGGATCCCGCTGTCCATTACCTCTTTCCGTTTTGCAGACTCCGGGCCTGCCATGGCTTCCTTAAAGTTATTAGGTTCATCTAGATTTATTAGTGTACCATCACTAATATAAGTGTCCCCTTCGGTAGTAATATGAAAACCATAAAACTGGGGTGTAAGACCATATGATATTATCGTCTTGGGATCACCCTTTTGGAAAGATTCCATAAGATGATTCCAGCAAGCGCATGTTTGTTCCAATGCTCAAAACTAGTTCATAAGCACTCATGAACGTTGCAGCAAACTTTTGCTATGTTTAATACCATTTAGACAATCTACATTCCAATTCATGACAATCATCATTCACACCTACTTCCAAAATATGAACGATTGTGGACTGTTTGAATAATTCGATTATTCCAAAATATGAACGATTGTGGAAGTCAAAACATGCAAGGTGAAACAATAGTTAAATATTTAACATAAGACAATAACTTTACTTATAAATAATACTCCTTTATTTATTCATCAAATTTTAATTACATTTATCTATTACACGTTTCTAAAATTATCTAATCTAATCTAATATCATCTCTCAGTCCAATACTTCTCGCATGCTGCAAATGCTTAACCATACTCAGTCCCTTCGTAAGTGGATCTGCTTGGTTATCTTCTGATGATATCTTCTTCACAACGAGGTGTCCTTTTTCTACTCGATGTCCAATGAGATGATATTTTATGTCGATATGACGAGATCTACCATGATCCCTCGGTTCCTTTGTCAAGGCAACCGCTCCTTCATTATCACAGAAAATCTCCATAGGCTCCTTGATGATAGGCACAACTCCAAGATCACCAATGAAGTTATTTAACCATATTGCCTCCTACGACGCTTCGCTCACTACAATGTACTCTGATTCGCATGTTGAATCAGCTACGGTTTCCTGCTTGGAACTCTTCCAAGTTACTGCTCCTCCATTAAGGGTAAAGACCCAGCCCGACTGTGAACGGTAGTTGTCCCTGTCGATTTGAAAGCTGGCGTCACTGTACCCTTGCATCTTCAAGTCATCACTCCCTACGAGGACTAGAAACCATTCCTCTGTCCTCCGAAGGTACTTAAGGATATTCTTGACCACCATCCAATGAGCTCTACCAGGGTTCCTTTGATACCTACTAACCATGCTCAAAGCAAAGGCTACATCAGGGCGAGTACAAGTCATAGCATACATGATTAAGCCAACTGCGGAAGCATACGGTACTCGGCTCATTTCTGCTATCTCAGCTTCGGTACTCGGACTTTGAGTCTTACTCAACTTGGCATTACTTTGTATTGGTAATTCTCCCTTCTTCGAATTTTTCATATAAAGACGTTTTAGTACTTTATCCAAGTAAGTGTTCTGACTAAGTCGTATTAGTCTCTTACTTCGTTCTCTCACTATCTTTATTCCCAAGATATACGAAGCTTCTCCGAGGTCCTTCATAGCGAAGCACTTCCCGAGCCAGGACTTAACCTCCTGCGGAGTCGGGATGTTGTTTCCTATGAGCAATATGTCATCGACATACAAAACGAGAAAGCTAACTATGCTCCTACTGCTTTGACATATACACATGATTCATCTTCGCTTCGTACAAATCCAAACTCTTTGACTTTCTCATCGAAGCAAAAGATTCCATCTGCGAGACACTTGCTTAAGTCCATAAATGAACTTCTCAAGCTTACACACTCTATTCGGATGTTTCAGATCAACAAAACCCTCTGGCTGAGCCATGTAAACATCCTCAGCCGATTTCCCATTAAGGAAAGCGGTCTTGACATCCGTTTGCCAAATCTCATAATCATGAAATGTGGCAATACCTAGCATCACTCTAATTGACTTTATCTTTGCAACTGGTGAGAAGGTCTCATCATAGTCAACTCCGGGAGTTTGAGTAAAGCCCTTCGCAACCAATCGCGCCTTATATGCGTGTACACTTCCATCCATGTCAGTCTTCTTCTTGAAGATCAATTTGCACCCAACGGTCTTACGTCCGGGCACATTATCAACAAAATTCCAAACATGGTTGTCATACATGGACTGGATCCCGCTGTCCATTACCTCTTTCCGTTTTGCAGACTCCGGGCCTGCCATGGCTTCCTTAAAGTTATTAGGTTCATCTAGATTTATTAGTGTACCATCACTAATATAAGTGTCCCCTTCGGTAGTAATATGAAAACCATAAAACTGGGGTTGAACTCTAACTCTTTCGGAAGGTCTAATAGGTAAGGACTGGTCAATAGGTTCAACCAGAGTTTAGAGGTTCCTTCATCTATCGACTCTTGAATCTCTTCAAGTTCGATTTTCCTCCCACTATCTCCTTGGCTTATGAGATCTCGCTCTCGGAAAACTCCTCTCCTCGCAACGAAGACTACGTTGTCCTTTGGTCTATAGAAGAGATATCCAAAGGATTTCTATGGGTAGCCGATGAAAATACATCGCACACTATGAGTTTCGAGCTTGTCGTGAGTATCTCGTCTTACGAAAGCCTCGCAACCCCAAACCTTGATATGTGCCAACGAGGGAGCATTCCTTATCCACATCTCGTGAGGTGTTTTGGCAACCTTCTTAATAGGGACTCGGTTAAGGATATGGGCGGCAGTCTCTAAGGCATACCTCCAAAATGAGATAGATAGTGAAGCACGACTCATCATAGAGCGAACCATGTCTAACAAGGTTCGATTACGCCTTTCTGCCACACCATTCAATTGCGGTGTCCTAGGTGGCGTCAGTTGTGAAACTATTCCACACTCTTTAAGATAGTCATGGAATTCAAGACTTAGGTACTCTCCTCCTCGATCGGATCGAAGCATCTTGATTTTGCTGCCCAATTGATTCTCCACTTCATTCTTGAACTCTTTGAATTCTTCAAACGTTTCTGACTTTTGCTTGATTAAGTAGATATACCCATATCTACTATAGTCATCGGTAAAAGTCACATAGAAGCGGTTCCCATCCTTTGTGGTTGATCTAAAGGGTCCACATACATCGGTATGTATTAGGTCCAATAAACCCTTTGTGGTTGATCTAAAGGGTCCACATACATCGGTATGTGCTAGTGAAGGGTGACTTGGTCATTTCTCCAATTAAACAAGATTCGCATGTGTCGTTTTCCCTATGGTCGAATGACTCCAACCCTCCATCCTTTTGGAGTTGGGCTATGCGCTTCTTGTTGACATGTCCAAGACGACAATGCCACAAGGATGCTCTATCCATACTATTTGAATAATCCATGCATAAAACGTCATTTCTTAGGTTATCTACAATCATAACAGTTTCATAAATTCCATTACATGGTATTGCTTCAAAATATAAGACACCATTTAGATAAGCAAAAATAGAACCATTCTCATTATTAAAAGAAAATCTAAATCCTTGTCTAAACAAACCATGAAATGAAATGATGTTTCTTGCCATTTCTGGAGAATAGCAACAATTGTTCAAATCTAAACATAAACCATTCCTAAGCACTAGAGAATACATTCCAATCTTGGTCACAGGCGACGATCTTCTGTTCCCCATGATTAGATTTATTCTTCCATGCTCCACATCCCTATTTCTTCTTAGTCCCTGCAATTCAGAACAAATTAACCACAAATGGTGTCAAGGACCCAAGAAATTGTTGGATTGATGTCTAAGTCCATTACTATAGTTGGTAAGACTTGACCCGACCCGACATGGTCCAATTGGGTTGCATGGCATCATGCATTTGGATAGACTATAATGAGAGAAATAACACTTAAGGTTTGTTAATATATTATAAGTTATAATATATTAATAAGATTATTTAATTAGTATTGATCAAGAATTAATCTAGAATTAATTAAGTGATCAAAAGAAGACTAATTAAATATATGGGTTGATTGTGTAAATCATCCATACTTGTATAGTGGACTAATGCTCCATGGATTATCAAGTTGGGCTAAAACCCATATGATGCTCCATGGTGTATTTGAACCCATGGATCCAAGGACAATGGAAAGTCATGACAATTAGGGTTTACACTAATTGTAACACTATATAAAGATCATACTCTTGGCAAAAATCGACACTAGTATTATTCTAGAGAAGGGCTAGCCGATTTCAAATGTTCCATATTTCTCTTAAGGTTATTCCAAAAGCAATTGATGTTGTGTGAACCATTTGAGGTGTCACACTTGGCGCACTAGGCACTCAAGCTTCATGAAGACTTTCTACATCAATGAGGTATGTATTCTATCTTGTTATATTCATTGTTTTGTATGCTAGATTAGGATAATACCTTGGAAAGTTCTTATTTGCATGTATAATAGCGAAAACATAGATCCAAGGTATTTAGGGTTGAATGTACACCTTGGAGTGTTGGAATGCTCAAAACCCAACAATGGTATCAGAGCCTAGGTTTGTTTTCATGTTATACTTGCAAAACTGCTCAAAAAATCGAAGTTGTTTGCTGTCTGATCATCAGACTCGGCGAGTCCATCAGGAGACTCGGAGAGTCCATGCCTAAAAGTGATAAAAAACGATCAAACTCACCGATTTGGTTCATGCCCTCGACGAGTTGGACCCCCAGACAGCATAAATTCGACTGTTTTGGCTGGAATTGGACTAGGGACATTACCCTAAGATGTTTTTGAACTTATAAACTTGTTTTTGATGTGGTAATGTTCATGCTAATCCAATTTCTATGATAATTGTCAGAATTTCAAGATTTGTATTAGTTTGTATGTTCATACTAATTTCTTGAAGAGAGATGATCTGAATTAGCTTGTTCTTAGATTAATAGAAAAGTTGTGTGAAATAGTTGATTTCAATCCATTTTAATCTAAGTGTTGATTCCAAAGTGTGTTTTTGTAACTTGTCCTCAAGTTATATGAAAAGTCAAATTTAAGAATCATAAAACTCATAA
This sequence comes from Lactuca serriola, assembly GCF_051521515.1. Classification (NCBI taxonomy): domain Eukaryota; kingdom Viridiplantae; phylum Streptophyta; class Magnoliopsida; order Asterales; family Asteraceae; genus Lactuca; species Lactuca serriola. The sequence goes on along the minus strand of NC_136410.1, from coordinate 293,145,232 downwards.
AAGTTGGAAAAGGTTACAAAATAAAGAGTCTAGTTCTAATTAAATGGTTTTATGACTCCATAACTTGTCCTCAAGTTATGGAGGTTCAAGAGTCTCTTCATTAAATAATAAAAAAAAAGAGTAACCTTAATTAGTTCCATAAGTTATAAAATAAAGAAAAGGAACATTCCTTTATTAGTTTAAAGTCTTCCATAACTTGTCCTCAAGTTATGGAACTTGAAGAGTCTTTTAATTAAAAATACTTTAAACACATCAGTTATGGAATTAATTAGTTTTGAATAGTTTCAAAACTTCCCCTCAAGTTTTGGAATTTGAAAAGTTTTCTCTTATGAATACATTAATTCCATGTTAGCCCTTAGAATTTTAAAAGTTAAAATTCAACCCTTATACTTTATAATATTATAAGTTAATAATATTTATATATATATATATATATATATATATGTGTGTGTGTGTGTGTGTGTGTGTGTATGTGTGTGTATAAGAGTAAAAGTCAGTCTTACCGTTAGTAGGCCTCATTCACAAAGTCGGTCTATAAGGGGGTATAAGGTTACTGCCTATAAAATGGCAGTTTAATGGGTGTCCACTCTCACCCACCGCTTCCTTGACTAGTGGAGGATCGTTAGCCGAAGGGGTAGGACAAAGACTATAAGTTCTCCTTTCATTAAAAGTATTAATGATAAATACTAAGTAACTGAACCTTTTATAAATTCCCAATCATAGTTACTTAGGAAAATGTGAATAAGGTGCTAACCCATGAAATTACACTTGGCACTTTGCTTAAAGTCGGTTGGTGGAGCGTTTGTGGTTTACCGGCACATTGGATTGATTTAACAAGGTAGGCATAGGGTTTCTTAAAGTTTAATCATAGGCCGGTGGAGCGTGTGTGGTTTACCGGCACATCGGTTGGGTGATAAACATTTAAGAGTACCAAGTAATTTGCATGGTTATTTCACACCTTGTTTTGTGATCCTCGGCATCCCTGTCACAAAACCTGAAGGGCACACTCGAGATTGAAACATGCCATTGAAAAGTTCAATCAATCTCAAAATATCTACGAGTTTGAAATCCAATTAACACCTAATTATATTTCGTTTTTCATGGTGGAAATTGGTAAATCGTCATTTACCTACCTTCAAATATTTTGTAGCTTGGATTACTATATCCCTCTTCCGAGTTATAAAATAGTTTGTAGGGTCCTAGCCTTAATATTTCATATTGTGTGTTATATTAAGGACTTTTAATCAACTATCTTGAATATCTCCTAAAAGATGTCTAGTTCAGACATCTATGATCTTCCTAAATCTCTTGGAACTTCACTTCCTCCACCTTCTCCAATTATTCTCCCTAACCCACAAGTTCAAGGTCACTCAAACCCTATTGGCAAAGCAAAGGTCTATGTGTGATCACATCTTGGAGATGTAGTCACATATTGACAAGTTGGGAGAGTTGGGTCTCAATGTCTTGAGAAAGTTGGTGACTCACCTACTTTCTAAGTCACATAGGGAGTTCCTTTGAGACTCTTATGAAATAGACTATGAGAAGACCCTTAATGATCTTATTTATTTGCTAAGATAAACTTCCTAAATCTTTATGGACATTGACAATGATGACACTGGAAATCCAGAAAAAGCATTCTCTTCCCAATGGAAAGGGATCAGCCATAGTCAACTCGGTTGACCAAATGTTAAAGAGAAATACTAAGTCTGTGATAGTCCCATGTACCATTATCAAAGAGCCCATATGTTAAATTGCCAAAGGAAGGGGCATTGGTTACGAAGCTGCCAAACTTACCCAAGGATGGTAAACTCAATTAGTTTGACTTTATCTCAGGTAAAGTCCATTGTCTAACTCTATTAAGTTCCTATTTGGAGATTTTTATTACATGATTTGACTGGGTCACATCTTGGTGTTTTAAGAATCAAAGAAAAGTAAAGAAACTTAAAGAAAGAATATGTTGAATCTTATCGCGTAGATGGATTTCTATCGCATAGGTTGAAGATTGGATTCTTGAGCTACTTCTTAGGAGTTATGAGATATTGCTTAGGAATAGATAACAACAAGTTTTTAATATGGATTGTAAGGATAAGTTTTTCCGCAAAGTTTCTAAAATAAAAGGTAATTTTTGATTTTATTTATTTTAAGTATCCTTTCAATGGCATATGTGAAAGAAATTGTTGTTTATATGATTCCATTGATGGAAATAATGGAAAATGATTTTGATTCTTTCATTTGTGGTAATGTCTAAATTTACCAAATAAAGAAAGATTCTCATCACCCAAATTTCAATTGGACCGAAACTTGGTATCATGCAAGTTGTATAGTATGATGAATGAGAACTTTCAAGCATTGGAAAATTAAGACTAACTACTTGTTCACTTGGATGTGTGAGTCAAGTAAAGGACTAAAGGATCGAGTACACGTTCATGTGCACTTGTCAAAGTTCCGCACAAAAGATGGATAAGACTATTCGTCATGATTTACTAAAGTTTAGTAAATATGGTTATACTTACAGTCTTAAGTGTAATTATGATACATTGGAAAATTTTCGATGTATGGCTGAACGAATGAGAAGAATCAAATTAGGTAGAAGGATAAAAGTTTCTCAAATCTGAAAAGATGGGAGAGTACTTTAGTATCATGTTATATGATCATCTTAATGATTAAGAGACCTTATCACAATTCATCCTCTAAGTGCATTCAGATAGCTAAGAAGAGGAGTTATGAATTGTTGAAGTGGTTAAATCAAGAAGATGATTCATACATCGTTCCAAAACAATCCTTAGAGTTATACTCTAAGATTGTAACTTGAGTGACATATCTTAAAGAAAGGTTTAAAAAAACATGTGCCAAATGTAAGAGTAAAAGTGTCCTACTCTTGTACATTTGAAGTTGGTAAGTTGTGATGTTTTGGATAAAAAAAAGACCAACTTAGACCAATTGTGTGAAGTGTTTGTCCTGATAAAGAATCTGCACTATCCCTTGAATATGTGACAAGAAAGTCTTATCTGTCAAGAGGACAGTGGGAGTTTTAAAGGTCTTGAAAGTCTCAAGAACTAATCAAGAATAAAACCTGAGGTTCTTCACTAGCACACGCCCTGAGGTTTATAACCTATCATTTTGACATTTCTGTGCCCGTTCCAGTTAAAGTTGGCTCTGCATATGAGTTCTTAGAGTTCTCAATTGGTTGGATAACAACTTGGAAGCAATGACAGGCCATGTATTACCAGGTGGCAAGAAGTTAAAATTGCATAAGTTCAGTCCATATGTGTTTGGATTTGTCATTATCCGTGTCTTGTGACTAAGGTTTTGACAAATTCATATGGGTAGGAACTCATACACCATAAAAATCTAAGTGTCATAAGGTTTCTCTCCGATTCATGAAAATGATGGTGAGGAAACACTTCCACTAAGTAGATTTGTAAGTAGATAGTAATCTTTGCATTCTCAAAGTTGTTAGTAGGCACACTAACATAGACTTATGAGAAATAGCAAAGGTCTAACCAATTGAGACTATGATTACGGAATTCATTTTCAGAGTTCTAAAATTGTTTAGACACACATGTGAGCTATCTAAGATAATGTGTATGATTTTGATAAAGTCTTATCAAAGCAATCTTATATCAGAAATCTGAACTTTGGTAAAAAAGTCAATAGCTGATTTCTGAGTACATGTCAAAGCTAGTGGGAGCATAAGTGTTATGCTAATAATCATCATGTTAGTGGTAGCATGATAATTATGATAAGTATTGCGAGTTAGCAATGTTAATTATAGAAAACAAAAGTTTCAATTCGTGAGGTTGCAGGGGTTGAAAAAGTTGTTTTGCTATAATTAAGGGAGAGAAAATTATACGTCATTTCAATTATGAAAAGCTTAGATTGAGTTTATAATCATTCTAATCATTCTAACGAGCTTATATTGAGATTTTAATCACTTTTAGTCAAGAATATATATATATATATATATATATATATATATATATATATATATATATATATATATATATATATATATATATATATGAATTTCATGTTGGATTGGTGCAACTTATGAAAATTCTATATATTGCGTTCTCAAAATTCGATTATGATTACGGCGTCCCTTTTCATAGTAAAATTTTCAGAATATGGTAAACAAAAATTATTATGGCAAAAGAATGGTCTAGAACCATGTCTTTATGTGAAATATTATGAATCGTGTCCCATTTACTTTGGGTACAAGATCGATTACATGTGCTATAATAGTTATTCTTTATGAATTTTCCAAATGCCTTGGGGCATTAAGGAGGAAAATGTCTAGAATTGGATATGACTAAAGTAATTAAGCAATTGTCAAGGATAATCTAAGGTTTACCAAAGATTGGTTGCTCAAGGACAGTTGGAAGTATACTGTTAATATTGGAAGGACCATATTGATATAGTCTGAAAACTGGCAACTCTTGTTCAGAAGTGGTAGTCAAAATGGGAATATAGAGTTGTCTCTATAGATAGAAGCAATCTGTGTAAGATTAGAGTTGTCTCAAAGCAATGCATACTCTGAACATAAGGCTTTGTGTCCATGGAGTAGGTCTTCATTGGAATACCCTGTAATGGTTGTTGACAAGTCTTTGTGACTTTGTACACACTCAGTGCAAGAGGGTGGTGCATTTAAGTTTAAAATCTAACAGATTTCGATTTGGGAGTGTCACACCCCAAAACCAAGAACGGCGGAAACGTTCTGGGGCGGAGGACGTCATGTAAGGTAATCATAACATAGTAAATGTAATTAGGCAAACAACATCATCCATTGCATTAAATATATAATTTTAATACATGCGTGTTCTGTACAATTTTAGACACCAAAAATATAACGTAAATCAAAATAACAAAATGATGAGTCTTGAGTACGCTCCATCATCTCAAAAGCTGGCATCGGTACCTGTCTACTGATGACCTGAGAATACAAGTTATTTTGAAAGAGTAGATCAGCATTAAGCTGGTGAGTTCATAAGTATTTTAGTGTCAATGTTCATTGTCAAAAACGTTTGAACCTGTCTCAATGTATAAGTTTGTAAAAGTTTGAATCTCTCAGAAAATCCTATATTTTCTGTAAAAGTAACCTTCTACCAAGGCTAAACTTTTTTGTAAACTCGTCTGTTGTACAAGTGTGTAATTACCCAAGTATAACTATCATTAGTTAAAATATAGTTTGTACATTTATGCTTAAGTGAGATTATCACCAAAATATGTAATGGGTAAATCATTGTAGTACTGTAGCTTTGTTTAATAAGAACTACTGTTGTACTAATTACTACTACCTTAAACCGGATTTATATTAAGGTATAATGTGATAATTGCACCATACTATCGACTGATAACAACGACATAAAGAACGGTCGTAATAACGGAATGACGTTTGGCACCCGCAGACCTGCAGGTCCGGCTGTAGCTAGCAGCAAGGTGTAGGATAGTCAATCCAGTATAGATCTATACGCAAACTCAACGCTCTCCCTCCAAGAGAATTCTGGCTACAACTCGGGCCATGACATTTAAGGCATGCTCCGATACAGTGGATCACATTTGTTATCGTAT